>NC_064638.1:516026451-516678237 GCF_023864345.2 Schistocerca serialis cubense
CTGATTGTTCTGCTTCCACTACAGTTAGTTAATGCCGACGCTACTGTAGTGTTTGCAGTTCATCGAAGTTTACGTAATTGTGCCCATATCTATTCCACTTAGACGGTTCTTGTTGTGCGACATACTATTGGGCTCATGAAATATTTATTACACTAATAAGCCAAAAAACATAGGATAGCGATGTACACGTATACAGATGGCGGTAGTATCGCATACGCAAGGTATAAAAGGGCAGGGCATTAGCGAAGCTGTTTTTTGTACTCAGATGACCCATGTGAAAAGGTTTCACACATTGAAAGCGGAATGGTAGTTAGAGCTAGACTCTTGAGATGTTCCATTTTGTAAATCGTTAGGAAAGTCAACATTCCGAGATACACAGCGTCTTGAGTATGCCGAAAATACCAAATTTGAGGCATTACTTCTCAACACGGACAATGCAACGGCCGATGATCTTAACGACCGAGAGCAGCCCACTTGGGTAGAGTTGCGAGTGCTAAGAGATAAGCAACACTGCTTGAAATAACCGTATAAATCAATGTAGAACGTACGACGAATGTATCCGTTAAGACAATGAGGAGAAATTTGGCGTCTAAGACAATGAGGAGAAATTTGGCGTCGTGGGGTACGACAGTGTCTTTGCCATAGCACAGTTTCTGTAGCGCCTCTTCTGGGCTCGTGGCCATATCGGTTGGACCCTAGACGACTGGAAAACCGTGTCTGGACAAATGAGTCCCGATTTCAGTAATTAAGAGCTGATGGTAGGGTTTGAGTGTGGCGCAGACCACACGATGCCGTGGATCCAATTTCTAAACAAGGAACTGTGCAAGCCTGTGGTGGCTCCATAACGGTGCGAGCTGTGTTTACATGGAATGGACTGGATCCTGGTTATGGCCAGTTGCAGCTATTCGTGGACTTCATGTTCCGAAACAATAATGGAATTTTTGTGCATGATAACGTGCCATGTCAATGAGCCACAATTGTTCGCGATTCGTTTAAAGAACATTCTGGACAATTCGAGCGAATGGTTTGGCCACACAGATCGTCCGTCATGAATCTCATCGAACATTTATGGGACATGATCGAAATGCCAGTCCGTGCGACGGTAACACTTTCGCAGTTATGGACGGCTGTAGAGGCAGCAAGGCTCAATATTTCTGCAGGGGACTTCCAACGACTTATTGAGCCCCTACCACGTTGAGCTGCTGTTCTGCTCGGGATAAAGGATGTCCGAACAATATTAGGAGATATTCCTTAACTTTTGTTGCCTCAGTGTAAATCCTCCTTTCTCCTGAAGTCATCGCAGTATGCTTTTTAATTCAGTCAGTAACTAATGGAATTTTTACATCATTTGCCGTTTTGTATAACGTACTTAGTTTCATTATAAAAAAAATTGCATGACCTAATCAGATGTTTACGAACGTACTCTGTCAGATCTAATCTTCGTTATTAGTCAGTCGTGTTGTACGATATCGAACACCGTTCGGGTATCTACGGAGATCGGATCTGCCTGCTCATCGTCATCTATTGTTTTCCCAAGTATTGGCGGTTCACTGGGAGAAGCCCGAGTTCTCCAGAAAGAATATCATAGTATTTGCGTTGAGAATATGCTCTAGGATCAAACAAATGATTGACTTTAGGTATATTGGTCTCTAACACTTAGACTGCCACGAGATCTCCGGCGGCAACTTCAAAGCGCCCCGCCACAGACGTGCTCGTAACCTGTAGGTGCAACATCCGTAACAACACGTACTGCAGTCATTGTGTTAATTCTGAGCATTTGTTCCTTTGCCCGCTTCCATAGCTGCGTGGTCATCGCGGCAGAATTCCATGCGAAGGCCATGGGTTCGATTCCCGGCCTGGTGGGAGATATTCTCCGCTCTGGTACTGAGTGTTGTGATGTTCTCACCATCATTCCATCCTCATCGACACTCAAGTTGCCGCAGTGGCGTCAGCTAAAAGTACTTTTGCACCGGGCGACCAGGCTACCCGACAGGAGGCACTAGCCACACACCCGTTCATTTCATCCGTTCTTATTCACAAGATGAGCTACATTGTTTCCAGGCCCACTGGATTATTCTTTGCAAGGGAGTCATGATAACCAGGAACTACGAAAAGAGTTAATTCCTTAGCGTATTGACTGAGCATATTCCGTGCTGTCCTGATGATTTATTCGCTATGAGTAGTTTTAATTGCTTTTCCTAAGCAAAACTGCTTATTTCATTATTACCTATTGGTAGTATAGTAGGGTCTTCACGTGGGAATGCATACTTACTTGCATAGTTTAATATTTCGGCTCACTTTTGTCTTAAGTTTCGATCTTACTGCTTTCAGAGAGACTGTATGAAGAATTTCAGTCCGTTCACTGACTTTGATTAGGAACTCTACTTTTTAGGATTTTCATTTCAGTGCCTCGTTAATAAACGTAAATGGCTTAACATATATTCCACTAGCTCTGTTCTTCTTTTGGCTAGGGATTTCACACATTTATTTCCTCACCTATTCTTTTTGTACTCCTTCACTTTCTCTACATTGTTCTAGTCAGTTATTTGCATTCGTGGAATGTCAAAGATATCGTCTTATATATTCAGTGTATCCTCTCGTCCTGATTTCGGTATCGTGATGCTTTTCGAAACAGATCTAGCCATACGCCTCTTGTACAGTTTGGTTAACAGAGCAAATAACACTTCGGATCCTGTGTGTATCAGTAATCTTAGTAACTCTGAAGGTATTCCTGTCACTGTTACTGACTTGTTTGATTAATAATTGTTCTGCCAGTCACTGATAATATTACTATATCCTTTATTTTTTCTACACCTACCTCCACTTCTTTTCCCGTCATCCTGTGGAACGTCTCCTATTCACCTCAATTTTCCTTTTTCTCTACTCGTGTAATGCAGTGCATCAGCCTTCAAAGATTTTTAGAATATCTTCTGGTTTCACGTACCTCGTGAATTCTTAAATTTATGAGGTTTCTCAAAACGGTTACAACTGGCCTGTGACGATGACACATAACTGTCAAATAAATTTAGTGCTGATTAAACTTCAGTCATTTCTCAATAATTCTCTAACTGCGTTGCTCATGTCAAATGACGATTGGAACAACACAGAATTATGAACAACAGCCAAGAAATCAAAGCACGGATAACACACCAGGGAGAAGAGCGAAATTTTTATCTATTTTGTGATGGATATCAGGCAGCAACCAAAAAACACATGTTTGCTGCTTGGATTGCTGTGTAGTGGTCAATGTATATAACCACACTCGTTCCTTGATCAATTTGATCTGTGTCCATGTGCAACTGTCATAACCTCATTATTGGACTAACACACAGTCTCCAAACATCCAGTATACTCAAAAGTTTATGGCAATGCACTTATTAACTTAAAGAGGCTAGGTTTTATCATTGCCAAACCACATATGTTGAAAGTTCTGTGTTCAGAAATTCCTCTTTTGTAATGCCCATTCCGCTGGTTAAGTAGAATTACGTGAAATCAGGTAATCGATAATGGATCTAACGTTTGGTCTCCAAAATATCCAGCCTATTTGGGAACCAGGCCTCAGCTTCCAGCCAGTGCTTTGGTAACTGCATTCATACCGGAGTGAAGTGGTGAACCCAAGTCTCAACCTTAGAAACAATCCGGCGCACATTAGTTTTATTCTTATTAAAACATTACTGAGAAATAAGTATTTATAGTTGGTTTTTGTCAGCATTTGATAAGTGTAAACTGAGGTTCGCTTAAGGTAAACGTGACACTCTAAAGGGAGTACATTTTATCCCATTCCTTCCGTTACGCACGAATGGAAGCACGATAAATTTATACCTCCGTAAGGAAACTAGATGGTTCAAAAATGGTTCAAATGACTCCGAGCACTATGGGACTTAACATTTGAGGTCATCAGTCCCCTAGAACTTAGAACTACTTAAACAAAACTAACTTTTGGACATCACACACATCCATACCCGAGGCAGGATTCGAACCTGCGACCGTAGCGGTCGCACGGTTCCGAACTGAAGCGCCTAGAACCTCTCGGCCACAACAGCCGGCAAACTAGATCTTTGACTCACTGGCGCAGTATATCGTTCCAAGCGAGAGCCTGTTGTGGTAGTAAGAGCAGGATTATCTTTGATGGTTTGCCTAAACTGAAAGCTCTGAGGGCAGCGCGGCGTGTTGGAATTTGCTTCAGGATGTAGCTAGCGTCCGCGTTCGCCAGCAAGCATGCTGCAGACTGGCATGTAGCGGTAACTTTGTATGCAATTTTAATTGAACTGAATTTTCAAAACTTTTTTTTGAGTGGAATAACCAGGCATTATAGGTAAAATAGGAAATGATCAGATTTAGAGCGGATTCCGCTTTCACTTGTGGAGGAGTTCAAAATTTCTTACTTTCTATCCCTGTCTACCCCTGCCCTCCGGTAACTCGTTACAGAGTTACTGCATTTCGTTTAATTTCTTAGCCCTTTTAAATTCATAACTATATTGTTCTACACTGAAGCGCCAAAGAAACTGGTATAGCCATGCGTATTCAAATACAGAGATGTGTAAACGGGCATGTAAGACACGTGTCTGGCGTAGTTGTTAGATCGGTTTCTGCTGCTGTTATGGCAGGTTATCAAGATTTAAGAGAGTTTGAACGTGGTGGTGTTATAGTCGGCGTACGAGCGATGGCACAAAACGTGTCCGAGCCAGCGATGAAGTGTGGATTTTCCCGTGCGACCATTTCACGAGTATTCCGTGAATATCAAGAATCCGATAAGTCATCGCTGCGGCCGGAAAAAGATCCTAAAAGAACGGGACCGACGACGACTGAAGAGAATCGTTCAGTGTGACAGAAGTGCAGCCCTTCCGCAGCTTGCTGCATATTTCAACGCTGGGCCATCAAAAACTGTCAGGGTGCGAACCATTCAACGAAACAACATCGATATGGGCTTTCGGAGCCGAAGGCCCACTAGTGTAACCTTGATGACTGCACGACACAAAGCTTTACGTCTCGCCTGGGCCCGTCAACACCGACATTGGACTGTTGATGGCTGGAAACATGTTGCCTGGTCGGACGAGTCTCGTTTCAAATTGTATCGAGTGGATGCACGTGTACAGGTATGATGAAAACCTCAGGAATCCATGGACCCTGCATGTCAGCAGGGGACTGTTCAAACTGGCGGAGGCTCTATAATGGTGTGGGGCGTGTTCAGTTGGAGTGACATGGGACCCCTGATACGTCTAGATACAACTCTGACAGGTGGCACGTACGTAAGCATCCTGTCTGATTAGCTGCATCCATTCACGTCCATTGTGCATTCCGACGGACTTGGGCAATTCCAGCAGGGCAATGCGACACCCCACACGCCCAGAATTGCTACAGCGTGGCTCTAGAAACACTCTTCTGAGTTTAAACACTTCCACTGGCCACAAAACTCCCCAGACATGAACGTTACTGAGCAAATCTGGGATGAGTTGCTACGTGCTGTTCAGATGAGATGTCCGCCCCCTCGTACTGTTACGCATTTTTGGACAGCTCTGCAGAATTCACGGTGTCAATTCCCTCTAGCACTACTTCAGACGTTAGTCGAATCGATGGCACGTCGTGTTGCGGCACTTCTGCGTGCTCGGCAGGTGTACCTGTTTCTTTGGCTCTTAGCTGTATGTTGTACTTTTTCGTTTCCTTTCGTCTGAGGGTTGTTGCACTACTGTCTTATTTGTGTTGCATGTTTTGGTATTGGAATATTGGAATCCTACAAGCGATGTGACACTACTGTGAACCTGAAACTTCCTGGCAGATTAAAACTGCGTGCCTGACCGAGACACGAACTCAGGACCTTTGCCTTTCGCGGGCTGTGAGGACGGGGCGTGAGTCGTGCTGGGGTAGCTCAGTTGGTAGAGCACTTGCCCGCGGAAGGCAAAGGTCCTGAGTTCGAGTCTCGGTCCGGCACACAGTTTTAATCTGGCAGGAAGTTTCATATCAGCTTACAGTCCGCTGCAGACTGAAAATCTCATTCTGGATACTGTGAACCTATTTTCATAGAAACAATGGCAATAGGTGTAACACATCGAATAAATCATAATCATGGGTCACTTATACCAAAACGCTCAGAAAGTCCACTGTCTGATCTTAGTGGTCATTAATGTGACGTGTGTACGTTCTTCGCCTTTCCGATGCCTTGAACTCTCCAGGGGACACTTTCAGTAACACGTCGAAATGTCCATAGAGAACTGGCAGCCCTTTATTCCTCAAGAAGCGAAACCCGAAATAACAGTCATGTTGGCCGCCAAGTCCATGCTATAATTTACACTAAATGTTTTCCATTGGATTCAGGTCCAGAGTATGGGAAAGCCAGTCCATATCAGAAATGTTAGACGGCCGCTGTGGCCGAGTGGTTCTAGTCGCTTTAGTCCGGAACCGCGGTGCTGCTACGGTCACAGGTTCGAATCCTTCCTCGGGTATGGCTGTGAATGATGTCCTTAGGTTAGTTAGATTTAAGTAGTTCTAAGTCTTGGGCACTGATGACCTCAGATGTTAAGTCCCATAGTGCTTAGAGCCATTTGAACTATCAGAAAGATTATTGTGCACAAACCGTTGCCTCACAAATACCGTTTTATAACAAGGCACATTGACAGTGTCATACAAACAGTCATCGTCTTCTAACTGTTCCTCTACTGTACGCAGAATATAGTGCTGTGAAATGAGAACATATCCTTGCGCATTTCGCGCATTCTTAACCGCAATAAGAGAACCACACCCTCACTACGACAAAAACCTCCACACTGTAACGCGAACTCTTCCGTACTTCACTGTTGCCACCACATATAACCCTTCCATCGATAAGCCACAGCGTACAGCGTGATTCATCAGTCCAGTTCACTCGTTTCCAGTCATCCTCTGTCCACTGGAGTAATTCTTTACACCGCCTCAAGCGTCGCTTAATACTGACGAGCGAAATAGGTGGATTCTGAGGAACTGCTCGACCACTGTACTCCATTCTTTTGGTTCGCTATGCACAGTGCATAGTGTTAGACGGCCAGCTGGTAGCACTTTGGAACTCGCCAATGATTCCTTCCGGTGATTTCATGCGATCACTTCAACCAGCCTACGCAATGCTCGACGGTCCCTAGCCATCAGCGTGTAATGTCTGATTGGTCTAGAGGTATTCGTGGTTTTTCCTTCGTGTTACCACTTCATTAGAAGGGTTGTAATGTCCTTGATGGTTTAATTAATCAGGTGACATCAAATGACTAGTCAACGTTCGCAATCCCTAAGCTGTCTTGACATTCGCATTCTGACGCGACTGCTTCTCTACTGACAACACAATACTACCCACCTCCTTTTGTATTGGTATCACGTGACATATGGTGGTTATATCCGCATTGTGCAGGGGTGTCTGTAATCCGGATACTTTCCTTCAAATGGTGTACCTCTGAACAACCTGCTACGCGGGATTAGCGGAGCGGTCTTGGGCGCTGCAGTCATGGCCTGTGCGGCTGGTCCCTGCGGAGGGTCGAGTCCTCCCACGGGCATGGGTGTGCGTGTTTGTCCTTAGGATAATTTAGGTTAAGTAGTGTGTAAGCTTAGGGACTGATGACCTTAGCAGTTAAGTCCCGTAAGATTTCACACACATTTGAACATTTTTTTTCTGAACAACCTCCGAAGTTTTATCAGTAGCATTCGTGTTTACCCTGTATAAAAATGTTCAAATGTCCCTTCCCAACAACTGCTTCCCTTTAATGTCCCTCCACTCTTATAACTGACATCTGGTTTGTGTACAAATTGTAAATAGCCTTTCGCTCCCTGTATTTACCCCTGCCACTTTCAGAATTTGAAAGAGAGTATTCCAGTCAACATTGTCAAAAGGTTTCTCTAAGTCTACAAAGGCTAGAAACGTATTTTCTAAGGTAAGTCGTAGGGTCAGTATTGCCTCGCGTGTTCCAACACTTCTACGGAATCCAAACTGATCTTCCCCGAGGTCGGCTTCTACCACTTTTTCCATTCGTCTGTAAAGAATTCGTGTTAGTATTTTGCAGCTGTGACTTACTAAACTGATAGTTCGGTAATTTTCACATCTGCCAACACCCGCTTTCTTTGGGATTGGAATTATTATATTCTTCTTGAAGTCTGAGGGTATTTCGCCTGTCTCATACATCTTGCTCACCAGATGGTAGAGTTTTGTCAGGACTGGCTCTCCCAACTCTGTCAGCAGTAATAATGGAATGTTGTCTACTCCCGGAGCCTTGTTTCGATTCAGGTCTTTCAGTGCTCTGTCAAACTCTTCACGCAGTATCATATCTCCCAATTCATCTTTATCTACATCCTCTTCCATTTCCGTAATACTGTCCTCAAGTACATCGCCCTTGTATAGACCCTCTATATACTCCTTCCTCCTTTCTGATTTCTCTTCTTTGCTTAGAACTGGATTTTAGTATGAGCTCTTGATATTCATACAAGTGTACCAAGTAGTTATCAATAAAAATTCTAGCTTAACCCAAGTGAAAGACTCCCACTCGATGCCAACACTGTGCCCAAACTACTATGAGTTTTCAAGTTCGTGAAATGACCGTAGCAGTGTATTTCACGGAGAGGTTCCAACTGCACACAATGGCGGCCGGAGCAGCTGTAATCCGTTGGCGACACGGCGCACACACAGGAGGCGCTATTAGCACGGCCGTGAGTCAGGTGTAATTGAGGCCCGACAAGTAACATGCGCCAAGATGACCGGCGCGATGCATTAGCGGAGCGGGGCGGGCGCTCCGCTCGATATGACAGCATACCACACACATTAATATGCTAATGAGCGCCGCGCCGCAATTATCAGTGCACTATATCTATTGTTGTGATGGCCGGCAATAGGCCACGCGGACTGTGCGCATGCGCCTTGTAATTACGGCCGCGCTGGAGTGGGGGGGTTGGCAGGCCTGTCAATATGGCCACGGCATGCGCCGCCGAAACAGGTACGCTCGGTGGCAGCGGAACATTGTCGGAACAGCAGCTCTCTGCTCCTCGTTGTGCGGTTGGAAGTAAAATTAATTAATGGAAGCTTTTCAAATCTATTTTGAGTTACCGCTTCAGAAGTACATAACCTGACAAAAAAGTTCTAGAACGAGTAATGTCTGCAGCGCATTACAGCTTGAAAGCAGTTTCAATCAACATGAGGTTTGAAAATGCTATACTTGCTACTACTGTTTCATATATAATCCTCAATACGTAAACTGCTGTAGAGAATATCATCATGATTTTACAGTGAGTAGATACCACATACGTATCCTGTCTTTTCTTTAACAGCGTCCTCGCTCTCAAAAAATACCTGTTCGCAGTTCACTGAAACTATGAGGGAAATTCGGAATTCTTTGTACTACAGTTCATATCCAGTCGATCATTATTCTGTCTCATTTGTTTTCTAAAAACTGTTGTTATTGCTGTAATACTCAGTGAACTGCAGAAAAATTCCGCTACGATAGTACAAAATTTAAGAGCTCTGATTCCTACATCGTGTACATGCGGCTAAGCTCTTAGTTCCAGAAATTTTTCAATTATGTGTCATACAACGTGTGTGATCTTACATTTGAGTGTACCTTCTATGGAATGCGAGGTATCAGAAGCTCTAAGGATAAAATACTTAACATGTTCCACGCCACCTATAGGATTTCTCATTTTCCACGAATAATACGAGACTGAAATAGAAGGGAGAACCGATAGAGGTACTCAAGGTACCCTCTGCCACACACCGTCAGGAGTATGGATGTAGATGTAGATGCAGATGTAGATGTAGACTGGTGTAAAGGCAGATACACCCTCACACCATGCAGCCACATCATCAACATCTGGCCGCTGTTAAACGTTACGATCATACTGCGAGTGTTTCTTCGTTACAACATTCCTGCGGAAACTGTATTCACTGTCTCGGTATTTAATTTCCTACAAGCCAATAAGCTTCGATTATTCTAATAGTTTTTTTTTGTGTACGGTTTACCACCAGACGTATACACAAACCTTTTCTTATTTATTGCCATTGCCTTCACTGACCTAGAATTTTTATGCAATGCCTTCGTTGATCTTCCAGAAATTGGATAAGATGTACTCCTCTAAACTGAAGTGGTCAGCGGAGGGAAGAGTTAACCGACGCAGGCATAATTCTGTGTTTTTGCCTGTTATATATTAGTTCAACAGTACAACAGAAACATTATACAATGAGACAAAACAATTCATCGGGGTGACCCATGACGAATGAAAGGAACAGGCATTCAAAGCAAAAAAGTGTATTACACATGGACTCTAAAATGCTTACCGGGAGAGCTATGAGCACTTCTTCATCCTCGCCGTTAACGCATTCCTTCTGCTGGTATACATCTTAGAGTGCGTGTTTACTGGACATCTTTTTCTTGTTTAGGTCCACACCACCTCCTCCCAAAACAAGGAGAGCAAAGAAGTTGCATAGAAGAGATTAGTTTCACCGTATCGGAGACGCAGAAGTGTTAACAGCTCTTAAGGTATGCGTTTTAGACCCCACGTTTCCTTTACTTTTTTTCATCGAATGATCGTTCTTCATATTCATGAATACTAAACGGTACACATGGAACTACTTGCTACTAGAGTGTACACTCCAAAACGCAATAGATACCGTAGATACCGTGATCGGACTAATTCTTCTTATACTGGATTTATTCCACCGAGCGCTTCAATTCTCTCTTGACTCTATAACAGGCTGAATAGCTATAGTTTCAATCAAAGATATTCGCACTAAACCGATGGGACGTCTTCAAGGGTCTCTCGATTCTCCTGAATTGATTCAGAGAGGCAACAGAAACCGCAGGGGACGTTAGTCGACATTTATTTCAAACTCGGTCGTATAAAGGCTCCTTTGAAAAAAATAAATTTTGTTTACTACTACTAATTACTGTTTAGCTCTACAGGACCTTTATACTGGAATGTTTCCCACACCACCGTGTATTGTCTTTCTATGTGTGTGAGTAACTGTATGTTCACTGTTGTGGGTAAATACATACGGCGTACACAGTGCGATGTGTGAAACTGACAGCGATTGCACGCTTCCGCTGTTGTAGAAATCTGCTCCAGATGCTGCACATTCCGTGTTGAGCTGAAAGTGGTAACCAAATCATAGCAATCAGATTACTTTCAGTTCTGAGAAATGTTCAGGTACTATTGTGGATTTGAATGATCCATGAAGTGACTTCTTTTCCGAAGAAAACATCGAACTATTTCAGTAGAACTGAACGCTCCCGTCGGAACTGTTCTCAAACTGGTGTTTATTGTTAAATCACAATAGAAGTATACTTTGGGTGTAGAATATCACGTACCTTCTAGAAATGAACGATATTTTATTGTTCAATTAACTGATTTCCTTCCATATACACATATATTTTACAATGTGAATCAAAAACTCGCAATGGCGTCGGTTTTTACGTCACAAGAATGGCTGTCTTCTTGCAAAAATTACTCTTAACAAGAAGCTCTATATCCTTAGAATATTTACGTGAGCACTGACCACCACACAGTAATAAATAATATCTTTGTCTCTCTCTCTCTCTCTCTCGCACTGTCACAGCAAGTTACGCTGCTTGATACATCATAGTCGTCATTAACTACGAGTCCAAGATCGTAATAATGCGTCACGGTAAGTCAACTATTGTGCAGAAATCCGTTGAAGTGATAGAGATGAAGAACGAGCATGGAACTCTCCGCTCTCTCGCCACACGAATCTTACCTAATCACATAGCGTAAACAAATCCTCCTTTCTGTTGTTTTTGTGAACTTTGGTTATTTTTGTATGAGTGATGATGCCTTGTGATAAGATCTGCAATGTAATAAACCACATGGATGGCAACGACGTACAAAGCCACGTAATCACGATAGGAAATACGAAAGACTGGTAACTTGATGAATCAAGAGGAATGAACTGTAATATCGAACAAATATTTAATATTTTTTAAATTATTGTCTCGTGTAGTACAAAGTGGCCAACTTCTGTCGTGGGAAACAATTAAGATTTGTGCGAGGATGGAAAGATTCGTACATATGAGACATAAGGAGGTCGTAGCACTCCAGATAAATTAGTGTGAGAACGTAAAGATACTGCAAGCTCCCGTGCAGATTATATAAGATTATTCTAGACCAATAAACGAGCTCAACAAACTCCAAACAGAAAGGAATGCAATGCTTGTAGATACGGATTTTTTCTCAAGGGCTTTAAATACAAATTTTGTTGAAACTGAGTAAAAAGCTTTTACAAAACCTGTCAATTTCAGAAAAGGTGGTATCTCGTACCAGTTAATGTCGATCACCTGAACTTACAAAATATCATTGTTGGCCAAAATACCGGTCTGCTTGTTACTACTGTCGATAACTCTTTCGGTATTTAACTGAATGTGTCTCGGAACACGTCCGTGTATGAGAGGAGGGGGCGGGGCATAAATTTTTTTTCTACAGTGAATCAGACAAAAAGCAGCTTTTCAGCTTATAAAAATTGTCTTTAACTCTGAGTTCAAATTTTCGAAATATGTGATTCAGAAATTGCGACAAAAATTTACACCTGTCTAAAATAATTTTGTGCATAGTTTGTAAACTGTTGAAAATGAAGGCTCTTTAAATCTGCTGAAAGTCGTTGCATGCATTCAAGAGGATGCTAGAAAAAAAAAAAACAGTTTGACGTTATTCGAAACTACTTCAAAGATAACATTCAGAACGTGGCAAGTTTACTACTCACGATAATGTATTTGGACAGACGCAATACAGTGCAGAAGCTTCCTGGGAATTACCGTTCATTATTTTGATGGCGATAAAATGGGAATGGCTGCTGTTGGTATCCTACGACTTATCAGGATCATACGTAGAAAAATATCCTTGGGACGTGGAATTACAGATTTGCAACGAATAATGACTAAATACCAGCAAGATACTTGCAGTAGTGACGAATGCAGTATCAAATATGGTTAAAGGAGTAGAAACAACATTTACAATAAGTGATATATCACAACGGGTGGTTATAATTTAAGTGCAGCTATTTACAGTGTGGGCTGTAATTTCCGTATGGCAGCTAAAATTGGCAAATACTCTAATGCGTTAATGTGGAAACGATTTGCGGTGAAAAAATGTCCACCAGGTGCAAATATGGTTCTGTGAATGCAAGGAAAACGTATAGAAACGTTTCCATTGGAACGTGATGTCGGCAGAAAATGTCAAACAATTGAGAACGGCTTAATGTTGATTTTCTTATTAACCACTGCTTACACAATTTGTTCAGTGTAAGCACCGGAGACGTTGACGAGACGGTGTACAGATTTGCACCTGGTGTCCAAAATTAAAATTTTCTTGTGACGTAAACTGGTTCTACGTTAACTCATTAGCATATCTACCAAGTTTCACTGCCATAGATAACTACAGCCCACGCTGGGCCTCAATGAGCAGCTGGAATTTTGGCCGTATGTTAATTTGGAAAGAAAAAGAAATGATCGAAAATACTTACAAACTGGCCAAACTGATTAATACTGTGAAAGAAATTCAGTATAGTTTAGGCCAAGTGTACGGGCTTGTGGTGAGCCACGGAAAGAACCGATACTGAACTACATCAAGAAGCATCCACTGGTTGAAATTCCGCATCTTATATGATTAAAAGACTTTTGCAGCTGGGTCCAGTGAGTCATAATATCAGTAATAGCCGTGCTAGTGCACTACTCATTCTAAAATCCGCAGCTATTGTAGATATGGCAGATGTTTGTGACATTGGAGCCTATTAAGTAGTACACATGAAATTTGCGTAGAAAAGTACGTTGCAAGCAGTAAAGTAACGTTAATAACTGTTATGCTGAAAGCAATACATCTGAAATGCGACCACTACAGACCATTGTAGACTATACATTGTAGTAACATCATAACAGAAATCAAAAGGCGCTAACTACGAACGGCACATTTTAACGCATTAGCCATATCGACATCATCCGAGCATAGATTGAATATACACTTTAAAACTGCTTTGTTATGTTCAGAGTCAATCTAAACGACCAGAAAATATCTTGCATCTGTTGAAACGACTCTCACTGAGAATGAACAAGGCACTGGTGCAGTACAGAAATGCAGAAAAAAAACAAACAAATTTCGATTTGTGGATTCAAGTTTACCAAATAGTCCAAGAAGTGAATAATCTGCAATCTGGAACCGAAACAGATCTGCCATCACACTTGAGTCATTATCTGAACAACTGCCTTCGAGACCCAGAAGATAGGTCCGTTATAACTACAACCAAAAACTACAAAAATTTGAACCTGTAGTTTTATGCGGCAGTAGTGCATCCTGAGAGTACGTTAAACTGTTCTCAAAAGCAACAACAACGCAATAGATTCAAGGCGAAATACCTCTCAAAAATGTTATTATCGCAGGCTATACACAAAATTGTGGATATGTAATGTTATTGGCTTGTTTAATTCATACGTGTGTTTTGAGACAAATTTTTAGGCTGCTTGTTACGCTATTCTACATATACATGTTTTAATTTATGCTCTAATGACGTCGATATGGCTAATGTGTTGAAATTTGTCTTTTGATTTCTATTAAGATGTTAATTTTCATATAGTCTACAATAGTCTGTATTGGTTTCATGTCAGATTCATTGCTTTCAACATAACAGTTATTAAATCATTGATAATTTACGGTTGATTGTTGTCAACCACCGATATTTAAATGTTGGTGAAGAAATATAAATCGACTTTGCTGATTTTCCAGCATCGCACACCCCAATTGTATACTCACTGCTTGGTCTCTTATTTTGTTAATGACCTGCAAATAACCCTTTAAGCTATATTCACTTGTAAGATGCGTAAAATGCTAAAGGTTTTCTGTGTTTTTGCTGATGATGTTATCTCATATCTTATACATTACAGAGAAGAATATTATATGTACATGATATATTCAATTTGGGTCTTGTTTTAAGAATAACTATTGGAATGTTCCAGACCAGCAAATTTTCTTACTCTCTAAATATTCGGTTCACAGTTTTTCGAATTCTCTTGTATTACGTTTCTTCTAAAGTCAGTATCTTTTATTGAAACTCTATCTATTACATCTCTCATGACAAATTACTTCCTAAATGTTATTATTATCGTTGTTGACTCTCTGTCTATCTAATTCATTAGTTGAACCAAACAAACTTCTATATCATTTACCACGCCACTTGATACCTTAAGTAATGAAATATGAAGGACATCAAACACATGTTTCTGTTTCTTTTTTTATCATCATACTCGTACTGTTTCAACTGTTAGCTGATAAGCTTTCCACCATGTTGGTTCATGAGTTTGAAAGCCACATCTCTTGTATAATAACTGCATTACTCCTCTTGAGATTAATATTTCATTTGCCTTCTTCATACCTGCAACATCTTTTGCTTTTTACCTAGGTAAGTTTCTTAAATTATTGCCCATTACTTCCATCCGTATAATCCATAGCTTTAGAGCTGGCGAACTTGTTACTTAATTTCAAAATATCATGAGTCGTGAGTGTGGTTGCTAAGAAAGAATGAGCATAATGATTTATGGCTGCCCTTACCCATCTGCCACCCCCCAAGATCACTTACGCCCCTCTTTCACCTTCCATCACCCCTATCCACCTAGGACACTTGGGCTATTATCCAGTGTTTATTTAGGTCCGATTTTGTTAGCCAACTTATTATCCTTATTACTGAAATTTATAACCCAATTAGAACAAACTGGTATCCAACTGGTTGGGAAGGATGCTATTTTAGGGGCAAGTTCATCACCCTTGTCGCTGAGGGTTTCGCCGTTTGGGCCAGTGTAGAGATGTTAGCCGAAATGAAGAGGATATAAAATGTAGACTGGCAGTGGCAGGAAAAGTATTTCTGAAAAAGATAAATCTGTTAATATCGAATATAGAGTTAAGTGTTAGGAAGTGTTTTCTGGAGGTATTTGTCTGGAATGTCGCCACAATGGAAATGGAACATAGATGATAGTTTACGTAAAAAGAGAATAGAAGATTTCGAAATATGGTGTTATAGAAGAATACTGAAAATGAGGTGGGCCGATCACATAAAAAAATCACTGAACAGAATTGGGAAGACAAATTTGTGGCACAACTTGATGAGAAGAAGGGAACGGCAGATTCGACACATTCTGAGACATCATGGGATCACCGATTTCGTGTTTGAGAGAAGTGTGTGTGTGTGTGGGGGGGGGGGGGGTAAAAATCGTAGAGGTAGTTTAAGAGATGAATACAGTAAGTAGATACAGAAAGATATAAATTGCAGTAGTTATTCGGAGATGAAGAGGCTCGCCATAATATAGTAGCATGGAGAGATCAAACCAATGTTTGGCCTGAAGACCATAACAATAAAAACCACAATGTTCACGGCTGTAACTCAATCTCACATTGTGATTCAAGATGGCGGAAGGTCACAGCGTGAATATATAAAGTGTCGTATGTGTCCACCTGAAGGTCACACCTATGATGTCACAGCAAACATTGTGCTGCAGCTGCCTACATCCACCAGTCATCCACAGCATGCGGACATCAGATATAATTAGCGCTCATGCTCTGTACAATATAGAGAAAGGTTGGTCATCATGAAATGTCAGCAGGCATTCTATTAAGCATTGTCTTTTTATCTGTTTTATCATCTGTTGCCTTCACTATTTCATTTCTCAAAGCTACCCTTTCTTCTTGTACTGTATTCCTTTCCTGTGTTCTAGTCAATCGTTGCTTAATGCTCCCTCTGAAACTCTCTACAACGTCTGGTTCTTTCAACTTATCCAGGTCCCATCTTCTTAATTTCCTATCTTTTTGCAATTGCTTTAGTTTTAACCTACACTTCATAACCAATAAATTGTGCTCAGAGTTCACATCTGCCCCTGGAAATATCTTTTAAAATCTGGTTCCGAAGTCTCTTTCTTGCCATTAAACAATCAATTTGAAACCTGTCGGTATCTCCAGATCTACCACATGTAGTGCCTTCTTCCATGGTTCTTAAGCCAAGTGTTAGCTATGATTAAATTACGCTCTATGCAAAATCCACCAGCCACTTCCTCTTTCATTCCTTTCCCCCCAGTCCACATTTACCTACAACTTTTCTTTCTCGTCCTTTTCCTACTATAGAATTTCTTTCCCTGTAGCTGTTAATTTTTGTTTCCCTCAGCTATTTGAATAATTTCTTTTATCTCGTCATAAACTTCTTCAATCTCTTCATTACCTGCGGAGCTAACTGGCATATAAACTTGTTGTACTGTGATGATTGTGGGCTTCTTGTCTATCTTTGCTACGATAATGCGTTCACTGTGCTGTTCATAGTAGCTTGCCTACATTCAAATTTTCTTACTCATTAATAAACCCAATCCTCAACTACCCCCATGTGAATTTGTATTTACAAACCAGTATTCACCTGATATAAAATCCTACACTTTCCGCCACTGAACGTCACTATATCCCACTACATTTACCTTCAACCCAACCATTTTCTTTTTTAAATTTTCTAACCTACAAGCCTATTAAGGAACCTAATACTGCACGCTCCTATCCACAGTACTCCAGTTTTGTTTCTCCTCAAGACGTCATCCTGTTGAGTAGCCTCCGCCGAGAGATACGAATCATGGACTACTTTCCCTCTGGTATATTTTACCCAAGAGGACGCCATCATCATTTAACCACATAGTAGAGCTGCATGGCCTTGGGAGAAATTATGGCTGTGGTTGCCCTTGTTTTCACTGTTTGCGATACCAGGACAATAAGACTAGTTTTACAAGGCCACAGCAGATAGTCAGCTACTGAAAAGTGTTGTCCCACTTCAGAAACCACACGTTTTTCTTGTCTCTTAACAGATATCTCTCTGCTGTGATTGTACATCTGGTACAGCTATATGCATCATTCATGCATGCAAGCCACCCCACCGATATATATATATATATATATATATATATATATATATATATATATATATATATATAGAGAGAGAGAGAGAGAGAGAGAGAGAGAGCAGTGACAATAAATATATACTGTAGAGTTCTGCCCAGCTATGGTCCTTGAAAATCGTCAATATAGTAATTTGATAGTCGCTTTATCCTGGGATGAGTGGATCTGTCTATGTGATACTTCAACGGAAGTTGCTGCCACGATCAGCGGAAGTGCTCAGACAACCTCAGTGATATTAGGTGATCATACAATCTCTGTAGTGGACGTTCCACAAAAAGTTAAACTTATTAAGGAGAGAGAATGGACTCATCTGCAAGAGCAATTGTTTAAAAACTAACGTATGACAATTACATGAACCAGCATGCACTGGAAAACGGCTAAGCTCGTTGCCAAATGTGTACAGATTCTGCGAAAAAATGTAGACCAATCTGATGGTGTTAATATGCCAAACTCTGCATCTAATTTGAGAAATCGTTACTCAACTTTATGATACATGCTATGCATCAATACATGCAAATCAGTGAACTCCAGAGACCGATCGATGAGAGGATACGGAACAAAAAAGGTCTAATGACATGTCTGGGAATAAATGGTTTCCGTGCTGGAGACCATTTATTCAGTCATACATTATTACAGAGACTGCGATCTAATACGTGCTGTACCATGTAGCTACAGTAACAGTTTGTGTTGAAAATGGTTTTCTAATGCCTCAACGCATGCATGTACGCGCCGTAGTATGTTCTGTCTCACACGTTTACCTCAGCCAGGCTGCATCCGAACAGTGTCAAAGACAGCATGAATAAGCTGCTCCAGTGTCTCCACAACTGGAATGGGCTCTGCATACACAATACTTCTGAGGCAGCCAAATAGCCAGAAATCGCTCGGTTTGAGATCCAGTGAACAAGCTGGCCTTGCAACTGGACCACCTTCTCCGATCCATCGACCACGGAAGACACGATTGAGATGCCTCCGGACATTAACGGCGAAGTGGGCTGGAAAACCATCATGTAGCAGCAGCATACCCCTTCTAATCATTAGTGGCACTTCTTCTGGCAGGGGAGGTAAAATAACCCGCAAGAAACATCTACACTACTGGCCGTTAAAATTGCTACACCACGAACATGACGTGCTACAGACGTGAAATTTAACCGACGGGAAGAAGATGCTGTGATATGCAAATGATTAGTTTTTCAGAGCATTCACACAAGGTTGGCGCCTGTGGCGACACCTACAACGTGCTGACATGAGGAAAGTTTCCAACCGATTTCTCATACACAAACAGCAGTTAACCGGCGTTGCCTGTGAAACGTTGTTGTGATGCCTTGTGTAAGGAGGAAAAATGCGTACCATCACATTTCCGACATTGATAAAGGTCGGACTGTAGCCTATCGCGATTGCGGTTTATAGGTCGCGACATTGCTGCTTGCGTTGGTTGAGATCCAATGACTGTTAGCAGAATATGGAATCCATGGGTTCAGGATGGTAATACGGAACGCCGTGCTGGATCCCAACGGCCTCGTATCACTAGCAGTCGAGATGACAGGCATCTTATCCGCATGGCTGTAACGGATCGTGCAGCCACGTCTCGATCCCTGAGTCAACAGATGGGGACGTTTGCAAGACAACAACCATATGCACGAACAATTCGACGACGTTTACAGCAGCATGGACTATCAGCTCGGAGACCATGGCTGTGGTTACCCTTGACGCTGCATCACAGAGAGGAGCGCCTGCGATGGTGTACTCAACGACGAACCTGGGTGCACGAATGGCAAAACGTAATTTTTTCGGATGAATCCAGGTTCTGTTTACAGCATCATGATGGTCGCATCCATATTTGGCGACATCGCGGTGAACGCACATTGGAAGCGTGTATTCGTCATCGCCATACTGGTGTATCACCCGGTGTGATGGTATGCGGTGCCTTTGGTTACACGTCTCGGTCACCTCTTTTTCGCATTGATGGCACTTTGAACAGTGGACGTTACATTTCAGATGTGTTACGACCCGTGGCTCTACCCGTCATTCGATCCCTGCGAAACCCTACATTTCAGCAGGATAATGCACGACAGCATGTTGCAGGTCCTGTACGGGCCTTTCTGGATACAGAAAATGTTCGACTGCTGCCCTGGCCAGCACATTCTCCATATCTCTGACCGATTGAAAATGTCTGGTGAATGGTGGCAGAGCAACTGGCTTGTCGCAATACGCCAGTCACTACTGTTGATGAACTGTGGTATCGTGTTGAAGCTGCATGGGCAGCTGTACCTGTACACGTCTTCCAGGTTGTGACTCAATGTCCAGGCGTATCAAGGCCGTTATTACGGCCAGAGGTGGTTGTTCTGGGTACTGATTTCTCAGGATCTATGCACCCAAATTGCGTGAAAATGTAATTACATGTCAGTTCTAGTATAATATATTTGTCCAATGAATACCCGTTTATCATCTGCATTTCTTCTTGGTGAAGCAATTTTAATGGCCAGTAGTGTACATCTACATTTTCATAGATACTATGCAAGCCACCGTACGGTGCGTAGCGGAGTGTACCCCGGACCTAGACTTGTCATTTTCTTCCCTGTCCAATTCGAAAATAGAGTGAGGGAAAACGACTTCCTATACGTCTCCATACCAGCCCTAATTTCTCGTATCTTATCTTCGTGGTCGTTATGCGCAATGTATCTTGGTGGTAAGAGAATCGTGCCGCAGTCAGCTTCAAATTCCGATTCTGTAAATTTTCCCAATAGTGTTTCTCGAAAAGAACGTCGCATTTTCTCCAGAGATTCCCATTTGAGTTCTCGAAGCATCTCCCCAACACTTATGTGTCGTTCGAACCTACGAGTAACTAATCTAGCAGCCCGCCTGTGAATTGCTTCGATGTCTTCCTTCAATCCGAGCTGGTACGGTTCCCAAACACTCGAGTAGCACTCAAAAATAGTTCGCACTAGCGTCGTGTGAGCGGTCTCCTCTACAGGTGAACCACTCTTTCCTAGAATTCTCCCAATAAACCGAAGTCGACCATTCACCCTCCCTAACACAGTTCTCACATGCTCGTTCCACATCATATCGCTTTGCAACTTCACGCGCTGACAGTAACACTGTATCCGAACATTACAGGTTTGATCTTCCTGCTCATCTGCATTAATTTACATTTTTTCACATTTAGGGCTAGCTGCCGTTTATCATACCAACTGGAAATTTCGTCTAAGTAGGCTTGTATCTTCTAAAGTCACTCTACTTCGACGCCTTACCGTGCACCATGGCATCATCAGCAAGCAACTGAAAATTGCTGCCCGCCCTGTCCGCGAAATCATTTATGCATTTATGTATGTAGAGAACAACAGTGGTCCCAGGTCCGGACACCGCCTCAAGTTTACTTTACTGCTAATTACGCCCGGCGAGAGCGTGAGTGAAGCACTTATTTGGCGGAGCGGACACAAAAAAGAATCATAATAACGTGTGGGACCTGAATCTATACTTTGGTAAAATAATTCTTTGATTATGTAATAGTGCGACTCACCGCCTTGTTAATATAGCATTGCGTGAGGCGCTTTTAGAATTTAGTAAACTGATGTCTGCGTGAAGCGTTTGTACCAAAAATAAAGAAAACGTAATCATACTCTCACTGATTTTATC
This sequence comes from Schistocerca serialis cubense, assembly GCF_023864345.2. Taxonomy (NCBI): domain Eukaryota; kingdom Metazoa; phylum Arthropoda; class Insecta; order Orthoptera; family Acrididae; genus Schistocerca; species Schistocerca serialis. The sequence continues at coordinate 516,047,998 of NC_064638.1, forward strand.
TCGTGTCAGCATATTAAAATATTGCTGCATGATATCTTTGCTGTAGTGGAAATTAAGTAAACTAAACCTTGTAATGAAAGAAAGTATTTTCACTTTTTTTCTTAACGTAATAATCTTCGTCTTACCGAGAAGCTGCCAATATCTTATCTGAACGTAATTTTCTTAGTTTTTACTTTAAATACAACATAAATCTGAACATTCACTTTCCTTCTATTGATAATTAAGCTCAAGTCTTTTAAAGGCGTCTGTTGATGTCGGAAAACAATGAAATTCTAATGACATTCTTTCTATGCAAGATGTCTGCCAATAATGGGCGATTGTTCGACCATTCTTGTCGTTTATCTACGTGCTGAAAATCTTACAAATGATATTTCTATTTCTGCAGGAAGGTCACTAGGCATAAGAAAGAAAAAATGCACTAGCAGCATAAACTAGCATATATTACTTAAAAATTTACACTTACATTGTGAAATGGCCGCAGTAGCTTGAGTTAGCTTCGAGACTAGAAGTGAAAGCGAGTAATACCGCTGGTCTTTTTCGTTTCTTTCGCCAGCGAGTAAAATTAATTATCACAGAGAACATATACAATTCTTTTATAGAGTCTCTTCGCACCATTAATATTTCACATTTTTATAAACTACTATTATGGCAGCTAATCGCACGCACATTTTCTGAGTCTTTTACAGTTTTCGTTATATTTTTTTTTGTGTCTGATTTTTCCTCGCACGATTTAATGTTTTGTACCGTCTGTCGGTACACCATCACACTTCCCTGGGTCACCCCTGACGAAAGTCTTGTCTCTTATGAACACTCGCCGTCGAGGACAACATACTGGCTCCTATTACTTAAGAAGTCTTCGAGCCACTCGCATATCTGTGAACTTATTCCATCTGCTCGTTCCTTCGTTAACAGCCTACAATGGGGCACCGTGTCAAATGCTTTACGGAAATCTAGAAATATGGAATCTGCCTGTTGCCGTTCGTCCATGGTTCTCAGTATATCATGTGAGAAAAGAGCATGCTTTCTAAAAGCATGCTGTTCGTGGACATAAGCTTCTCAGTCTCATGAAAGCTTATTATATTCGAATTGAGAATATGTTCAAGGATTCTGCAGCAAACCGAAGTCAGGGATATTGGCCTGTAATTTTGAGGGTCCGTTCTTTTACCCCTCTTATATACTGGAATCACCTGCGCTTTTTTCCGGTTCCTTGGGACTTTGTGCTGGCCGAGAGATCACGATGAATGAAAGCTAGGTAAGGGACCAATGACGTAGGGTACTCTTTGTGAAATCGAACTGGGATTCCATCCGGACCTGGTGATTTATACTCCTGGAAATTGAAATAAGAACACCATGAATTCATTGTCCCAGGAAGGGGAAACTTTATTGACACATTCCTGGGGTCAGATACATCACATGATCACACTGACAGAACCACAGGCACATAGACACAGGCAACAGAGCATGCACAATGTCGGCACTAGTACAGTGTATATCCACCTTTCGCAGCAATGCAGGCTGCTATTCTCCCATGGAGACGATCGTAGAGATGCTGGATGTAGTCCTGTGGAACGGCTTGCCATGCCATTTCCACCTGGCGCCTCAGTTGGAACAGCGTTCGTGTTGGACATGCAGACCGCGTGAGACGACGCTTCATCCAGTCCCAAACATGCTCAATGGGGGACAGATCCGGAGATCTTGCTGGCCAGGGTAGTTGTCGTACACCTTCTAGAGCACGTTGGGTGGCACGGGATACATGCGGACGTGCATTGTCCTGTTGGAACAGCAAGTTCCCTTGCCGGTCTAGGAATGGTAGAACGATGGGTTCGATGACGGTTTGGATGTACCGTGCACTATTCAGTGTCCCCTCGACGATCACCAGTGGTGTACGGCCAGTGTAGGAGATCGCTCCCCACACCATGATGCCGGGTGTTGGCCCTGTGTGCCTCGGTCGTATGCAGTCCTGATTGTGGCGCTCACCTGCACGGCGCCAAACACGCATACGACCATCATTGGCACCAAGGCAGAAGCGACTCTCATCGCTGAAGACGACACGTCTCCATTCGTCCCTCCATTCACGCCTGTCGCGACACCACTGGAGGCGGGCTGCACGATGTTGGGGCGTGAGCGGAAGACGGCCTAACGGTGTGCGGGACCGTAGCCCAGCTTCATGGAGACGGTTGCGAATAGTCCTCGCCGATACCCCAGGAGCAACAGTGTCCCTAATTTGCTGGGAAGTGGCGGTGCGGTCCCCTACGGCACTGCATAGGATCCTACGGTCTTGGCGTGCATCCGTGCGTCGCTGCGGTCCGGTCCCAGGTCGACGGGCACGTGCACCTTCCGCCGACCACTGGCGACAACATCGATGTACTGTGGAGACCTCACGCCCCACGTGTTGAGCAATTCGGCGGTACGTCCACCCGACCTCCCGCATGCCCACTATACGCCCTCGCTCAAAGTCCGTCAACTGCACATACGGTTCACGTCCACGCTGTCGCGGCATGCTACCAGTGTTAAAGACTGCGATGGAGCTCCGTATGCCACGGTAAACTGGCTGACACTGACGGCGGCGGTGCACAAATGCTGCGCAGCTAGCGCCATTCGACGGCCAACACCGCGGTTCCTGGTGTGTCCGCTGTGCCGTGCGTGTGATCATTGCTTGTACAGCCCTCTCGCAGTGTCCGGAGCAAGTATGGTGGGTCTGACACACCGGTGTCAATGTGTTCTTTTTTCCATTTCCAGGAGTGTATTTTCCTTCAAATCTTCCAGTTGTTTATCTATGCCAGATATGCAAATTACTATGTCATCCATAAGGGAGTCTGTCCGACGGTCATATGACGCTATATTTCTAAGATTGTCCTGTGTGAACGATTTCTTAAACGTGAAATTTAAAACTTTGGCCTTCGTTTTGCTATGTTCAGCTGCCACAACAGACTGGTCAACAAGAGACTGAATGGAAGCCTTAGACCCGTCTAATGATCTTACACCAATAGTTCCGGCCTGTTAGGTGACGTGGAAGGAACAATGGTTCCAAAATATGGTCGCCAGTTATCCCAGCCTACACATAGTAGTTGAACCGATGCTGATTATTTGCTGTCTCTGTACCATGTGCTTTCTGCAAGCAATTCTAGTTGAAAATACCACTCCGCGCAAAGGTGGCTTCAGCTGTGAGTAGGATGGATGACGCAGATCCTGGAATCGTGGTTGCCTGGTGAAAAAACCAGTGACAGAAGTGCCCTCGATGTGGAAAGTCTGTCGCTAATAAGCCATGCACATGCTGTAAGTGATAAGGGTAGTAACAATTGTCATGGAGAATGTTCCACACAGTCGTTTGTCTTACCCTGTACTGGCGGACTGGGGCATGACATATGACGGAGAGTACCACCTTCTAGGACAAGGCCGGCCAAACGCTGCACAGTGTGCAGACGTGCGGAAGTGCTGCACATGTGCGCACGTGTGCGACAGCGAGCGACAGCGACATCTGTTATTAAACATGTGTCCTAAATGAACGGCTGCGGCTCCACTTCCCTGTATATGTGGTACAGGCAAGAGCGCAACATACCCAGTCTCGTTTACCCCTGGTGTCCGTAACCTTAACAGAGAAGTACTGATAAATGGCAGGTACTATGAAAAAGCAAAGGACGGGAGATCTATGTCCCCAGCCGTTTGAAACTGACTGGGAACTGCAATTCTTTTTTGTAGCTGTTGGCGAAAGCTCACAGTGTTTTCTGTGCCACAAATCTTCACTGCGAGCAAGTTTTAAAATCGCATTAAGAATTGCACAATCTGGGAAACCCTTTTCCGAAGGGGAGTTTGTGAAAGGGTGTCTGATTGATGCTGCAGAACTTGTGTGTCTCACGAACGTTAGCAGGTTTCAGGAAATCAGTCTATCCAAACAAACAGTGACAAGACGTATCAGTGCTATGGCCGGCGATGTGCACAGGCAGCTAATAAATAAGGCTAAAGACTTTGTTGCTTTCTCTGTTGCACTCGATGAAGCAACAGATCTTACAGATACAGCCCAGGTTGTGATATACATACGAGGTGTCGATAACGCACTTTGTGTAACAGAGGACGTTTTAGACTTAGTACCTTTGAAAGGAACTACTACACGTGCGGACTGACTCCAAGCCGTCGAGCAAGCGATTGATGATGTCGGTATGGACTGGAATCAGTTAGTCTCCGTGACCACAGATGGAGCACCATCAATGCAAGGCCATCAGAGAGGACTCACAGCACGGATGCGCAAAAAGCTAGGGCGCACAGACAAGGCGTTGTATTGAATTCGCTGCATTCTGCATCGAGAGATTTGTGCAAAATCAGTAACGTTAGCAAACGTAATGCAAATTGTTGTGCGTACTGTAAACTATTTGAAGACACATGGGCTTACGCATCGCCAGTTTCGGCGGTTCTTGGAGGAATTAGGAGCGGAGTACGGCGACATACCTTACTATACCGAAGTACGCTGGCTCAGTCGAGGTAAAATGCTGAAAATATTTTTTGATTTAGGTTTGGTCATAGTAACATTCTTGCACGAGAAGGGAAAAAGTGAACCTACGTTGGAAGACCCTTGTTGGATATCAGACCTTGCATTTCTCGTGGGCATTACGTCTCACATGAACAGCCTGGACGTCAGTTTGCAAGGTGACATGTAAATGCCTTTGAAAGGAAGCTTGCGCTTTGAGAGAGCCAGCTATTGACAGAAAACACTGCACATTTCCCGACTCTTGGACTGGTCCATGGAAGTGCTAGATTTCAAGAATACATGTCAATAATTGTAAAAATTAAGGAACAATTTTGAGCACGATTTGCAGATGTTACGAGTTTGTCTCCTGTCATTCGCCTCTTCGCTCGACCGTTCTCGTCGTCAGTTGAAGATGCTCCGAATGATCTACAGATGGAACTGATCGACCTACAGTGCAATACAAGACTGAAGGACAAGTTCTTTGTAGTGCGAAGTACAAAAGAATTCTACGAAAATTTTTCACAACAAGAATTTCCACTCCTGCACCGAGAAGCTGCGAGAGTTATGTCCATGTTCGGGTCGACATATGTTTGTGAAAGATTTTTCTCGGTGATGAAAATGAATAAATCAAGGTTTCGATCAAGCATAAGTAATGAAAATCTTCGCAACTGCTTGCGTTTGTCAATGAGCCGTGCTTTTGTGCCCGATATTAACTATATCATTTCTCATGACTAGTGATAAACGTGTTTGGATTTATTCCTTTCATAATTATTGTTTACTAACTGTGCATTATTGCCTCATTCTGCTCCATGTTACATTATTATCAGGAAAATTGGTCATTAAACCGATTGTTCCAATGTATACTTACATTTAGGGTTTTTTTAATGTGTGAAGGACTACGCTAAGCTGAAGTCGATAAAACATAACATTCATCTAATTGTCGGTTATTATTCAGATTTCAGACGGAGCTGATGAAAGATATAGCAATAATGGTATTGAAATAACAGGTGATCATCGAGAGGTCTGCGATTATCATTCTGTTCAGAGGTCAGTGAGACAAATTATGTAGGTGTAACTGAGGGCACCGAGAATTAGTTATAGGGAACTTTGCATTGGCTTAATCTTATTTGAAATCATGACTAAGGTTCGTTGGAAGTCGCTAAGTGCTCTCTTTCTTAAATACTAGATCAAAAACATTACGCGTATTTAGGTGCCGTCAGTCAAGCTGCCTTAATAAAAACCCACTGTTGTCAACGGTATTACTTGTCTTACTGGGTTAAACTGTTGACATAAAAGTAGACGTCTCAATGAGTAGACTGTGACAGTATTTTAAATGTTTCATACGCGAAATACCTTCCCATGGTTGGCTTGCAAGCTGTGGAAAGAGCCCTACAATGCGCGGTACAGAGTATCCCAGGAAGTGGATAAAGCGACATCTGTGCGTAGAAACATGCACCACATGAACGCTGACGGCTGCGGTGTGCACGCTGTGACCCGGAAGTTGCACATGTGCGGGAGCACCGCACGTGTGCAGAATTTCTGGCCGGCCCTGTTCTAGGAGGAAATCATGTATACTGTAACTGTGACTGCATGGTACAGTGCGAAGTACACTGCAGTCTCTGTACGAAAGTGTCACCAAATAAATGGTCTCTAGCATGAAAAGCAATCATTTCCGGACATGAGTTCATTAGATCTGTTTTGTTCAGCATCCTCTCATCGATGAATCCCTAGAGTTCGGACACCGGGGAAAAAATCACTCTGTATACAACCGACCAAGAAGAAAGCATGAGGAAAACTATGAGGGATGATATAAATGCTCTAGAAGAAAGCATCAGTAAAAGAGCCCAGAATATAAATGCTCAAGAAGAAAGCAACTTCAACAGTATTAAGGATATAAATGATTGAGAAGAAAGCGTTGGGAAGAATGTCAGAGACATGATAGCTGAGCACACAGGTCATATTAGAGCCAGCTTGGAGTCAGCCGATACGTTAACTATAAAGGTTGGTGAAATTGAAAAATATCCCACGTGACCAAACCAAGATTACATAAGTTGTACCAAACACACATAGATGTTGAGGAATGGAAGGTTAGAAGACAATCATTAAATTGTATGTATATATGTATTAATGGAATCTGGTAGGCTTATCAAGGCAGCAGCTATAAAACGTGAGATTAATTCATTTTGGATGGAATAGCTGAAAGAAAGAATCCGTCAATGTGAACCATGCTGAGGGGAAAATGGAACCTATTAAAGAAAGTCTCAGCCAAAGTTATCAGAAGTGGATAGCTTTATCCAGACAATAGCTATAAATACGTGACTTGCACAAAGCCTGGATGCAGTACCTGAAAGAAATAATTCATCCGTATGGAGCTGAGATAGAACAGTTAAAAAAGAAGAGCTCATAATCAGTACTAGTCTGAGAGTACATAAGTTGTCCTCTATCTGAAAACCTGTTTGATATACAATGGCATGTTGACAGAATACAAAGATATCAAGGTGCGGAGAGGAGTTTGCTAAAAATCATGATTGCTACAATTAGGAAGTGGGGACAAGATCGTTCTCTCTCAGAAACGTTTAAACCCATAACTGAAACTCTTTAACAACTCTTGCTCACAGCCAATAAGGTGGACTGAGGTAGAAGGGAAGAAGAAGAAGAAGATGATGATGATGAAGGACACACGAGTGTCATTTTCAGTGTCTATTTCAGAGATACTGAGACAGATGCAACATCTGGCCTCATCAGGCAACAACCGTGTTTGTTGACAACACAACCTATAAGTTTAACCAAGCATACAGTATACATATGGGAATAAAGTATGTGTAAGAACGTCAGGTCTAGTGGACTTTCAAATAATTACAAGTATTTTTAAGAAGAGACAGACGCATATGAAATATTACGTATGACTAGTGTACGTTGAAAAACGACACCCCAAATGGACGAATAAAAGACCTAACCAGAAAGAAATACAAGAATTATCTGGTAGAACAGCACTGACATAGATATCGACATTCAGCATAAAAAAGTGGACGCTTAATTTCTGCCATATACAGTATACAGGGTGAGTCACCTAACGTTACCGCTGGATATATTTCATATCCACATCAAATACTGACGAACCGATTCCACAGACCGAACGTGAGGAGAGGGGCTAGTGTAATTGTTTAGTACAAACCATACAAAAATGCACGTAAGTATGTTTTTTAACACAAACCTAAGTTTTTTTAAATGGAACTACGTTAGTTTTGTTAGCACATCTGAACATATAAACAAATACGTAATCAGTGCCGTATGTTGCATTATAAAATGTTGATTACATCCGGAGATATTGTAACCTAAAGTTGACGCTTGAGTACCACTCCTCCGCTGTTCGATCGTGTGTATCGGAAAGCACCGAATTACGTAGGGATCCAAAGGGAACGGTGATGGACCTTAGGTTCAGAAGAGACTGGAACAGCATATTACGTCCACATGCTAGCACCTTTTTACTGGTCTTTTTCACTGACGCACATGTACATTACCATGAGGGGTGAGGTACACGTACACACGTGGTTTCCGTTTTCAATTACTGAGTGGAATAGAGTATGTCCCGACATGCCAGGCCAATAGATGTTCAATGTGGTGGCCATCATTTCCTGCACACAATTGCAATCTCTGGCGTAATGAATGTCGTACACCCCAAGGTACACATTCCCCTTTAACGTACCTCACATTGAACATCTATTGGCATGATATGTCGGGACACACTCTATTCCACTCCGTAATTGAAAACGGAAACCACGTGTGTACGTGTACCTCACCCCTCATGGTAATGTACATGTGCGTCAGTGAAAAAGACCAATAAAAAGGTGTTAGCATGTGGACGTAATGTGCTGTTCCAGTCTCTTCTGTACCTAAGGTCCATCACCGTTCCCTTTGGATCCCTACGTAATTCGGTGCTCATCGATACACACGATCGAACAGCGGAGGAGTGGTACTCAAGCGTCACTTTGGGTTACAATATCTCCGGATGTAATTAACATTTTACAATGCAACAAACGGCACTGATTACGTATTTGTTTATACACTCCTGGAAATGGAAAAAAGAACACATTGACACCGGTGTGTCAGACCCACCATACTTGCTCCGGACACTGCGAGAGGGCTGTACAAGCAATGATCACACGCACGGCACAGCGGACACACCAGGAACCGCGGTGTTGGCCGTCGAATGGCGCTAGCTGCGCAGCATTTGTGCACCGCCGCCGTCAGTCTCAGCCAGTTTGCCGTGGCATACGGAGCTCCATCGCAGTCTTTAACACTGGTAGCATGCCGCGACAGCGTGGACGTGAACCGTATGTGCAGTTGACGGACTTTGAGCGAGGGCGTATAGTGGGCATGCGGGAGGCCGGGTGGACGTACCGCCGAATTGCTCAACACGTGGGGCGTGAGGTCTCCACAGTACATCGATGTTGTCGCCAGTGGTCGGCGGAAGGTGCACGTGCCCGTCGACCTGGGACCGGACCGCAGCGACGCACGGATGCACGCCAAGACCGTAGGATCCTATGCAGTGCCGTAGGGGACCGCACCGCCACTTCCCAGCAAATTAGGGACACTGTTGCTCCTGGGGTATCGTCGAGGACCATTCGCAACCGTCTCCATGAAGCTGGGCTACGGTCCCGCACACCGTTAGGCCGTCTTCCGCTCACGCCTCAACATCGTGCAGCCCGCCTCCAGTGGTGTCGCGACAGGCGTGAATGGAGAGACGAATGGAGACGTGTCGTCTTCAGCGATGAGAGTCGCTTCTGCCTTGGTGCCAATGATGGTCGTATGCGTGTTTGGCGCCGTGCAGGTGAGCGCCACAATCAGGACTGCATACGACCGAGGCACACAGGGCCAACACCCGGCATCATGGTGTGGAGCGATCTCCTACACTGGCCGTACACCACTGGTGATCGTCTAGGGGACACTGAATAGTGCACGGTACATCCAAACCGTCATCGAACCCATCGTTCTACCATTCCTAGACCGGCAAGGGAACTTGCTGTTCCAACAGGACAATGCACGTCCGCATGTATCCCGTGCCACCCAACGTGCTCTAGAAGGTGTAAGTCAACTACCCTGGCCAGCAAGATCTCCGGATCTGTCCCCCATTGAGCATGTTTGGGACTGGATGAAGCGTCGTCTCACACGGTCTGCACGTCCAGCACGAACGCTGGTCCAACTGAGGCGCCAGGTGGAAATGGCATGGCAAGCCGTTCCACAGGACTACATCCAGCATCTCTACGATCGTCTCCATGGGAGAATAGCAGCCTGAATTGCTGCGAAAGGTGGATATACACTGTACTAGTGCCGACATTGTGCATGCTCTGTTGCCTGTGTCTATGTGCCTGTGGTTCTGTCAGTGTGATCATGTGATGTATCTGACCCCAGGAATGTGTCAATAAAGTTTCCCCTTCCTGGGACAATGAATTCACGGTGTTCTTATTTCAATTTCCAGGAGTGTATGTTCAGATGTGCTAACAAAACTAACGTAGTTCCATTTAGAAATACGTAGGTTTGTGTTAAAAAACATACTTCCGTGTATTTTTTATGGTTTGTATTAACCAATTACACTAGCCCCTCTCCTCACGTTCGGTCTGTGGAATCGATTCGTCAGTATTTGATGTGGTTTACGAAATATATCCAGCGGTGATGTTAGGTGACTCACCCTGTATATATTATGATGAATCCAATGAAATAACAGAATGATTATGACTCCTCACATCGGCTGCTACTGCGAAAACAGCTCACACAAATGAAATCATAGCAGGCTTTTGAGTTGCAGTTCAAGGTCTGGATGATGTGTTGTATGTAGATGCAGCAACATCCATGGGAAAACAAAGGTTTCAAATATATTTTAATCGGCGTTGGTACATACTCAAATTCTGCTTAGACATTACGATGAGGAAAGAAGCTGCACACGTGTTTGAATAATTTCTGCTGACAGATATGAAGTGACTTCCTCTAAACCTTCCAACTCATCTTGATGGATGAAGACAAGTAACGTGGAATAGTTAAACAGGATGCTAAAAACCGTTATGTGGATGCATTTGAATCATTATGTATCATGCAAATGGATGGACAATCTTCCTTAAATAACTAAACACATTATAACTGAACCACACACTCAAACAATAAAAATGTAAGCAATGCTCATGATAACAAGCTTCTAAATACAACATAAAATCGTAATAAAAAGATGGATCCACAGTGGGCAGACATTTAATGCAGGTGATTTGGTACATTCTTCAAAATACAAGAGTGTATTCAAGAAATCATACGTACCGAACTGCTCAGTGGAGATAATTCACAGTTTTGAAAGTGCAACGAACAAACCCTAGTTCTTACCTCTTTAAGTATAGTGCTAGGAATGAAATTGCTAGTATTTATTACACAATAGAATTACAGAGAAGCACTCAACCAGAGGTGCTTCACAGAGGGCATGTTATAAGATGATGGGAGAATAAGGTGCTGGCTTCCCTTTATCACACAAAAGCTGGATGAATGTTAACCATTTGGTATATAGTAAAATGTGCAAACCTCAAACCGTGCAGTAGTGCAACATGTCTGGTAGGACACGCATCGCACATGGTAGCGATGGTTTTCTCCACACGCTATCTGTGAGATTATACATACCCTCACATAAATATCTGAGACTAGGAAGAAAGCTGGAAAAGCACCTAGCTCCGGCCGTTGTGGCCGAGCGGTTCTAGGCGCTTTAGTCTGGAACCGCGCGACCGCTACGGTCACAGGTTCGAATCTTGTCTCAGGCATGGATGTGTGTGATGTCATTAGGTTAGTTAGGCTTAAGTAGTTCTAAGTTCTAGGGGACTGATGACCTCCGATGTTAAGTCCCATAGTGCTCAGAGCCATTTGAACAGTTTGAAAGCAGCTAGAATCAGGTGATAAGGGAATTAATCTGTTGTGCGAGGCTTTCAAAGAACAGGATATCACAATGCAGCAAATATAGGCCTGATGAAAGTCACATTGCAGATTGAATTTTCACTGATAAAGCAAAGCAGATACAAGCTAGAAGGGACATTGATAGAGGGCAACACATTATGGCATTTGCAACTGGTAAAGCTTAGATTGGGTGTTGGGATAAATTTTCGACAAGTGTGAGTGCCACTTGCTGCCCACATAAGAAGAATAAGAAAAAAAACCTAAGAGTGTGGTGTCAACAACTAAAAGTATCCTATAGCACAAAGAAATAAGCAGAAGTCTGGTTATAGTATTTAGGGTTCTACCACAATGTAAGACTTAAGGTAGGATCATCCCGCTTCTAGTACTTGCACTGATGCGATTTTCAACTAATGGATCATTAGACAAATGAGCAGCAGCCTTCGCCTAAACAGACAAAAATGTACAGAGCACTGGAGAACATCTTTATGAGGTGAAATGATGCAATAAGGCGATGGAATTTCCCATTTCCCACTTTCAGAAAAGGACTGTATGTAAAAAGGTTGTGACTGTTTCCAAAAACAATCCAAGATTGTGTGGTATATTTATGTGGAATACAATGCTAAGGATAGATGGAAATCTAGAGATCGCAGGATTGTAAATTTCAATGATGCAAGAGCATCTAGAACTTACTAGGTTGCACATATAAAAAAAAGAATAACGTCCACTGCTTTGATTTGTTCTGAGACTTAAGCCTATCTGGAGAATACTTTCCACCAACTGATTCAGCCAAGGAAAAAGGGAGTACTGCATAGATTGGGCTGGGAACATACAACTCAACATCTAGGGAATTGTACAGTTATAGGCGTGCCCAAGGACTCATGTGACGCTGATGATTTAAATATATTTATGAAGCAATGTGCAAAAAGGTTTCTGATAGGTATAAATGTTAATGTGTATAAAACAGAAGTAAATGTAGAGCTTCAATAGGACCACTGTTAAGTTTCAGTAGGAAAACTATTAAGTTTCTTATGGAGACAAGTTTTCAGAAAAGTTCTACCAAATCTTACAAGTCAGCTCAGCCAATACATATCCTACTGGTTACCAAAATTTGTTTCGAGTCTAATATTGCAACAGATGCATTTCTCAATGGTAAATTTATTCGTACAATCTACAGATTCTTCCCTACAGTGGAACCAGGATGTAAATTGTTGACGTCCAGTAAATATCCAGAGTTTAGACCATCTTGGGTTGAATGCTGTAAACCATGGTGGGCATCTAATCGACTTTTGAGTTGAAGAAAGGAGAATATTATGGGAATTGAAATAGGAGTAGCATGGGTGTGAGGTATAAAACCGGTTCACACAGCCATTAGTACAGTACTTTGCAACAGTAACACAATGTGATAACACAGCAGAATTAAAAATACATGAAATCTCTATAGATTTGAAACCATGCAATGACGTCACCCAGTATCCCTGGACAAGTTCAATATGACATATGAATTATAACTCAGGACAATTTCTGACACAAACATTTTGCTTTGGAATTCTCATTCAACACTAGGATGCTTTAACAATTCCAAGCAACAGCTTCCCATACTTGGAAGGAGGATTTGTGAAAAAGGATGGAGGCCCTACAGCATCATGGCATCTTACACGGAACAAATCCACATACATGTTTCAAAAATCAATATGTGAACTGAATGGTACTGAAATTGACCACACAGGAAATGTTGGAATCACATCAACACTTAAAACTTATGTTTCTGAATCATTTTCAGACTTCAGTGGCTTAAAAAATTCAGAAAAGTTAACAGACCGATCGATAAGTGTGTTGAGTGCTTTAGCATGTAAATACCGCTCAAGATGCTATTGGGATATCCCAAGTGCATCAAACATATTACATGAGTCCAAAGCAAGACTAGTTCTGGTATGAAGTGCAATGGATAGTAACTGATGTGTTCAGGGACAGATTAAACTTGAAGAAAATAAAATTGTGCCTTAGAAATTGGTACGTAAAATGGCACATTGTTCTGTAACTGGAGAACTCGATTTACAACTTTTAAAGGTTTTGAATGCTAGAATTCAACTTACACTAACTCTCTGACCATGGGAGCTGTTTGAATATCCCACACTACAGAGTACACCCAGACAAACATGGGCTATTAAAAAAGCTGTTCAATTGAAAATGCCTTGATTCATTATACTAGTGCTGTAAAGTAACAAGAACGGGAGTCTGGAACGTATGCAAGTGAATTCGACAATTTTTTGTCACCTATCTAATCCTAAAGTTTATCTTAATTCAGAGTTCTACCCATATAATAATTTACAACTGGGTTGGGTAAAAACGTTTATAGCCCACTATTTGATATTTGTGCAAGGTTCCACTCTTCGCACTGTGAAGGTGTTGAAGAAATGAATGTGGGTATCCAGCCCATAGAAATTTAAGAGATTGCTCAGAACAGGACAAAACTGTGTAATCCGCCACACACCGTAATGTGCCTTGCGGAGGATGGATGTAGATGTAGATTAGTGTGATAGAGTCCTTTATGGAATTCAGATCTTCCAGAAGTCCTCAGAGACACTGTGGGATTCATGTTACTACTATATATCATGTGATTAATTAAGTTTCTCCTGGTGTACACAATTTTCAAACAATTTACAGGGATTTAGCTAGGTAGCATTGACAGCGACCGCCGATATTTCAGAGGGAGCACACTCCGCCATTTTCAAGGCAAACTGGCAGTTGGCCTTGAAAATGATAGGGTGTGCTCCTGCTGTAATATGGGCTGTAGCTGTTATACCACCTGGCTGAATTCCTGTAAATTGTTTGAAAAATGTGATTAATTATTTACTGCTCATGGGAACTGGACAATGAGCTTCATAAATGAATAGGTGCTGCATTACATTTAAACAGTTTTATGATGATGCCTAAAAGTCATACATTATCATAGACACTCAAGGCTTCTACAATGAATGTGGGCAATTTTTACTTAAGGATATTGCTTTCATCATATTCACAAATGTTGGAAGTGTTGTTACAATGTTGTCCACAACCGTTACATCATCAAAAACACTCAGAAACGTGAAGCGTTTCAAGAGACAGAAAAGTATATTGTAGTCATTGTTTAATTACCATGGAATACACTAGAGCAATCCTGGAATAGCTTAAAAGGATATGCAAACTTTGCTTTGAATATTTGGTCATAGTGATACAATTATGTACGTGAAGAAGGTTTCATATATATATGGTATTTACAATCACAATAAAATTCATAACCAGGAATCATATGGGTGCCCCCTTCATCTAGAGGCTTAAACAGAAATATGAAGGATGAGAAAATACTAACACAAACTTTTCTACATGTACTTCCAATAATGTAAAATTACTCTTAAGTTGCGGGGCAAAGAAATGGTTCTTTTAATAAAAACTTGTTACTGTTATTGGAATTTTCGCTCCTACTATATCAACAAGTTTGAATATGCTCCCATACCTCAGCAGCTGGTGCTTGAACAGGGAAGTACAGTAACAGATTTATTCAAGTTATGTGCTCATTTTCTCCTGAAAGTTCATACACATATGTTACCTACGTAATTCATCTAATACAGTTCTTTGATATGTCTATGGAACTGCCTATTATCATGTGATCCCATGGATCAACATACGTGACATGATATGCAAAATCCCACCCAATGTTTTATACACTAATCTATACTTTTTATCCGAAATGACATTTTTCTCAACAGGTCATACACTTGTCTTACACTGGGTGTCTTGAGCTTTCACCTCCTTATATATCTGTTACTCCTTTTGCATTGAGTGGGTTCAATTTGGGCATATATATATATATATATATATATATATATATATATATATATATATATATATATATATTCAATTCCCGAGCTAATGATGTATACAGTTCGCACATGCACAGTGTGCAGTCAACTCTGATGCATATATGGTGTAGAGTTCAAGTACACACACACACACACACACACACACACACATATTAAAATAAATTTGTGCAAATCGACTGCATCTGTTTTCAATCAAGTAGTTGAAATTCCAAGTCATTTTCTTAATTAATTTTATGTTCAACACATCAATGTGTACCCCTTTTTAATTAAAAGTGATCAATTCTGAATCAATTAATGTCAACACTGCCACTGCAGTTCAATCAGGAGTCACAGGGCCTTATTACTTTCTTTGCGTTATCCGATATTGCGGCAGTTTTTCACTCTCTGTTGATCTGTTAGTCAATTAGCTGGGGTGAACACACGCCAAAACCAGATAAGTGATGGGTGGGGTGTTATAATTTAATTGAAATAAGTCCACGTTACAGTGTGTTTATTAGTACACAACGTAAAACAGATACAATTAAAAGGTCTGAAAACGATTCATTTCAAAAAGTTAATAACATTCGAGGGTATGCTAACAGCGATTATCACACAAGCCGAAATCTCTTGCATACTTACGATAACTTTGTAGCTGCTTGTACGTTGTTGATAGTTTATAGATATTCATTTGTCTATTGATTTAATTGATGTATTTCATAATAGCATTGTTTTATTAAAGGTCTGATGACCGTAAGTTCCTCCTAGCACATTGCTCAACAATAGTTTGGAATACTATTGTAAAATGTATTCTACGATACTACATGTCTCATTGACCTAAGAACTTAATGCATTATCGAATTAGAGCGCATATACTGGCCGGTGTTTACTACTGGCATGCTTTGTGGCCGTTTCTCAGTCATGTAAACATTACCGCTACCGCAGCGGCACATCGCGAGCAGTCCAGCATCAGTAACAGCTTCATTCAGTTTGTGTTCAGCACTGCATGTAGAGGCCAACAACACGTAGACAGAGTCAGGGTAGTGGCTTTACTTCAGCATGTCATACACAGTAAGATGTTGCCGATCTGTAACATGTCACTCATAATAGTGTGTCTAAGATATGGATAAAGTACAGAGAGACGGAAATGTATAACACGTCCTCGTGTTACAACATCAATGCAGGATCGTTTCCTTCTACCGGCGGCTCATAGACGCCCAACATCAACTGCCAGCAACATTGGAAATAGCTCCTCCCGGGCAACAAGGATTCCATATATCAGACCCTAGAGTGTGTAGAAAATTGCATCAGGGTGGTCTTTATTCCGTAAGACGAATGAGAAGTTTTGTACTGATTCAGTGCAAAAATCAACGGAACCGACACAATCAAAGGACCTGGCTGTTGCACATCAGCACTGAACCATTGCAGAATGGAGTAATGTCACCGGCCACGGTGACCGAGCGGCTCTAGGCGCTTCAGTCCGGAACCACGCGGCTGCTACGGTCGCAGGTTCGAATCCTGCCTCGGCCACAGGTGTGTGTGACGTCCTTAGGTTAGTTAGGAGAAAGTAGTTCTAAGTCTAGGAGACTGATTACCTCAGATGTTAAGTCTCATATTGCTTAGAGCCATTTGAACCATTTGGAGTAATGTCATGTTTGCTGACGAGAGCAGGACTGGTTTGCGACCAGACACCAGACGTGTTAGGGTTTGGAGAAGAGCTGGACGACACCAGGAACGCCTATACGTTCACAAAATCCACATGATCGTTGGTGGAAGCGTAATGTTCTTGGGCGGCAATAACGACGGGACGGTGGACCCCTCTAATTCCCATCTAAGGCAATTTAACTGGTCCCCGATATCTCCATGACGTGCTACAAATGGTTTTAAGGCTTTGCAGATGTGAATTCGATAGCAACTTAATAGTAGTCGACGAAAATGCAAGACCCCACCGCACTCTACCAATGTCTCGGTATCTTCAGAGATGCAACATCAGCCGATAGCATTGGCCAGCACAGTCCTCAGACATGAATGCAACTGAGCCTGCATGAGACTTGTTCAAACTGGCCATTCCACAGCGTCCGAATACACGTGACGATCTCCAGGACCTCAATGAAGCTGCCAGTGAGGAGTGTACCTCGTATCCCAAGATAAACTTGGCAGTCTCATCCACAGCATGCCTCGCCGAGTGGAAGAACTCATCCGTGTGCGGGGAGGACGTATTCTCTACTAAAGACTGATAATCGTTATCATCAGATAAAGTTTTCCACTGTTCCTGTTTTCAAGATGTGTCTGAGGTGAGAGCGTGCTTTTTTGTATTGATATTTTGTAACCAACGAGAATAGTTCTTGTTTTCAGAGGAATTATATTTATTTTGTTATTCAGGTGTTGCACCAATCTGAATGGGTGCACTATAAGAAGTAATTATATTAAACTCTATGATATTCCAAACTTTAGTTGAGGTGTGTAATTTCCATGCCAAAATGTACTGTGACATCTAATATTTAATAAAGATAATTGTATTTTAAGCGCTACAACACCTGTCGCCCCCACACGTATCGATCACCAAGCAAGCAAGATACGCTCACAAGGCTCGCGAATTTCTCTACTCTAGAATTATTCGTTACCGCGCCATATTGCCCATTCATCACCAATGTCTTCGTGAGAATCAGCTTCTTATTTGGTGCTATCGTATTGTAAAACTTGGAAAAAGGAATTGCATTGGTATCAGTGACCATGAGGCAGTTGTAGAAACACCGGTTATCAAAATATACAGGGTAAGAAAAACAAGTAGAGGGATTTATATCTTCAGGAAACGAGATAATGAGGCAGTAGCGTATATCAATAAGAAACTTGAAACATTTACTCTCGAGAGCGGCATGTAGAAGAGCTGTGACTCAGATTTAGAAGAATACTTAACCATACACTTAATAGATATGTACCTCATACTACAGTTCATGATGAGAAGGATCTTTCATTTTATACAGTCATAGCAAAGGAACTTCTAAAGGCACAGAGATTACCGCATAATAAGCGTAAAACAATGACGTGGGGCTAGAGAAAGGGACTTGCTGACTGAAACGCGTCTGCCTGTCAAGAGAGCAGGGCATGAAGCCTTCAGAGACTACCGTAGAGTATTATTGAAGCGTCAGTCACAAAATCCAAAGAAATTCTAGTCATAGTCAAAGGCTATTAGTGGTACCTACGTTATTGTTTTGACAGTCATGTATGAGAAAGGACTGGAAACGAGGGTAACAAAGCAAAAGCGCAGACGCTGAACTCGGTTTCAGAATGTTCCGTTAGAAATGAAATTCGAGGAATATTGATTCAATTTAATTCTACCACTACTAAAAAGATGATTGGTAAAGATATTACCTCCAGTGGTGTTGAGAAATAGCTGAAATCGCTGAAAGGAAGCTTCAGCATCCCGTGGAATCACTGTTAGATTCCCTACCGAAATTGCGGATGAATTAGCCAGCCTTTTGACTATAGTCTACCGTAGATTCTTCGAACAAACAACAGAGTCCAGTAGTTGGAGGAAAGCGTAGGTTACACAACAATGGAAGCAGAAGTTATTCACCAAACTGCCGTCCATTAAGCTTGGCATACACTTGTTGAGCTCAAATGCAATGGATGTCATATTGTCAAGATAGAAGCCGCAACGGTTTCTATGTTTTTATTTACATATCTGTTGTAACAATCTCATTTGTGCTTAGTCAGACTTGATAACTAGTTTAGAACACATTTAATGGCCATCTTCAGATTTAAATATAAAATGGGACAAAACAATAAAAATAACTGTTTCTGTACAAAACATAACACAGATCGTCATAAAAAGGGCTACACCCAGAAGGACAATATGGATTTCGATCATTGTGGGCAAGCAGGTAGATAGTACCATAGATACGGACAGATCAGAAGACTCGGCTGGCCACGGCAGAGCATCCACAGCTGCAAGGCACTCTCGGGAAGTGGCAGCGGTAT
Source organism: Schistocerca serialis cubense (assembly GCF_023864345.2). Lineage (NCBI taxonomy): Eukaryota > Metazoa > Arthropoda > Insecta > Orthoptera > Acrididae > Schistocerca > Schistocerca serialis. The sequence continues at coordinate 516,067,201 of NC_064638.1, forward strand.
GAGGACAAGTGTCATCCTGTTGAAGTGAGGCATGACCGTGGACATCACGAACAGCGGAGCTAAGGGTTGCAGGTCCTCTACCACGTACCGTGTGGCTGTCACAGAACACGTTAGCAACATTAATGATGAACAGGCACCATAGCATATCGCTTTCCACACTATGGCACCAGGCTCTCCACTGCGCTTCCAGACACACAGGCAGTGGTCATCGCCTCGAAAACGGAAGCGAGACTCGCTACTGGTGGTCTGCAGCGTCACGTCTCAACCGGCCTCCCCGAGTGTGCGGCGGACCGTACAAACTTAAATAATTCGGATAACTGATGGTGTGCGAGACATCTACTCAGTTTACAGTGGATCGGTAGGATCGTTCTGGGTGCAGCTGTTTTCATGACAATAAGTGTACACTACAAGTATTTAAACTTTAAAAATTATTAAAATTTTACCTCAGTCAGCAGCTAGTACACACGATGACTGATGACGTGACATACCTCTTATTTCGTGAACGATTCCAGCTATCGAAACAAGGTTTATGGCTATAATAGTACGCTAACCGTCATGTTCTTTGGTATATCATAAACAGTCTTAATACCTGAATAGATCTAGCTAATGAAGCAAATATGATTTTTTAAAATATAGAACTTACTTTTCTTAAGGTCCTGGGAGAAGGCATTCGCTAGGACTGCTGTTAGCCTTGGGAGAGCCAGTCGTGACAAAATTGTTCCACCTGGTAAGCAAGATGTGTGAGACGGGCGAGTTGCCCTCATACTTCAAGAAGAATATAATAATTCCAACTGACAAGACAGAAGGTGGTGAAAGATGTGAAGCCGGCGTAGGTGGCCGAGCGGTTCTAGGCGCTACAGTCTGGAACCGCGTGACCACTCCGGTCGCAGGTTCGAATCCTGCCTCAGGCATGGATGTGTCTGATGTCCTTAGGTTAGTTAGGTTTAAGTAGTTCTAAGTTCTAGGGGACTGATGACCTTAGAAGTTAAGTCCCATAGTGCTCAGAGCCATTTGAACCATTTTTGAACAGATGTGAAAATTACCAAACTATCAGCTTAAAAAGTCACGGTTGAGAAATACTAACACGAAATCTTTAGAGAATAATGGAAAACTGATGGAAGCCGATCTCGGGGAAGATCAGTTTGGATTCCGAAGAAATGTAGGAACACGCGAGGCTATACTGACCCTACGACTGCTCTTGGAAGATAGGTCAAGGAAAGCATATCTACGTTTATAGCATTTGTAGACATAGATAAAGCTTATGACAATGTTGACTGGAGTAGTCTCTTTCAAATTTTTAAAGGTGGCAGGTGTAAAATAAAAGGAGCGGAAGTCTATTTACAGTTTCTACAGAAACCAGATGGCAGTTATAAGAGTCGTGGGGAATAAATGGGAGGCAATGGTTGAGAAGGGAATAAGCCACTGTTGTAGCCTATCCCCGATGTCATTCAGTCTGTTCACTGAACAATCAGTAAAAGAAATTAAAAAAAATAATTTTTGGAGTAGGAATAAAACCCATGGAGAAGAAACAAAAACTTCAGGGTTTGCTGATGACACTGTAATTCTGTCAGAGACAGAAAAGGACTTGGAAGAGCAGTTGAATGGAATGGACAGTGTCTAGAGAGGAAAATATAAGATGAACATCAACAAAAGCAAAACATTGATAATGGAGTGTAGTCAAATTAAATGAGCGGACGCTGCGGTAATTAGATTAGGTAACAAGACACTTAATGTACAAGATGAGTTTTTCTATTAGGGCAGTGAAATAACTGATGATGCCAGAAGTAGAGAAATGTAGACTGACAATTGCAAGAAAAGCATTACTGAAGAAGAGAAATTTGTTTACATCGAATGTAGTTAAAGTGTTAGGAAGTCTTTTCTGAAGGTATTTGTATGGAGTGTTGCCATAAATGAACGTGAAACATGGACGATAAACAGCTTAGACAAAAAGATAACAGAAGCTTTCGAAATATAGTGCTACAGAAGAATGTTGAAGATTAGATGGATCAGTCAGGTAACTAATGAGGAGGTACTGAATAGAATTGTAGAGACAAGAAGTCTGTGATACAACTTGTCCAAAAGAAGGAATCCGTCGATTGGACACTTCTGAGACATAAAGGGATCATCAATTTAGTATTTTAGGGAAGTGTGGGGGGTAAAAATGTTTGAGGGAAAGCAAGAGATGAACACAGTAAGAAGATTCAGAAGGATGTAGGTTGCAGTAATTGTTTTCAGATGAAGAAGCTCGCACAGGATAGAATAACATGAAGAGCTGCATCAAACCAGTCTTCGGACTGAAGACCAAAACAACAACAATATGTCAAAGCACTGGGGTGTATACGACTGACTATGTGACGTGATTTTCATACATCCCGTTTTCTTCCTTGATACATTAGTTAACTGAAGTACAAAATCGAATATGTCTAGCATTTTGTCTGTACCTTCGCATAGCACTAGATATTTAACCATCTCCTTCTCCACCTCAAACTTACGACTGTGTGTCAAACTCCCCAGTAACCAGCATCCATCCAAAACCGTTCCGTATTCATGAGGGTACTAAAGCTATATCGGTTTAATCGGCTTTGCAGCCCTCTTGGCGTGTTGCAGCTTTCTTCCTTCTAGCTAACACTGAATGAGCGAGTATTACTTTCCAATTGTAAACGCTATTCTCAACCCTACGCATTTCAGATTTCTTTCCGTCATCCCCCCTGGTAAACATACCCTATTATTCGTCGTTCTTCTACTGGACGATCAGTCAACTTCTTCCAGAGGTCTATGTTGCACAAAAACGTATTGAAGAAATTACTTATGCCGTTGTTAATTAAACTGACATTTATCAGACATCATACGTTCGTTACTGTAATTATTACTTTTTCTCGGTTGCACGAACTGAGGATCACGCGCCAGTTTCATTTCCTTACCCGCTATTGTTTTCTTTTCTTCCAGTACTCTTTCTTCTGTTCACAATTTTTTTTTCGTCTTATGACAACCTCAGACATATTTTTTTACTCTCGTACCTAGCACTCCTTTCACGTTCAATACTTTTCCCTGAAAATTTTTGTCGGTTGTTTCTCGGCTTCTCTATTATTTGATTATAATTTTTTTACTTGATGTAGCCAATATGTTTCTGAATTTCTATGACGCAAATGTTTGAAGATACATTTGGGTAGTCTACTTTCTTCCGTTCGACTTACACTGAGGTGACAAAAGCAATGTGACAGCGATATAGACATCTACAGATGGCGGTAGTATCGCGTACACAAGGTACAAAAGGCCAGTGCTATGGCGGAGCTGTCATTTGACTCAGGTGCTTCGTGTGTAAAGGTTTCGATGTGATTATGGCCGCGCGACGGGAATTAGCAGACTTTGAACGCGAAATGGTAGTTGGAGATATTCCATTTCATAAATCGTTAGTGATTCATTATTACGGGATCAACAGTGTAAGAGCGTACTGAGAATACCACATTTCAGGCATTACCACTCACCGTGGACAATGCAGTGGCCGATGGCCTTCACTTGATGAGAACAGTGGCCTTTGCGGAGCGTTGTCAGTGCTAACAGACAAGCGACACGGCGTGAAATAACCGTAAAAATTAATGTGGGTCGTACGACGAACGTATCCGTTAGGACAGAGAGGCGAAATTTGGTGTTAATGGGCTATGGCAGCAGACGACCGATTCGAGTGCCTTTGCTAATAGCTCGACGTCGTCTTCAGCGCCTCTCCTGGGCTCGTGGCCATTCCGGTTGGGCCCTAGACTACTGGAAAACTGTGGTTCTGTCATACGAGTTGCAATTTCAGTTGATAAGAGCTGCCGCCAGGGTTCGAGTGTGGCGCGGACCCCACGAAGCCATGGGCCCAAGCTGTCAACTAAGTACTGTGCAAGCTGGTGGTGCCTCCATAATGTGTGGGCTGTATTCATGTGGAATGGACTGGGTCCTCTGGTCCAAATGAACCATTCGTTGACCGGAGATGATTATGTTCCCCTAACTGCAGCCATCCGCGGACTTCACTACTGTGGATTACAGTGCGCCATATCATTGGGCCTCAATTGTTGGCAATTGGTTTGAAGAACACTCTTAACAATTCGAGCTAATGATTTGGTCAGCAAGATCTCCCGAAATAAATTTCATCCAATATTTATAGGAGATAATCGAGAGGTCAGCTCGTGTACAAAAGCCTACTCCGCCAACACTTGCGCACTTATGAACAGTTGCAGAGGCAACATGGCTCAATATTTCTGCTGCAGACTTCCAGCGACTTGCTGAGTGCATGCCACGTCGTCTTACTGCAGAAGTCATGGCAAAAGGAGGTACGATACGATACCGGGAGGTATCCCACAACTTTTGTCACCTCAGTGAAAATATCCAATAAATACTACTTTTCTTTTTCTCTTTATTCATAGTATGTTTTCTAAGTTTCGATAGCTTTCATAGTTACCTAGTATTTTGCAACATTTCATAGTTTTTCGTGGGTCTAATATTTTGCTAGTGGTTCGTCTTTTAGTTGTTTCTACTGTATCGAAATTACAATTTAATTCTAGAGTTCTGCATACATATAGTTGTTCTGGCTTCACTATTGCATCGTAATGCTTAATTATCACATTTCTAGAGGGTCATTTTTTTATTGTAAAGTTCTCCCTTCATAACATATTCATTTCCCACTTCCTTTACAATTTTTTCTAAACCACTTTCTTGGATTCTCTCTCTGTTTGGCTAAAGTGAGGTTCAAAAATGGCTCTGAGCACTATGAGACTTAACATCTGAGGTCATTAGTCCCCTAGAACTTAGAACTACTTAAACCTAACTAACCTAAGGACATCACACACATCCATGCCCGAAGCAGGATTCGAACCAGCGACCGTAGCGGTCGCGCGGTTCCAGACTGAAGCGCCTAGAATCGCTCGGCCCACCGGCCGGTGCTAAAGTCTCTTTTCATAAATTTTGGTGCGTTGTGATTATTATTATTATTATTATTATTATTATTATTATTATTACTGTTTTCATGATACACATATTGTAATGTTAACTAATTTAGGTTGCGTCGTTAGACATAAGAAAGGATCTCACGGTCTCATCTTGCGAGGTGATAGGCACTTTAAATAAATAAAGCACTTCGAAAAGCTTACAAAAGGTGCATTTTGCCTGCTGAATCTCCAGTTAGCAGACGACGACGACGTTTATAGTATCATCAGGTAGCTGAAATGAGAGCAGTCTTGTTCTACCGTTGCACTGCCCTGTTTGGTTATAACCTTGCGATTTAAATAAAACTCTTGAGGTCAAGTTTTCAAATAACTGTTAGGAAACAATATCAGCGAAAACGTTAAATCACGAAAAGGTACACGGGCAGCTGTCATACAGTACATCGGAATAACCGCTCATCAGCGCGTGAGCCAACGGCAGTTCAGGAATTACGACGCTCGAGAGCATTATTTCGCCAGCCGCATTCGGCATTTCCTGCGCGCGTCGCCGCCATATTTTAGAGATTACAGTGACACAGTCTGTCACGTCCTGTGCAACGTTATCGTTAATCGAAACACGTTCCACTGCAGCATACAGCTCTTGCCTCTTCTGTAATCTGCTGAAGCATATAATAGTTACATCAATGCAAAAGTCGTAATTAATGAATTAATCAGCCGGAATAATTGGACGCGTCAGATCTGTTGTGCGACACTGCCAGCGCGCGCACCAGTTATTTAATGAATTATTCATTACTGTATCAACAGTAATTGAGCTGTAGCCGATACTCTCTGGAAATTATTACCGAACGCAAATGATTGCGAATATACACACCCGTGGAAATGAGTGCTATGTCATTTCATCGGAACCGATCGCCACTTATCAAACATTGGTAGCAAATAAATAACCACAGAGCAGGGAAATCGTTCACATTAATGGCGGAAAAGTATTCTGCGGTCTACTTTTAATGTTTTGCATTTTTACGATATCCATTTTCATAACAATACAAACAATACTTTTCGTAATATCTGGCTGTAAACCGACGTCTCGCTTCAAGTATGCTTATAGTGTATCATCCACAGTTGTATTTTGATACACTCATTCTACAAGGAACAAATTTATTGGTATTATATTTATAGGTATAATACATTATTGGGTATTGCTTTAACAGTTAATATGAAGCCTTGCGAATAAGTGTCATTAGTAGGCTCTAAAAGTTAGACAGTAAATTATGCTTCAAATAGTGAGTCGATACGAGGACATCTTCAGTGAATGGCAGTGCCTTTATGGAGGCTTAAATATTAAATAATGTCTTCCGAAAATGCTTCAGTGGAGAGGATCACTAAGCATTTGCTACGTTCGATCCTCGCTTGAATATGATATTGACAGAGACATAAATAAGTATATGCGAAAATTGACAGATACCGAATAAGTGAGGACGGATTTAAAAGCCATCTCAAATCGCTCGATAAAGCGAAGAGCAAAAGATCTGTCAAGCTGTCAGATTCTGTATGGATTATGAAGAGGAAACAGCCCCTCTTCTAGCATCAGTTTAACGTAAGTCACTGCATCAAGTAATAGTGCTTCCTGATTGGAAAAGCGTATATTTTTCTAAAGTAGTGATAGGGTCTTGATAAAAGACTCACGGTTGATACAAATACAGACACTTCAAGACGTAGCAGTTCGTATGGCACCTAACAGATAGAGATAGGCATGTGCTGTTCTCAACATACTCAGACGCATATTCCCCGGGAAGCTACGAAAATATACACACATCAAAAAAAGCTTTGCATCACCTCGGTTCGGAGAGTACCAGGACCTGTACAGAAAATTGGAATAGAGATCAACATAAACATTATTTCCGCCCTTTTTATTGCCCATGAAAACCACACATTGCATGTTGTACCACCATACAGCGAGACCTTCAGAGGTGGTGGTCCAGATTGCTGTACACACCGGTACCTCTAATACCCAGTAGCACGTCCTCTTACATTGATGCGTGCCTTTATTCGTCGTGGCATACTATCCACAAGGCCATCAAGGCACTGTTGATCCAGTTTGTACCTCGCCTCAACAGCGTTTCGGCGTAGATCCCTCAGCGTGGATGTTGGGTCATGTCGTCCATAAACAGCCCTTTTCAATGTATCCTAGGCATGTTCGATAGGGTTCATGTATGGAGAACATGCTGGCCAATCTAGTCGAGCGATGTCGTCATCCTGAAGGAAGTCATTCACAAGATGTGCGCGATGGGGGCGCGAATTGTCGTCCATGGAGACGAATGACTCGCCAATATGCTGCCAATATGGTGGCACTATCGGTCGGAGGATGGCATTCGCGTATCGTACAACCGATACAGCGCCTTCCATGACCAGCAGCGGCGTAAGTCGGCCTCACATAATGCCAACCCAAAACATCAGGGAACATCCACCTTGCTGCACTCACTGGACAGTGTGTCTAAGGCGTTCAGCCTGACAGGGTTGCCTCGAAACGCATCTCCGACGGATGTCTGGTTGAAGGCATATCCGACACTCATCGTTGAAGAGTACGTGATGCCAATCCTGAGCGGTCCATTCGGCATGTTGTTGGGCTCATCTGTACCGCTCTGCATGGTGTCGTGGTTGCAAAGGTGGACCTCGCCATGGACGTCGGAAGTGAAGTTGCGCATCATGCAGCCTATTGCTCACAGTTTGAGTTATAATACGACGTCCTGTGGCTGCACGAAAAGGATTGTTCAACATGATGATGCTGCTGTCAAGGTTCCTCTGAGTCACAATCCGTAGGTAGCGGTAGTTCACTGCAGTAGTAGCCCTTGTGCCTCCTGAGCGAGGCATGTCATCGACAGTTCCTGTCTCTCTGTATCTCCTCCATGTCCGAACAACATCGCTTTGGTTCACTTGGTTCACTCCGAGATGCCTGGACACTTCCCTTGTTGAGAGCCATTCCTGACACAAAGTAACAATGCGGACGCGATCGAACCGTCTAGGCATGGTTAAACCACAGACAACACGAGCCGTATGCCTCTTTCCTGGTGGAGTGACTGGAACTGATCTGCTGTCGAACCCCCTCCGTCTAACAGGCACTGCTCATGCATGGTTGTTTACATCTTTGGGCGGGTTCAGGGACATTTTTGAACAGTCAAAGGGACTGTGAGTGTGATACTGCATCCATAGTCAACGACTACCTTCAGAAGTTGTTCTGGGAACCGGGGTGATGCAAAACTTTTTTTGATGTGTGTATTAATCGTTACCATGCGAACGAATACGACTCGCGGTAATACCTAACAGCACTGCGACACTGTAGATCCAACACAAGAGGAAACAGCGTAAAGAAAGAATGACTGCCGTCTGCACTTCGCGTCGGGAGCGTGTTGTTCCTAGTCTTGATTCCTGACTTCAGATGAGTAATATCTGTTTGGGCTTGGTGCGCACTCCAAAACAGGTAGAGAAGATAGCATCTCTCGTCAATGGGATTTGTACTGCCGGACAAAGGAGGGGAGCACAACCACAACCGGTTGATGACACCCCACGAGTCAGAAACATGAAGACCTGCGTGAACGCTTGCCAGAATGAAGAAGGATTTCCTTTCCTGTCCCGCTAGAAAGCAAGGCGTGTGAAAAACGACCTCCCTGTATGCCTCCGTAGGAATCTTAATTTCTCTTATCTTGTCTTCGTGGTCCTTACGCGCTATGTGTGTTGGATGCAGTAGAATCGTTCTGCAGTCAACCACAAATGCCGGTTCTCTAAATTGTCTCAAGAGTGTTTCGCGGTAAGAACGTCGTCTTTCCTCCAGGGATTCCCACTTCACGAAGCATCTCCGGATTCCCGCTTGCTCATCACTCAAGTGTACTCGTTTCCAGTCATCCAATGTCTAGTGGTATCTCTCTTTACATCTATACACGACAACAAGCATCGCCAAGCTCTGACAGTAGAAAAGTGTGGACTATGAGGATCAGCTCAACCATTGTTCAGCATTCTTTTCATCGCTGGACGGCTGGCAGCGCTTTTTGGGACCCACAAGTGATTCCTTCCTCTTTTTCCAAACCGCCTCCACCAGGCTCCCTGTCCTTCAGTACATGAGGTCTGTATGGTCTTAGTTTAGCTGTCGCTGTTCTTTTGCGTTTACACTTCACACATCACCAGCAGTCGACCTGGGCAGCTTTAGATGGTTGAAATGTCCCAGATGGATTTTTACTCAGGTGACATCCAATAGCCAGCCAGCGTTCGAAGTTGTCGAGCACTCTTGTCCTGTCCGTTACGCTGTTACATCTTCTCTACTAACAACACATGCTCCCTGACTCCTTTTAAGGCGCGTGTCCACTAGCAAATAAACTTCCGCAAGTCGCTTGCAGAAGCTACTTCTGCAAGTTCTTTGCATGTGGAAGCACACGCAGCAAGTTGGCTTCCGCAAGTTTCGTCAACTTGGAGAAGTAGTTTCCGCAAGCTAGTGTAAACGGTTCTCCGTAGCTTGCTGCAATTCCTTGCTGGACTTGCCAGTTGCGGTAAGGTTTTTCGGAACTTGCAGAAGTGTATACGATACGAAATGTCAGTCTTGAAGTTCGTGTGGACGAGCGAAAAAACACAATGGCTTATTCAGCGAGGGGAGTGTTTTCCCGTGTTGTGGGACACACAATACACGTACTTTAAAAATCAGTTAAAAAAACAAGACGCATTGGAAATTATTGTGTCAGAATTAGACACTAAGGAGCCAGAATTACGGAAAAAATCCACAATTTCCGTACGCAGTATAATCAAGAACTAAATAAATCGAAGAAAAGAAAAAAGTGGACAAAGTTCAGACGACTTATATAAAAGTAAATGGAAATTCCTTGATTACATGAAATTTATGTTTCGTTCCTACACACCAAAAGAGACCTAAGATAATATGGTAAGTGAAACAAATTTAATATTCTGCATATAGTATTTATGACTTTTATCACAGTGTTATCTTTACACTCTCACCAGAAATCAATTGAAATTTGAAGCTGTCTGTATTGCCAGGCTAGGTCCCCTCCTGGTGAAACAAAGTAGTTTGTGAATTCATTCCTGACTTCCTTGGCGATCTGTGGCCAATTATGTATGTTTATTGGTTCCAGGTGTATGTTCGTTTCTGTCCATATATCTTTCCGCCATTCTCCTTGCGTCTGTTAATCTTGAAACTCAAATGTGCCAGGTGGGGCATAACTGGAATTTCTACTCTCTTCTGTGAGTGAAAAGTTGTGAAGAGCACAAATCGCTTTGACAATTTGCCTCGATTTATCTGGGTTTAGAAGAATTTGCGCTCATAATACCCAATAACGTGTGCATATAAGTCCAAAACGTTTTCAGACACATTTCTTGCTCTAGAGAGCTGATAGTTAAACACACGATTTTGCACTGGTTGGCCTCTAAAATGGTAGGGCTTCATAATACAATTTTTTAGAGCAATTGCATCATCCGCAACAATGACGTAAGGTATGTGCACAGTTCTAACAGGTAAATGTCGAGGAACTGGTACATTCAAAGAATTAGGCTTAAGACATTCTGACAGTCTACAATTATTAAAAACTCCACCATCAGATATTCAACCATTACTGCCCACATGTATATAACTCTGTAGTCGGTTTAATCAGTGCCAATAGCACAGTACTGTGGTTCCCTTTATAATTAAAGTACACACTGCCTTCTTTCTTGGGAGTCTGTTTGGCTATATGTTTTGCCGGACGAGGTGGCCGAGCGTCTAGGCGCTACAGTCTGGAACCGAGCGACCGCTACGGTCGCAGGTTCGAATCCTGCCTCGGGCATGGATGTGTGTGATGTCCTTAGGTTAGTTAGGTTTAAGTAGTTCTAAGTTCTAGGGGACTGATGACCATAGAAGTTAAGTCCCATAGTGCTCAGAGCCATTTGAACCATTTTTTTGACTATATGTTTTCCATCCATAGCGCCATTACAGTTTGGAAAATCCCCTCTGTTGTCAAAACCAGTAGCGATTTGTAACAGCTCTCCATCTGTTGAAGGTACCGTACCTAAAATTATAGAAAACAAAATTATATCCGAAATTTATCTCTTTGAAGACAGATATTACATTACAATGTTTGTTTTACGGATCAGAAAAAAAGTTTTGAAAAGAAAAAAAATACCGATGAAAATTCAGTCACTATTCTAAACAAGGCAATAGAAGAGATGCACAAGCCTGTTGATGAACATCAGGTGTTTGGAGACTATGTGGCATCGGAATTAAGGTTATTAATAGAAATGTCACGTCGAAAACAATTAAGGAGGATAATACAAAAGGCAATACTCGAAGTATCTGAGGAAGATGAAACTATAATTTGTTCTTGGATGACAGGTGAAAGCAGTTTCATCTGCACACCATCAGAGAACGTAATTATTATTTCTGATACTGCCCAAGTTCATCATCCACAAGGTAACTGTTTCGTAAATTTTCTGTTTATGCGAATTATTTGTGTGAGTTATGAAGTATCAAAGTACTAACCTTCAAATATTCTCTTTTCAAACATTCACATAGAGCCACACAGCAAGCCCTAACAACTCGAGAGATTGTGCAAACGGGTACTCGGACAAGGTACATCAAAGAACGAAAACTGTCGCCTAAAAATTAAAAAAAAGTAATTCAATGAAATAAATATAAATGTACGACTATTGACAATAAATATTTATTTTACATTTGCGTGCTTTGTTCTCTTACCTGTGGCTAAAAGTCGAAGACTAACTAAAAGACGATATCTTGGTGATATAGCTTGCCGCATATTTGTATCCTGTTTCCGAATATTTGATTCTACAATTGACAAGAGTTGTTCATAACTTGCAAAAGATATTCTCAGAAAGTTTGTTCTCTGAGTAAAGTCCTCTGATTTAAGTTCATTCAGCAGTGTTTCTTGGAAACTTAAGCATGAACGCATCTGTATCCATTTCTTTACACAAACACTTCTCTTTTTCTTAACTTTTCGTTTTTCGTCACGCTTTTTCTTTAACAATAACAATACAACAACACAGCCGGCTGCTCTGGTTTAGACTAGCGGGTCCGCCTCTCGTGACATCTAGTGGTCGATTCCGCAATACAGAGAAATGTCTGGGTCCTATGTTCAGATAGTGTAACTAGACCCTTGTCTGTCTCAACCCCATTCTCTCCTTCCTCTGTCACTTTACTCCTTCTCAAATTTACATTCTTTTCATTATTTCAAACAGTTAAGGAATGTTGTGGGGCATTGGTTTGCGGCCTTATGCAGGCTAACTATAAAAGGAAATTTTTTATTAATGTACAATAGACTTTGATAATAATAATAATAATAATAACCGCTGTGAAACACAGCATGCGGTAGCTTCAAGGGTGGAGGCCATATATAAAAACAATTAATAAATTAACAACAATAAAAACTTTATCAGTAGCATATGCTTACTGATCTGTGCACGAACTCCAACTCAAACCTTACTGCTTCGACTGAAAGTAAAATTTCGTCAGAAATGACAATTCATAATATTACGAGGGCTGTTCGGGTAGTAAGATCCGATTGGTCGCGAAGTGAAAACCACAGAGAAAATCAAAATGTTTTATTTGCTATAGTTAGCTACACCTTCCAGCTACCTCTCTAAATAGTCGCCGCTCTGACTTAGACATTTGTCGTGCCGATGTACAAACTTTCCAGTACCCTCGACACAGAAAGCAGCCGCCTCTACTTTCCGCCAGTTCTCTACGCTGGTCTGTCTTTCGCAGTTTGTGCCAAAATGTTGTCTTCGTAGCGAGAGGTATATGTGAGCATAGATGGAAACGGAGGGAGCCAATTAAGAGCTGTATTGTGGATGATCAAACACTTCCCACCGAAAACGCTGCAGGATCATATTCATTGCCTCTGCAAAATGCGGCTGAAAATCGCCTTGAAGAAAGAAACGCAAGACATTTGTGATGTATGGGTTGCATATCTACAGGGGAAATCTCTCACCAGATCCACATACTGTGGCGGGAGACACTAGTGTTTTAGTGATTCTTACGTGATCACTTTGCGCTCTGAACTGAAAAGAGCGACGTGAAGCGATCGACAGGCACGCAAAAGACATTGCTCAAAACATCTGTGTGAAAGTTCCATCGGATTTTCACAGTCGTTTCCATTTCGAGCCTAATCGGACCTTATTTTCCGAATACTCCTCGTAATAGAGACGCACTGGCGGTGTGTACCCTTGCGTTGTCTTGCATTAAAGAAACGTAGGTCTATACATTAGCAATTACATCTCTGAAATAAGTTGGCAGTATGTTGTCCACATGCCTATCAGAAGTTATGTTCCCACAGAAAAAGAACTACATCTACATTGAAATCTACATGGACACTCTGCAAATCACATTCACGTGCCTGGCAGAGGGTTCATCAAACCACCTTTACTATTTTCTGTTATTCAAATCTCGTTTAGGGCCGTGAAAGAACGAACGCCTGTATATTTCCGTACGAGCTCTGATTTTCCTTATTTTATCGTGGTGACCGTTTCTCCCTATGTAGGTCGGTATCGACAAGATATTTTCACATTCGGAGGAGAGAGTTGGTGATTGGAATTTCATGAGAAGATTCCCTCGCAACGAAAAACGCCTTTCTTTTAATGATGTCCAGCCAAAATCCTGTATCATTCCAGTGACACTCTCTCCCATATTTTGCGATAATACAAAACGTGCTGCCCTTCTTTGAACTTTTTCGATGTACTCCGTCAGTTCTATCTGGTAAGGATCCCACACAGCGCAGCAGCATTCTAAAAGAAGACGGACAATCGTAGTGTAGGCAGTCTCCGTAGTAGATCTGTTACATTTTCTAAGTGTCATGCCAATAAAGTGCAGTGTTTGGTTAGCCTTCCCCACAGCATCTTCTATTCGTTCCTTCCAATGTAAGTTAATTCCTAGGTATTTAGTTGAATTTACGGCCTTTAGATTTGACTGATTTATCGTGTAACCGACGTTTAACGAATTCCTCTTAGCAAAAAAATGGTTCAAATGGCTCTGAGCACTATGGGACTCAACTGCTGAGGTCATTAGTCCCCTAGAAGTTAGAACTAGTTAAACCTAACTAACTTAAGGACATCATAAACATCCATGCCCGAGGCAGGATTCGAACCTGCGACCGTAGCGGTGTTGCGGTTCCAGACTGCAGCGCCTTTAACCGCACGGCCACTTCGGCCGTCTCCTCTTAGCACTCACGTGGAAGACCTCTCACTTTTCGTTACGTAGGGTCAACTGCCAATTTTCACAGTATTCAGATATCTTTTCTAAATCGTTTTGCAATTTGTTTCGATCTCCTGATGACTTTATTAGTCGATAGACGACAGCATCATCTGCAAACAACCTAAGACGGCTGCTCAGATTGTCTCCCTAATCGATTATAGAGATAAGGAACCGCAAAGGGCCTATAACACTACGTTGGGGAACGCCAGAAATCACTTCTGTTTTACACGATGACTTTCCGTCAATTACTACGAACTGAGACCTCTCTGACAGGAATTCACAAATCCATTCACGTAACTGAGACGATATTCCATAAGCACCCAATTTCACTACAAGCCGCTTGTGCGGTACAGTGTCAAAAGCTTTCCGTAAATCAAGAAATACGGAATCGATCTGAAATCCTTTGTCAATAGCACTCAACACTTCATGCGAATAAAGAGCTAGTTATGTTTCACAAGGGGCGATGATTTCTAAACCATTGTTGACTGTCTGTCAATAGACCGTTTTCTTCGAGGTAATTGATAATTTTCGAACACAATGTATGTTCCAGAATCCTGTTGCATATCGACGTTAGTAATATAGTCCTGTAATTTAGTGGATTACTCCTACTACCTTTCTTGAAGATTGGGGTGACCTGTGCAACTTTACAGTCTTTGGGTACGGATCTTTCGTCGAGTGAACGGTTGTATATGATTGTTATGTATGGAGCTAATGCATCAGCATACTTGAAGGGAACCTAATTGGTATACAGTCTTGACCAGATAACTTGCTTTTATTATGTGATTTAAGTTGCTTCACTACTCCCAGGATATTTACTTCTACGTTGCTTATGTTGGCAGCTGTTCTCGATTCAAATTTTGGAATATTTACTTCGTCTTCTTTTGTGAAGGCATTTCGGAAGGCTGTGTTTAGTAACTCTGCTTTGGCAGCACTGTCTTCGATAGTATCCCCATTGCTATCGCGTAGAGAAGGCATTGATTGTTTCTTGTCGCTAACATACTTCACATACGACCAGAATCTCTTTGGATTTTCTACCAGGTTTCGAGACAAAGTTTCGTTGTGGAAACTGTTATAAGCATCTCGCATTGAAGTCCGCGCTAAATTTCGAGCTTCTGTAAAAGATCGCCAATCTTGAGGATTTTGCGTCTGTTTAAATTTGTCATGTTTGTTTCGTTGTTTCTGCAACGGTGTTCTGACCCGTTTTGCGTACCAAGGACGATCAGCTCCGTCGTTTGTTAATTTATTTTGTATAAATCTCTCAGTTGCTGCGGATACTATTTCTTTAAATTTAAGCCACATCTGGTGTACACTTACGTTATTAATTTGGAAAGAGTGGAGATTGTGTCTCAGGAAGGCGTCAAGTGAATTTTTATCTGCTTTTTTGAATAGGTATATTTTTTCGTTTATTTTTTGAGGATTTGTGGGTTGCAATATTCAGTCTCGCTACGACAAGACTGTTTTCACTAATTCATGTATCCGTTTTTATGCTCATTATTAACTCAGGATTATTTGTTGCTAAAAGGTCAATTGTGTTTTCACAACCGTTTACTATCCGCGTGGGCTCCTGAACTAACTGATTGAAGTAATTTTCAGGGAATGCCTTTAGCGCAATTTCGGATTATGTATTATGCGTACCTCCGGAATTAAACATGTATTTTTGCCAACATATCGAGGGTAAATTAAAGTCACCACCAACGATAATTGTATGAGTTGGATACGTGTTTGAAATCAAATTCAAGTTTTCTTTGAACCTTTGAGCAAGTGTATCATCTGAACTGGGAGGTCGGTAAAAGGATCCCATTATTATTTTATTCCGGTTGCCAACAATGATCTCTGCCTGTACTAACTCACGGGAACCATCTGCTTCAATTTGACGGCAAGATAAAACTACTTCTAACAGCGACAAACCCGTCACTTATCCTTTCGCAACACCGTTAGGGCTTCGCAAAAATTTCGGTTGAGGTTATATCCGGCTTTAGCCAGCTTTTAGTGCCTGTAACGATTTGAGCATCAGTGATTTCTATTAGGACTTGGAGCTCTGGTGCTTTCCCAACACAATTACGACAATTTAAAACTGTTATACCAGTGGTTCCTGTATGTACGTTTTTCCTGTGTTCAGCCTGCACGCTTTGTGACTGAAGGCCTTCTTGTGTTTTTCCGAGGTCTGCTAACCTAAAAGACCGCCCAGTGCATGCTACGCAGCCCCTCCTACCCGTGTAGCCGCCCTCTGCGTATAGTGGACACCTGACCTATTCAGCGTAATCTGAAACCCAACCACCCTTTGGTGCAAGCCGAGGAATATGTAGCCTACACGGTCGCAGAAGCGTCTGAGCCTCTGATTCAGACCCTCCACTCGACCCTGTACCAGAGGTCCGCTATCTGTCCTGTCGACTGTGCTGCAGATGGTCAGTTCTGCTTTCATCTTGCAAGCAAGACTGGCAGCCTTTACCACTTCTATTAGCCTCTCGGAATCAGAGAGAACCTCTTCTGATCCAAAGTGACACACGTCATTGGTACCGCTGTGGGCAACCACCTGCTGTTTCCTGCACCCTGTGCTCTTCATGGCATCCGGGAGGAGTAGTTCCGCATCTGGTATGACTCCACCGTATGCACACGGCGTGCACAGCACCTGGAGTGCACAGCACCTGTAACGTATTTGTCAGACAAACCGAGGAGGCCTTACGTGCGGCCGTCTGGGAAGTCTTTCGCCGCCTGCGACGCCCCGGGGCGACTTCCCACTCGACCACAGGTGAGGGGTCAGCCTCAGTGCGAGCAGTAACTGGGCTGGCCACCGGTGAGGACCGATCGGAGGACTCGGACGTGCTGGACGTCCGCTGGATCCCCACGGCCGGCCCACAACAGTGGTGGCCATCCGCTGCAGCCTCAAGCTGTGTAACCGAAGCGATCACAGCCTGAAGCTGAGAGGGAAGTGTCACCAACTCGGCTCGCATCCGCACAAAACAATCGCAGTCCCTGTCCATAGTAAAGACCGTGGAAAACTAAACTATGAAGATAAACGGTCTATCGGCACATGCTGCGCAACTCTACTGCAGACCTGACGGAAACGCAGGCACTGTTGCTAATAAATTAGATTAATACGCAGATATTCAAAAACCTAACTACCGAAGCACTCAGGTGAAAGTAAATAATTTGCCCCTGATTAGGAACTTGTAATATGTCACAAAATCGGTTTACTTTCCGACGCAAACGAAAGCACGAGAACTGTGGTTATTAGATATTAATTAAACGCTTTTATAAACTCACACTAAACTATTAAAGCACACAGATGATATCTCTGTTACACTAATTACACATTACACTCCTGTTTTGACATTATGGGTAGGATCTGTATGTGACTGACGAGATTTTCAGGTCTCCAGCGTCGACTGCTCTTCGAGTTCACGTACGCCGAAAAATACAGTCGTGCTCTTTCAGAGAAAAATGAGACCTTAAGGGTCAACCTCTACGTGTAGAGCTGCTCAGCTAAAACCGACACGCTACCTACCACACGATCCGAGCTACGGGCTGAATAATCATGCGGTGACAGGGGCGTTGCTAAGGGACTACTGGTACCCGCGAAACGCAGGAAGCAGTGGTGAAGTCGTACGTAAAACATCCTGCACTTTCTTTGCATCTCTTGCTAGAAAGTCAACACACTTCTCAACGGCGAAAAAGAAATAGTTTTTTGGACATTTAGTTTTCCACGGTTTTCTTAAAATAAAATAAATTCTATTATGCAGTCGCAGTGATTTGATCTCGGCCAGATCGAGGCGTCTGATGCACGGGATAATTTATTTCTGAGACTGTCCATGTGCTGCGCTTTTAACACCCCGCGTTGTTCCTGAGGGAGTTGGGTGTTGAATACTTCGCTTTGGGAAAACGACCGATCCTATAGGAAACTGCCGTGAGTAACGACGTCTTGGTATCAATGCTCGTCATCGACAATGGCAAACAACCACGCATGGTACTTGCTCCCTGGTACGTCAGAAGACACAGGCGTAGCGCGGGCGTAAGGGGTCTGTCAGTCTGACCACGGGAAAACATCGTACGGGACTGAGAAGTTGAATTCACGTCGTTCTATGCAGATGAAAAGGTTCGTCTACGTAAAAGAAACGTACGAGGCATATTCTTCAGCGGAGGATATTACACGAGGTGAAACGAAGCCCCCATCATCCTTTTCTTGTCTCTCACTGATGGAATCACTGAACCATCTGTCCGATCTCGGAATTTGTTTGTGCAGCTCTGCAGTAGATATGTACATACGAGAAGACGTTGCACCACATAATTTCCGACATTGCATCATCCATTGTCCGAACATTTAAATTAGTTTGTTCACGTCTGCAGGTCATCTGTACCTACAGGAAGACTACCATACTGTGTGGACTCCATGTTCTTACTGCTAGCTACCCGAGTGGCCCTGCAGGCAGTTTCATCTCAGTTGTGTTAAGCGTATTTGGGACGTCGTCGAGAGAAATGTACATACTTAGGATTTCGCTCCGACCAAACTGTGGGTGACCGTTGAGAAGTCATCGGCCCGGATGGCACACAATGACTTGGTGCGTCACAACACCCTGCCACGACTCCGTCGCAGTCATCCAGGCAAAGGTTGGTGCTACACGCTAAAGGCGGGTGATTTTATTTTATTTACTCTTTTGTGTATACATTGCTCATTACTCCAGTCACTGGTCTGAAATGAATAGAGCCAGCTAAACGAATAGCTATCATTATGAGGCGTACGACATTCGATAGTAAATTGCTGGGAAATTTTGATCGTAGGCATAATTTTTTTGCCCTAACCTGAATTCTTGCGCTGTGACAAGTTTCACCTCAGTGGCAGTGCACAAGCAATTTGCTTTGTAACTTACATATCATTGCGCTCAGCCGAAAATTGTCGTGTACAGGGTGTGACACGAAGGAAAGAAGACTGATGCTACGGATTTGTGCCCTTCCTAAACATTTTCAGTTGGTGATGATCATTTGCAAAGTACCACCTACTGAATTCACACACTCGTTCATTCGTTTCTTCCGTAGCACAAAACATGTAAGGATGTCGTGCAACATGTCGCAGAGCAGAAGCTCTATCTTTCTTTGCATTGATGCAGAATGCAAGAACGCGTCTGTAGTAAAGTGCTCGCCGACTGACAAGGAGATAATCGATTTACATGAAACATGCCATGGATTTTTTACACAATGTAAGGTCGAAAAGCATTTGTGCACAAATACTCCACACCAGATAGTTGAAACGTCCCCATTGAAAAATTATACATGACTGTGCTTAAACTGTCACACAATATTTTTAGCGCAACGCAATCTGACTTTCAATAATCTCTACAAAAGAATGGCCCTGACTAACATTAACCTATACCTTTCACAAATCACTTACCTCACAAAAATCTTCGTTACTCGAACTACTGCAATATAGCGAGCGCCACTACTGCCAGCTAAATAAAAGATTCTAACTACTGAAGGCACTAACTACTGATAGGCATAGTTAGCAAATGAAAGATTTTGATAGAGAACAAATGATGTATTTACCTTAATAGTCATAATATATATAGCAGTTCATGACATCCTGTCTTACAAATTTCAAAACTCCGCCATTTCTCTCCCCCCATCCACCACTGCTGGCGGCTCACCTCCAACTGCTCAACGCTACGCGCTGTTAACAGCCAACTGCCCAACACTACAATGGCAGACAACAATGCAAACTAGCCACAGACTGCACACAGCACAGCTAGTGATTTTCATACAGAGCGCTACGTAACGTTGCCAATAAGAAAACATAAACTGCCTACTTACATAGTTAATAGCTAATGCGACCATTTTCGTAATATTTGTAGAGTAAGTTTGTGCAAGAGACGAAGCTAGAACGTAATGTATTGTGAGTGGAACTCCACATGTATCACACTTTGGTTAGTTACCTCCCATTAGACGAATTTTCAAACGTAAGGAACAACGTCCTGTATGTAGATGTGTCTGTGATACTGGAGCGAAGTGCTACTCCGACAACCTGTGTTGCAGTTTATTCACCAGTTTTGTCCTTCGTGCTATCATCTCATGGGTGATAATCAAGTCCCTGCAGGAGAGAATAAGATTGCTTTCACTACGAAGACAACGTCAGAATTGCGCAACTGGTGCCTTGCAGATCTTAAATATTCACTAGTGTGTCGTAGTTATCAGCAAAATACCGTTTCAGTGGGTTCTGTCTTCTAACAATCGTAGAACTTATGATGGGGATTTTAATTTGAAAGCGCTTTCCTTCCGTAACCGTTGTTCATCTCATTTCTAAACAAGAATAGACAAAGTTCAACAGTAATTTATACTCATCTGTCTTATTCAGTTTGTGTTGTGCGAAGTTTACACAGGTGAAGACTTCTTACGAAACTGTCAGCTCCCTGTTAAAGGACGGCTGATGTAACATCTCTCGAAATTAAAGTAAGACAAATATCTAGAAGGCGATCAAACACTGAGGCGGCTGCGTACGCTACAGATCATCGGTCAACATGGTGTGAAGTACCAAACGAGTCGATACGTCGTAACCATGACACTGATAACCAACCCATTGTCTTCAGGGGGTTGCCTAAAGGTAACTGAGAGGATATCGTAAACATCTGATTTCGAAAATGGTTCTATCTTAGCTGTTACTGGTACCTGTACAACCGGTCTATTTTCTTCAGGGGCGTTTCCTACAAGCAGCTGAGAGGAATTTCGTAAACATCTGATTTCGATAATGGTTCTGTCTTCGCTTTTCCTTGTATCTGTCTACCCAGTCTACTATTTTCTGCATCCTTTTTACGTGATTAATAAAAAACATGAAAATCTCATTACTGACGTCTCTCTCTTTCACTACAACCCCCCCCCCCCCCCTTCCCTATGGCTTCCCCATGATAGACACATACACATACAACACAAACTTCGTAGCCGGCCAGTGTGGCCGAGCGGTTCTAGGCGCTTCAGTCTGAAACCGCGTGACCGCTACGGTCGCAGGTTCGAATCCTGCCTCGGGCATGGATGTGTGTGATGTCCTTAGGTTAGTTAGGTTTAAGTCGTTCTAAGTTCTAGGGGACTAATGACCTCAGAAGTTAAGTCCCGTAGTGCTCAGAGCCATTTGAACCATTTGAACAAACTTCGACGTAAGAGGCCTTATCATTTCAGCAGTCTTTCTTTCACAGAATGGATGACTCGGAGCAGTGTTAACGACATTATTCTCCTCAGTATTCCCGGTTTTATACTTTTCTCGCGCAACATGCTCATACATAGCCATCAGTAGAGCACTCACTTGCAAACACGGGATTACGACCTACTTCTGGATCGGTAAGCTCACCAGCCAAGTGTTGTTTTTAGGCGGTTTCTTCATCGGTTTGGATAAATCCCAGGCTAATTATACATGTCATTCATGATAATAGACTGGAAAAATACAGATATATATACTAATATTTATTTTTCTTACTTTTTATCACGTAGGCTAGTTTCCCAGTTTGTTTCGCGGCTGTACAGCTACGCTGATAGACATGTGCAAGAAAATTTTAGTTTTCTTTAACAGCGTTGCAGTTTCTCGTACTTCTGAATTTCAATGAAGTGAACGTTTTGTTTCGTAAATTTTAACTTGATTTCGTTCCGCAAAGTTTAATTTCTACATTCCTTTAATTTAATTATTCTCTTTCATTTCTTTCGTTAATGAAGACGCGACTAAACTTTTTTAAACCGACTATTTTATAGAAAAATCGCTGCCCCGCCCTTAGAGTGGCAGAACCCACAACATCAAAGAATTCGTGACTGATGATCGATTTTGTTTATAAGTTAATTTGCTCTTTTTTATGTCATTAGAGTGTGTATGACAGACATTTTCACTGTCGATATCGTAATATCCAAATATCTGACTTAATAAGATACCATTCAAAAAATCAGTGATGAATCGTGTATTTATTACATGAATTCATGAGTCTAAAGAGTCCCTGTTGATGTACTTTTACAGGTAAATTACTTTTTTCTATTAAACGCAATGTTGGGTCTTAAGAAGTGTTTATAATTTTCAGCCCGCATAATATAATCTGGGAATAATTGCTCTTTTCAATCGTTCTAATTTGCTGTGTTGTGGCAACATAGTTTGTATTCAGCAGTAACTAAATTTCAAGACACATACAGAGAGAACATCTCGCTAGTTGTCGGAAGAACTGAAGTCTACAAATAACCTGAGAGCACAAATGTAGTCTCCGTGAATTAATAACTGATGAGCATAAATGTATTTAAACACGTCAGACAAATTATGCAACCAGTCTATGAATGTAATTTACTTTGTTTAGCGACAAGCTATTACCGTCATGATCTGTAATGTAGAACTGTGATATTAGTAAACTGTACAGCCTTCATAACAGGGTATTTAGTTGCAAAATAGGACATCATCGTAAAATTACCCGGTATAGTGAATAATGCAAACATGAAAAGTAGTATTGTTGCGCCGAATGATAACATACAAGTGAGAAATTTGTCAGCCAGTTCAGATGGTTAATAAAATTACTCTTGACGTACAGTATAGACAGTTACAAGTTTCTAATCAATTTAAGTCACATATTCCACTTTCATCTGATCACTGAGAGGTACACTGTTGTTGCAGCAGTATGTAGTTTGATCAGTACGTTTCGTAACCGCTACAGGAAGTTGGCAATGTCATAGAGATAATCTACATATTGTCTGCCGTTTTTCTCGCTCTGACTGCTTAGATTGTAAATATACAGAATTTCGTAAAAAGAAAGTACGTTTACAGCTTCGTAATTGAAGGCATTGGTGCAATAATCAGATATGTCCACTTTTGGCTGAAATGAGATCTGACTACCATTTCATAGATTGAATCTCACTCCATCGTGTGGTGCGAGAAAGAGACTTGTCGATGCGACTAATTTAAAATAATATATGGAATGGACATGTCTGCTGTTCGTGACTTGCCATGTCATTGCACCAAACAATAGTTAGACAATGGCATTTGAAACGAGTAGCACATAATGTAGGTATATATGCAGTGTCATCTCTGCGTACATAATGTACAGACTTCTAGTCCCACCTGAAAAGAACTCTTTCGGTCTAACATTAAGAGCGCTGATAACGAGAGGTTTACTATTTCATATTACAAATTCTTTGAATACCCCACCGAGAACAATCACGTAATTCACCGTTCATCATCGCGATTTATGTACAATGATTTCGTCTTTCAGAAAGCCTCAGCTACATTGATTTTTTTCTGAGTATAAACTTTATGGTTCAAATGGTTCAAACGGCTCTAAGCACTATGGGACTTAACAGAGAATAAACTTTATGTTGTGCCTGTTAAATATGAGAAATATGAAGATTTCATGAATCTATTTAAGAAGTATGTGCCAGTCTCAGGCTGGAGTTTTATAATAATTTGGTCTGTAACGCGTTGTTACTGATGTTACGTGCTGTTCATCTGAAGCACAAGCACAATGAACTTCTTATTAGCCAATCACAGAAATTACTTTCATTAGGGTATCCATTTTTTGTAGTTCTCAGGCACCTCATAATATTCAGTAACCTATAAGGTACTAGCTAGTGGTTGTCGTTTCTTTAGTTACGCGTTTATTCATTTGATGTCATGTTTATAAAAAAAATTGTTTGGTGCAAGAGAAACACTAGCCCAAGTCTTTAAAATTCTGTAACTATCATAATAAATATTTCTTTTGTTATGTCATACTCTAATACGGTGTGTTGGTGGCCTCAGTAAAAGTAGGGAAAAGTCAAGACCGATTAATAAAGTTTTGGGCCGTTTTGGTGTTTTGCTGGAAATTATGTAAAAATGGTTCACCTTGTTGTAGCACCAATGTCTTCAATTATTCCTGAACTCTCAGTAATGTGAGTAAACGGCCTAATACATTGGAAGATTCCTCAGGTACGTATCGTTGTTTTTGTAGTTATCGTGTGACTCTAACGAAGTCTACGTGCAATATAATTAAACTCGAGATAGGTTTTTCGACAAGTAAAAAAGAAAGCACAAACATTTCAACACACATATAACGTGAGAAAGAAACTGTCTTGTGCATTTATTACTAAACAGAGTCCGCCCCCGGTAGCTGAATGGTCAGCGTGACGGATTGTCAATCCTCTGGGCCCGGTTTCGATTCCAGGCTAGGTCGGAGAATTTTCTCCACCGAGGGACTGCGTGTTGTCCTGTTCTCATCATCATCCTATCATCCTCATCGACTGCAGGTCGCCGAAGTGGCGTCAAAGTGAAAGACCGGCACCCGGCGAACGGTCTGCCCGACGGGGGGCCCTAGCCATACTGCTAAAAAAAAATTACTAAACAGTACATCAGGCTCCTAGTCAAGTAAATGTATGACATTGCTTAGCCAGTCTTGGTAGCAGAACCATTAAATATCATCACTCAACGCTGATAAATCTTTGGCGTGCCGTTTAAGCCCCAATAGAATCAGTGACACGTGTACATCCCGTGTTATCGCAGACTGGAAATTTCCATCTGATCTGGACTTCCAAATAACGACCCATGTGACACAATACCGATAACTGTGACTGAAAGTCACTTGAGAGGTTAATAGCTTCCGACCACCAAATCGATATCTCTACCTTACGTTTCTACGTCAGTTATGAACCAAACACTTACTCTCTGCTGCCAGCTTTCCTGTTGTTTGCTACACGGTTTATATAACTTCCAACTAAAATTTAGAGCATAACTCATCTTCTGTTTATTAGTTTGTTCTCTCAGTATAATAATATGTAGTGCAGTAAACTCCGTAAAGTGCCTCTTAAATTAATGCTATTTTTTCTCTGCCGTTACTTTCATCGGATGGCAAGGGAAGAAAATACTTGCTCGTCTACAAGAGCTGTAGATGCGATAAGAGATATCCGAATTTGAGTCCCGAATTGATCCAAGGTTTTGCCCAGTCAGGTTTGTTTCAGCAACTCTTCGACACAGTGTTTATGATTTATGCCATAAATGTTCCCCTTATATTTCATTCGTGTTATTGAGCCAATACTGAACCGCGTTCCTGTTATATGTTTTTACTTGTTTCCTCTTCATTACTGCTTTATTTGGATTGCTACTGTATCTTCGTGTTTATTTGTGAAATTATGAGCTATATGTAGGGATTTTACTGCGGAAGGTAAGCTGTTTCTCTTAAGGTATCAGAATGTTACACTTCTGTAATGGTAGGCAGCCACGAACATATCGGAGTCGAATGGATAACAGAACTCTTTATATTACTGTACTTCCGATTTCTAATGACATTCACTTATTGTGAAAAGGAAATTGCACTTAAATGCAGTTAACTGTTTGCAAAATGGAGAGTACTAACGTTGTTTGCCGATTACTATTCACGGTACTTAATCTGTAAAAAAAAGAGGTTTCGGTACTGTGACCTTGCGAGGGGCATTTTTGAAATTTACGACATCTGTACTGAATAAAATGAAGTTCTACCGTACCACATCTCGTAATCTGCGGTTCTAATTTTTTATTTCGTCAGAGTTACCGGTACGACTTACCGATCCCTACCGTTACAAGTCAACCACTTAGTATTCAAAGCAGGAAATAGGAAGAAATTTGAGTTGAAAACTATGAATATGAATGCATAACTCAAATTCTGTGATTTAGTACTAAGTTTACGGTTCGAAATCTTAGATGGATAGCGGCTGAAGTTTCCCTATTTTTCTCTCGCCTCCAACAATCATTTACGAGCGTAACTTCGAGCATATAGAAATAAAATATGGGTAAATTTTGTGCACATTCCTACATTCGTTTTCATACCTACAAATTTCTAGTCATTTGTTCGTGTATTAACTTCCTATGGAAGGTCTGGCAACGAAATCCTCTTTCAGTTTTTATTTAATTCAAAAAGTAACAGCGCCGTCACAAGATGGCGTCCTTGTTTTTATGGAAAGACAGCTGCACTCTAACCTACTAACCTACTAACAGTTCCTGAGATTAACCACAACACACTGTTCTCCTGTAGGATAAGTTAACAATAGCGAGTTTTAACGTATCTGCTGCCAAGATATAAATGAAGGTACTTACTCAAAAAGCGAAAACTAAAAGTTTCGCTATATAATTCTGTAGACAACCTTGGATGTAATTCAGTTGTTTACTTATCGTTTTGTCTATAACGTACCCACTAAGACATGTTGAGACGTAATACTTCCAATTTTTTTATTTTTTCACCGAGGTCTACTACAAGTAGCAAAGATTTTTCGAAGACATGGTATGTACGTAGTTAACTCAAGACATTTGTTTATATAGGTCGTTGTAGTCCGTCACTACAGAAAGCTTCAAGATAATAATACGGATTTCACCTATGAAATATTACACCTGCTTGGTAGAGCAAATTCATCTTGGTGGGCTAGCATCTGTGGAAGCCATCAAATATTAAGTAACAAAACTAAAAACACTTCCGAAAATAATACAGATTTCGTCTATGATATTTTACGCGCTAGTAGAACAAGTTTACTTAGCAAAAAATAAATCCATGAATATTATAAAAATGTATGTATGCTTCACATCACCTCCTAATCTGTTGGATAGATTTCAACCAAACTTGGTGTATATGTCACCTACTGTCTGCAAAGAAGTGCAGTGGGGATAAGAACCATCTACCTATCACAGGGGTGATAGAGGAGGTGAAAAAGAACGGTACCCGTGTAGCGCAAACTTTATTCATGCAGTATTTGATAATGAGAGCACTTACCGACTTGCAGCAAACCCTACTCATAATTTCAGATGTTTACGAAATTTTTTGCCGCTGGCACCTTCCACCTTTCCTCCCCCCCGCTCCACACTGGAAAACGATGAAAGGAAAAAAGTTTGTCGCCTACTACATTTTCGCTGTTCATGCAGTAAAATGGCCTCATAAGGCATGACGTTTTAATTTATTACTTATTTGCGACTAACTCTATTCGCCACACTTTTCAAGGACAGTATCCACATATGCCGCTGAATCTACCAGCAAAATTAGATTATAGTACGACACATACTTCAAGAGAAACGAAGTCATAAGCGCTGGGACGCATCATGCAAGGCGTTTCAATTTTTTCCTTCTTTACTACTCTCTCTATACACTACGCAATCCTCAGGCAGTATCCGCATGTAACATTGAACGTATTTTCAAAAATTCATCATCGTACGACACGTAGTTCTGGAGATACGAGGTCATAAACGTTGAGATGCGTGAAAATGAAACCGCAGGGCGAAATTCGCTAGAGATGTGCACAAACAAATATGCTTAATTGCGAAATATCGTCACATGTGCGTACACAGGTGAATCTGAGGGTAAGAAGTTGCTTCTAAGACCCTGGATCAATTTTAATCAAACTAGGTTCAAATCTTACATAATGTCTGGAAAGAAATGCAGTGAAGATAAGAATCACCAGCCTCCTATTGGCATGGGGATGATGGACACAGAAATTTTGGGTGGAGGTGTGGGACGAGATGGAGAGGCAGTGAGGAGCGAGGAGGAAGGAGTATAAGGCAAAGATAGAAGGAGAGGGAAATGGGCAGTAGGAGGGGATGGAGGAGACAGAGAGAGAGGGGAGAACGTGATGGACAGAGAAAGGTGGAAGAGGAGACAGACAGAAGAAAGGGGAGGAGATGCGCAGAGAGAAGGAGGAGAAGGAGATGGTCAAAGAGATGGAAGAGAAGGAGAAGGACAGAGAGAGAGAAGAGGAGCAGATGGACAGGGAGGGGGAGGAGGGGATAGACGGAGAGGAGAGGAGGAGATGGGCAGAGAGGAGGGGTAGAACGAGATGTTCAGTGTTTGGGGGGTTGAGAAGGTGGACAGTGACATGAGGGAGAGGGATATAGGCAGAGAGGGAGCGAGAAGTATGAGATGGACAGAAATAGGTGGGAGGACGAAATGAAAAGAGAAAGGGGGCAGGACACGGACAGAGAGAGAGGGAAAGAGGAGAAGGACTAGGGGAAGACTGGCATAAATACAAACCCAGGCAACGCCGGCTACTCAGCTACTAAATTATTTAAAAAGAACAATTATTTCTTTGACGTAGAGGAATGTAGATTATTTAACCACGAAAATGTAGATTTTTCTGTATCTTTACCCATTATAAAACATTACGTACAGAATATTTACGTATTATTTTATTTAATCGTATAAGCAAAACAGTAGTGAAAGTGAACTGTAAGAGGGAACGAGTCCCTATTAACTTCCCTAATCTTGGCATAGATGACTATGCTTTCGATTAACTGTCTAATCACTTGAAATTATGTCGTCTCCTAGAATGTACATATCCTACTACTTTTAAATGTTGCCCCAAACACACCAGAGGGAGAGAGAGAGAAAAAAAAATGATGCACCACCCAACAGGACGAAAATCGGTAGATTTTATGTACATGTACAGATAAACCAATGATTACAATTTCAGAAAAAGTGGATGATTTATTTAAGAAAAAGTGCTTCATAAATTCAATTATTCGACTTGATTGATAGAGTTGGTGGATTTCCTCCTGAGGGACATCAAGCCAAATTACACCAACTGGCACGTTAGATAGTCAGCCAAGGTAGGGTTTCGGAAGCACGAAGATAAGCAGTAGAAAGTCTCGCTGCATGCGGGCATTTTCTTGCTGTAATGTAAGCACAGGGTGGTTAGCCATGAAGGGCAACAAAACGGGTCGTAGGATATCATCGACCTACCCGCTGTGCTTTACGGATGCCACGAATGACAACCAAAGGTGTCTGGCTATGAAATGAAGTGGCGTCCCACACCATCACTCTGCTAGATGGGTCATATGATGAGCGACAGACAGGATGGTACCCCCACCCCTATCTGGGGCACCTCCAGACACGTCCTCGTTGGTCATCGGAGCTCAGTTCGAAGTGGGGCTCATCAATAAAGGTAGTTCTACTCCGGTCAGTGAAGTTCCCGGCCGAAGACGTGTTCCACAAAGCACTCCGTCGCTCGTCGAACCTCGAGCGCAACATACATATCTCCAGTGCTGTGGAGGACTCGGCTGTTGTCTCCTGGATCTGCACGGCGCCCTACAGCACCCTAATTGTCGCTCCTTTGGTGGTCAGAGACGGGCGCAGGACAGCGTTTTTGTGGTTATACTGAAATTATGTTCACCATTCACACGATGCTGCCTGTCGTTCATCAGCAACTGTTGGCTTTAATTGTCTTCGTTGCGTTGCTTCTCATTTTCTTGTTGTAACCTTCCATTGCACATTGGACGGAGAGTCGCACTATGCAAGACATTCTTAAAATGGCTTTGACAGTGTTTTCAAGGGTCTGGAGAGCCAACCATTGCTGTTTCTCCCAGACAAAAGGTCATTTGTGTCGATTTAGCTGCCGCCGATCAGAATCAAGAACACCGGCGTATAGTGGACATATCCAGATACTATGTTCTTGGGTGTCTTCTTCACTACAGGGGCATTGGGAGGTTTGTCTTC
Source organism: Schistocerca serialis cubense (assembly GCF_023864345.2). NCBI lineage: Eukaryota > Metazoa > Arthropoda > Insecta > Orthoptera > Acrididae > Schistocerca > Schistocerca serialis. Next base: position 516,096,765 of record NC_064638.1, read on the forward strand.
ACTCTCTTGATGCCAATAAATTGCATAAACGGTCGTGGGCTGCCAATAACTACGTCACACGAGTGACTGTAGAGATTCAGGTGGCACCCTCTCCCATTCTCTTTTACTTTTAGGAGTAAAACTTGAGCTGTTGCCATCGTAGCTAAGTGATCAGAACGTTTGACTGCCATTCGGAAGATCCAGCTTCATAACTTGGCACTGACAGGCGGATTTCCTTGATCGAAGGACTTGACCAGCGTCCTCTGAGCCTCGCGATGCCTTCTTGAAAGAAAAGTAGCGGTTCCAAGGCCCGAAAAGCTTATATCTCCCGGGGGAGGGGTGACATCATGGTCCTCCTCACCGCATCCGAAGGACGCCATATGGCAGAGAATGACACGGCTGTCGGACAGCATCCCACGTTCGTTTGGGGCTCACCGAGGAATTAGTTGCTTCGTTAGTTTAGGAAATCAGGCGTGGTCTCCGATGTTTGGTGAACATTCCGTAGTTTAGCCACAGGAGGAGCATTTGACTGTGAATTTATTGTCTGACTGCGGTCCGTATCCCTATTCTGAATTTCATTGTAGCATTCTTTGTTCAGCCAATATATCACGGCTCTTTCGTATATGCTGATCAAATTGACATTTCGTGGGTATTACATGCAACGCCATAACCGACAAAAACTCAACCGAAGAAGTTATCCTCGTTGCACCCTGTAGACTGCTCGCTATGGTGTTACGAGTAGGAGACTGTACCTGCAAGCTTACGCACGCGATGCCATATATAGCAGCCATGATAGCGTTACGACACGTTCTTAATGTTCACATTGATGCTTCATAATCAGAACTATCTAAGCTAGTAACTAAGATCATTAAGTTCCCGCATGTGCGTTCTATAATAAGGTTGCTCATCCAAAGACATCTGTGCATGTAATGACAGACTTTCTCTTTAGAGATTCGTTGCTTAATTTAATGATCCTTTTAACAAACTGAGTGTCGTCTTTCCAGGTGGAACAGACAGATTAACTCCTTGGCACCACTGACGTAATTCTTGCAGGAATGTGTTACATCCTTCTGGGAGGTTACATTTGTAGTCTGCCTCCAAGAGAATCATTGCGTAATGGACAAATCGTAATACTGCATCTACTCCCAGAATCAACAAGTTTGGGCAGTTATTGCTTAATGGCACATAACTGCACTGACTGACAAAAAAACGGAGGCCCCTAGAAGACATGGTTGGATTTCGATGTAATCTCGTGTTATTAGACATATAATTCTATGTGACAAGTAAAACGACCACCAGAGTGCATTCGCGTTGTTTACGTTTAGCGTCGTTATCGGTAAGGTACGTAAGTCGTCTGTACGGTGTCAGATGTTGAATGATCACTATGAAGGACACGGAGATGCCACGCAGTCGTGTGAGACAGTGTTATCAGCACATGAAGTGTCTGAAAGGGGCCTCATTTGGGGCTTCTTTTGACCGGCTGGTCCAGCCGTGTAATATGCAGATTTGTGCGACATTTGGATGTGTTAAACCCGACCATTTCTGACCACTATAAGTAAGCACTCCATCTTCAGGCCACAAGTTGCCCATCGGGACCATCCGATTGCCGTGTCATCCTCAGCAGAGGATGCAGATAGGAGGGGCGTGTGGCCAGCACACCGCTCTCCCGGTCGGTATGATGGTTTTCTTTGACGGGAGCCGCTACTATTCGGTCGAGTAGCTCCTCAATTGGCATCCTAAAACTGGCAACAGCGCACGGCGGCCCGGATGGTCACCCATCCAAGTGCTGGCCAAGCCAGACAGCGCTGAACTATCGTGATATGATGGGAACAGGTGTATCCACTGCGCCAAGACTCACCATAAGTAAAGATAACCCAATTGTGTACCAAGCGCATCGTAACGCTTTTACATCTGCCCCTGCCATCCGAAAACAAGCAAAGGGCTCCGTGTAACATTCTGTGTCATCCCGCACCCTCGGTCTGATAATGGTGCAGCCGCACTAGAGAATTACCATTCCGCGAGTAGGCTGCAGCTAACACCTCAACAAAAACGGCTGCGTCTGGGGAGGTACAGTGACAGGAAACATGGACTGCTGATGGATGAGTCGTGCTTAGCGGTAATTCTGCACTACGCTTGTTGATCGACGTCAGAAAGTGCGGCGCCGAGTTGGGGATAGGTTCCATTCTTCCGCTGTTTCCGAGAGCCACAGCGATGTTACTACTGGCGCTATGGTGCGGAGATCCGTAGAGAATGACTTCAGATCAGGGCTAGTAGTTACTGACGAAACTGTGACGACACAGCAGCACGTCCTGGACATCCTGTGTCCTCAAGTGTTACCTCTCCTCAAGTGTTACATCTCTTGCGACACTGTCATGGTGCCATCATAATCCGCGCATTTTTGTAGCAACTTCTGTACAGAGGAGATGTAAAGAGCAACGTCACTGGATAGGGGATGACTGGAAACGAGTTATTTGGAGTAATGAAACACTCTGCTGCCTGTAGCACTGGGATGGAAATGTTTGGGTTTGGCGAATGGCTGGAGAAACATTATCTGGCATCATATCTAGTACGGAGGAGGTATGCAGGATTTTTCGCCGTTAGAGTGCGGTCTCGTTATGTTGCTTGAGAGAACGCTAAATGCGGAAGGGTATGAGTATCTGTATCGGACTCAAGGGTATCGTTAGGAGTGCCCCGGGGACTGTAATTTGACCGATGTTTATACACAAATGATTTGGCTGACAGGATGGGCAACAGTTTGCTGTTGTTTGCTGAAAATGCCGTGGTGTACGGTAAGCTGTCGAAGTAGATTGACTATCATAGAATACAAGATGACTTAGACAAAATGTCCAATTAGTGTGATGAATGGCAGCTAGACCTAAATGTGGAAAAATGTAAGTTAATGCGCATGGACAGGGAGAACAAACCTGTAATATTCGTGTGCAGTACTGCCAGTATCCAGCTTGACACATTCAAGTCGTTTAAATATTAGGCTTAACGTTGCAAAGCGATATGGGATGAAACGAGCATGTGAGAACTGCAGTAGGGTAAGCGAAAGATCGACTTCGGTTTATTGGGAAGAATTTTAGGGAAGGGCTGTTCATCTGTAAAGGAGACTGCATATACGCCGCTGGTACAACCTAATCTTGAGTACTGCTAGAGTGTTTGGGATCCGTACCAGGTCGAACTGATGGAAAACACGGGAGCAGTTCAGAGGTGGGCTGCAGTATTTGTTACTGGTAGATATGAACAACACTTAAGTTTTACGGAAATGCTTCAGGAACTGAGGTGAAAATTTTTGGTGGAGAGGCTATTTCTTTTCGAGAAACACTGTTCAGAAAGTTTAGAGAACCGGCATTTGAAGCACACTTCCGAAAGATTCTACTGTCGCCAACATACATCGCTCGTAAGGACCACGAAGATAAGACACGAGAAATTAGGGCTAATACGGAATCATATAGACAGTCCTTTTTCCCTCGCTCTATTTGTGAGTGCGACAAGAAAGGAAATGACTAGTTGTGGTACAGGGTACTCTCTGCTATGCCTCTTACGATGGCTTGCGGAGTAGCTAGGTGGATGTAGATGTACATATACACTGTGTAACGTTCTTTAAAAAACGTGAAATAATAAACTATACGATTATCTTAAATGAATGTCTGATCTGTGGAATGAGTACTGAACGCGAATTGTCGTGTTGCGTGGTACTGCAAATAGTGTGCTTACTCTGTGTTATTGTTAGAACAACTTTACACGAATCGATTGGGCAATGCAACTCCCATTGCTAATAAAGAAATATAGTCACTGCAAAATACATTCCGCCCCCTAGGCACTGTATCCTAAGGCCCTGTTGAAAACTAGTAACTTAGGTCCCTGTGCACATAAAAAAAAATTAAATTGTCTTACCTCTAGAGCAACGACGGTGGAACGCGATATATTCTGGTCTCTCACAAAAAATATGAATGCTTGCTACAGGCTTACCAGTGTGCAATGCTGACCATAAAACTTGAAATGCACATGAAATTATTTTGGCTGATAAACGAGGACATTAAAGAAAATCCAACTTCTTTAAAAAAAATATGACCTGGACTGGGAGGCGGTACTGATTATGGTGAATTACTAACACTTAGTTTTTTAGCAAAATTATATTGCAATTTAAGTCTGGCTTTTCAAAAACATCTGACAATTGAAGCTACATTACTCACAATTGATTCACAAACAATGAGATTTAAACAGCAAGTATTATGTAATTTCCTCAATCCAACATAAATGAAAATCATCTAGTTACACATAGCTCTGTCAACAAGTCTTACAAGCATTACAAAAATGAAATATCTAACTAACCTTTTTATCAAAACAGTTTACGTAGATTCTGGAGTTACTCAACAATTACAAATTATCAGCCAACTCATGTATACTAACGCGCTGGCAAAAACAGAAATCGATATAGTTAAATCTTTACCTTTCTTACACGAAGACTCCTGCATCCATGTTCAACAATACTGTCATAACCAAATTAATCTTACTCTTGGTTGCTTCACACAGCACACACCAAAGCTGACTACTCCATCGTCTTTCCCTCACAGACAGCTACCTACAACTTTGGGCCCAGCGTTCTCTTACTCTAACAAAGCAGTATCTTTGGCTCTGCGGTCGCGCACAGTCAGCGATCCGCATTATCGAGCCTATCAGAGATATTTATCGTTTATAGTATCCTAGTTTCATTTTACTTTATTAGTATTCTTATCTTATTCTGGTGCGAGATACACGTGTGCCCCAGTAGACGCATTTTAACTGAAGGTCCAAAGAAACTGATATAGGCGTGCGTATTCAAATACAGATATATGTTAACAGGCAGAATAGACGGCTGTGGTCGGCAACACCTATTTAAAACAACTAATGTTAGATCTGTTATTGCTGCTACAATGGCAGGTTATCAAGATTCAAGTGAGTTTGAGCGTGGTGTTACGGTCGGTTCAAGAGAGATGGGACATAGCATCTCCGAGGTAGCTGTGAAGTGGGGATTTTTCCGCACGACCATTTCACGAATGTACCGTGAATATCAGGAATCCGGTAAAACATCAAATCCTCAACATCGCTGCGACCAGGAAGAAAGCCTCAAGGAACGGCACCAACGACGACGAAGAGAACTGTTCAACGTGACAGAAGTGCAACCCTTCCGAAGATTGCTGCAGATTTCATTGCTGGGCCATCAACAAGTGTCAGCGTGAGATCCATTCAACGAAATATCATCGATATGGACTTTAGGAGCGGAAAGCCCACACGTGAATTCTTGATGAATGCACGTACAAAGCTTTACGCCTCGCCTGGGCACGTCAACACCAACATTTGACTATTGATGACTGGAAACATGTTGCCTGGTCGGGTGAGTCTCGTTTCAGATTCTATTGAGCCGATGGACGTCTGCGAGTATGAAGACAACCTCAGAAATCCATGGACCCTGCATGTCAGCAGGATACTGTTCAAGCTGGTGGTGGCTCTGCGGCATGTGTAGTTGGAGTGATATGTGGCTCCTGATACGTCTAGATGCCCTGCAACGTGCTGTTCAGAAGAGATCTCCACCCCCTCGCACTCTTACGGATTTATGGACAGCCCTGCAGGATTCATGGTGTCCGCTTCGTCCAGCACTACTTCAGACATTAGTGGAGTCCATGCCACGTCGTGTTGCGGCAGTTCTGCGTGCTCGCGGGTGCGGTATTAGGCAGGCGTAGCAGTTTCTTTGGCTCTTTAGTGTATTTTACCACACTGTGTACTGCGTACAGTAGCGAAATATTCAGAGACGATTATTATTTTTCACTGTATCTGTCATAAGAGAGCATATGTGAGGCAATGAATGGTTTGTGGAAAATAACAATGCAGAAATGGACTGGCCGGCCCAATGTCGTGATTTACCCCCACGGAACACCTTTGGGATGGGTTAGGACGTGGACGTGGCTCAATACACCAGCGTTCAATCTCACTAGCGTCTTTAACTTCGGCTCTTGAGGTAGAATGGGCCGCCATTCCTCACGGACAATCAGACTCCTCACTGAAAGTGTTCGCACCCGAGTTCAAACCTTCATAAAGGCGATTGGAGGACACACCCCACATTAGGTGACGAGGCAAGCAGATCATGCCTAAAAAATTATAAAAATCTGAATATAATTATTATTTCTACCTGGCAGGAAAAGATCAGACATTTCTAATAGGTCACCTTACATAGTGGCATTGTTGCTATCGATGATATCAGAGTTCCAACATCAACTGTGCTACACATGTAGAAAGGATGCCTGCGTGGCTAGTCACATTTTAATACCTTGCGAAAACATAGTAATTTTACAGAGCTGAATATAATATTCTTCAGTCATCTACAGTGTTCCCTTGGCTATAACGAAGGTAAAATAAGATTAACTGACTCCTTAAAAAATTTACCACAATTCAGTTCCTGAATATGTCGGAAAGGAACTTCAACGCATGTTTCAACCTTTATCCCTTGCTACGCGCTTTACATGATTTGCGTAGTATCACTACAGATGTGAAAGCGTCCAGAAATATTTTTTCACTTCCATTTTTCTGGAAGAAGCTACATTTTACGGAAACCAAATAATTTCAGTTGTGGTAGCAACTGGAAAAAAATACGCCGTTAATACTATACTTGTTTCATTATTGGGCTCAACCTGTCTCTACGTTGTTCGAGCCTCAGATCGTGGGAAGGCGACCTGAGAGAATAGTTTATTGTTCTAAGTTAATGTAAATTTAAAGTATTTACTCTATACGTCTTCGCTTGACGCTGCACTCCTAGAATTTGTTGAGTATTCTTGATGGACAAGGTAATTGTAAAGACAAACGTGGTCGTTATTATTTTCGTCCATTATGAAATGCAAGAGCGAAACATGAAACATCGTAATAAAAAGCGCGTATCATACAATTATGCCTGTTTTGCAACTTTTACCATTAATGTAAATAAAAAAATTAATTGACTGCACAATCTCATACATTCTATCGCCTAACACAACAGCAGATTTTGTTCTTATACGGAAAAGTTTTAGAAAACCGCATCCAGTCAAAAAACTGGCTGCAAAGACACATATTTAGGAATCACTTGAGACAAAATAGGCAAGCTGTTTAAAAATACAGATGTCAGGATCACTTTTGCCACCAACAGAACTTGGTGAAAAAACTGGTTCATTACAACTCACAATCAACGGAGAAAATGACCAAATTAGGAATTTATAAAGTTCCTGCAGTCATTGTAACAAACATTGACCAGACGGATAGAAATTTTAAAACCATTTTAAAGAACACATTGACTGTTTCAGATTTAAGAAAGCAAATGAGTCATCAACAGCGAAACATATAAACCGAACAGCACACAGTGCCACAATAAGAAACGATCTTGAACTACTGTATACTTTACAAAAGAGCTGGAAAATGGACATTTGGAGGAAAAAGTGGAGAAACGAAATCCTAGCTGAAAAGGTGGAGTTTAGGAATTCACATTTCTTCACCGACTTCAATTCCACACCCTTGAAGTAGAAAGTACACGTAAGTTACGATTATATATGAAAGTAGGTCGCAGAAATGTCTTTGCAATTTTTTACCATAAATTTTTATGCTATATTTTTTGTATAATGTTTCCACAGTTCCTCATTTTGTAATACATTTTGCCGATCAGCATCAGTGATGCGACAGCAAGATGTGAGGAAGACACTGCAAATCACTATCAGTACCAGGATCGACCGTATAGTTTCTCTGCACGGTACAGTTGTTCATGATATAGTCTTTCAAGTTATCTTCAGAAGTTTTTGAAGAATAGCTACCAAGTTTAAACGATTCAGAGAAAGGGAGGTACCTGAATATATCTTAAGAAGAAAGTCATGTCACAAAAACAAAGTATTTCGAGGGAGGTACCGATGGAATTGAACAGTGAAATAATTTTATGCCGAACGTTGAAAATTTTTGCTGGAGCGGAACTCGAAGATGGATTTCCTGCCTAAAGCGAGCAGTGGCCTTTACCAGCCGGCTGTCAGAGCACGGGTCCGTCCGATCCACGTACTCGACTTATAGCACACTACTAAGTAGGGTCTCTGTCCATTTACTTCACTTGTTCGCAGCTTTTCCTGTACTCCCCAAGAGGTTCGGACCCTACTGTGCATCACCAGTGACGATATCATGGCAGAGAAGCCCACAGATATACTACATATGTGTTGTGTCTGTTCTTCCGGACATGTCCGACGGAACAGAAACCACAATTATAACAAAGTGAGTGATTATTTCAATATTTAATATGTGAACCGTAGACATACAACGAATACCGCCTCTTATTTAGTTATCCTTCTCTTTCTTCGGAGGACGACCACAGCACAAGGCAAGATTATACAAAAGAAATTTTAGTATCGATCTACGTGCACTTGTGTTAAATATTTTTGTGCTGTAACTCTATCTGATGATGACATCTAACCTCGAAACATACTGTTAATTAAATACATTAGGTATAGTAGTCAGCAAATTTATGACGCATAGCACTATCTGAAATTTTTTTTATAGTTTTTGAAACAATCATGGGCAATTAAAACAGTATATATGGTTTTATACTCTTTTCTTTTCATATGCAGTCTTGACTGAACTACAGAAGTTGTAAATTGTGACAGGATAGTTGTCCGGCCATTATGAGTCAGTGTGAGAGGGGCGTTGCGAAATGTGATCCTGGCAGTCATAAAGGGTTAGGGACACGAGGGCCGCACGTGGAGGGCGTCGTTGCGGCCTCTACTTGCTGCTCCGCACGCCACGAGTCGCATGATGCAGACCTCCGCTTCTCACAGGGGCTCCCCGCTCTGCCCCTCCCCCGTCACCCATCGACCCTCCCCCCCTCCCTCCCCAACCGCCATCTTTCACCACCGCCCTTCGCTATTTGTACAGGAGGGCCAGGCGTTTTGTGCTCTTGATTACGTCATTGTTAAATACTGAATGGTACCGGGTGAAACCTAGCCAACTTCATTTGTCGGATTGTCCTCCGACACGTGACAAAACACGCCGCCGGTCTCTACAATAACCTTTCTGTCTTTCTCTGTCTGCCATTGTTAGTCACTCACTTTTTCTTCTAGCTCAGTGGCAGAGAAACAATTTTTTTTTTCTTTTTCGAAACATCCCCTCCCACCAGCTCCCCTGTAGCCATGCCGTCTTTTGCGAGGAAACAAGCAGTATACAAACAAACATACACTTTTTCCCATTTTTTGTGGGGATGCTGCGGGCGTCGGAGTTTGTTTATTTCGCTTGCCGCTATCAGCTCCCCTGAATCAATTTGTAAAAAAGAGTTTCAATAACTAGGGTGCCGCAACAAAAGCAGGCTTTCAGCGCACGAACCAATTACATACAATCAGAGGCAAAGAATTAATTAACTCTGTGTATCGTCGTATCTTGGAGTTTTTATTATTTAAAGCGAGTTCAAATGGAGATCCGCCTCGTAAACAAGAGCAGAGACACACAAGTGAAGCTGGCGAGGGCTTTGGCCAGGAATTTCGGTCGTAATTCATTACTGCTAAACCGTACGTGACCTCCAGAAGGCCATTGGACGGCGTATGGCCGGTCTATTAGTCAATAACTTCGGACAGACATTAAAAATCAAAGGTTGGCCTCTTCGTATACTGCGAGTCAGAAAACGAACATCCAGGTGGATAGGATGGAAACTGAATACTGCCCGCAAAATACCTCGAAATACTTCAAGATTAAATATATGACCTCTCGTATTGCTAAGTAGTGGAGAAAAGAAATCGCACCATTTTATTTCCTAGCGCTCTAAAATAGCACGCATTAACGGTGATCTCTAAACGTATACCAGTGTAAAAGGAAATGTTTTGACTGACTCAACATCGCCCAGGCCATATCGCCAAGGAAAATTTGATATTTAGAGAGGGTGTTACTATCATACTGTAGGCATTGTTCAAGAAGATATCTCTCGAAATTCTACCCCTAAAGGGTTGAAACAGTGGATGAACTTTTTTTTGAAAATATTTCCTTATGAAAGCATTCTTAAAGCTATATCTATGGAAATTTGAATTTGGTTCTCGATTAGAAATAAAACATTGCGTCTTTCAGTGTTTTTGGAAATTCAATCTCTAAGAGGGTGAAATTCTTTGACTTACCACCGCCAAGCATAAACTGATATGGATAGAAGCTTGAAATTTGGAGAGGGTGTTGACCTTATACTGGATTTGTCATTTAGTAAGAGATTATTCGAAATTACACCCCTATGGGGTGAAACAGGGGATAAAAGGTTTATTGAAAACGAGTCGCTGTTGAGGTAATTTTGAATCTAGAACAGCGAAAAGAGAATTTCGATTCTTGGTCAGTAATTAAATAAAAAAGCACGTGTTTCAGCATATTTGGAAATTCACCTACCAAGGCGATAAATTGGATGAAAGTTTCTTTCCTTTTTTAACTAGTCATTATAAAAAACTATTAAACATTTTTAAAGCTACACCTATGAAAACTAGTATTTGACTTTTCGGTCAGAAACAAAAAATATGTGTTTCAGTATTTTTAGAACTTCAGCTCCTAAGGAGGTGAAATAGGGAATGAAACGTTGTACGAAAATATTTAATTATGAAAGTACTTTTGAAGACAAATCTACGAAAGTTTGAATTGGGCTTCTCGGTTAGAAATAAAAAACAACTTCTTTCAGCGGTTTTGGAATTTCAGTCTCGAAGGGAGTGAAATAGGGCGTTACTGATTCACTGTCCCGTCACCGTCCAGTCCAAGCCTCTAAAAGGAGAAACTTAAAATTTGGAGAGAGTGTTGATATTACAGTGAGGCTTCGTTTATTAAGAGATAGTTCAAGATTACGACCCTAATGGGTAAAGTAGGGGATGGAACGTATTTTGAAAATATATTGCTATTAAGGAAATTTTAAAGCTAGAACAATGAAAATTGATATTTGGTTTTTCTGCCAGAAATAAGTAATATCTGTTTAAGCATTTTTGGCAAGTCAACCACTATGGAGGTAAAGTACTGGGTGAAAGTATATATATATTTTTAAGTAAATCTGTATTAAAGTACTCCTAAAGCATTCCTAAGGCCACATCTATGAAAATTGGTATTTCACTTCCGGTTGAAAATTTAAAAAAAATGTTTCAGCGTTTTCTGAAGATCAACATCTAAGATGATCAAAATTATTTTGCAAATATTTTGTCAAGCAAGCATTTTAAAGCTAAATCTAAGAAAGTTCGTATTTGGTTTCTTGGTTAGAAATAAAAAATACGCTCTTCAGTGTTTTTGAAAATATTAAAGCATTTATAAAGCTAAACCTATGGAAACTGGTATGTGACTTCTAAAGAAATATGTGTTAGGGGATGAATTTTTCTATGAAAATATCATCACCAGAACTCGAAAGGCAGGATTAACAAAGACCTCCGACTCCAGCTAGCAAAATCGTTTTTCTGTCAGAAGTACATAAGGAGAAGACCATGCTTCTGCGATCATAATTAACGTGAAAGATTTAGAAGTTGTAATTTGTGTACAATATCAACATTTGGTCAAAGAAAAACGAAAATAATCTGTGCAGACCACACAGTCTACGCGAGCTAAGCAGCGGGTGCTAAGCTACTCACTGTATATATATCATGCTCCATTAATTCTCTTCAAATTAGTGTTATTTTTCTTCAGCTTGTATACGTTTTGCAGCACATATAAGTGAGGCAGGAAAACGTCATCATAATAACGAGGCCGCATAAGACGTAAAATTCCTGAAAACAGAGACTGTCCAAGCTCTGTCGTACCGGAACGAGACATTGTTGCGAAAAGGCAGATACGAACCGCAAAAATAAGCAGCAGAAATGAGTTTTCTATTGCCAGTTAAGGAATGCTCTATATGAGACGACATAAGAGCTGTGATTATCAGAAAAGAAATAAGTATCTGGTGTGAAGGAAACGAAAAACAAAAATTTCTAAATAAATGATTCAAAGATTTGATGAGAATTGATGAAAATCGCATTCCAAAACTATGCTCCCTCAGAAAGATACAGTAGGACATCCCAGAAAGGAATGGCCACTTAATCTGAAACAGGTCAGAATGCTTCTCTAATGAAGCTGATAACAATATTAATAGTTGTCATGGGAAATAGGTAATTTCATAGAAAAATTTGTTTAGTGCTTCTAAATCAATAAAAACACTCCAGGATCAGCCAATAAAAAGCATATTGGTTACGGTACTGTTAGATCTACAAGTGACAGTACTGGAGTTCAACGTCCCAGCACTGCTTTGATGAGAACACCACCATTAAATGTTCTAAAATAACTGAATTTCGTGGCGTAAACGGTTTACACTCCGTGTTATCCTGGTGAGCTCCACGTCCGAACAACACACTTTTTAAAGTTATGTTGATTAGTGCAACAGACGGTAACATGTAATCGTACAACGTAAGCATCTGAAGATTACATAAGACAATGGTAAAGTATAAACATTTTTGCATCGAATTTATAGTGACTTATCAGTACTATATTATTTAACAGATTGTTTCTTATTGCCTCCTGGTGCTGAATTTTACTAGTTAACTAACAAATTTATTGCCTATAAGGTTTTTATTATGTGTAATTAGACCTACATGGAATGTAGGTAGGGGGAAGGGCCCAGTTGTTGGCATGTTTAAGGGTCTTATCTCGAGAAAAATGAAATTGTGAACTGATTATTTTCCAACCGAAAAGCTGTAATGTTTATGTAACTCGTTAGTGTTTAATATATAAATTTAGTTATTTTAACCAAAGATTTTATAGCTTTTCATAGACAGTTTTTACTACGTGAAATAAAAATAGAAAAAAACAATTGTTGGCAAGTATGATACAGTAATTGGCACTACATTGTGCAGCTCTTGGCAGGTGAGACAAAACGGAGACATTAATGGCGAAAGAAACAATTTGACAATTTATTCAATCTCCTCACGTATTAAACTATCATCCGGATCTCTATCATTCACTTGGAAACACAGGTGACAAATGAAGTGCTCTTTCTCCTCTTCAACTTCGGGTATATGTACCTGACGACTTTTTGGAACACACATTTCATGGAAAAGTTTGTTACACACGGAGCACTTTAGTGAGTCTCCTTTATGTGGCCTGATATTTTTGGTACACACATAACAGAGGCCTTGCTTACTAGTTTTCATACTTTCTGCACGAATTTCTGTACAGTTATTAGCAGGATAATTTCTCGTGAAGATCCATTCTTTTCCTTTCTTGACATTTTACTCCTTTAGATTGTTCTTTTCATTTCTTTTCCAGTTCCTCTCAAGTTCCTCCTCGTCTTCTTCTTATTTTCCAATTCCCTTTTCTTGCTGAGTTAATTTCCAGGCTTCGATTGATATAACTAAAGGAAGTCGTTGTTTTTGCCGCTTTGCTTTTTTGACATAAGTTATTCAGGCCACGCCAAAATTTCATGTGACTGTGGAGACTGTGCATACTTTTCAGGAGTATTAAACAACTCGCGCTTCAACGGCAGAGTCATCTTATATTGTGTCAGAATTTACACCTCCTGACTATGTGGCTTCTTCTCTTTCAGCTGCACTGTTCTGCGTTACAGTATGATCTGCTTATCCTCTGGCTATAAAAGACATAAATGGATTCTATATTACTTCACTTATATCTGTAGCTGTCTCAGTCTTCCCGAGGACGATGGTGGTTTCATTAGCAGTGCCGATAGGTGACTGTTTCTGTTCCTCATTCGCTAGACCATCTTATCGAATTGTTACTGATACAGTTACTGAGAATCTTTTATTGAGTACTTCATTCCACACACGAAAGAGAATGCAAAATTCATTGCTATGTTCTTCTGTACCTTCATTTCCTGTGTTGGAGAACTTGTGTAGTAACTCGTTTCTACCAGTATTAATGAAAGTTTAAAAATCTAATTGGCGTATTTCGCTCATTTCATACACTTCTGTTGTCATACGTCCAACATTTCATTTTCCAAGACATTCTGTGAAATCCACTGCGTCTGCATTCCACAGACCCGTAAATTATTCGTTAGGGCCTCTGATTTCACGTGTTTGTCTACGGCAGCTTTCAAGAGGGGGACAGAGCTGATCATTATTCCGCCATTGTATGTCTTATGGCGCCAATGTTAAATTATCGAATTTTTTGACTCATTATCTTGGAAACTTTTTAAGACACCAACTTACAATTTTCCATAATTATTGAATGCACCTTTCTAATACACTGAACTGGAACTGTTACTAAAATTGTATTGTGGGGCATATCTTTTTTTTCAAGCACCCAATTTTTGATAGAATTTTGTAAATAAATGAACATAAAAATAAAACAACTCAGGATATTTTAATTATTCTAGTTCCATATGTGTTGAATCTCACACTTGGTATGCTGTGAATATTTCATATCTCTACCACTAGATCTTTTTTAGAAAATGGGTCATTTATTGCAAAAAATGTAGTTAAGAGATATTGAGGTTTTAACTTTTTTTATTACAAATTCTTATACAGGCTTACATTCGTGCGTCTTTCATGAACTAGAATTGCCCTGGTCCTTAGTATGCGTCTTCTTCAGTGTCACAACAGCCCAGTGCTTGCCTCCTCCTTTTCTTTCTTGCTCCTTTTGTCATTTGCTGAGCAGCTAACTCTGCTTCACGTACACGAAGCCCATCCAGCTCCCGCAGTCCTTTAGATGTGTTCTGTCCAAATTTTACTCCTAACTTCTCCAGAGATTTAAGTCTTTCATAGTTCCCACCATTAAAAGTTATTACAGCATCAGACACTGGTAACTTTAGAGTCATAAAGCCAACAAATACATTTTTAGGCACAAGGCACCACACGACATTATTAAAGGACTCATTCACATTCTGTGTCTTCCCATGTAAACTCTTCTTTAGTAGCTCAGGATTTGCCAAATCTCTGTAAATGGGTTTGATTTCCTCCATTACTGCATAGGAAGAGAATGTTTATGTGTAAATTCATGCAGCGTGCCAGAAAACTCAGCTTGCCTATATTTACACCAAGTGTTTGGTGGAGGTGGACACAAAGCATGACATGACTTTTCATCGGTTGATATTCGATGAAAGAAAGTGCTCCACACAGTTCTTTTCACCTTCTCTAAATTTTCACAGTTATCTCTAATGGCCTTCCCATAATATTCCAGTAATTCATCAATGACTTTGTCCGTTAGTCTTCCAGCACATTTTATTGTCTTGCCATCAGACAGTTTTGTGTTACCCAGCTTGATTTTTAGGACTGATTTGTTTATTCATAATGCCAACTTCTGAGACGTAGCATTAGGCACAATACAAAGCAATTCACAGCCTTCTAGACTGTATAGTTCGCAAGATATTACTGCTCAACTGTGGCAATATATGCGTAGCCGCGAAATTTGACGGTTACACGTTAACATTCAAAATATTATTTGAAGGTCTCACAACTGTCTGGTTTTAATGTATTGTACACCAAAATGTTCAGGAAAGTCCAAAGTACGTTATGGAATAGGAAACAGAAAATATCAAATTTCATGAACAATGCCCCCTTAACAACTACTCTTCTCCACCCATCTTTAAGGTGGCATTAGGATAAAGAGGTACAAGTACGATACCAAGGTGGGTCCAAAAATCATTCACCCGACACGTGAGGTGAGTCCATGTGGCAATATATTGCCAATATACTCATAGAAGACTTATGCGTTCATCCAGCCACTCTCACTGCAACCAGTACCCCACGGATCTGGAGCAGAACGCAGAACATCCGGAAGAATCCTCTGATGCGGAAAAATTACCATTGATGGGACTATTATTCCTGATGCAGAGAAAAACGTAACTATAATTGAAGCTTTAGTCTTTCCATTCTAGAAGCAATTTAGTGTGTCATTTCCATTAAATACGGTTGTTGGCTCCTGTAATATATCAAAATGAACTTCATCCTTATGGCATTGACTACTTTGTGTGAACATACTACGAATATCCTTCTCACTCACACAGCTACGAGCTGCCGTCTCAGCTTCGCTAATTGTATATGTTCTCTCTGGATGTCTTCGAAAAAACGCTCGGTACCATCCAACACCAGGTGAATTGTGTTTGAAAGGGTTTTCCCTCTCGTTCATTTCTAGAACTCATTTACATTCAGGAGGATATCTTTCGCACGTCTGGAAAACCCTTTATTGCAGCTGTCGATCACCCACTTCAACAGTGTCTTCTTCCTTTTCTGAAAGGAATGTTAATGGATCTCGCTTTGTTTATATAACATCTCGTTTCACATGAAACTGGATTGTTGCTCTTGCGATGCTGTTTTTTTTTTTTTTTTTTTTTTTTTTTTGTCACAGCGTTTTCTGAAATACCATTATTTACGTCTTCCATTGCACCAGTTATATCTTCAAAGAAGTATCTTGCTTATTATACGAACATCTTAGATGTTGAAAATGCTTATAACGAAAATATTTTATTTAATTCCGCAGAAAATAAATTACAAACTTCTATAATGCCAAAAAATTAAGACCTACTTTACAGTTCTTTGCTTCCCCCCCACCCCCGCCCCCCTACCCTCCTCTGTCCCTGGCAACAACTGTCACAGATACATTATAATTTATTGACACTCATGCCAACAACCGCTATGATAGAAGGAAATATAATTTCAAATATATAAAAATGCTTCTTGAAATGAGCGAAAGTATATACAAAAAACCTAAAACCAACCAGGCACTTATTGGTCTGGATTGCCATGGGTTGCCAAATACCAGAAAGAAGCAAAATATGATTGCAATTGTTGGCATCAAGCAGCCTGAAATTTATTTGAGGTTAAAAACTAGAAAAGGTTATACAGAATTAATTGGAAGAACCTATACTATTAATTTAGCTACACAAATGAATTGTATTAAATTCTATTTACACGCTTACCAGATTACATGATGGACAATCCTTAAGAAAATATTTAGAAATCGCTGATTACAAGCACCAACAATGCTGTAATATTCATCGACACCAAAAATGGAAAACGGGTTGGAAATGAGATATAAAATAGTTTAGGGAAAAATATAACAAGTATTTCCTTAATTAGACTGCCCATTATACAATGTTTCTGCCATAATATAAAGAAGCAATGTATGAACTGCCAACAACCGTCAAATGGTCAAGAACGGCAAGTTGTATCCACACTTTCCTACAACAAAAGACAGTGTAAAATATATCTTATCTGAATTCTGTTTGATGTCTACTTTTGTTTCGCTGTGGAATGTTTAGGAAAACGTTCGTGCTGAAGCTCATTTGGTTTTTACATTTATGAACCAAATTTCAAATTTGTTGTTGAGAGAAGAGTTGGATTTTATTTTGTGAGGCCGGAATATTTCAATTTCGTTTTAATTGCTTTGGGCGAATTGGGTTGCGTGTGCAATACGGTGTTTTCATTTTGTTTCGGTTACGTGTTTACTTCCAAGCAGATGAGTAGCAGAGTTTCGCTGTTGTTTTAACAGTTCTGCGTGCATTCAAGTACACAGTCTTCACAGTTTGGCTCTATGAAGTCCAGTTTTATTAAATTTTGTTTCGGTAGTTACGCTGAAACAGTCAGATGCAAATGCAACACTGTAAAAATTTGTACTTTTTGACCTTTTACACTTCTACTATGGCACTCTTTCACCTTCTGTTAATAGTCAATAAGAACTGTAAAAATCTCAAGGAGCGTTTAAAAGCCACGCGGGGTAGTCGTGCGGTCAGGGGCGCCTTGTCACGGTTCGCGTTGCTTCTCTCGTGGGAGGTTCGAGTCCTCCCTCGGGTATGGGTGTGTGTGTTGTCCTTATGGTAAATGAGTTTCATTAGTGTGTAAGCCTAGGGACCGATGACCTCAGCAGTTTGGTCTCATAGAACCTTACCACTAATTTCTAAAAGCGTTTAAAAGTGATCTTGTGGTACGGCTGGACACGCACCGCCGAATGCTGGCCGTTGCACGATTTCTTGGCTGCGCATGGAAACTGTTGAAATTCGGGAAGTCGTTTCTTCTACAGTACGAGACATCTTGATGAATGTAACGCCGTTTACAAAGAAATGACGTCATGCTGTCGGCTGTACACATTTTACAACAAGATTACAATCTCATCAGTCAGTTGTACGTACCTCTAAAGCCTCCGCAAGCCCAGTCTCATTGTCATATAAATACACTCTGTTCTACACAGTGGCTAGTACTGAGCTGCATGCGTAGTCTGTAGACTAGGGATGGCGCTTATTGCTGAAAAACCGGTTTTAGGTTATACTGGTTTCTTCAATTCGAGTTTAACAGGACTGTTAAAAGCCCATCAAAATAACCGGTTTCTGAAATAACCGATTTTCGGTTTTTAATTCCGATGGAAAAATTTTGACTCCCTCGGTTTCAAGGTAGATAGGATCGAAACAGTACTCTAAATAGACAAATAAAAGAAAACTTAGGCCATCCACTGTTCGCTGCTTTTCTCGAAAGGCCGTAAGTTTTGACTGCAACCAAAAAAAAAAAAAAATCACCAGCTGTCTTCTATTGATTCTAATTTTTTGAAACTCTGCTTAAAAGTACTATTGTAACTGGGACTCATGCCACTATTTGCACATTACGAACATTCACTGCCAAAGAGTGAAAGCTGAAAGGCAGCAGTTCAGCTGTTTTCCATTCTCACTGTGTGAATGAACTGTTAAGTCTTAACCTTTCTCCTTACATTATGTTCCAAGTTTGCCGTAGCTTCTTCTGTTTTTAATCTTTTAAAGCAAATAGAACTTTGTATTTTATTGATGCCGCACTTCATTAAATACGTCCAGACTTTTTCTCTTCAGCTGACAATGTCTTTCTGTCAGTGGCCTTTCCCAGGTATATGTATGAATTTAGAAGATATGCATTATGAGCATCATTAAGAGACATGAGGTTTATCCTGTGTCTGACTCATTTATTCGGCATGAATATTCGGAATTCGAAATGGAATTAGTGCTTCATCTGCACGAGCACGTGTTCCAATGTTGTATGATTTCAGACAATTTCATGTCCATTATTTCAGACAATTTGATATCAATTTGTTGAAAACAAAAGAGACTACGGGAACTGGCTCTTCTTTTTCTCCTTATTTTCAAGTGGATGATTCATCAAGTAGCGAAGACAATAAGAAAACTACATCTTTTCAAGGACATAATCCCTCGAAAACTTGGGTGTCCGAAGGTGTTCGTAGAGAACAGCGACTGAAGATTTTGTCGTTCACATTTGGGGGTGGCACACAGTACCATCGACCCTATTAAAGCCTAAGTTTCATTATAATCGATATCTGTGTATTATGGGTTTTAACAATTTTAAGTTTCCTTCTGAATATTCCTAACTTTGTATTTGCATGCCTCACAATTTCGGTAATTGTCTCATCATTGAAAAATAACCACCATACTTCATCAGGCATAGAATTCTCATTGAGACTAAGGACACTGCCTTTTAATGACATCAGTTTTATTTTTGTAACATTACTTTCCTTTACTTTACAGTGATTGTAACCAAGTGAGCTAGTGTAGTGGTTCGTCCAGTGGACTCGCACTGTGCGTGTGTATATGGGTGGGGACGTTGATTTAAACCTGCATTCGGCCATCCCTGTGTAGGGTTGAGAGGTGGCAGAGGCCCCCTCTCATATTTCTGTCTTACTCTGAGTAATTCGATTTTCCTCTCTAATTGCAGGCGGTGAAAAGTTGCTATTCCTTCACACGCAGACTTCCCACGCAGCGTCTCTCATGACCCGGGTGGTCCAGTGACAGGCGGGCTCTGCTGATCTTCAAAGGGTTAAGCCGACGGGTGTGAGGGAGTCAAGTGAATGCTTCCCAGACGCCGACATTGTCATAATAGCGGCGGAGACACGCCCACAGGGGCCTGAAGGAGCGGCTGGGCTAGAGATTCCGTTACTTCGCAGAAACTTAGTGAAAACACTTTCTGGCGGGCTACCAGTGAGGCGTGGGAATGACTTGTGAGCCCAGGCAGTCCGGGCGGGCAAATTCCCGCGTTTTCTGCAAAATCGTAACTGTGATTAGCTTGCTCAGGGCATAGCTCCGTGACGTAGCAAAATCGGCGCAGAAATTGGCGCCAAGAATCTCCATTCGTGGAATGGTTGTGCTTTGGCAATAGAGTGGAATTCTCTGCCAGTGTTCGAGTTGCTGATTGGAACGTTTAACCACGGCCACTGTCGTGGGGACGGGAATGTTCTGTCTTCGGCTTGTACGGGTGCTCTTGAGAGGGTCGGCTCTCGTCTTTCGGTCGGAGTAGGTTACAAGACTGAGCTTTCGCTGCTCTGGACAGCCTGCCTTCCGTTGTCTGTCTAATATACTTTTATTTGATTGTAACTGTTTAACGAAGTTGCTGAAGTCTCGACTTCAACGTAACTTTCCGAGTACAGTTGGCAATTGAGCGTTCTGCGTACAAGCGGCCTATGTTGTCTGTCTTGGGCAGTTTTGGCTAAAGTTGACTGTATCGGAGTTACTGTGTGACTTCGCTTATTAAAATCAATCACTGTACCGTCAGTGATTGTGTGGCGAGCCTTCTTTGTCTCCCTCAGAGGCGCATTTGTATTGATAGGAAGTCTTTAGTCTGGAACAACCAGACCAGGACAATTTGTTTCGGGCTATACTCGCGGCATTATCATCACCACGACGGGACATCGAAGCAACCAGCCATCGCTTCCGGTACGCCAGATCGTGTCCTTGTAGTTAAGAAGACAGCTTGATAATGTATGTCCGCAGCACCGGCAGACTAGGGAATTTGCACTGTGATTATCAGAGCTCAGCAAAGCGCGCCTGTTCGTCTTTTCTTTGTTCTGCCTTGGGTGTTCGTTGTCTGAGTTATCACTACCGTAGCAGCAATTAATGTTGAGTTGGCTGGGTGTTTCTCTTAAGATTTGAGTTGCAAGGAATTGGCTCCACATACGACTTCGTCATAAATGTCGCAATCTAGTTTATAGACAGCTTCACCTTCACAGCATTTATTTGAGTATCCAATTTGATCCAATTTGATGTATTCTAAATGTTTCATGTGTTTTGTTTATGATTTTGAGTTTAGTCATAATAAATCAAACTGTTATTTTGGACAGAACTTTCATTCTGTTAATTGGTAGAGCAACCCTTTCATTTCTCACTACATTACTGAAACTTTCCTTTATTTAATTAATGTCTATCAAATTAAATTACTGCAGGTGCCAAACTCTTTTCTACTCCACTTGCAGGGTCGATTACAGTCAGTTCGCGTTTCTTCTTAACCCATGTGCAACAGCAAAAGTAGGAGTTAGAAAAGGGGGGCTTGGAGCATCATTTCCATATGAAAATTCGAGAAGAATTTAGTGTTAAATAGACTGCTAGCCCCGGCACCTCACAGGGTTTCCGTAATTTCCCTAAATCGCCCCAGGGAGCTGCTGGGATGCTTCCTTTGAAACGGCACGGTCGATTTGCTTCTCCACCCTTGACACAATCCGAGCTTGTGTTCCGTCTCAAATGACCTCGATGTCGACTGGACGTTAGGGACCCAATCTCCCTTTCCTTCCACCGTGACTGTGTGAGTTCCATGTAAAACAGTTATTTTTCCCAGAGAAAAACTGACAGTTTTCCTTCTGTTGCGCCAGAATCTGAACTCCCATTGGCGTGGCATTCACTACTTTTTTTTCATTTTCATCTATTTCAGTGCCTGTACTATGACTGTAACATGACAGATCATCATTCTCAGGAGCAAAGGAGTCATCGGAACCGTAGTCGGCATCACTAACATCTACTTTTTGTAAAACTATCTGGACCATCAGCTGACTTCGGGGTGACACATTTACATTCAGGGTCTCTTCATTCAAACTGAAATAAAAACATCGATGTACTACGGTGATTATTTACTAATAGAGTGAATTATTACTGATAATATGGTAGAAAATTTCGATTACAAGGTCACGTTTAAATATCGCAGACAGACGTTCGTGTAACGCATAACTCAGCGTTAAAGGTTGCAACATAAACAGAAAAATAGAGCGCCATGGTCTGAGAGAAAGATGTTACACTTTAAGGGTTTAAGATCAGCCACATTAGATCTTTGCTGAATGTTTGTCTACCATGTTTTATTTCATTTCTGTAAAGTTTTCATCGAAGATTTAACGTATAGCTTATTGTCGGCTTAGTAGCTCTTATAAATTTCCATTTAACATCAGTTGTTACAAGATTGATAAACGGACATTTTAAGTATATGCCTTCTAAATATTAAACTTTTGTATCAGGAAGTGGATTGGTGGAGCAGTG
This sequence comes from Schistocerca serialis cubense, assembly GCF_023864345.2. Classification (NCBI taxonomy): domain Eukaryota; kingdom Metazoa; phylum Arthropoda; class Insecta; order Orthoptera; family Acrididae; genus Schistocerca; species Schistocerca serialis. The sequence goes on from NC_064638.1 coordinate 516,118,960, forward strand.
GTAGGATATGGTATTGCGTATTTCGGGAGGGGGGGGGGGAGGGGACAAAAATGTTTAAAAGCACTAAGACACATGGCACGAGTTGTAAACATGCATAATCCAGCGTATTCCACCATCTCTGCCTGGCGGATCACCGAGGAAACACAGCAACGAAAATAAGTTTAGACCACTATCGTATTATGTAATCCACGTGAAAGTAAGCACACGTGGTTAGGAATATATTATTATTATATTAGCAGCTATTTACGTAGTTTGGAAAAATGTAGTTGACATGCGTAGCGGGTCAAAGCACCGACCTCAAAACCTGACCCACGTCTTGGAAAGACGTTCTAACACCAGCGAATAGGAGCTAAATTTCTAGTGGAAAATGGGATGTGTCTCAAGGTCAAGCAACCCGTAGCGAAAGGAGGTCAAGTAGGTGCACGCTCTTCAGTAGTATTGGAAAACTGTTCGTCAAAGGAAAAGTAGGGGCACATGTTTCCGTGATACAAGCAACTTGTTCCTCGAAGAGATCATTTACGCATTCATCGGTGTGGCGGTTATGGATTAATCACGTGATCATGGACAAACTACACAAACCACTGAATCCATCCACACCATGAAGATAAAAACTTGTAGACGTTGTGAGAGTAGTATGTTAATGATTCTGTCTAGTCCAAATATGCCGCGCGGAATGGCGGCGCGGTTTGAGGCGCCTTGTCACGGACTGCGCGGCCCATCCCGCCGGAGGTTCGAGTCCTCCCTCGGGCATGGGTGTGTGTATTGTTCTTAGCATAAGTTACTTTAAGTTAGTTTAAGTAGTATGTAAGTCTAGGGACCCATGACCTCAGAAGTTTGGTCCCTTAAGAATTCACACACATTAGAACAACAGTCTAAATATGGTACTGTCGGGGATCAAAACGTGGCGGAAGGAGTCGTTGTACAAAGCTCCTAACTCATCAGAAACTCTTTCAAGCAAAAATTTTCGTTGTGAGAGTTTGGTATTATTTTTATTTTAATAACCATCCTTGCCTCCTCATTTTCATCGAGTTTTTAAACAAATATTTAAAAATATCTTATTTATACTCTCGGTATAACGCGCCTTAATCAGTTTCGATATGCATCTCTGTCCTTCCAAGCACAGAATTCACTTGATCGAGCTACAATCGAGAGACAAAATTGCGCAACCGTTGTTCTTTTTTTTTTTAATGAAAGATAAACACGTCTAATGGAAAGGAAACTGACCGAGAATAGACTGTAAATATACTTAATTCGTTTTATCACCAAACACATTAAGAGAGAAAGAAGTTGTGTCTCTAAACATTGACCTTCGGAATTTACTAGCTTGTTTTAGCCTTACAGTAGAAAAGGTTGGTAATAATCTGTTTAAAATTCAAAGTACGTAGTTCGCGACATTCTTGACAAATCTGATTTATGTTACTTTTATCAGAAAGGAATTTCCTTTGTTCTTGAGTTTGCGTCACAAGTTAAAACTGTGTGCAGGATAAGGACACGATTCCAGATATCCGCCTTTAGAGAGCATTGCGCTGCCTCTTGCACTAAGGGCTTTCCCAATGCCTATTGAAAGATGAAACTTGCTACAGTTTTAATCGCATGTTTTTCCAACTAGTCTACACTTTTCTAGACTTTCAAGTGAGACTACTCCTTGTTGTAGTCGTAATTGTTGTTGTTGTTGTTATTGTTGTGACTTGGCAAGACAGCCAAATCACTATGAGAGGAAGCCGAAAGGCACGCGTTTAAGCTCACGCAGGCTGGCGTGAGGTCTGGAACATTACAAGGAAATGAGAACTTAGAAAAACGGACGCAGTTGCTGTAATACTTAACTTTAATCCACAATTGTAGAACATCTCTCTTGACTGTATATGCTTCAATAATTTCAATATTAACTGGTAATGGCGCCTTGCTAGGTCGTAGCAAATGACGTAGCTGAAGGCTATGCTAACTATCGTCTCGGCAAATGAGAGCGTATTCGTCAGTGAACCGTTCCTAGCAAAGTCTGCTGTACAACTGGGGCGAGTGCTAGTAAGTCTCTCTAGACCTGCCGTGTGGTGGCGCTCGGTCTGCAATCACTGACAGTGGCGACACGCTGGTCCGACGTATACTAGCGGACCGCGGCCGATTTAAAGGCTACCACCTAGCAAGTGTGGTGCCTGGCGGTGACACCACAGTTATGGTCTTCAGTCCGAAGACTGTTTGCAACTTTCGGTTCTACTCTATCCTCTGCGAGCGTCTTCATCCCCGAATAACTACTGCAACCTACATCCTTCTGAATCTGCATACTGTATTTGTATCTTGCTCTCCATCTACGTTTTTAACCCCCCAACACCTTCTTCCAATGCTAAACTGATGATCCCTTATGTTTCAGAATGTGTCCTATCTACCAATCCCTTTCTTGTCTCTCCAATTCTGTTCAGTACCTCCTCACTAGTTATGTGACTGACCCATCTAATCTTCAACATTCTTCTGTGGCATCCCGTTTCGAAAGCTTATATTCTCTTCTGGACTCAACTGTCATCGTGCATGTTTCACTTTCACACATGGCTGCACTCCATACAAATAACTTCAGAAGAAAACTTCCTCACACTTAAATCTATATTTGACGTTAACAAATTTCTCTTCTACAGAAATGCTTGTCTTGCGATTGACAGTCAACACTTTATATACTATCTACTTCGGCCATCTTCAGTCATTTTGCTGCCAGAATAGCAAAACTCGTCTACTACTTTACGTTTCTCGTTTCATAATCTAATACCCTTAGCAGCATCTGATTTAAATTGACTACATTCCATTATACTTGTTTTGCTTTTCTTGATGTTCAACAAACATCTTCCTTTCGAGACACTTTCGATTCCATTCAACTGCTCTTCGAAGTCCTTTGCGGTCCCGAAGTTAGATGCTTTGCTGCGTTCAGTTTGGCTGGCCCCCTCTATTTAGGACGGCCGCAGCTCGCGAGTGGAGGAGACTCGGTCGGGGGCAGTGACGGAGATTCGGTTGGCGGCAGTGACAGAGGGAAGACAGCATTCCACTGCAGCAGCTCCTGTGCCCTGCTTACCAATCCTATACCTTACCAGATAGTAATAACGCTCCACAGCTGTGGCTCTGAGCACTATGGGACTTAACTACTGTCGTGATCAGTCCCCTATAACTTAGAACTACTTAAACCTAACTAACCTAAGGCCGGCCGGCCGGCAATTAATTATAGTGTGATAGTTTACGGCTGGTGATTTCAATTGTCTCTCTGGCGTTCAGTTTTAAACTGTCACTTGTCATAGAAGTCATCACTGAAACTTTTTTACTTAACATAGCTGCTTGTTTGTAACCGAAACAACTACAAAACAGATTCTCTCCAGTTTCCATATCTCAGCATGCCGCATGATTAATCTTACTGCAGTCGATATACACTCCTGGAAATGGAAAAAAGAACACATTGACAACGGTGTGTCAGATCCACCATACTTGCTCCGGACACTGCGAGAGGGCTGTACAAGCAATGATCACACGCACGGCACAGCGGACACACCAGGAACCGCGGTGTTGGCCGTCGAATGGCGCTAGCTGCGCAGCATTTGTGCACCGCCGCCGTCAGTGTCAGCCAGTTTGCCGTGGCATACGGAGCTCCATCGCAGTCTTTAACACTGGTAGCATGCCGCGACAGCGTGGACGTGAACCGTATGTGCAGTTGACGGACTTTGAGCGAGGGCGTATAGTGGGCATGCGGGAGGCCGGGTGGACGTACCGCCGAATTGCTCAACACGTGGGGCGTGAGGTCTCCACAGTACATCGATGTTGTCGCCAGTGGTCGGCGGAAGGTGCACGTGCCCGTCGACCTGGGACCGGACCGCAGCGACGCACGGATGCACCCCAAGACCATAGGATCCTACGCAGTGCCGTAGGGGACCGCACCGCCACTTCCCAGCAAATTAGGGACACTGTTGCTCCTGGGGTATCGGCGAGGACCATTCGCAACCGTCTCCATGAAGCTGGGCTACGGTCCCGCACACCGTTAGGCCGTCTTCCGCTCACGCCCCAACATCGTGCAGCCCGCCTGCAGTGGTGTCGCGACAGGCGTGAATGGAGGGACGAATGGAGACGTGTCGTCTTCAGCGATGAGAGTCGCTTCTGCTTTGGTGCCAATGATGGTGGTATACGTGTTTGGCGCGTGCAGGTGAGTGCCACAATCAGGACTGCATACGACCGAGGCACACAGGGCCAACACCCGGCATCATGGTGTGCGGAGCGATCTCCTACACTGGCCGTACACCACTGGTGATCGTCGAGGGGACACTGAATAGTGCACGGTACATCCAAACCGTCATCGAACCCATCGTTCTACCATTCCTAGACCGGCAAGGGAACTTGCTGTTCCAACAGGACAATGCACGTCCGCATGTATCCCGTGCCACCCAACGTGCTCTAGAAGGTGTAAGTCAACTACCCTGGCCAGCAAGATCTCCGGATCTGTCCCCCATTGAGCATGTTTGGGACTGGATGAAGCGTCGTCTCACGCGGTCTGCACGTCCAGCACGAACGCTGGTCCAACTGAGGCGCCAGGTGGAAATGGCATGGCAAGCCGTTCCACAGGACTACATCCAGCATCTCTACGATCGTCTCCATGGGAGAATAGCAGCCTGCATTGCTGCGAAAGGTGGATATACACTGTACTAGTACCGACATTGTGCATGCTCTGTTGCCTGTGTCTATGTGCCTGTGGTTCTGTCAGTGTGATCATGTGATGTATCTGACCCCAGGAATGTGTCAATAAAGTTTCCCCTTCCTGGGACAATGAATTCACGGTGTTCTTATTTCAATTTCCAGGAGTGTAGAATCCCGCATATAGAAACAGCAGGAAGTCCCATAGCCTGCCTCCTGTGAAGGTTGTGTTGGTTGGTGCGTTGAAGTGCTGTTTCTGTCTGTCTTTACTTAAACCATTGCAATCGGCGGCGCGTAACGAAGTTAGTAAACCACTTGCAGTGTCAAAGAAAGTTCTGCTCGTACATTCCATGTTAACTGGGCATTAAAAAATATTTTGAGCTGCTGAAGTACACTCCTGGAAATTGAAATAAGAACACCGTGAATTCATTGTCCCAGGAAGGGGAAACTTTATTGACACATTCCTGGGGTCAGATACATCACATGATCACACTGACGGAACCACAGGCACATAGACACAGGCAACAGAGCATGCACAATGTCGGCACTAGTACAGTGTATATCCACCTTTCGCAGCAATGCAGGCTGCTATTCTCCCATGGAGACGATCGTAGAGATGCTGGATGTAGTCCTGTGGAACGGCTTGCCATGCCATTTCCACCTGGCGCCTCAGTTGGACCAGCGTTCGTGCTGGACGTGCAGACCGCGTGAGACGACGCTTCATCCAGTCCCAAACATGCTCAATGGGGGACAGATCCGGAGATCTTGCTGGCCAGGGTAGTTGACTTACACCTTCTAGAGCACGTTGGGTGGCACGGGATACATGCGGACGTGCATTGTCCTGTTGGAACAGCAAGTTCCCTTGCCGGTCTAGGAATGGTAGAACGATGGGTTCGATGACGGTTTGGATGTACCGTGCACTATTCAGTGTCCCCTCGACGATCACCAGTGGTGTACGGCCAGTGTAGGAGATCGCTCCGCACACCATGATGCCGGGTGTTGGCCCTGTGTGCCTCGGTCGTATGCAGTCCTGATTGTGGCGCTCACCTGCACGGCGCCAAACACGCATACGACCATCATTGGCACCAAGGCAGAAGCGACTCTCATCGCTGAAGACGACTCGTCTCCATTCGTCCCTCCATTCACGCCTGTCGCGACACCACTGGAGGCGGGCTGCACGATGTTGGGGCGTGAGCGGAAGACGGCCTAACGGTGTGCGGGACCGTAGCCCAGCTTCATGGAGACGGTTGCGAATGGTCCTCGCCGATACCCCAGGAGCAACAGTGTCCCTAATTTGCTGGGAAGTGGCGGTGCGGTCCCCTACGGCACTGCGTAGGATCCTACGGTCTTGGCGTGCATCCGTGCGTCGCTGCGGTCTGGTCCCAGGTCGACGGGCACGTCCACCTTCCGCCGACCACTGGCGACAACATCGATGTACTGTGGAGACCTCACGCCCCACGTGTTGAGCAATTCGGCGGTACGTCCACCCGGCCTCCCGCATGCCCACAATACGCCCTCGCTCAAAGTCCGTCATCTGCACATACGTTCACGTCCACGCTGTCGCGGCATGCTACCAGTGTTAAAGACTGCGATGGAGCTCCGTATGCCACGGCAAACTGGCTGACACTGACGGCGGCGGTGCACAAATGCTGCGCAGCTAGCGCCATTCGACGGCCAACACCGCAGTTCCTGGTGTGTCCGCTGTGCCGTGCGTGTGATCATTGCTTGTACAGCCCTCTCGCAGTGTCCGGAGCAAGTATGGTGGGTCTGACACACCGGTGTCAATGTGTTCTTTTTTCCATTTCCAGGAGTGGATTACTCTTGGCATCCGTTAGGATATTTAAGTAATTTTAGAGATTGTCGAAGAGACAGCAGCAATTGATTACTAATACAGTTCTTAAAACTGTAGAAAATACGAATTATTTGTATTTGCTAATAGATTTCGGTTATACAAATACCCTCTGACCAATATAATTCCCATAGTGAGGTCTCAGTGTTGGCAGCATCAACGACAAAAAGAGTGTAGCACCCAGCAGATAGTCGTAGGTGAATGTAACTTAGTAAATGTACAGAGTATCACTGAGAATGTAAACGATTAGAGTTGCAATTCACTGGGTATGAGTTCAGGTCACGCTCGTAGTAGTTGAGGGAACTGTGACGGCGCGACGGCACGTCATGGATATCTTACGTCATCACGTGTTACTTCTCATGCGACAGTACCGTTGTGCAATTTTTCTACTGGACAGTGCTCGTCCACAAGTGACTCGTGACACCATGAAGTGTTTCAGTGAAACTGACGTATTCCGGTGGTTAACAAAGTCCTCAGACCTACCCCAGACAGAGCACGTATGCAACCAGCTCTGACTTCAATTCCGTCCCAGAAACGATTTGCAGGATACCAAAAGCCAGTTACAGCAGTTGTGGCCCAGACTGCCTCAGGGGAGGGGACACCTGTTTTATGACTCGCTTCCAAACCGCATCAGTGAACGTATTCAGGAAAGAGGGCTTGCAAAGTCTCTCTGATAAGTGCCCCCTCTTGCCCCTCTTGGTGCTTCGCTGTTTTTCTCAGGCAGTCTGTATAATACCGTCTTCTAGGAACTACAAGTCGTTTGTCTCCCTAATTGATAGATATTCTCTTTTATGTAAATTGTGACCCACTGCTAGTAAGTTTTAAAGAAAGTCAGTATTATTTACCACCAATGTACGCTGATCAAACTTTTATTTGCTTCCGGTTTTGAGCGATCTACTATCGATATAAAACCGTTCAGCCGATGGCAGCGTCACCTGGCGAGAAGTGAGCGTCTGTAGAATGGGGAAGGTGCGCGGTCTATTTGAGTTTCATCGAGGGCAGATTGTAATGGTCCAGGGACTCGGCACGAGCATTTCGGAAACGGCACAATTTGTCTAGTATTTGAGGAGTGCTGTAGTGTCTTCAACACGTGGCGAAATCAAGGTGAAACCACATCCAGACGTCATAAGTTGGGTGGTCACCCCTCATTGCAGACGTTGGACGTCGTGGGCTGGGCTGACTGGTAAAATAGGACAGGTGGAGAACTGTGGCGGAACTAACATCAGGCTTTATTGCTAGGCAGAGTACAAGTGTGTCTGAACACACAGTGCACCGAACACTCCTAACGATGCGCCTTCGCAGCCGACGACCCATTCCTGTGTGAATGTTAACACCACAACATAGGCAACTAGGACTGGAACGGACACGTGACCATCGACACTGCACGTTGGCGCAGTGGCAGTGTGTTGCATGTATTTCCCATACTGCGGGACGGAGACAAGCTGGCGGTGGATCCATTGTGCTCTGAGGAATATTCACGTGGGTGTCCATAGGCCCGGTGGAACTGTGCAAGGCACCACGACGGCCAAGGAGTATTGTACACTGGTCGCAGACCATGTACACCCCTTACTGACGATCATGTTTCCCGACGGCAGTAAGGCAATGAGCCGCGATGTCACAAGGCCAGGCATATGATGGAGTGGTTAGACGAACAGAGTGGCGGGTTCCAATTGATCTGAGGATCCTCCTACTCGCCAGATCTGAACCCTATCGAACACATGTGGGATGTCATTGAACGGCGCATCAGAGTTCAAGGACCCCTCCCCGGAAATTACGAGAATTATGTGTCTTGTGTATGCAGATGTGGTGCTAACTCAATCCCTCGACGTATCGCCGCTGTTATCTGTGCCGAAGGTAACATAACGGCTATTTAATAGGTGGTCATAATGTTCTGGTGGATCAGTGTATATTCCCCTTTGCTATAACAAGTTGCCTGATAGTCGTTTCGGTCAAAACTGGATGGAAATACAAGTTTGTTTTATCAGCAGTTCTTGATAGTACATCAGCGTGACTTTTTTTAGCTGTGGAACATCACAGGCATGAAAAGGATATCGATCAACTGAGAGGAATAAACGGCATGCCTTTGCCTACTGTACCATAGATGGATTCTTGAATAGAAATACTTAGTCGTTCGTAAGTGAAGAAAGACAGTCCTCAACTAAAAAATAGTTTTCAGTACCACAGAGCTTGAAATAAGGAATTCAGAACTTACGATCCAGTTGGACGTGGTATATCTTTGCTTTCCGCCAATCTTTGAACTGACTTATCCAGCCGGTTATAGGTACATCTACAGTTCAGCGTGGTTGCCGAAACACAGTGCAATTCGGTATTTTTCACATCATAGTCAGACGTGAAAAGTAACAACGGACATATAGAAATACTGCGACGGGCTGGGGATCCAAGCAGAGACCTTTAGATTTGTAGTCTGGCACCTTAACACTGAGCCACCGAACCATTTAAAAGAAAAAAACGAAAAACATATTCATATTAAATTTTTTTCATTTTTTCTAACACGTTTTATTTTTATTCCGCTGACGATGCTATCGATTCTGAGGATTCACGGTGGATGTTAGATTTGTGTGAGGATGGTTGTGTAACAGAAATCTATTAGCAAATAGAAAGAAATACCGATCTGGACTGCTTTAACATCAGTTTTAGAATATTTGCCTAAGAAATTCCCGCATCTCAAAGTTGTTTTCTTTAGTCTGTAGTTTAAGATAAACATTCCACACATCTTGTCAATCGCAGTTGCAGTTTTACTCACTGCCTTGAAAGTTTAAAGATGGACGACTGTAGAAACAGTGGAAAATCTTCTCAATTACGGTAAGAAACTCGGTTGTACTATGTTCTCTGTTCCACACTTCATACTCAGTAGCATCGAAACTTTTCCCTAAAATATGTATGCTAAAGTTTAAGAATATTTGAAGTGCTCCACCGAGAAAGTGAAGTATCACAGACAATAGAGCGAGTAAATGGTTGCCGATTGTTCACGGACACTTGTCGTGCGATCATTAACAGTAGTATACAAATGGCAGGCAAAGCGACTTTGCTTTCGCTATCATTGGCCTTCCCACGAAGAAAAGCAGTGAGCTAAATACACTCCTGGAAATGGAAAAAAGAACACATTGACACCGGTGTGTCAGACCCACCATACTTGCTCCGGACACTGCGAGAGGGCTGTACAAGCAATGATCACACGCACGCCACAGCGGACACACCAGGAACCGCGGTGTTGGCCGTCGAATGGCGCTAGCTGCGCAGCATTTGTGCACCGCCGCCGTCAGTGTCAGCCAGTTTGCCCTGGCATACGGAGCTCCATCGCAGTCTTTAACACTGGTAGCATGCCGCGACAGCGTGGACCTGAACCGTATGTGCAGTTGACGGACTTTGAGCGAGGGCGTATAGTGGGCATGCGGGAGGCCGGATGGACGTACCGCCGAATTGCTTAACACGTGGGGCGTGAGGTCTCCACAGTACATCGATGTTGTCGCCAGTGGTCGGCGGAAGGTGCACGTGCCCGTCGACTGGGACCGGACCGCAGCGACGCACGGATGCACGCCAAGACCGTAGGATCCTACGCAGTGCCGTAGGGGACCGCACCGCCACTTCCCAGCAAATTAGGGACACTGTTGCTCCTGGGGTATCGGCGAGGACCATTCGCAACCGTCTCCATGAAGCTGGGCTACGGTCCCGCACACCGTTAGGCCGTCTTCCGCTCACGCCGCAACATCGTGCAGCCCGCCTCCAGTGGTGTCGCGACAGGCGTGAATGGAGGGACGAATGGAGACGTGTCGTCTTCAGCGATGAGAGTCGCTTCTGCCTTGGTGCCAAAGATGGTCGTATGCGTGTTTGGCGCCGTGCAGGTGAGCGCCACAATCAGGACTGCATACGACCGAGGCACACAGGGCCAACACCCGGCATCATGGTGTGCGGAGCGATCTCCTACACTGGCCGTACACCACTGGTGATCGTCGAGGGGACACTGAATAGTGCACGGTACATCCAAACCGTCATCGAACCCATCGTTCTACCATTCCTAGACCGGCAAGGGAACTTGCTGTTCCAACAGGACAATGCACGTCCGCATGTATCCCGTGCCACCCAACGTGCTCTAGAAGGTGTAAGTCAACTACCCTGGCCAGCAAGATCTCCGGATCTGTCCCCCATTGAGCATGTTTGGGACTGGATGAAGCGTCGTCTCACGCGGTCTGCACGTCCAGCACGAACGCTGGTCCAACTGAGGCGCCAGGTGGAAATGGCATGGCAAGCCGTTCCACAGGACTACATCCAGCATCTCTACGATCGTCTCCATGGGAGAATAGCAGCCTGCATTGCTGCGAAAGGTGGATATACACTGTACTAGTGCCGACATTGTGCATGCTCTGTTGCCTGTGTCTATGTGCCTGTGGTTCTGTCAGTGTGATCATGTGATGTATCTGACCCCAGGAATGTGTCAATAAAGTTTCCCCTTCCTGGGACAATGAATTCACGGTGTTCTTATTTCAATTTCCAGGAGTGTACATTCATAGCTAAAATCTCGATACTTATATCTTAAGGAAGTCTCGTGTTAAGCGTCCACGCCAATACAGAGATTAACTGTCCATCAGAAATGGATACAAAAACAAAAAATCAGTATTTATGGCTGCTGTATACGTCACGTTTACTTGCCCTCCTATTGTAATATTCAGTATTCTGTGGTTGTAACTATGCAGACATTCCATGAGTAGTAATTTGTGGTACACTTCTCTGGTTTGCTGCCGTATCCCAAAATCACACTGAAGATACCAGCGGTCGGCCTTGCCCCCACCTTCAGATCGACCGCTGTTGCTGAGCCTCACCTGTGAGGGTAATAGCGTCTAGGTATGAAGTTGAAATATAGTGTGAAGCTGATTTTAGAATCCGGTAGTAAACTGGGTATGGCAGGAAACCAAGCAGTATATCTGTGGGTCACTATTAAGTTACAACGGTGAATCGTAAGTATTTTATAATTCCTATATCTCAGAAGAAACATTAAATTCAGTGATTTTTATCTCATTAGTGCCTGGTCTGTACGTAGCGCAAACTCTCTGAAACTGCTTACAAATAGTAAATACAGGTACCACGCTCACACATTATTTACGTAGCAGGATAGGTGAAGACCGGGCCATGTTGAAGAGTACGGTAATATGACTAAAGACTCAGTTGAAGTTCCTACTTCTAGGTAGTATTATCATGCGGGTACTACTAACGCTTCACACAGGGCTCAACTAAATCTCGCAAATCGGAGCCGCCGCCACCATCACAGTGTGCGTACGGTAAGCATCTTGTAACTTCCCTGGTGGGTTATAATTTTCAAGACATAACCTCTTGTGTAATAACTGGTAAAGCATTTGATTATTCTTCGTTGTAGATGACTAAACAGACAACATGCATCTCACAGTCACTGTTCATTCATCTCTGAATCCTACCCCACAATCAAACACTTTTAACATAGCTGATTGGAACAAGTTGACGACCACTTCATCTACTGAACGCACTTCTTATTTCAAAGCAGTTACAGTCGACAATTCATTTAATGCGTTAAAAGACTTAGAGATTGAACCTTATGATCACCTTGCGATTAATGACAATTATCTTGTGGAAACCGAATCATGTCGAAACTGAAAACACTCCTTCTCAGGCTGCAACACCTAAATTCCAGCTCACAGAAATTCCCAGTTATTCTTCTGGAGAACATCAGACAGAGCATAACGAAGAACCAGGATCTTCAAAAATTGCTGCTCCTCTTAAATCAAAAAGTTAACGACATATTCTTAGTTTTCAAATGCTGGGTAGAGACAAGTAACGTGCGAAAAACGGAAAAGTCACATAATGCAAAGTGCAAGTATTTTAATAAACTTATTTATAAAACCGATGTTGGGTGATAAGGAAGCACACAAGGTGGAGCAAAACATTTATAACAACAAAGACAAAAGAAAGTATTGTGCTTTGTTCTGAATGTGACGAAATCTGAGATCTACGTCTACATCCGCAGCTACATACTCCGCAAGTATCTATATGACGCGTGGCGGAGGGTACCTTGTACCAATGCTAGTGATTTCATTTCCTGTCTCACTCACAAATAGATCGATGGAAAAACGACTACCTATATATTGTAATTTCTCTTATCCAATGTTCTTGCTACTTACACGTAATGTACGTTGGCGGCATTAGAACTGTTCTGCAGTCAGCTTCAAATGTCGGTTCCCTAAATCTTATCAATAGCGTTTCGCGAAAAGAACGTCATGTTCCCTCCAAGCATTCTCATTTGGGATTACGAATCATCTTCATAAACTCGCGTTTTGACGGGACCTACCGGTAACAAATGTAACAGCCCACTTCTGAACTTCTTTGATATCTTTCTTTAATCCCACAGTGTGGGAATCCCAAAGGTTCTAGCTGTACTCAAGAATGACCCTCAACTAGAAGATTGGATAGACTACTGTAAGTGTTAGACATGGTGGTATGAGGATAGTTCAAACTCTCTAGGTGTAAAATTCGTCTCAGAGTTTTGTTGACGTTGTGCTGTTTTTCAATATAATAAATCTTTCGTCGTATGCTGTCAAATAAGAAATACACAGCAATGTTCAATTAATATACTGCCTTATACTTTCCAGGAATAAAGATATATTCTGTTTTTTCAGTATTTACATCCCGTAGTCAGCTATTTAGCGCCAGTACTGGAGCAAGATGACACTTTTGCGTTAACATAAGATGACACTTCCGCGTTTTCTTTTTAAAGTGGCAAAATAATTATAATGCTAATGGAATAAAAATTTATACAACTGGGTAAAACACAAGAAGAGACGATTTCGGCATACGTTCAGGGAAAAACGAAAATGAATTTATTAGAAATGGTTAACCGCTAACATCGTCAGAGCGTCCCGGTTTTCTTTTCTTATCTCCTGTCTTACCACAGCTTCTCACAATTGACACGTCTTGATATTTCAAGCTTACGGATGAAAATGAGTAAACAGCATCTCTCGACATCCGGCACATTCTTCATCTCGATGAAGAATGAAGCATCGAACATCGCCGTGTCGTGGTCGACGCTGTCATCGAAGGCGGACAGTTCGACAAGAAGCCTGGGCAGAGCTCTCTCTCCCCCTCCGCCACCACCACCCTTCCCCCTCCGCCGGTTGTCAGCCTCCTTTATGCCGTAATAGCTTATTTATGGAGCACTTACGGAGCGTTGTTAATGGAAGACTCCCGTAATCGCGGTAGTTCGCTGTCACCTCCGCCTCTGATAGGCACCACTCGATAGGTGCTTATCGAACCTGTCACAGATACAAAACATTAGCATCACAGCCTCTTCAGATACGACACAGGGTTTCCCACATGTTACGTGTGCTGCCGTGGCGTTACGCAAAGTATGATTGATGTGCTGAAATTAACGACTTGATTAGCAATAGTTACTTAGGTTTGTCAATTCTGATTTGATGTGTCGAGTGCTGGTGCCAGATATATATATTTTTTTGTTTGTATACTACCTCAGTACTAAGTATTCCGTGCTTACTTATTTACCACAGTTTGTAAGCACATAAATATATTGGAAAAAGAATCCCGCTACATTTCGTTCTTTCCTTAAATCTTCATTGTCCTATTTTCGACTTAAAATTTCCCTAAGGTCTTACAGAATAATATGCCTTCTGTATCACTTGCTGTGGACTTATAGCGCCCTACCTAACTCAAAAATTGTCCATTCGGTGTCAGTACTGATTGTGTTCTATTGCTTTTACATATTACCGTCTTCTCGCTCCCACCTCATCGTGTGGATGAAAATCCACCGGGCACGGAAAAATACATTTCGCACTGGCATGACTCGTTTTCAAGTGTTTCAATCGGAACATCTAACACCTAACTCCACACCGAGACGTTTAACCGTGCTTCATCACGCTGTATTTCATTCAGTTAGTAAACTTTATAGGCATTGATCTACATCTGCATGATTACTCTGTGATTCACAATGAAGCGCCTGCAGAGGTTTTGACAAACCACCTTCGAGCTATTTCTCTACCGTTCCACTCTCGAACAGCGAGCAGGAAAAACGAACAATTACATCTTCTTGTACGATCTCTGATTGCTCTTATTTTATATGATGACCATTGCTCCCTATGTTAGTGGGCATAAACAAAATATTTTCGCATTTCCAAGAGAAAATTGGTAATCGAAATTTCATGAGAAGATGCTGCCTCAATCGAAACGCGTTTGTTTTAATGATTGCATATCATATCCATGGCACTCTATCTCCTATTCCGCGTAAATATAAAACGAGGTGCCCATTGAACTTTTTCCGTTTCCTCCGTCAACCCTGTCCGATGTAGATCCAACACCGAACAGCAGTACCCCAAAAGAGGACTGACAGTCGTGGTGTAGGTACTCTCTTTAGTAGGTATTTCGCATTTTCCTAGTGTTCCGTCAAAAATCGAGGTATTTGCTTTGCTTTCCCATAACATTACCTATGTGATCGTTTCGTTCTACGTTATTCGTAATTATAATCCCTAAATGCTCAGTTGAATTCCAGTTGTCCACAAAAAGTACAGCCACACGTACAATTCAAGTGGTAGAATGCTCAAAGTTTTTGGGCATACATGTTGATGAAAACTTGGACTGACGAAGCATATTACTGAGCTTCAGCTACTTTCGCCCACCGAGTAAGTGAAAGTGTTGGGAGGAAAAAAGGGAGTACGAGCTCGGACCTCGAAAGAAAGGGGAATCCATCACATTTGAAAATAATAGTGATCTCTATACTTACCATACTAGAGGAAAAACTTATGTTTATTATCGACTGTTAAAGCTGCCAGTGGCTCCGAAAGGAGTTCAACACGCAGCAACAAAAAATTTAAGTCATTTGTCCAATAACATACAGTGTCTGACTGGTAGCAAAACAAGTTTTAATTCAGACCTAAAATCATTGCTCGTGGACAACTCCTTCTATTTGTCGACGAATTTCTACATCAAAACCGATATCCTGTAAAAAAATTAAGTAATTACGATAATTAAGTGCGAGACTAAAACTATGTTCATTACTGTTAAAAATAATCATCTGTGTATATTTTGTAGGTGACTCTTCCACATCAGTTCGATAAAAAATGGCTCAAATGATCTACGGAGCACATAACTAATTATCTAGGTGCTACAATTGCAAGCGAATGCTGTAGCGGATGGATATATAAAAACCAAAGTCAATCAATATTTTACATCATAACGGTAACAAAACACACTGTCGACTTACAACATTCAAAACAAAACAAACAAAAAACAAAGAGTGTATCCAAGTAAAGCTTTACCACGCATGACGTTTTTATTGTCATTTCAAAACCTTGCGTATCACAAAAGGAGTGAATGGCCTTTTAATGTCCTAATAACATGAGACAAAATGGGACTCTGTATGGACTAAACATTGAAGAGGAGAATAGTCGTCAATATAGCTATATCTACAGCTACATGCACATGTAAGTCATTTACCGTACGGTACACAGTAGACGGTACTTTTTATTGTATCGTATGTTAATGTTTCTTCCATTTCCATTCGCAGATAGACCACAAGAAGAATAAATTAGTGTTTACCTCTGTGCGAGCAGTTAATTGCGTAATTTTAACTCATATACGCTGACATCTACATGACTGCTCTGCAGTTCACACTTACGTGACTGCCGGCCGCGGTGGCCTTGCGGTTCTAGGCGCTGCAGTCCGGAACCGCGGGGCTGCTACGGTCGCTGGTTCGAATCCTGCCTCGGGCATGGATGTGTGTAATGCCCTTAGGTTAGTTACGTTTAAGTAGTTCTAAGTTCTAGGGGACTGATGACCTAAGATGTTAAGTCCCATAGTGCTCAGAGCCATTTGAACCATTTGAACTTACGTGACTGGCAGAGGGTTCCTCGAAGCACCTTCAGAACATTTCCCTACCGTTCCACTCTCTAACAGGTCGTGGCAAAAACGAACACGGAGATCTTTCTGTAGGAGCTCTGATTTCCGTTACTTTATTATGATGATCATTTCTCCCTATGTAGAATGACTGCAATAAAATATTTTCACATTCGGGAGAGGAAGCTGGTGATTGAAATTTCGTGAAAAGATCCCGCCGCAGCGATAAACGCCTTTGTTTTAATGCTTGCCGTCCCAACTTACTTATCATATTCGTGAAACTGTTTCCCCTATTTCCCGATAATACAAAACGAGATGCCGTCTTTGAAATTTTTCGATGTCCTTCGTCATTCCTGTCTGGTATGGATCCCATACAGCACAGCAGCACTCTAACAGAGGACGAACAAGCATAGTGTAGACAGTCTCTTTAGTAGACCTCACAGACTGACATAAAAACACTGAAATGATCGTGTGGGATTGATGGCCGGGAGACACCATCCGAGGAAGTTCCCCGCCGGGTTGCAGGTCCTGTTTCAGGTGACTCCACACCGGGCGACTTGTGTGTCAGGGACAATGAAATGATAAGGAGGACAAGACAACAACCAGTCCACGAGCGGATAAAATCTCCAACCTGCTATCAAACCCGAGCCCGCTACATGGTAAGCAAACACACTACCCTCAGCTTAGCAGGAGCACGGTCTGATGTAACAGTGGCGACATTTCGTCTAGTTTTAGTTACCAACTGCGAGAGCAGCTCGGCAAGCGGCTAGAAACTACACGTCTGAATACGATATCGGATGAGTGCGGATAGTACGGTTTATATTGATCTGTATCAGAGTTTTTGCAGTAGGGAGTGTATCTAGTGCCACAAAAGCTACAGTAACAAAAAAAAATTACGCCTCATTTGTGTTTTTTTAGTTTCCTAAGGACCCTGGGAGTTATGAAACGGCACACTACAACATGATTTATTTGCGATTCGCTTGTAATCTCTGTGCATGTAAGGCAATATCCTGACTGACTGATTCGTCATCGCCCAGCTAAAGCTGCTAAGGATAGAAACTTGCAATCTTATAGTGTATGTGTCGGTTAAGAAGGGATTTTTCGAAATTCCAACCATAAAGGGGTGAAATAGCGGATGAAGACTTTTTCTTTTTAATTTCGCTATTAAGGCAATTTTGAAGCTAGACCTACGAAAACTGCTATTTAGTTTCTCGTTCAGAAATAAAGAAATACGTGTTCCAGCGTTTTAGGAAATTTAACCCTATGGATAAGAAATTATGGGGGAAAGCTTTTTATAAAAAAATATGTATCATTATTAACAGACTATAAAATGTTTTTAAAACTGACTCTATGAAGATTGGTACTTGAGTTTTCGGTTACAAATTAAAAAAAAAAAAACGTGTTTCAGTGATTTTCGAAACTGTACGCCTAAGGGGGTGAAACAGAGGACGAGATTTTTTATGAAAATATTTTATAATGAAAGCATTTTTATAGCTAAATCTATGAAAGTTTAAGTTTGGCTTTTCAGTTAGAAATAAAAATATGGGTGATTCACTGTTTCTGGATATTCAGGCCTCTAAGAGGGTGAAATAGGGTGAGACTGATTCATCGACTCACCATCGCCCAGACCAAACCGCTAAGGCTAGAATCTTGGAAGTTTGGAGAGGGTGTGTGTGGATCTTATACTGTTAGCAACGTTTAAGAAGCGGCCGTCCGAAATTCCACTCCTAAGCGGGTGAAATAGGGACGAAATGGTTTTTGAAAATATGTCGCTATTTAGTGAATTCTGAAACTAGAAGTATAAATACTGGTATTTAGTTTCTCGGTCAGAAAATAAAAAAATACTTATTTCAGCACTTTTGGAAATCCAATCGCTAAGGAGGTAGGACAGTGGGCAACACTTTTGTTGAAAATAAATAATTAGTAAAGAATTAATAAAGGATTTTTGAGGCTTCATCTGTGACTACTGGTATTTGATTTCTCGGTCAGAAATTAAAAAAAAAAAAATGTGTTTCACTGTTTCTGGAAACTGAGCCCCTAACGGAGCACGGTAGGGGATGAAAATTTTTTACAAAATATTTCGTTACATTACAAAAATTTAAAGCTGAATTTATGAAAACTGGTATTTCACTTCTCGGTTAGTTATAAAGAAATATTTGTTAGGGGATGAAAATTGTTATGGATATATCTTCCAGAGAACGCGAAAGGCATGATTAACAAACACTTTGGACTCGAGCTACCGAGAATCCCTTTTTGGTCAGAAGTACATTCGGAAAGGACCATGGTGATATGGTATTAATTAGCGTGGAAAGCTTAGAATGGGTTTCAATTTGTGAGCAAAACAGCGAGCGACGACAAGCTAGTATACAGGTATTTACTGGAGGGAGTCGTTCTACTTTAAGAACAGACAATTGCTAGTAAATACCAGAAGACCTGGCGTTTTGCAGAAAGACTCCCAACGGCACGAAGTTCCGTCCACTGTACATTCAAACAAAGCAGTCAAAGTGGAACGTAGGAGAGTTGTGTAGAATGTAATTTAACGAACAAAATAAGCGAACACACCTGTAGCGGTAGGGAAAACCACAGTCTTGATAATTAAATCTCATAAGCAATAAAACTGTTTCCTAACCATTTCTACAATTGTTGCTACATCTAGGTCACAAACGGAAAGAATTTTCGACACATTCGCTTTTTAAGCAAAGGTGATTACATGAAAACATGTTTGGGTTTTTGAAAGTCGGGTGATGTGTAGGATTGGGCGAACCATTAGACGCTATACAAAATGTTTACGCGTGAAAAGAAGGTGCCTGTGAAAATAAGCCGAGTATGCCGGAGCAGTGCAGATATTCGAAAGCATTTTCATGGTATAGTTAATGTCATTGAATCAGTGGGAATCGGCTATTTTTGCATTTATTTCACGATAATTCATGTCTCTCGGTAATTTAATAATGCATGGAACGGACAAATATAACACTATTTCGTTAATTAAGTGGAACAATATTTAAAAACAACCATTACTCTTACGACGATTTGATTGTCTTGTTTCAGACCGCTTGAGGCGCTAGTGTTGCTCCTGCTGTCAAATGACAAAAACTTTTCCAGCAGAGTGTGTCGCGACTGATCTAATGCATCTTCTATGTATTCTGCCAATAAAACGTAGTCTTTGGTTTGTCTTCCCCACAATATTATCTGTGTGATCGCTTCCTCCGGATTGATACGTAGAAGCTGAATAATACGCGTAGTTTCTGCACTGCAAGACGGACTTTTATTGTAGATTAACGATAGTTTCGCAATAACCTACCAATGAATCGCAGCTCACCATCTACTTTACCTACATATAAGCTTATGCGGCTGTCCAACTTAAGATTAACCTGTTTTACATCAGTCCAGTGATCTCACTTTGAATCTCGTTACTGACAAAATTAATAAAGTAGAGGGTATCGAGAAATAAAATTTCCAAAAAATCAGAGTTGTAGCTCACTTTTTTTTAAAAAAAGAAAAGTAATCGAACATTCCCCCAACGCGGAACCTATCAAGCTATTTAATGGTAAAGAAGATACCTGTTGGCTAACAATATCGTATGAATATTACGGCAACCAGAGCACGGCCAACGGTGGCAAGGAACCGTGGCCGACTGCCAATGGAATCACCCATCGAACTCCCCTCGTGCAATGCAACACGTTTTTTTGTTTTCTGTCTTCAAAGTTATGAACTCTCCATCCGGTCATTTACGTGTCTGTTCGCTATATTCACATCTGTGTCTGTGTCGTGGGGTAACGTCCGTTTGCAACAGTGAAATGTGAGGTAGCGACCTCCAGACGAACGTACCTCCTTTGTTCTACGCAAGTACCACATGTTATGACTCTTGCGTTCCGTTTTGGAACTCCTTTATGGTTACCTGTTTATTTGTCGTTCTCATTTCTGTCAAAGGTCTATGCGGCATCTCGGCTGCTCTATTCATTATATTTACTTGCGATGGTCATATATCATTACCGCATGACTCACATTCTATAGCTAGTGTATAGTATAATTGCCAAGATTAGGGAAGGAGAACAGACACGTCAGTGACCGGACGGAAAGTTCGTAACTTTGTGGAAGAAAAGGAGGACACGATTGAGATTACAGCATGAATCATCCGCTTTGCAGTGTAACACCGTAACTACACATCCAGGACGTCGTGGTTCTTGTAATTCACTCGATGTTGCACATCTTGATATTGGGCCATTCACTGTTTTAATGCTTCATTTTTCACAGTTCAATACGCCTTCTTCCTGTTTCCTCTGTTCAATTTTTGAAGGGGTATCCACTGGGACATTGAACTGCTAAATGGGGTGTGATGAGCAGTTTCCCTTGTGGGCAAGTTAAACATTACTGAAACATACAGGAGGATGTACCACAGTTACGATAATTCAATAACACGCTATAATGTATGGTCACAAAAGTGCTCCGTTCGAGGAAGACGATGTAACGGAATAAGTATTGTTTTCCGCTGATGCCAAAGTTATTAGAAATTATTTCGCGGGATTTGGATGCATGAGTAAATCGTCCGTAGCTTTGTGGAAGCGAAACTCAAATAAGGTTGGCGAGACAGGAAGCTCTGAGTTCTTATCTTGGTGGATATGGGTCCATTGTCTTAACTAGTACTCCTCCTCGCTCGAGTATAATGGCCACTAAATAATTTCGTTGTACGCGTTTAAATTTTCCGTCATTTCGGATGTAGAATCAGTCACCTACACGAGATCGTCTTTACTTGGATGTTAAATGTGAAGTAATTTAGTTCGTTGTTGCATCATATACATTGACACAAAGTATGTCCCATATCAAGTTTACGCCACCGCCTGTTCCACCCTTTCTTCCATACTTCCAAGCCAAGCGCTACGAATGAAAAATTCCTTCCTTCACAGGGATTCGAACTAGTTAGCTCTAGATAGAGCGGCACCGTGCTAATAATCTTAGATACCCAGAGTGGTATTATCACTAGTTTCCTGCGAGATGTGGTAGGAGCCGTCAGCAATATGGACTTGAGCTATCACGTTATATAAAACCGAATGACCGATGAGTTTCCCAAACGGAGGGATATCTGCGGATAGCGAGCACGGGATCTGCACGCAATCGGCACTTGAGTGTCACGTGACGCCTGCTACAGAACGTTTCCCGAGACAGTCGAAGCAGTGGTTAAGACATAGGACTCATACTCAGAACGACGGCGTATTAAATCCCATCCTCCAATCCACATTCAGATGTTCCATGACGTAACTAAATCTTTTATGGCTATCGCCAGGATGGTTCTTTTAACACACCGCGGCAGAATGCCTTCCCCGTCATTCCCCAATCTGGCCTTGTGCTCCATTTCCAATGACCTCGATGTCAAAGCGACCTAAAACCCTAATATTCCTTTTTCTTTTCAAGAATGTTGCCCTCCCAGGAATTTACGTTGGAAGCTTCCTACCTATTGAAAGAAACTGTTATATAATTCTGACACTTCACGAATTAAGATGAAGTTGCCAGTATTTCAACACGTGCATTGTGGAAACGCGGATGTTCATTGTTCGTAATCTTCCGGCGGAGAAAATTGCACAGTAATTTTGCTGCAACCAGTAGTGAAACATTGATTGCATATTCCTGAACATCTAGCTAGATACAAGAAATTGTTGTCCCTAGCTGACAAAATTCGTAAGTCATAGAGAAAACAAGCACACCTGCAAGTTTTAAATCCTTGCTATCATGTCCCAGGGACTGAGTTTGCCGTATCCCAATAAGAGCTGCAATATGACCACTGTTTGCCTTTTTCGTTATAATTTTTCTCATTAGTTTCATGCTACCCTGCACGCCTTAGTCTTCTGAGCCAACACATTCACCTCATTCTAGCACTTAAACCCAATGTCCTCAAGTATTTGTTGACTCGTCAAACACGATACTTTATTTGCTTTCCTGACGTACCATATCTCATCAAAAGTACCCAGACACCTGTAAGTGGACATTAATAGGCCTATGGAGAGTATCTACTCTTCATCTTTATGACAGCTTTAAGTCTCCTGGGAACAGTTTCAACGAAGTGTTTGAATGTCAGGAGAGAAATTAAAGTCCATTAAGTTTGGACGCTGTGGTTTGAACTGAAGTCGAGGTTCTAACTCATACCGAAAATGTTCCATTGGGTGCAGATTGGGACTCTGGGCAGGCCAATTCATCTCAGTAGCTTTACTGACCACAGATGCTGCTTTATGACAGGGTGAACTGTCACGCTGATACAAGCAGTCATCGTCTCCGAACTGTTGCTGTACTATTTACCGTGCATAATGTTGTGAAATGTGTTTATATACTTCCGCATTTAGCATTTTCTTAAGAGCCGTAGGGTGACCACAACATAACCACGTAAAATAACTCCCCTACTGTACCACCGATTCCTCCATACTTTTCTGTTGGCAGTTTCCATCATGACAAGTAACATTCTCCGGGAATTCACCAAACTGAAATCCTTCCACTGGATTAGAACAGGGTGTAGTGTGGTTCATCACTTCAAATCGCCTTTTTTAAATCGTCGACTGTCCAGGAGCGTCGCACTTCACATCAACTCAACCACCACTTCGCCTTGATTATAGAAATGTGTGACTTTTGAGGAGCTGCTCTGCCATTGTAATTCAATTTTTTTGAACTCCTTATGCACATTCGTTGCACTAGTTGGACTGCTGGTAGCTGGAATGCTCGAGTGTATCTTTTCGCTGACTTCAAGTGATTTTTTACAGCCACTCCCGACTATTTTCGACATTTCCTATCTGTCAGTTCATGACGTCTTCCTTCTCTTTGTTTAGCAGTGATTGCTCCTTCGCGTTTCCACTTCAGAATCACGCCACCAACAGTCGACTTGAGCAACTTTAGAGAGTCAGAAATTAGTTTAAAATGAATGTTGGTTGCAGAAGTTATACATAGATGAAAATTCTTTTAATTACCGATCGGTCGCGAAATGGAAACCACAGTCAAGATCGAGAACGTTTTACTTACAACACTTAGCTGCACCTTGCAACTACTTCTGTACATAGTCTTAGCGTCGCACATGGTCTGTGCCAAAATCCTGCCCTCATAACCAGCGGTTCATATGAAAATATGAAGAGATGAAAAGCAGAGGGAGTCAAGTCCGGGCTGTTTGGTGGATGGTCAAACACTTCACATCGCAAACGCTGCAGGATCGTCGTTGTTACTGCTGCAGTGCGCGGTAGAGCATTGTCGTGAAGAGGGTAACACATGACGGTCATGTTATATGGGCTGCATGAAACCAGAATGAAGGCATCAGTAGGCACTTCACACTTGACATGAGAGACTATTGTTCCAAACATCTTTGTGTTCTCAGCTCTCATAACTGAAAACTGCGTTGTGACGTGATCGATGGGCATACCAGAGACACTGGCAAACACATCTGCGCAAAGCTTCATCGGATTGTCAAGGCGGTTATCTTTTCGGGAATAATCGGTGACTGAAACTACAGATAATACTAACAATAATAATAATCATCGTATGTGTACAGGATAGACTGAAGATCTGACCGCCAATGGATGATGTCTGAGCAGAACGTAGAACTCAGCTCTGGCACGTAGACTGTTCGTCTCTAACCGAATAAAGGGTGCCGCCAAACATAATGACTCGACCCACTATTATAACTATAAATATTGTCGCACGCTCTTAGTCTCTGTAACATTATGAAGAGGTTAGACATTTAACACAGGATAACCCACTGATTAATAACAGTACATCACTATCTTTCCTTCAACTGGACTTCAAAGACTAGTGACGAAGATTTGTTTCCCCACTAGGTTTCGACAGACTACCTCTATGGCAGGCGCGTCCACAATGGTGTTCTTCACGAACTCGGCTGCGTTTGCGGGTATAGCATGGAAAAACAGTTGACTCTTCCATTAGTTGTGAATTTCATTTCTCAACTGTGGTGAGGTACAAAATTTTTTCTGGCCTGTTATTGAAACAACGCATAAAAACTGTTTGTATCCTTAATACAATTGGTGTTCACAATATGCTTGTATAGATAAATCAGCAGTTGCATTTCGTCAAATAGACCCTTACCCGATAACGATAGTTCATGTGAAGCAGCTGTTTCTCTGTGTATTCTCAGTATAGTAAAAGGCTATATCACTACAGGCTTCATAGCAGTACTTGATGTGGTGAAAATCAATCATCCCCTACATTGTTAAGCTATCTTAAGTAGGTATCTAACATCTTCCCATCCAAAGTTTACTTTGCTCTCAAGTGAGATATGTGTATCGACAACAACTTTTGAGAGAGCAGAAATCAGCTCTCTCATCTTGATTTGTTGCGTTTATTTTAAGTTCATTCAGTGACATTCCAGAAACCATTTAACAATCTTTCTGTTGAATAGTTATTAGACTTTCAACGTGATAACCTCAGACCTTTACCTTTCTATGAGGAAATAGGTTGACAAGGTCGAGATAGTCTCACGTAACGCCATGGTCTCGTCATTTCTGGAAAATCGCGTTTCCGTTGCCGAGATTGTCCTCAGCAGATGCCTCTGGTCAGTGAAAAAGGATGCAGTTCTATACGAAGAAAATTTTCGTTGTTGTAGTTTAACTGAAGAGCACACGACGGGCGGTCATCGGCGCCCAAAAATTTTGGTACTGGACGTCATTACTGCCAAGGAGCAGATGCGAAATGATGAGCATTATCTTTTCACTATTCTGTATTCCAGCGTTCTGAACTGAATTCCAAATTTCGCTCCTAAGTAAGAGAAAACTTAACGCACTTTTGTGGATGATCCATTATGCGGATGAGACTGTCGAGTCTGGTGGACTTCCAGCCACCTTCTCAAAGTAGCTGCCATAGGTCAAACGGATATCAATTGCGTTTTTTAAAATAGGAACTCCCATTTTTATTACATATTCATGTAGTACGTAAAGCAATATGAATGTTTTAGTTGGACCACTTTTTTCGCTTTGTGATAGATGGCGCTGCAATAGTCACAAACATATGGCTCACAATTTTAGACGAACAGTTGGTAACGGGTAGGTTTTTTAAATCAAAATACAGAACGTAGGTACGTTTGAACGTTTTATTTCGGTTGTTCCAATGTGATACATGTACCTTTGTGAACTTATCATTTCTCAGAACGCATGCTGTCACAGCGTCATTACCCGCAAATACCACATTAATGCAATAAATGCTCAAAATGATGTCCGTCAACCTCAATGCATTTGGCAATACGTGTAACGACATTCCTCTTAACAGCGAGTAGTTCACCTTCCGTAATGTTCGCACATGCATAGACAATGCGCTGACGCATGTTGTCAGGCGTTGTCTGTGGATCACGATAGCGAATGTCCTTTAACTTTCCCCACAGAAAGAAATCCGGGGACTTCAGATCCGGTGAACGTGCGGGCCAAGGTATGCTGCTTCGACGAACAATCCACCTGTCATGAATGGTGCTATTCAATACCGCTTCAACCGCATGCGAGCTATGTGCGGGACATCCATCATGTTGGAAGTACATCGCCATTCTGTCATGCAGTGAAACATTTTGTAGTAACATCGGTAGAACAATACGTAGGAAATCAGCATACATTGCACCATTTAGGTTGCCATCGATAAAATGGGGGACAATTATCCTTCCTCCCATAATGCCGCACCATACATTAACCCGCCAAGGTCGTGGATTTTCCGTTGCCCAATAGTGCATATTATGCCTGTTTACGTTACCGCTGTTGGTGAATGACGCTTCATCGCTAAATAGAACGCGTGCAAAATAATCTGTCATCGTCCCGTAATTTATCTTGTGCCCAGTGGATGAACTGTACACGAAGTTCAAAGTCGTCGCCATGCAATTCCTGGTGCATAGAGATATGGTACGGGTGCAATCGATGTTGATGTAGCATTATTAACACCGACGTTTTTGAGATTCCCGATTCTCGTGCAATTTGTCTGCTATTGTTGTGCGTATTAGCCGCAACAGGAGCTATAACACCTACTTAGGCATCATCATTTATTGCAGGTCGTGGTTGACGTTTCGCATGTGGCTGAACACTTCCGCCGGCCGGTGTGGCCGTGCGGTTATAGGCGCTTCAGTCTGGAACCGCGTGACCGCTGCGGTCGCAGGTTCGAATCCTGCTTCGGGCGTCGATGTGTGTGATGTACTTAGGTTAATTAGGTTTAAGTAGTTCTAAGTTCTAGGGGACTGATGACCAAAGATGTTAAGTCCCATAGTGCTCAGAGCCATTTGAACCATTTTTTTAACACTTCCTGTAACTATCCGTCGAACGGTTCGGACACTTGGATGATGTCGTCCAGGATACCGAGCAGCATACATAGCACACTCCCGTTGGGCATTTTGATTACAATAGCCAACATCAACACGATATCGATCTTTTCCGCAATTGGTAAACGGTCCATTTTAACGTGAGTAACGTATCACGAAGCAAATACCGTCCGCACTGGCGGAATGTTACGTGATACCACGTACTTATATGTTTGTGACTATTACAGCGCCATCTATCACGAAGCAAAAAAGTGATCCAACTAAAACATTCATATTTCTTTACGTACTACGCGAATATGTATTAAAAATGGGGGTTCCTATTTTTAAAAAAACGCTGTTGATATCCGTTTGACCAATGGCAGCCCCATCCAGCGGGCCAACCATAGCGCCATCTGGTTTCCCCCTTGAAGCTAGAGAATTTTCGTTCTTTGCAGTTTTTTCGTTTGATGCTTATTTCGTGAGATATTTGGCCCGGTCACTATCAGTGGACCACCCTGTATAGAAAAGAAAGTAGTAAGCTGTGTTGCTCTTCATGTTTGCGTCAGAGCAGCGATTTAACTTTCCTAACCGTGTATTATGAAGTGCTGGATATGACACTTCCATAGCTCCAGTCACAGTAAATGTTCATCCATATTTAATTTAAATAAATGTATTATCAAGCAATGACAAAAGCAATGTCAGAAGTAATGCGATAGGTGAATAAAAAGTAGGAAAGTGATGCTAATGGATGTGTGCTAACGCACACTTATAGACTTTGTACTCACCAGATTCCACGGAACACCAAGGACACATAATTCCTGTATCAGAATGCAACCAAGAGTGAGTTTCTGCCAGGTGGCTTTAATGGCCTGGAGTCCTCCTTGCACTTCGCCACATGATTTTGTTTTGAACCAATCGGTATTCGCTAGATTCCTCACAGCAAGTCAAATCACCTCCCCTAGTTGCAGTTGTTGACTTACCAAATAATTTATAAAATGTAGATCTCCTTTTCATAGAGGTACATTTATTTTTGTAACTTCTTATCAGTAATAATTCGTAATTTATGATTCGTTATTTAGGGCCACAGTTTCTTCCCACCATTTCTCTGTTCATTGAAAATCTTCCTCCTCTGAAGGTTATCGGGAGGGCTGACGAGGGAGGGGGGGGGGGGCAGGAGGGAAGGGGAGAAACAGTGACACACATTTCAAGGGAAAAGGCACCTCATTGTTTCTGGCATGTGACGGCTAAGCTTTTTCTGATGTTCGCCCCTCCTCGCACCCACGCCTAACACCACATCCGTCTGTCCGCTCTAAAAACAAACTGGATTTTCTTGTAAACATTTGCCCTCATGTTCTCTGACAATAGGTTATTGGTTTAAGATGGAAGCCAGTACACGAACGTGAAAAAATAAAATGGATATGAAGACGACGATTTGTCATTGGAAATGATTAAAGCTGTAGGGAAAGTAATACAAAATAAGTTAGCAAAACTGTTTTAATAGTGGTTACTGAGTGAGACAATTGCATAATATTAAAAAAACTGTAATAATTGTACTCTGCAAGTCGTATGACGGACAAGACAAGTTATAGACCTATCAGCTTCGTTTCCGTAATGAGCAAACTAATCACTACACTAATTACCGAGAAACAACACTGGACTTTCATCAACCAAACGACAATTAGTCTTACAAGTGAGCGTGGCACAACGGACGATTTGTAAATCTTGAACAAATGAGTAATGATTACTACTTTAAGGAGTTATGGATTTCAACGAAGGTCCTCACGAAATTTCAACACAATTAGTGGTAACAGCCTTTGAGAAACAAGTTAATGATTCAGTCTACGTAAAGTGAAGAATATATTCCTCAATGTTACAGCTTTCATCAGACTTTCAATACATCGCATATCACCAACCTATTCTCAGCAGTCAGCAAAGTGAGAGAAAGGGGAATAAGTCTTACTAGGAACATAACTGGACCGCCTACTATTTGTTAGTAACACTGAACTCTTAGTATCTTCTATGAAATGGAGTGGAAGAAATTAGACATAGATGGACAAGTCACTTAACGCAGCAAACCGTTGGTTGACTGCTCTAAAAGGTACTTTGCCGAACTACGAAAGATAAGAAATAACTGAGCCAACAATCCAAACGGGAGAGACATTAATGCACCGAAAAGCGTGGTGACGCCTGTGTCAAGCACTGGAAGATGATGATAAAGACATGACAAACTTGTGATCAGGCAATGTGAATTTCTCCTCTCTTTCCTAACGAAAGTTATCACGAAAACATGAACTGATTACCAAAGAAAAGGACAGTTTTAGTACAATTTACTGTCGATACTGACGTCGTTAAAGACAGTAGAAGGAAGAAATCAACTTTTACCTTGTCGTAATAACCATCTCAACATTAGGGGTAGAGGAAAATCTGCGTCAGGACAAGCGAATAGAAACATGAACCTGGGTTCTCCAAACGTAGCGTATCATTTCACCAAGGTGCTCTCGCACCGGTAAAGGTAGCACTGACGCGAGAAAGTGATCTCAGTCCCTATAAGGTTAACCCGATTTGAGTTTTCCGTAATTTCCATCAATCTGTTAAGCCAACAGCCGGCTTTACACCGGGATGGTTGACATCCTTCCCCATCCTTTCCCAGTCAGAACTTGTACTAAGTCTTTAATGACCTCACCGTCGACGGGACTTTAGGCCCATAACCTTCCTACTTCGTTGCCATGCGGATGACCGGGAATAGACCACGGAATATTACACTCTGACTTTAAATCCCGTTACTGCCGAGGATTTTTCCTTCGTGAGAGGACCAGTAAGGGGTGCACTGAGCCTCGTGATATCAACTGAGGAGCTACTTCCCCGAGTAGGTGCGGCTACGCGGTTTGCAAAGTCTGCAAAACTGCAGAAAAAGCTGTATGCTGACCACACGCCACCCCATACAGCATCATTCGCATCGCGCCGCAAGACAGAGTATGACACGGCGGTCGGTAGAAACCCATTGGGCCTGCATGGCTTGGTCAAGAGCTCGTTTCCTACTTTATTAGGCAATAATGGTTCAAATGGCTCTGAGTACTATGAACCTGCTTTATTTCCTTACTTTCTGCGCCCATCCACTTTCATATTTATTTTACTTGTGCTAATCGTAACTCCGTGTAGTTCAAGAGTCTGGTGCAGGTCGTTCAATTGGACGCCACTTGCGGCGACTTGCGCGTTCCTAACCTTCCCCAGGAATCCTGCTGGCGAAAGAGGACCTACAGTTTAATGTGGAATCCTTACTGGGAGTCGTTCATGGAGAACCTTCAACTCACTGAGAGGTGCAGTCTAATTTAAAGTCAGAGTATAATATTCCGTGGTCCGATCGGGATTTGATTCCGCTGCCTTTCGGTTTCTAGTCACGCGTTTTATCCCGAAACCAACAGGCCCGCCATATCTTCTATTCAACGACCTCACCTAAGAGAAAATAATTTACCTTCAGCACCTTTTATCATCTGTGGTTGCGATCAGGCATCTACAACAGATCAGTTGCTTTCGCCTGAGGTCAGTTCCTACACCCGGTCTTCAGTTACAGATATTACACGTCTTCTACATTGAACTTTCTTAAAGTGTTGGTAACAGCGTCCATACTCTCGTCTCTGTTTGTAGCCTGACTTGCCTATGTCCAGCAATCTTCCATAGGTATTCATTTAAAATCACCCTTACCCTCTTTAACTGTATTGAAAGGAGTTATCATTGACACCGTGCGGAAAGAAAAAAAGTTGTTACTATGAGACTTGTAGCGCATAGCAGGAAAACACGTGCATACGAACCACTTTATTATCGCTCATTGAGTAGTCAATCTGTGCAAGGGAATTCTGTGACTAAGTACTCTACAAAGATAAGGCAGATATATATCGTCTTTTCAAACCAACTGGTAGGAGGAATCCCCCAAAGGTCTCTGAAACCTATGGAAAAGCCGACAGGTATCTTTTCAAATAGATTTTTCCATCTATAACTAGACTCTTCATGGACAATCAGCTGATATCCTCTTACAAAGTCACGCTCGAGGAATGTGTGGCCTAATGCATCTCTCATTTTTCACTGATTCAGCCGAGAATAAGTGCCACAGTTCCAGTCTCTTATAAGTGATTCACATGATTTAATATATTTCCTGTGCAGCACGTTGACAAATAAAGTAATTCCCAATTTTCTTCATCGTAAATGACAACAGCCAAACAGCTTCAGCATAAAGATACATTGAAATCCTTGACCACGATTTCGGTGTGTCTAAATATACCTTCATCAGAAGCAGAAACACACCCGAACAGGAAGACACCTTCATTAGGAAAAAAAAACTTAGCAAAATAACTGAGATAAAAGAGACAGACAAACACTTATAGCTTTAAGTAACCATGAAAATTACCAAAGTATTACAAGCACAAAAACTTTTAGTCACTTGCTAAAATCACATCCTGCAGTGGAGATGCATCAAATAATCGTGCCAAAGGCGTCATCAGTAGTTAAAATTAAAAATCATCTCCATCTGTACAGCATAATTACGAAGAGATGGTCGATGCGAACACTGCGTATTATCAGTACTTAGCCTGTGAACTAACGTGAAGAGGGTGTGGAAGCACTAGGGCAGACAGTTTCACCAAGAGAGGGCACTTGTGATATGTGCGAGACACTTGCACACATTAAAACCCAGGGATACATACTCATGCGCATTAAAATTTTAAAGATTGTTCTAATTCAAAGCATCTGTCTTAATAAATAAAACACATCAGAACCATTTAAAACAGCAACATACAATACAAAATATGAACATCAATCTGCCTGTGTCCCAGCGTCAAGCAGGTGAAGCTTGCACTAAAGAACATATCTAACGAGAGACGGCACTAGTGTTACACGTGAAAATCTCGCGCAAATTAAAGACTAGGATACATACTAGCGGAAATGAACAAAATGTGGTAGTAAATCGAAACCATCTGTCGTCATGAATAAAAAAGATAACAGAATCACTCAAACCACACAAACACATCGAGAACCGCGAAAAATAAACATAAAAAATACGTAAAATTCCAACAAGACAGGAAAGGAACACCTCACAAGCATCGACAGACAACACAACTCGCTGCTAGTCAGCCAAACTATATTACATTAGAGCAAGAAGAGATTTCCACACGGATTCTCTATGATCTCATTCCTTTCCCCCATCTGCTTCTATTCCTCGAACGTATCCGCATCCTCTACACCTCCCGCCGTCTTGAACCCTCTCACCCCCTGGTTGCTCCTCTCCTCTCCGTTCCCCGCCCCCTGCCACGTCTTCACCGTTGTGTCCCCCCTACCCTCCATCTCTACACCCTACATCTCCTTTCCCAGGGTGGCTTCCATTAACTCCCCCTCCCGGATGATGCCCTCTCTCCCTCCATTTACCCCTCCTATCAACTCTGATCCTCGCTCCCCCTCCTTTCCTCTGTCCTTTTCCCGGGCTCCCTCTCCCTCCCTTCCATCCTCTTTCTTCCCCACCTCCCCTCTCTTTGCCCCCTTCTCTCCCCCGCGTCCTTTTACATTTCCCTCCTCTGCCTCCTCTCATTCCCTCTCGCGTCTGCCCTTCTCCCCCTTTATTAGTCCTCTCCCTCCTTGGTTCCCCCCATTTTCGTTTTTTCCTCTCCTCCCTCCTTGTTTTTCCCCCTACTCCAGGTCCCCCCCACCATCTGCCTTGGATCGGGAGTGCCATCTTTGTGCCGCCTTTTTCGTGCAGTGTTTTACAGTGTGTTTTTCCAGTGCGTGCTGCGTGTTGTGTCTTTTGGAAGTGTAGCGAACAGCCATCATACTGTCGCTGGGTGTGCTTTTTATCACTTGCGAACAGAAACCAGACTGTCGCCATGTTTTTTTACTTGTCTGATTCCTGTGTCTTTTATCTACATTGCCAACCCCTTTTGCTTTCTGTTTTAACTTTCCGCCATTTTACGCCCTGTTACACTTTAAATCGCCATTTTATCGCCTGTTTTTCCTTGTTTCTTTCTTCTTCCTTTATTTAAAAAAAGTTTGTAGGCTGTAGAGCAGCGTAGTAAGCTGCTGCCGGCCCGCCCCCTTCGGGGGGAATTGAAAATCAATAAAGAAAAAAAAAAAAAAAAGAAGAGGTATGAAACTATCCAAAAAATTTTTGTGTCCAAGCTGCACCTGTTCGTTAAGAATAAATCCATATTTCTGATATAGATGTTTGAAAATTTCTATTTCCTCGAACAGGTCCAGTTTGTAACCCTTACTCACTTCGTGTAGCAATTCTATGTCACCCAGTTTACATGGCGTATGCTGTCAAGAGCAATTGATTTTCAGCAAACGTTGAATTGTACACGTTTTCTCCATTTTTACCTAGCATGTGTTCATTATATCTTACTTTAATGGGTCTACTGTGGTCAAGGATTTACCGTGAAGATTTTCGACAGTTGCTGCTTCAGCCATGTTTAAAATCCCAATTTTCTCATGATCTAGATCACAGAGATACTTACGCTTTGACCCCCTGCCAGTTGCTTCATACATAGCTCATTCAATTAAATTTATATAGTGCCTGCGTGGAATGATTGTTTGACTTACTGCTTTGTCGTCACTCCTCTAGGCTGAAGAAGTAGTTCTTCAGTTTCATGCAATACAGTTCATTCGCAAAGTGTTTATCTTCTTCCTCTCACTCTCTTTACTTATGCCACGCCTTCAGTTCCTTGATGGAGTCAGTGCTGTCTCTCAAAATGTGACGGAGGCAAATTTCCTTGCCATTGTTATTTCTTGGGCTGTCCTTGACTGTAACCTCTAAAAAAATACTCAAATGTGTGTGAATTCCTAAGGGACATAACTGCTGAAGTCATCGGCCCAAAGACTTACACACTACTTAAATTAACTTATACTAAGAACAACATACACACACACACCCATGTCCGAGGGGGGACTCGAACCTAGAGCCGGAGGGGCCGCGCAATCCATGACATAGCGCCTCAAACCGCACGGCCGCTCCGAGCGGCTGTAAACTCTCGGTTAGGGCTATATTAAGTTATAATATACCGCCTTCAGTCGCCATATACATTGTGACTGAAGAAAGAACGCTATTAACATATTCCTTTTGGTCTCGAAAAGAATTTTGTTCTCCCAAATTCTTTTCAACACCTCCTCGTTCCTCACCCTGGTTCTCAGCTCACACCCTCTAGTTTCTTAATTAAAAAATGAGAAATTTTAAACTAATAGTAATTTCACATTTGGCGCACGTTTGTGAAAACCAAATGTCGATCCTCACACTACTCACCAGTGTATCGCCAGCAAATGGGCAAATCTGGCTTCATTTTCACCAACAGAGACACACTGTCGGCTAGCAATCTCTTCCGACAGAGATTCTTTAGACGCAGATACTCCGACCCTTCGGTAAGCGAAGAAATATATCTTACTGGGATATTATTACCACGGGAGAAAAGGGAAATCTATGTTTCCAGCAGACATCACTAGATTAACGACGCACAGACACCCACTCTAGTCTCCAACATCCTTACAAAGTACGATAATCGTTCATGTTATTTTATTCTAGGTCGTTTTTTGACCTCCTGACGCAATTGTATGGCGGAAGAAATGATCTCCCCATTACGTAAGACGTACAGGATCTAGTACTAACATTATTCTACAACTGGCAGTAGGAGGGTCAGCTGGTCCTGTTAAATGCACATTGCTGCAATAGGGGGAACGAAGTTTCACCTAAGGAGGTTTCCCACGGCGATGGAAAAAATCTTTGAAATAACAGCTGACGATTTCCAACGAACACTTTACGTTCCACCCATGGAAGGTTATAACAAAGAATGGCAGGAATACTCTTCAAGTAACGTTCGATCTTTATACAAATATTCTCTTGGGTATCAGTGAGTCTCCAGTAAGACTTCTGTCGATGTTCGATGAAGACAGGAAGGAAGAATTTAACGTCTTGTCGATAGCGAAGTCAGCAGAGATGGAAAACAAGCTTGGATAACCAAAGGATGGGGAATGAAATCGGTTGTTCCCTTTTGAAACGAACCATGCTGGAGGTATTATATATATATATATATATATATATATATATATATATATATATATATATGTGTGTGTGTGTGTGTGTGTGTGTGTGTGTGTGTGTGTGTGTGTGTGTACGGTGCCCATTCTTCCGTCATAGTATGAATCTGTTCACAGCGTTAGTTACAGTTATACAATAACATGGATGTGTACTGTACGTAGCACAGTTTTTATAGACTGACGATGATGATTTCATACTTTGCCTAACAATGTGCTATGAATACCTTTATGAACCTGATGATGGTCAGACGACTGAAAGTGGTTGTGAAAATAAAGTATTTTACGGGAAGCTCAAGGCACTAATATGATGGTTTTTTTTTTTAAGTATATAGGAGCTGCAGTTCATTATCTCATAAAATTATATGAAAGAAATACTTAAACATCTCAGGGCTATGGTCAACGTTTCCGTTTCATTTAAAACAAATCACATAATATGGTACAGTAGCCATGAACTTACAGTTATTGGTACCTCACTACCCCCCCCCCCCCTCCCTCCAATCCTTGTTGCCCTCAGATCGTTATGATTTAAAATCCAGAGAGGTCATACCAGAAAATCAACCCCAAGCAGAACCGACGGGAATACAGCTCTGTGTTGCTACGCAGTCGAGCTGCGACTCACAGAGATGCACAGGGCTGCCTCATACGGTGAGAGCACGCCACAGTGCCCTGAGAGCTACAACACCAAGAATCGCTTCTCGACTTTTGGCAATATCAACGTGTAGTCTTTTTCTTTATTTATAATAATATACGGTCAAACCACCAACAAGTCTTATATTTACGCATACACCAGATCTTTTACGACATACATACAGCTTCATGTTGATCCACCTTACGACGTCCACGGTCCTCAATACAAAAGGCATCGTAGATTAATAATAATAAGAAGTATCAATGTCCCTACTAAGTACTTCATCAACATTTAAGGGAATGACGTCACGGTTTATAAAACTTTGAAGGCCACCAAAAGTCTCAATAATTCCACAGCGAGCAATGACAACGTTTACTTGTGTTCAGGAGGCGATTGATAACGTTGAAAACACTACTGGAGCCAAGAAGAAGAATAAAGTGAAGGTGCTGTCCTTGATGGTCCTTGTGTTTTTACAATGGGTATTGAATTTCGCACTTTTTAACAACGATGAATTTAGTCAATGTTACGGATGCTTTATCCAGATTATTGCTCGCAGTTGAGATATTGAGAGTATTTGTGGACTTGAAAGTTTTAATAACCATTACGTCATTGCCTACCGTACATTTGGCGAAGCATTTAGTAAGGATACTGGCAGCCTAAATGGAGGCCCCCACCCCCACCCACACACCAAAAACAGCAAACAGTAACAAAAATATTAGCAAGTATCAAGGACGCCCTTGGCGAAAACACAACTGCCATTCATTCGGCAACGTGAACTTACTTGAGATTTATGACTATTACTCAATGAGGAATAGGAAAAAATATGTATCGATTAACAAAATTACACTTACATATCAGTTTGATAGCACCCGCGTGAGTATTCATCATTATCCAGACCACAATACAACATACGTCAACCATCTTTTAACACAGTTCACGGGACGTCTGTCACCAAATCCCACTGCCACACAACAGGTTAGGAATAGAACATTTTGATTTAAACAATAAATCTCCCCCCCCCCCCCCCCCTGTTACATTAATGTGACCACGCCAGCGTGCAATAAACACTCACATCCGGCAGGTTGCAGCACTAGCATTGAGGGTATATAAAGCTTGTTTGGGGGAAGCGGAATACAGTGCAGGAACCAAATGATTTATCTGACGTCCAAAAGGGTATGATTATTGGCTATTCGGCCATGGGTGGCAGTATTTACGAAACAGCTAAGTTTGTAAACTGTTCGCTTGCAGCCGTGTTTGAACTGTACTGCATGACCAACCGG
This sequence comes from Schistocerca serialis cubense, assembly GCF_023864345.2. Lineage (NCBI taxonomy): Eukaryota > Metazoa > Arthropoda > Insecta > Orthoptera > Acrididae > Schistocerca > Schistocerca serialis. The sequence goes on from NC_064638.1 coordinate 516,155,565, forward strand.
CGCTGTCCAAAACCGACGCTGAGGCAACGGTATTGCACCAAGGGACACAGATAAGAGAAATGAACGACGCTTGCTGAGATGTGTACGGGCGAAGAGACGGCAACTTTTAGCAACTGACCGCCCTGATGAAGCTATAGGCTACCAGTAGTGTCTCCTCAACGACCATTGAGCGAACTTCGTTATGTATGGGCCTTCGCAGCAAGCGCCTAGTTCATGTACCTATACTGACTGATACTCCTCGGCGACGGAGACTGGAAGTTGAACGCCAATACCTCAGCTAGACGTCCACTGACCGGCGGATCGGTGGACATTTCAGATGAATCACGATTTATGTTGCATCGGACAGATGGCCGATGGCGTGTACTGCTTGAAAGTTCTGAAAGCAAACACCCTGACTCGCAATGGTCTGGGGAATGTTTTCGTGGTATTCCGTGGTTGGTCTGGTCGTTCTGGAAGATGCAATGGATTAAAGTATGCGTCTATCCATGGGGCTCATGAGCACCCTTACAAGCAGTTTGTGTTTGCTCGAAACGTTGGCATCTACCAGCAGGAAAATGCAACGTACCACACAGCTCGCAGTGTACGTGTATGATTCGAAGAGCTCCAAGATGGGTTTACCTTAGTCCACTGGCCACCAAACTCCGCAATTTAAACTCAGTCTAGAATATGTGGGACCCATCGACCAGGCTGTTATCGCCATGTATTCTCAACCGAGAATCCCAGCGCAGCCGGCCATACTCTGAAGTCGGCGTGGCTCCACACCCCTGTCAGCACCTTCCAGAACCTCAGTCACTCTCTTCCTACAAGTCGTTCGAACTGTAAAATGTAGTTAAAAATACTTCCAACAGCAGTCAAATTAAAGTGACAGAACAATATTTAACTTAAACTGAGGCGATACGGCCTCAAGGTAATGTATCAGAGGCGAATCCGGATGGGTAGTTCTATTTCTTGCTAGTTCGAAGACGAGGCTCACTAAACCGTGGCATCGACGGTGTGATATTGGTTGATGTTTACTTGCTGACAGTTTGACAAAAAAATGGCTCTGAGCACTATGGGACTTAACTTCTGAGGCCATCAGTCCCCTAGAACTTAGAACTACTTAAACCTAACTAACCTAAGGACATCACACACATCCATGCCCGAGGCAGGATTCGAACCTGCGACCGTAGCGGTCGCGCGGTTCCAGACTGTAGCGTCTAGAACCGCTCCGCCGCGACAGTTTGACAGGGAAGATCACATGCCGGAGTCACTCGGTGGATAACTTAACGGGACGGAATTCAACCGTCACAGCTTCTTGATTATCCAAAGAGCCTTTGTACCGGTGAATGTTGAAAGCAGCTTAATATTTTTATCGTAATGTAGTCGATATTTCTGGCTTTTGTGTAAGAGATCTAAAGACGGCTAGCGCCGAAACCGGCAATCACAATAAAGTACACATAAAATTAATGACTGAAAATAGTAGTTGTCCTGCTACGCCGGCTGGAGTGGCCGAGCGGTTCTAGGCGCTACCATCTGGAACCGCGCGACCGCTACGGTCGCATGTTCGAATCCTGCCTCGGGCATGGATGTGTGTGATGCCCTTAGGTTAGTTAGGTTTAAGTAGTTCTAAGTTCTAGGGGACTGATGACCTCAGATGTTAAGTCCCATAGTGCTCAGAGCCATTTGAACCATTTTGTCCTGTTACATAAACACTGAAGTTCATGTAGCCATGGTTTATGTTACGACGACCCGATAGTGATCTAGGCATATCCTTCCCTGCCGTTTGACTAGTGATTCATTCAGTGCTTTGGTAGGTCGTAAAGGACTTCGGCTTCTATTGATCACTGAAGTGATCATTTAGTGTTATTGCAATATTTTTAACTTAGCATCGGTTGACTACTCATGACCGAAAAGAGAAGTGGAGAGAGGTGTCACGTTCCTACCGCGGCAGCGTATACAGGCGTCAGGAGAGAGGAGTTGAGCAGGAGAAGGCACAGTGAGGGCGACGGGACGGGGCTGAGGGATGCGACGCTCCCAGCGGCCTCTCTTCTGCTCTGCCCTCCCCGCCGGCCGCAGCTAAATAGAATTTCCAGTCCGGTGCGAATTGGAGTGACTTAGGAATCAATAGGGGCAGCGCGCGCTCCAGCCGGCCGCGAAAACAAACTGGCGCCGCAGGGGCCTTTGTGTTTGCCCAGAGCAGACACACGAGCAGGCGCAGCGACGCCGCCCAGCAGCTCTGCAGCCGGACCGTGGGCCGCACACGAGGCCTGGTGACGTTGGTGACAGCTCAGACTCACTCCCCCATCACGTGCACACAGTACTCTACTGTGTGACTACCTGCCTCCGAAGCCGAGTTCTCTTGATATCTCTTCTCCTTCCGTTACGGCTTCTGTAGGACCACTAGTAGCCCCGTCATGGATTACATTTTCTTCTTCTCCTCCCACAACCCGTTCATGTTTTCTCTTCTGGTCTCCCGTCTCATCCGACAACTTCATTATCTTCTTCTCTTTTCTACACCACTGGTGACTGCCTTACCTTTCCTCCTTTGTTACCTTCTCTCTCGTTGCTCTGTGGCATATCGATCGGTGTGTATTTGCTCTTCCAGATTTCTTCCTCTTCCACGTCAATCACCTGATGAGAGCAATTATTCCTGTGTTCAACAACCCTGTCTTTCCCATTGTAAACTCAGTTGCTTAACATACTGACTTCGTCACACTATCCATAGTAATCCTGATCAAGTATGCCGCGAAATCACACCCTTTCGTGTGTTCTGATGTTGTTCTCGTCTTCCAGTACAATTCTTCCCTAGCTTTCTTCACTCATCTCTCTAGACCTCGTTTAGGTCCCAGTACAATCCTCAGTGTTTTCCTCTCTGTTTTTTCTAGATGTTCTGTACTGCATCTTCTTTTTCTTCTTTTTTTGCCATTACAGCTTCATTGGAGCACTTCAGTTACTTTACTGGCCATTAAAATTGCTACACAACGAAGATGACGTGCTACAGACGCGAAATTTAACCGACAGGAAGAAGATGCTGTGATATGCAAATGATTGAATTATCAGAGCATTCACACAAGGTTGGCACCGGTGGCGACACCTATAACATGCTGACATGAGGAAAGCTTCCAACCGATTTCTCATACACAAACAGCAGTTGACCGGCGATGCCTGGTAAAACGTTGTTGTGATGCCTCGTGTAAGGAGCAGAAATGCGTACCATCAAGTTTCCGACTTTGATAAAAGTCGGATTGTAACCTATCGCGATTGCGGTTTATCGTATCGCGACATTGCTGCTCGCGTTGGTCGAGATCCAATTACTTTTAGCAGAATATGGAATTGGTGGGTTCAGGAGGGTAATACGGAACGCCGTGCTGGATCCCAACGGCCCCGTATCACTAGCAGTCAAGATGACAGGCATCTTATCCGCATGGCTGTAACGGATCGTGCAGCCACGTCTCGATCCCTGAGTCAACAGAGGGGGTCGTTTGCAAGACAACAATCATCTGCACGAACAGTTGGACGACGTTCGCAGCAGTCTGGACTGTTAGCCTTGACGCTGCATCACAGATAGGAGCGCCTGCGATGGTGTACTCAACGACGAACCTGGGTGCACGAATGGCAAAACGTCATTTTTTTGGATGAATCCAGGTTCTGTTTACAGCATCATGATGGTCGCATCCGTGTTTGGCGACATCGCGGTGAACGAACATTGGAAGCGTGTATTCATCATTGCCATAGTGGCGTATCACCTGGCGTGATGGTATGGGGTGCCAATGGTTACACGTCTCGGTCACCTCTTGTTCGCATTGACGGTACACTGAACAGTGGACGTTACATTTCAGATGCGTTATGACCCGTGGCTCTATCCTTCATTCTATCCCTGCGAAACCCTACATTTCAGCAGGATAATGCACGACCGCATGTTTCAGCTACTGTACGGGCCTTTCTGGATACAGAAAATGTTCGACTGCTGCCCTCGCCAGCACATTCTCCAGATCTCTCACCAATTGAAAACGTCTGGTCAATGTTGGCCGAGCAACTGGCTCGTCACAATACACCAGTCACTACTCTTGATGAACTGTGGTATAGTGTGGAAGCTGCGTGGGCAGCTCTACCTGTGCACGGCATCCAAACTCTGTTTGACTCAATGCCCAGGCGTATCAAGGCCGTTATTACGGCCAGAGGTGGCAGTTCTGGGTACTGATTTCTCAGGATCTATGCACCTAAATTGCGTGAAAATGTAATCAGATGTCAGTTCTGGTATAATATATTTGTCCAATGAATACCCATTTATCATCTGCATTTCTTCTTGGTTTAGCAATTTTAATGGCCAGCAGTGTATTTTCTGGTGACCTTCTTCAATAGGTTTTCTTTCCGAATTACCGAATGTCTTTTCATTTGTACTGCTATTTTTGTGTTCCTCATCTGTAAATACCTTTTTTATTGTCTGCTGTTTGTCGATTTTTGGTTCAAATCTTGTTTCTATGTTTTTTAGTCCTTGTAAATTTTCCGTTTTGTGTTGCAATTCACATAGGGTTGATTCTAGCTCTTTCATATCCATCACACTTGTTACTTCATATTCTCAAATTTCTGTATAATTTTCCCTAGTAATCTGGTTTCTGGTAGTGTGTAACGGGCCCCACTTCGATGTGATTCACTTCATTGTGTGCTATCCGCCATTGTCAACCTTTTCAATATTTCTTAGTTATGCGTGTTCTAGCTATTCTTCTCTCTACTCTTAGGATTTTGTCAACTGTGTTTCTTTGGGTGACTCTGAAAAGTGTTTCACCTGCGTATGTCACTTCTTGTTGACCCACCGTCTTGTAATGTTTTAATTTAATTTCAGTTCATAAAGTGTTTTATTGGATGGAGATCGCGTTACTTTTTGAGCTTTTATCGTTTTGTTATTTATTTCTTGCCATGTAAGTTTCTCGTTCAAGTAGTGTGTTACAATTTCTCCTAGGTATTTAAATTGTGTCACTTTTTGTTCATTATTACTGGATCTGCTACCGTATCTTCTACATGCACTTTTATATCTATACTCCCCGGCCACCTTGCGGTGTGTGACGTAGGGTACTTATGATACTTCTGTTTGATACCAACTTTCCTGGTCCAGTGCGAGTGGCATGAGGAAACAACAACTGTCGGTAAACCTTTTTATTAGCTCTAATTTCTGAGGTTTTCTAGCTGCGAACATTTCGAGAGACGTGTTTGAGAGGAAGTAATATTTTGCCCGGCGCTGCGTGGAATGTACGCACTCAAAATTTACACAGTAAGGCTTCCCGACATGCGCAACGCTTCTCTTTTAAGTGTCTAACACTAGAGTTCGTTGAGAATATCCGTAAAGCCATCAACAATACCGACTGAAAACTTTCGGAATGAGTACTACCGCTCATACTGTCAATGACCTCGTGAATAACGGCGAAGGAGTGGGCGGAGCATCGGGGCACATACTTGCTCTCGGGTGGAAAACTGCTCCTAAAAGTAGGAAGAATCAGCAATGACAGTGGCACGAGGATACAAAAGGCAATGGAAGCCACTGTATGGAAGACACTCAGTCTGTATCGAGAGGAATATAGCTGGTTGTTGCAGACAGAAACATTGTAACACTTCATTTCCGGGTCATGCCCGTCGGCTAGCGTTGGTCGCTATTGTGAACGCCAGCATCGGTTTCTGGGGACGGGGCTGTTCTCCAGCCTGGATTTAATCCTATTAAACGTGTGGTGATCTGAATTGGCTATGCTGTTTTCAAAGGCAAGTGATTCACATAGGAGAACTGATAGTCCCTAACATCTTTTGGAAAAGAAAGTCTTGACAAAGTTGGCAGCAAGCGACTCTTTACATCAATACGAATAGGCTTACACACTGACGGAAAAAATATCGCAGCACCAAGAAGGAACTGTGTGATATAAACGAAAGTTGGTTGGCGTGTTTCTTCATCTGAAAAACATTGTCTATTCAAATGTCGCGGAAGTCGTATAAAAGTGGCGCTAGCAGCGCCACTATGAGGATGCAAATCAGGTGTGCCATAAATACACGCTGTAACGGTCGTGAGCGTTAGGTACACTTGCGAGTGGACGTCTTGAGTTGATGTTAGTCAAGAATACCGTTAAGGTGACAAAGACACCATTATCAGCACCTCACTGAGTCTGAACGAGATCTTGTAATAGGGCTACGAGAAGCTGAATGTCCCTTCTGGCATATGTCCATATGTGTGTGAAATCTTACGGGACTTAACTGCTAAGGTCATCAGTCCCTAAGCTTACACACTACTTAACCTAAGTTATCCTAAGGACAAATACATACACCCATGCCCGAGGGAGGATTCGAACCTCCGCCGGGACCAGGCGCACAGTCCATGACCGCAGCGCCTAAGACCCCTAGGGTAATCCCGCGTGGCGTCCCTTCTGCGACACTACAGAAAGACATGACAGAATGTAGTCACTGTACAAGATTTCTGGCAGCGTTGGTCACGAGAGAGTATGGTCGCGAGAGACCGGTCTTCGGACGGTCACGTGACACTACCGAAAGGGAAGACCATCGTGTTTGGTGTATTGCTCTGGCGCATCATACTGCATCTACAGCAGCAATTTTGGCAGCAGCTGGCACCACAGTGATACAACGAAGTTTTAAAAATCGTACTTCAAGAATAGCTCCGAGACAGGAGCCTTATAGCGTGTATTTCACTAACACCAAACGAACGCCGTTTGGGTCTTCCAGTGGTGTCAAGTGAGAGGTCTCAGGAGGTCTGGGTTGAGGTCTGTTGTGTTTTCTGATGAGGGTTAGTTCTGCCTCGGTGCCAGTGATGGCCGTGTATTCATTAGAAGTGGGCCAGTAGAGGGCCTGCAGCCATCATGTCTGCGTGCTATGCGCACTGGAACTACACCTGGAGTTATAATTTGGGGTGCGTATTTCGTATGACAACAGGAGCGCTCTCGTCGTTATCTCATGCACCATGTCTACAAAACTGTACGTCAGTATGGTGATTCGACCTGTCGTGCTGCCATTCATGAACAGTATTCCAGGGGGTGTTTTTCAGACAGGATAACGCTGGACCATACCGCTGTTGCAACCCAACAGAGTGTCAAGTTGTTGCCTTCGCATGGTAGATCACCGTAAGTGTCTCCAATCGAGCACATATGGGACGTCATCGAACGATAGATCCAGCTTCATCAACAAACAGCATTAACCGCCACTATATTGACCGACCAAGTGCCACAGGAATGGAACTGCATCCCACAAACTGAAATCTGGTACTTGTACAACACAATGCATGCACATTTGCATGATAGCATTCAACACCGGGTATTAATGTACCAGCATTTCATATTTGGAATAGCTTATCTCGGGGTTACATTAACCTGTGATCTTGCAATGTTAATCACTTAAATATGTCACCTAGACAAAGTCTTCTCGAATTTCATTACTCTTCATTAATTTTTTTTTTGTGTTACAAGTTCTTCCCCGTCATTGAAGTTTCGTAGAGCGGTTTTGCTAGCCGACGGAATCGATTGTAAGCCGGTAGCCGTCGTGAGAGTGGAGCTGGAGCCGTATGGTCTGTGGGGCGTAGCTGAGGCTTTAGACGTGCTGCACGCATGAATCACGGAGTGAGTGTTTCTCACCGATCAGTACAGTTGCTTTCCATTTTCTATGACTAAAGGAGGAGTCATATGAATCGTAGATCGTGGAAACGTCAGCTATAGGTTAGAATTTCTTGCTCGCGTGGCAGTGGACGATTGTGGAATATGGGCAACGGAAAATCCAGACACAAATCAACCAGTACTACCTCATCCTGAATAGGTCACTGTGTGCTGCGGGGTTGTGGCATCATTTATCACAGGGCCATAGGAGGAGTCATATGAATCGTAGATCGTGGAAACGTCAGCTATAGGTTAGAATTTCTTGCTCGCGTGGCAGTGGACAATTGTGGAATATGGGCAACGGAAAATCCAGACACAAATCAACCAGTACTACCTCATCCTGAATAGGTCACTGTGTGCTGCGGGGTTGTGGCATCATTTATCACAGGGCCATAGTTTTTCGAAGAGACAGGTGCTTCCGGTCCTGGTACCTGTACCGTCACTGGTAAGAGCTGTGATTGCAACTCCAACAGCATGGATGGGATCGTTTTTATGCAAGCTGGCTCACCTCTGCACATTGCAAATCCAGTTAAGCAGCTGCTGAAGCGCCATTTCGGAAATGCTGGCCGTCCCGATCACCTGATCTTAATCCGTGTGACTTCTGGGTGTGGGGCCATCTGAAAGGAGTTGAGTTCAGCGTTCCAATTACAAACTTAGTTGCACTGAAGGCACGCATTGCGCAATACATTATGAACGTAACCCTGGAAATACTTCGATTAGTTCTGGAACATGCTGTTTCTCGATTTCATGTTGTTTCAGAAAACGGTGGACAGCATATTGAACATGTTTTGCGCCAGTCACAAGGAAATTAATAATCCGATTTGATTTTGATTGATGCTTTTTATGCGGTTTTTGACTTCAGGTCAATTAAAAACTGATATGAGTGTTACTTTTTATGCGTTTTCTGAGCTCAGGGCATTTGAAATCCGATGTGACTGATGCTGTATATGCGGTTTTTGGCCTCAGAACAATTAAAAATCGATTTTTCTCATCCGACGTGAGATGACCTTGCCGTGGTGGATGGGCTTCGTGACTAAAAGTATTACACCTGTACACCCATGCACACGGAGTAGTACAGTTTGTTTAACGTCAAACTTACACCTTAGGCGTTGTCGTATAATACATTTGTCATTTGTAGTCGACCACTATTAAATTGTGATGCTTACAGCGCCAACTAGTGCTACATTTTGTAGCTATTTATTTTTGTAACTATTTATTTTTCCCCCTTCTCAGTATTCCGTTGCAATTTGATGTCATTCTGAGCAGTGGTGTTATTTCTACCGCGGTTTGAAAGTTTGTGTCTAGCAACGCATAGGAGTAATCAGGCTCCATCAACAAACGTTTAGGACGAAGTCAACAGAGCAATACATCTCATGAACAGGCTCGCGTACCGCACGGTGCTAAGAGGACTCTGGCCGCGGGCGCCGGTGAAGTACAGGGGCGACAGACGTGAAGGAACGTTTCAACATATAAACGTCAAAGTACAGTAAAAAGTAACGTCAAGTTGGGGTGTGGCTGTTATCCTCCTCATCTAGACAGGCAGAAATAAAAACAAGATTGCAAACTTTAATCGCGTGATACCGACGAAGTTGCGATATAGAAGACGACCGTGAAGACTTTAAAAGTGTATGATAAGAGACGGAATGCCACAACTTGCGTCCGTGTCGAAAACTATTTTGGTAATGGAGTGCATGGAGTGCAGGGGAGGGGACGGTGGGTAGGGAAGGAGGGGTTAACGTCACTGCTGTTGTTGCGATCAGTATAAAGACTGGTTTGACGTAGTTCTCCAGTTGTCTCGCTTTCCTGTTTTCCTCTACAGAGCAGTACAACTTTTGATGCGTACCTCATAGATGAGATGTCTTGCGTACTCATATATTATAAGTTTATCATTTGCACTCCGTCTTTTTTAAGACAAGCTATAGCAATCAGCTGCATTGCGAGAAACACTGTTTCAATTGTTCACTAACAGATGAGAGAGGCAGCGCTACTACATGCCTTCAGTCTCAACAGCCCATATGTTTTTTCACTGCCTTGCAAAAAAACTGAAGTACCCGAAAGACATAGTAGTGATGTCACTGTGACTTCGTAGAACACGTACGCTCTATCGGCGGGTATATACATGATTAGAGTTTCTATTCGCTGTGACAGATACGGCAGCCACCATAGTGCATTAGTTTTGTTTGTGCTTAATGTCATTAGCCGATGTAGCAGGGTGTATACGGGGCGTGAACAGCGTCAGAAATTGAGTGATCGCTGCGAAGGACGCGGATATACCGCGCACTTGCTTAAGAGAGCTTCTTCAGTATCTCAGAGAGTTTAAAAGGGGCCTCATTGTGAATCTCTATTAGGCCGACTGGATGTGACAGTGGCCCGCTGTTGGGCGTATGAACGTAATGGTAGGCATAATCGTTGCCAAGGTTCCAGTCCATTACGACCAAACACCACACTGAAGATTGCCGTATTGTGTAGCAGGTACATCGTAACCCGTTCACACCTGTGCCTGCCTTACGAGGACAAGTAATGGACTGCCTGCAACACACTGCGTCATCCAGAATCACTGGTCGGAGACTATCAGCAGGCGGGTAGGGGGTCAAAAGGCTCTGAGCACTATGGGACTTAACTTCTGAGGTCATCAGTCCCCTAGAACTTAGAACTACTTAAACCTAACTAACCTAAGGACATCACACACATCCATGCCCGAGGCAGGATTCGAACCTGCGACCGTTGCGGTCGCGCGGTGCAGACTGTATCGCCTAGAACCGCTCGGCCACTCCGGCCGTCAACTCTAAAATAAACGAATACAAACAATAAAGCTGTTTGTTTGCTTTCCAGCCCAAAATGTGAAATTGTTCCACGTAGAAGTGACATTAACGTAAGACATTACGGCTACGATAACAAGTTTGTAAATAAACTAATTGCTCTTCATTATAATGTAAATTTCAAAGGCCTAGTGAAATACATACAACAAACTAAGTATATTGTTCGTCGATGTGAATAATGCGTTACATGTAATATACAATAATAATGCCTCTAGATTGAGAAACAAGAATACCTCCCAAAGGAAATACACGTCTGGCTGAACTTCTTTTCTGGTTGTTACCGATAGAGATGGAGCAGTGGTTAGTCATTTTGATTTAGGTTTGATTTAGGTTAAATAGCGTGCCGTAATTCTAGCATCGTGAGTCTTAAATTTTCTAAGTTGTGGGCGTCCATGTAAATAAATTATCTAATTCAGTATATCTGGATCTGAGGTGCTTTTGGGAGCATTATGTCGTTACTCTAAACTTTGTAACGAAATTAAAAGTCAAGCTATTCTCCAGTTTATTCTTACCACGAATTATACATAATTTGCGAATTCGGACACTAACGTAACATCAGCTGGGTGTCAGTATTACAGCTGTAATTTAACACGAATTACCTTCGGGTTAAATTACGTTACTGTATTAGTTTTTTTAAAGTTACAACAGCACTGTTTGTGTAGAGTAGAAATCGTATTACTTTTTTACTATAAAGTTTCATCTTTTCGTAGTTCATTCCGTTTTTGACGCCAGTTTTCTATTATTGATACCATCAAATGCAATATTTGGTCTTATTGCAATTGCAGTTGATGTGCTCTGTCGTAATTGGTTTTTATTCTTTGTCGATTTAGGATGTTCACTCAGCGAAGAAATGTAAGACCGTCTTCAATTCAGACAGCGTCCCCGAACTCCCCCATAATATTTGGACGATATAAAAACCGTCATATACATTTTTTTTCACCGGCTTTCTTTCTTTAAAACCAAAAATAATTCATTGATAATAAATTTTCATATGTAATAAACACAGATTGGCCCCACTGCCCTTTAGTTATTACATATTAAAAACGACTTACAGTTTCAGGAGAGAAGTTGCATAACGTTTCGTAACTCCCGCGTGGCGAACAACTTATATATTTAGTATCCCGGTAATCGACAGATAAGGATCGACAGTTTAGGTAAAGGCGTGATCACCCTACCATCTCCAGTCGCCAATAGCGTGCCGTCTCGTGATAACGGCTACTCCCAACACCTGACCGCTATTTCACTTTTCTCTTATGTTGCCCATTCACGAAGAAACACGGGAAAACCCAATTTTTTACATATCTCATTTTGATTTGATTAGACATTAACAGGGCGTAGATAAGAATCCAAGTTCTGTAACACTTTCCCCATTTGAACATCGTCGTCATTTGTGCAAGTATCCAGACATAGTGACATCTCTTCTCCGCAAGCGGCGTAAAGTGCACAGTTTAGTAAGTGTTTCGATCTGAGCTTGTGCTATTGTACGAGAATAACCGTCGAAAGTATTCAGAAAGGCAAGTAAGTGCTGAAGGAGTACATGAGTAATGTATATGTATGGTTTTCCGTAGATAACTTAATGTGATGTTAAAATGTGGTAGTATGGTAAACATCTGAACGATGAAACCAGAAAAAGCTTTAAAACAAATGTGTTGCAAATTTATCTAGAAATGTGCAGCAGCAGCTGAAAATTCCTTAACTGTCCGATGTCCTGGGCTTAAAAGGAAGAGATAGTATGAGAAATAAGGAAAAAATACAGACAGAACAAAAGCAAAGGGGAGTAAGTTACGTCTTATGCATAAGCACTTCAGTCAATCCACGAAGGAATGAAAAATCAGAATTTCAACAGCGATCTCTTCACATGAAAGACGCATCATCAGCAAATGCAAAGAGGCACGCACACATAGCCTATTGCGAAAAGAAAACTGGGAACAACCATAAATCCTAATGGTTGACCGGTTCAAAAATGGTTCAAATGGCTCTGAGCACTATGGGACTCAACTTCTGAGGTCATCAGTCCCCTAGAACTTAGAACTACTTAAACCTAACTAATCTAAGGACATCACACACATCCATGCCCGAGGCAGGATTCGAACCTGCGACCGTAGCGGTCTCGCGGTTCCAGACTGTAGCGCCTAGAACCGCACGGCCACTTCGGCCGGCTCTGCGTCAGCTAGAGCTGAGCAGCCGGCCGCTGCTGACCGGAGAAAATTATTCTTTACACAAGAGGATTAAACATAGCTTAAGGAGAAATGGGAATCAAAGTTTGTGATAACACGGCAATAAACAGAAAATGGAAAGCTGTAGATAAACGTAGAGAATAGAGGAAAGATCTGTGGGAGAAAGGAAAGTCGGAGGACGAAGTTTTCCAGTGATAATATAGGAGAAGATACTGACAGAAAGTAAAAGACGTTCCGTTCGAGAGATGAAAACCAAACAGATGCAGCACAGGAAGATACAGGCTTAAATGATGTTCGAGTTCTAGCTGAGACACATTCACTAGGGTACATTCATTACTGTCAGATTAGTGAAACATTCTGAAATTACAGGACTGGTGAGTGTGACGTGCGAAATCGGTGAAGTGAGTTGCGTGCAATCAGAGTGACATGAAGTACCATTTTCTAATTGCCGAAGAAAGTAGGAACAGTATTCGTGTGAAATGGGAGTAATTCCATACCCTTTGATAATTTAGATGTTACATTCGACAGTTATAAGGGTCTAAGACATGTGGAAAAGAAATGTGGTTGATCCACTGAGGACAGTATTCAAAAGCTTTTAAGCACTTGAAGGCTGACATTATGTCATCACAATCTGCTATATAACCAAAAAGAAAAAAAAATCTGACTTAGTTCTAGCTGAATATCGTCCGATCAACATAAAATAGAAAAGGAATTATATGAAAACATTTGCCCACTATTGAAGGTTACATAAACACATATGAAAAGAAATAGCTGCGTGTTAAATGTCAAATTTGTGTTATTTGATGTTTGAAATATGAAGTAAAAGTCATTTCCATCAATCAGGTAAAACGCATCCAAAAACGCATTTGCATACATTTACACATCCCATTCATATCACAACGAAATATTTACGAGTCGGTATCCAACGTGGCACACATATAGATCTGTATTTTTATTGTATTAACAATTTTTACGTAAGTTGTATGTATGTAGTAAGCAGTAACTGTAATGTTACTGAATGTTTCAGAACCAGTGCCGCCACGGAGGGGTTGAAAACACTGGTCCGTGTCAGCTAATTTCATGTCTTATCTTAGATGTGTCAGTACCATATCAGCTACATCTTTGCAGCTTTGAAAGCTAAGCATTTTCAATTTTAAAGTCATAACTGGATCAACAGCGATCCTAACAAAAAAAAATTGTCTACATTGCAGAATAAACACCATTTGGGATGTCGAATGATCGTCTCATTTTTTAATTAAGCTAAGCCTTTGCCTGTATCTCACATGAAGTGGTGAACTGAGATCTGTAGAACGAATAGCTGTATACAACACACTAAACGAAATAGCTAAATATTTACGTTAAGGTACCAATTAGCCAAGTATCCCTCAATGATTATCTTGATAGCATTAGAATTAACATACCCGTCCATATTAAACACACAAGCATGTGTGCAAGAGAAATGCATGGCGGAAGTGGCCGCAGAGATGCCAGAGAGGTTCAAGGCGAAGACTGGAGTGCGACAGGGAGACTGCCTTGCCCCCCCCCCCCCCCTCTTATTTTTATGTTGGTTCTGGAAGGAGCGCTGAGAAAGGTAGCAGGAACTGACGTCAGTAGAAGGATCAACACCTTGGCCTATGCTGATGATGTAGTTTTAATAGCACAGAATTAGGAAGATCTGGTCCAGATGGCAAAAGTATTAATGGAAGAGACGATGGGAGCAGGCTTGAAGATAAATAAGGACAAGACCCAATACCTGGTAGTGAGCAAAGAGAACGATGACAGACCTTTCTTTACAAGTGGATCGTAAAATCTTTGGGAGGATAAAAGAGTTCAAATACCTCGAGATAGTGCTTAATGATCTTGGGGCAGCAATTAGTGAAAAGAAAGAGGCCGACCAGAAGATAATAGCAAGACTTCGAGCAGGAAACAGGTCAAAGCTTGCGCTGGGGAAGCTACTATAGTCCCGGCTTCTACCGAGATCTACGAAGCTTATGATCTTCAGGGAAGTAATACAACCTGTCGTGCTATACGTAACAGAAACCTGGACTATGACACAAAAGATAGGTAGAAAACGCCTGACATTTGAGAATTCTACCCTGAAATAGATTTTTCGACCGGTGAAGTATAGAGACGACTGGAGAAAAAAAAAAAAAAAGAACGCGAACTGCAGTAGTTGTGCAATCCGTTGGACATCACGCCTGTAATCAAAAGAGAGGGAACTGAAATGGTATGGGCACGTAACGCGTCGAGAAGGCCAGATCACCAGGCAGGCGGTGGAACAAGACAGCTGAGGTAACTGACCGGGGGAAAGACCATGGATGAGATGGATTGACGGGATCAGAGACGATATGAGTACTTGGAACTGGCTGGAGAAGACTACATGTACAGGGGAAGATGGAAGAGACCGACTGGCGAGGCAAAAACCTGAAACCGACTTCAGTTTGTGTGGCTAACCTAATATGTAAGTAAGTGCATCTTCCGTAAATTCCTAATGCTTCATATGCGTTATCTAGTGACCAACACGACACTATGAACTGTATGAAAATATTTTCAGATATTACACTGGCGGAAATGAAAAGGATTAGACCATTAACACTTTGACTAAACGCTGCCGAAGCTATACTTCAGTATTTCCATCCTTTTGAGATATGTTGATAAAATTTTATCTTTACCGAAACTCATTTGGGTATTTCCATTACAGAGAAACACTGCTGCTAAACATTGTGATTAGTATGAGTAAATTATATTTATTGTATGTGCCTAACGTTACTGGAACGTTTCAGGAGGCGATCGTGGCCAGACATGCCCAATGGACGCACAGGTGGAGATTATCGTCATTTTCGGGTGTTGAGTGAGCGAATCACTGGCATGAGGAACACGGGAGCATCGATCCTACCGACACATCATCCAGATAGTTTGCTGTAGTGAATGGCTGCAGCAGGAGTGGTGACGAGAGGGATTCGTGGGGTGTGGCATGCAGAGTGGCAGGGGTCCTTCCAGAAGAAGATTGTAGGACTGTTCGTCTGGCTCTGACGAAAGGATGGATGACAACAGCTGAAATCCGTGCAGAGGTTACCAGCAGAATGCCACCATGAACCGTCTGGAACACTGACACCATATCAGAGATTTCAGAGACTTGCATTGTATAGAATCAGAGTCGCGATGATCGTCGGTTTCGTTCGCGACGCCAGGTGTCCGCAGATTATCACGTGAAAAGCCACTGGGAGCACAAACTCTTGAGATACACATCTTTTTAACTTCTGGCTCCATCGTACGAGGGACTATGCTGGTTTGGTAATTGTTCAATGTTCCTCAATATGCGCTAACAGTAGTAAAGCCTACTATCATTCTTTTCATGATCAGAGCACTATATGGTATATTCCAGCAGGATAATGCAAGACAACACACTCAGTTCACATCACAAGAGCCTGAGGAATGTACGGATCCTTCATGATCTTGCACAGTCCCCTCATTTGTCACTCATAGTGTGTGGTTGGAAGGTGATGGGAAAACATGTGCGTCAATACTAGCCTCTCGCCGGCAATCTTCATGAACTGGCCCCGCATCGTTTCAGTCATGGCAATAAATCCCTCAAGTTGAGGCTGTTTACTTCCATGTCGCAACGAATAGAAGTGTGTGTTAACGCCCATGTGGGCCACACTTCACACTGATGATGATGAATACCTGTACTGAAAAAAGAACTTTAATAATTTAATAACCGTTACGTGATGAACGTCTCCACAAAGTCTGATGAATAACGGACTGATACTCCGTCGTGTAACAGATTCCATCTGTGTCAGCGCATTCACCTGGAAAGGCGAAAAGAGACTTCAACAAATTTTTGGGTATTTTGTGTCTATAATAATATTTAACGATGAGTTTCGTTTCTCGTATGTGTTTGTATAACATCAGTAGTGGGCCTGAGTACTTCCGTTCCTGACGTAGGAGGACCAGATGATGCTCAGTCAGAACGAAACTAGCTGTCAAATACGTATTTTGACAAACTACAATTTGGGGACTTTCCATGAAGTCATTCCTAAAGATACAGATGAGTAATTGAAGCATCGTCGAACCAAAAGCGAAAAATAAACTTGATAAACTTGTCAAATTAAGAAACACAAGCAGATATGACGCTGAATGCAAAACAAGTACTATTCTTTCACTTGTGCAGCGAATCGATAACATTTCGAATCAATAAATGGGATTGGAGTTGAGGAAACTTTGAACTGTTTCAAGCTGCCGTACTGCATTTGAGAAGCTCAAACAATGGCCTTTTAATATAATTTTCCATTGACAGAATATGCTGAAGTTACACAGTTTTTGCATTTCAAAAACTTCATTTCTCTGTCTACGATCGAATATCCTGCTGAAGATATAACATATTTGTGGACTTCACGTTCGACTTTAGATATGAACCGTGAGGCGATAAAATTTCATTTAGAACTGAAATTGAAGTAAATTGTGTACTTTACTATCCTCGAGTATGTACAGACTGCTGGAGTTATCAAGCCCTATGGTAATAAGCAACTATTAATTTTAACTCTAATGAGAGTTTGGACACAATATAGTGTTGCTGAACATGTGCCATTGACGACAGCTCACTAATAGCAGTGTTTGTGTTAGTAAGGAAGAAAACAAGGAGAAAATGTCTCAACTAGGAAGAAGAAGTGAGATATAGCAACGCTGATATCTACATTACTTGGATTTTTTGGTGGAAATATCAATGAAATTAAGCCCCGAACTTAGAAGGCTTAGGACAATAGATTATTCGGCCTTCATTAACAACAAACCACGATACTGCTACTGGCAAATCCATAAATTGCTACTATTACCTGTAACCATTGTGAAAAGGGTACGAGCCAGTTTACTTCTACTAGTTCACAATAACCGAAAGTCAAATTCATATGAAATGCAGTTCATTTCTACGCTAGGGAAAAGGACTACTTCCCAGACTTGACATTTATTTGGATTGCATCAGCTTACAAACGAAATAGTACCAACACTGACGTCTATAAGTATTTAAAGAGCAGTAATGAAACTGATTCGATGGAAGTGCTATCTGAGAGACATGTTCACTGCTCATAGGAAAGACTGAAAAGACTACTTGTTACGTCATGCAAAGGAAGAACCAACCGGCTAGCACACCAGAGACTGCTCTTGAAGGAGATAATCCCTCAAATTATCAGCAATCGCCAGGAAAATAACGAATTAGCTGTCAAGAAACGCCATACTTCTAAGGTAAACAATACAAAATAGATTAAAAACACTAGCAATTATATCTGTTGCGGGCTATCTGAGGCGTCCAAATACAGCCGAAGCAAGCAGAGCAAGGTGACCCTTGTTCGTGACATTAACTTACCAGCAATGAAGTATATAGAAGAGTACAGTCAAAACAAGTCATTTGGAAATACGTAAGACCCTCATTATGTGAACTCCTCTCCCACGTAGAATGGGATAAATGAAGTAAAGTGGATGACATAAACACGCAACTAAAGCAACATCTTCTGTTCAAAGCACTTAACCGGACCCGTGATCATTCGATCCGATTAAACATACAGCCTAGAATCTTCAGGAGTGCTTCAGTCATTGCTCCCCTTAACTGGAGCTAATAACAAGTTTAAAGGAAATAATTTTTTTTATCTTGTTCCCACACCATTCTTCCTCACTTGATAGAATCTCAGTTCATTTCCGCACAACATGGCTTCATTCGTGAAAGATATTGCTACTTTCATCTGTAGGACCTCGTGTAGTGCATGAGTTGTATGTTTCCTGACGATCCATCAAATCAGGAACGAACAGACTACTAAAGGCTGAATGAAAATAACGTTATCCAAGGAAACATACTCGTTCTCCTTCTCTAACCACCCAGATGAGCAGCAGCTGTTTTATGTCGATAACACGAGTTCGAATTTCGGAGTTTCAAGAAGTAGCATCATACTTTGATGAGTTCTCTAAGGAAACTTTGTACTTACTTGAGACTAGATCAGTATAATTTCCCAAAAGAAAGCATGTCAACCAAAAGATCGCTAAGAAAGAAGACAGTTTTTATCATAGTGGACATGAGATGAAGCTACCATATCATTATTGCATCTGGAAATAAAGTTGAATTCATCTTAGGATATCATTATAAATCCTTGTGAAGGAACCCGTTGTCGTGTCGCTTCCTGTATCATCAAGCATTTTGTATCCCACTTGTCTGCGGTATCATTGCAACGTATACTCACTTTTTTGCATTTCTCTGATGAGGATGTGTATGATACTTACATGGTCGAATTTTCTCCTCAATTTGTCCCTTTGCTTGAAGAGTCTTGGTACGTGAAACAAGTTTTTCTATCTCGAGGGTTTGGAAGCCTATTCGCCTCAGCTGTTTCGTGCGTTAGAAGACCTAACCCAATCTCCGCTCGTTGAAAAACACAGAGTTATTTCCCAATAATGGATTTGGTTTTGATTTATCTTGAGGCAGTACTGACAGCCCAACAATACTGGATGTGTCTTCAGAAGAAAACAGTCCATCTTGAGCTAAGGCGTTCTATGCTATTTCGTGTCACTTTCAGCTTGTCCCACGATGAAATCAAACTTCTGAATTTCCTGCAAGAATACTGCAGTTACACTTTTCTTTAACGGATGATTCAGTTCAGTTCGATGCTGGAGACGAGCCATAGCTCATTTTAGAGATTATTTTTGGGTATCGTAATGATTTTGGTAATTTTGTATCAGTACAACAATTTCAATAGGAATGAATTAGAATTCGTTCTTTCTTTGAAATGAAATGGACACATGGCTAGGTGTGATCAAATTTAGGCACACGTCGCAGTCGAATCATTGCATTAACCATCATCAGGCTGACGTGAATCCTGTTTTACTTCATGTCGTACAAATAAAGCACAATTAAATCGTATCATGCGAAGTTTTAACAACAGAAGCCAGCAATTTCTTCAGCTAGCCAATTATGACGTAACCTGACTTACAATCACTGTCAGCTCTAATCTGTCCAATGACGGATTCGTTTTCTCACTGAATTAACTAGATTGTGACTGCGAATGAGAGATATTAACTATCAGACACACTTAAGATACCAAGTTGTATGATATCACTGAACCTTAGACTTCTGATGGACGTAGTCTGAGCAGAGGGATGTTCCTCATCGACAAAAATAGTAGCTTAGCTGTAACGAGTAGCCTGAATCCTTAAGCAATGTGATGAAAACACTTTCTTTCACAAAGAAATCTCTCTACGATATAGGTTCCACTCTGACATTTAAACAATGCATCCCGGCCACTTTCACATTCAGAAGTTTACCTAGAGCAGGCCTGACTTAAATTTTCCGCTCAAAAGCTTCAGCTGTTTTCCAGCTAATAATTTTCCATTTGCATCTAGCTCAGTCAGACAAGAACCACTGTTTAGCTAATGTACTGGTACACAATTTTCCAATTCTGGAAGAATATTTTAATCCGTCCTCGCACTCAACCTTATGACGCTCACGAAAATAAATTTGCGATTCTTAATTCATCAACTTGTCTGAACAGTTCATAGTCTAGTTGTATTGAGATCCGAAGATAGAATCAGCTCAGTAGCTTTCCTATCGCAGTGTTTATACATTTTCGTCTGCCTTGCTCAGTCTACCAATAGGCGCTTGATAGTCTGCAAATAAAGTTGCTAGATGTTATTCTTTGACAGACACCTCCGCCTTTGTGTAATTTTACTGTCCACTCAAAAAAAAAAAAATGGTGATATTTTGCCTCTAATGGCATCGCTGTCGATTGGTAGCTAAACCGTACAAATAAAGCAACAAGTCTTAGCTCTTATAATTAGCACTGTGATTTTGTAATACTCAAGTGTTTGTTCATACAGTTGTGTCATACTTACTCTATCCTGCCCAAACCGGTTCTGACTTTGGAATGTCGGAGACGCAGCTCCTTATAACAGACAGCATCGGTGATAAAACGCCATGATAACGCTCAAGGAAGGACGATGACGTAGTCTCCAGAAGTAGGAAATTCCAAAGTTCAGTTTTTTATCTAGTTTCTTTTAGAGTGACGTGGTAGCTCATTCATCGAGTACAGAGGCAACTCATTCAGATTCACAGGGCCTCACCACCCTTAACTACATATTTAGTCACTGGATCTAACCAGAGTGCATCGCTACGTGTTGCAGACCAGAGAGAGTAGATCACTCGACCTGTAATCACGTGTTTTCACTGCCCGAATATTGGAACTGTGAGGTAAATGATTTACTGTCTCTTTCATACTGGGAGAAAACTTTTAGAAAGATCAGACGTAAGTTTAGTCGTTGAAAATGACGGTTTCCGTGTTAATGTGACATCCAAACTCTGAAAAATTACCGACATGTCACAGAGGTTCACCTACATTAGACGTAAAATGTATCATCATTCCAACATGAAGTGATAAATCACCAAACTAGATACATCATCAACAGAGTCAAATTATATATCTAGCTCGTGTATAAAATGGAATGCCCATGATAAGAGTGCCGGTGTTTGCTGAAAGAAAATGACCGGTGATCATCTTGCTGTAGAATATGGAAAGGAGGTGAAGTTTCCATTCTCCTCTGAGCAGGAATAACAAAGTGATGCGATACAAATGCAGAAGCACCCTCCGGCCTACAGACTTGTTGTTAACCATATCTGTATTTCACATCAAAAAGCGTTTTTCCAGCTAACCGTGTTGACGGTTTGGATGTCAACCAAACCAACGTGTACTTTCGATACAATACATATCGCTTTCTTTGACTGTCACTAGCTGATCTTCACGAATGCAGTTACAGTTTCCAGCAGATGTCTCAGAGGGACACTCATGGAACTTGAATAACCAGGAACATAATGCAGAAAGATTGCATTGTAAATCGCCGAAACTGGTAGCCAAATAAAATAACATTTTGGAATTTAGACGGCTGAAAGATGTTTGATATCCGAATGTAGGAAATTCTTAGGCTACACACAGCAAATCAGTGATATGACCCTCTAGTTTTCACTGCTTCCCTTTACAGGCAGTCGTAAGTGTAATCCACACAAGTTGGCACACCTTTTGACTATGATGGAAGTTCGACCAGCGATTTTTTTGCAGCTTGTGAGCTGACTGCCATATATGGAGAGACTGTCCCAAAGTATGAGACTATGATCTACTACCTGATGCGTTTCCCATTTTGTTATGCCAGCTTGCATTGTGAACTGAGAATTGGTGACTCATCTCACGCCGAGGAACATGGGATTGTCGTACTACTGGAGACCCCAGTCGTATTTCGCTTGAGTCAAAGGTAAAGGACATCTGCGACAGTAGTGGCTCTTTCACATAGAAGCACCAACTACACTTTGCAGCTATTCAGCCTGATACTGATACCGGGGTCCACCAGGAGCTGCTGACAGTCAACACCTCCAAAAATAAAAATAATGAAAAATCAATTGTAGGGATGTCATTCTGGAACATATCGTCGAGAGACGTTTTGGAATTTTTTGATGTGACGAGGGAATGCAAGTACAGACCATACAGTTATTATGAAATATTATTCAGGTCTCGTTAAGTGATTACGAGACGCTATCAAGGTGAATTACTGCAAAAGCTGTCGGACACAGACACCAAAGCACAGCTCACGATTATGTCACTTAAACATTGAGTCGATCGCACCTCCAAAGTGGTGGGTACAGGGGAATAATGTAAATGTAACAGCAACATAGGAGATCCATACTAAGGACGATGCACATATTTCTAGGAGAGGAAGAACATATGACTGTTCTGTTGCTACGGCAGTTATAAATGTCAGAATGGAATTGCGATTATTCTCCTGATCTGTATTGCATCCTTATGAAAACCCAGCAATGAAAGTGTGACACAAAAAAATCTCGTCATTCCCAAATAGTCAACACAGATCTGCCATCCAGCATAAAATCAGTATTCCTATTGTTATTTCAGTTCTGCAGTGTCAACGGAACTTTCAACAGACTAAGAGAATGTTCGCAGTATGCGATGATGCAGCCTCCTCTGGATTTATGCTCTGTAAACTGCAGACATCCATTCAGAAAAAAGTTGATACTAGTGTGTAATGGATCTACCCAACCCGAGCCAGCTACCATGAATTTTCAAGGAACTCTAAAATCTACTACTAAAAAAGTTCATAACATTTAGATTTCAATTTCTGTACATATATGAGTTTGATATGACGTAATGTACAAACACTCACCAATCACATAGTGATAGAGCAACTGAAGATCTAATTACGATAAATAATGCTGTTAAACCACAGAGTAACCTACATGACATAACCTGATAAAAATTAAGGCGCCTTCTCCGGTAATGCGAGAGCCACACAAAGGAACAGCCTTGCACAATGCTCTAGTCTGGTTCACTCGACCATCTGGCACCTATGCAACAAAACGATGAGATAGGGAGAGAGTTGATGACAGTGCACTATGAAGTAAGAAGATTTATTCAGAGTGTTAGAACGCTTATTCAGGAAGCTGGCACAGTGGAAAAAGCGAACAAGAAGAGCAGGACGGATGAAGTCATTGGCACTCAATGGTTACAGCTGGATACTACAACCTGGATGTCTTCTGACGTGGTGGTGATGCTGCTGTGGAAGAAGTATTAGCCAGCAGACTTTCATAAATACGACACATTCTCATTTTACTCAGATCGTCTGAGGCAGTCTCCAATTGTGCCGATGATGCTGAGCTATGCCACTAGCCCAAGACTCAGAGTATGTTCGCAGTGTGCAATGATGCAGCCAGTCATCTCCTCTGGATTTATGCTCTTCATACTGGCAAGCCATCAACTGAGGGCATCCACCTACCACGTGGGACATGTATTCAGAGGGGGAGAGACAGCTGGCTAGCTGCATTTTTGGTGCACTCCAGGCCTGGTGGACCATCTCATCACGTGCCATCACCCAGGGTAAGCACACGCCTGCGACATCGAGCATGCTGAGGATAGCAGTTGGAGAAACATCCTCTCTTGTGCTGTATTCAATGGCCTGAGGTGCACCAACAACCAGGAGGTGCTGTTATCCATCGGCTCATGGCTGCTGACAACGCTGATGATCGTGCAGACCCCAGTGGGTGATGCTGCTTATGCGCACTGCCCGGGTCTGTCTGCAGACGACAGCAGCTGACTGTGCCATCTCAGTATCATCGGCTTCTCTTCTAGTGGTGACACACCTCAGCACCTAACATGCATAAGTGCCTCATTCAACCAGAAATATCTTCCTAGAGGCTGGCCACTCGCTTCCAGGCACCGCCATATGCAATCCACAGCTTGCGAAACAGACAGTGTTACTTCCTGACCTTTACAAACCCTTTACAAACCCATTACCTCGTCTACAATAGAAGCCCCATTCCCTGCCTCTACAGTGTTCGTAAGTAAATCAGCTCAGTACAGGACAGATACACTGTTCTGGCAATGTAAGAGCATATCCTAAATTGATAGTCATTGACGCGCCATTGCCGGCCATGGTGGCCGAGCGGTTCTAGGCGCTTCAGTCTGGAACCGCGCGACCGCTACGGTCGCAGGTTCGAATCCTGCCTCGGGCATGGATTTGTGTGATGTCCTTAGGTTAGTTAGATTTAAGTAGTTCTAAGTTCTAGGGGACTGATGACCTCAGATGTTAAGTCCCACAGTGATCAGAGCCATTTGAACCATTTTGAGGCTCCATATACATGGCAGTGATTTCAAGTTTTATATGCAGTCAACATGTTTATTCAGTACTATATAAAAATAAAATTAAAAATGAACTATTATCTACTTCAATTCAGAATGTACCCGCTGAAACCTAAGTAAACTGGTTCATCACTAACTAAAGTTAGAAACGTCCACGGGCAAGAAGCATAGGGCTTTGTGCCCCCTTATGAGGAGGAGTGGGTATGGAATACATTGTGTCGTAGGCTGTCAGTGAGTTCCACGTCAAGTGAAGTCGTGACCTTCCAGCGGGAAGTGAAATGGGAGACGATGACTAGATGGACCCCGAAAGTCCGTCACACTATAGGGCTAGTTCGGAAATAGTCATACAGCGATTGCTGCGTCACAAACAGTGCCAAACTCCATCTATGTGATTCGATATTGACGAAACAGGGAGCGGTGAAACCCAGAAAACTGACCACTTTGTCCACAGATAACCATGAAGAGAACGAGACTCTTCACAGGACAAAGTGAACAACAGCTGCTCCAAAGTGCATGTGGCCACTGCAGATCTGTACGGATTCGCCGGTCTGCATTTGATGAAACCTGTAACGATTCACATTCGTGTGAAATCTCTATTTCTAGCGGATGCTGCTTGTCCTGCCTTTCACAGTCCGTGTGGAATACCAGACCAAAGTTACTGGCCAGATGTTCTAGGCGCTTCAGTCCGGAACCGCGCGACTGCTGCGGTCGCAGGTTCGAATCGTGCCGCGGGCATGGATGTGTGTGATGTCCGTAGTTTAATTAGATTTAAGTACTTCTAAGTTATAGGGGCTGATGACCTCAGATGTTAAGTTCCATAGTGCTCAGAGGCATTTGAACCATTCTTTTGCATCTTTAAAATACCCAGAAAAAACGAAGCAAGGAAATAACATCGGAGAGGACAGTGTGAAAACCACACCAAAAACTTGTTTAGTCGTTCCTAACACGACTGAACCATGGGCTACATACATACTTCTTACGAATACGCGAAAATCAAATAACACTATTCATCTCGTACATAATGCCCAAAACGCCGCCATGTCCAGATGTAAGTGACCTTTAACGGTCCCGTTACTGAAAAAAGTAAACTGTCAACCCTAAACCTAGAGATCGCCCAGAATGTAAGAATCTTTGCAGTGCGTTTTCCCAAGGCGTTGGGATTCACGAGCTATGTGACATCCTCAGTAAAAATGTTCAGTCGTCACTCGATGTAATTTAAAAGTTAAATCTCATTGAATTGTCTACATGACAGTGAAATGGCGAGCATGTTACATTTAAATAACTTCTCCAGTACGTTCTTGGAGATACGTACAGTGCACAAAGTGGCTGATTCTGCCATCGGGCGTTAAGAATTTTGCCAGTCCTAACCGGCAAATTAACCTTTCACTCGTTTTCATTAAGTTTTTCAACGCACTCAGTCACAAAATATCCAGTTCATTGTTCGTTCATGGCGTGGATTTCTATATTGTTCGTATGAAACTGGACCACACAGCGGTATCTATTTCTTAAGCTACAGGATACAGTATGATTATCTCCGTTTTTGAAATGAACTGTTCTTGTACCAACCGAATGTACCTACAGTTTGACGAAATTCTCCAAAATTCATGCTACAAGTGCCGTTGGTCCTTACTCACTGTGTAGAGGACGGTTACACATTTATAACGCTTTTTCTGGAATGCTTGACCTAGTACAGAGAATTTGAATTGCGTGACAAATGCTGCCCTCTTGCGACGGTAAGCGATATTCGGACGAAACTCCTCTTGTAACATCGAATTCGTCACACTATCTCTGCTACACAGCCATAAAATATAGCAAAGCCTCTCCTGTCATTTCCAGATGCGCTGTTTCACATTGTGCGTTTGTTGAGAAATTTATTTAGCAGCTAGCAATTGAATTCCAGTATTTTATTGGACTCATGCGTTTCCTAACAGATGACTTCCAGCAAAAATTTAACCGGACTCGGAAAACATTTATTTTCGTTTCATCGTATTTAGTATGTAATTTCTAGTTACAGCGTAGTTTTTAAACTCGATCTGAAATATATGTCACCTAAATGATGTCGGGGTCGCTGATCAACAATATTACGTTTATCCAAAGATTTATGGTGACTGAAAAAGAAACAGTAAAAGTAATTGGTCGGCAACAGAGAGTCGTGCGATATTGCCACTTGGGAGAGCCTGAGATTTGCGAAATGATCTACAGAAGATTGGGAAATGATACAGTCTCTGGCAGTTAGCCTACAACATAAATAAATTAACATATCCGGAATACGGCCGAAAAAAAACCAGTACTCTACAACAGCACTATTGATGGCAAATTAACGGAAACAACAGGTACCGTAAAACATCTTGGACTAACTATCCAGAGCGACCTCAAATGGAATGACCATTTAAAACAAATAGCAGGGAAAGGAGACGACAGACTGAGATTCATAGGAAGACTCTTAAGGAAATCTAACTCATCCACAAAAGAAGTTGTTTACAAGGCGCTTGTCCCAAGTGTTCTTAAGTATTTATCAATCTGGTACCCTTAACACGTAACACCGGCAGAAGAGACAGAGAAGATCCAACGAAGAGCGACGCGTTTCGGCACGGGATCGTTTAGTCGACGTTGGAACGTTACAAAGATGCTCATCAATCACCACTGCAAGACGCTACAAGAAACCTGATATGCATCTCGGGGAGACTTACTATTGATATTTCGAGAGAGTGCTTTCCGGGAAGAGTCGGCCAACATATTACTTCCTGCCACATTCATCTTGCGAAATGACCACGAAGGGAAAATCCGAGAACTTAGAGCTAATACAGAGGTTTACCGACAATAATTCTTCCCACGCACCATTCACAAGTTGATCAGGGAAGGGTGATAAGTTAGCGCTACCAAAAGTATATTCAGCCACACATCGTCAGGTGTCTTGCGGAGTATTGATGTAGATGTAGACGGATTTTTCAGTCACCTAGTCGGAAAGGGTTTCCTTCCTTACCGCATAATGTGCATTTTACAAGCAGAATATGTGTGTAGCATCAAGGTGCATCTGTTTGCGTGATTGTAACGGGTGTGTCTTCAGTGTGGCGTTATGATAGTGTTATGTGATGTTGTGATGAGAGAAGGGAAAGGGTGAAAGCTGAAGGAACTTCACACCACCACCTCTATTCCTCACGCCGGACAAATACTGGTGGAGAAAATGCATTCCACCGCCAGTATTGGAATCAGCTTCTTCCACGTCGAGGGGGGTTATTGGCCGTGATAATAGTGGTGGAAGACAAATGATACGCGGAAACGACTCTGAACTCGGAGTGTCTCTAACTTTTATTTTCGACTAATTTTCTCAGTCTTCATGGGCATAAAAGTATAATTTTTTTCTCATTTGACCGAACGGAAGTTCCAAATGAACTAGAGAAACCATAGAATACCCAGATCCAGTTGGCCGAATGGCAGATTCTAACTCCACGCCATTCGGATGTTAGTTTAGTGCTCTGAGCACTGAGCTGCCTTGATATGCGTATACCGAAAGAAATTCAAATCTGAATACCTGCATTTCATGGACGCCGTTCTTCTCGATTTTATGTATTACAAGTAATCAACACAACAGGCACCCGCACAAGCACAAAAAATTTACATCTTTGTAATTCTTTAACGCACACGACCAAAGATATGGGACATTTAACATATACACACTCGTAAAATACACTTACATAAAGATCTATAGTGATTGAGCTCTGACATTGCACTGGGTGGCCTATCACATGTTTTCAACAGGGATGATAATCGGCCGGTTCTGAGACCATACATGCCTCAATTTACCACGATCTTTGCTGTTTGAAACTGACCTTTGTCCGGCTGAAAAATTACTGGAGTTGTCGAAATTGGAGTAACAGGTTGTTGGTTATGAACGACAATAGTGGTTTAATTCACAGTTCATAAAGTGCTTTGGTCGATAGGCATAAATATTCAGGATATCCGAGTAATATTCCTGACACAAAACTGCCATTGCCGCACGTTGAATGTCTTACAGTATATGCATCGAGACCTGTGGACATCCAGCGTATTCTAGTAGGATCGTCAAAATAATGTGATGTCTCTCCCTAGCAAATTAGAAACGTATGCTGGTTCGGTATTCGAAACTATAACCTTGACTTAAGGCGGCTATATGTCCTTACCGATTGAGCTAACCAAGTAAGGCTGAGAACACACCATCACACATCACAACGTGAATTCTGAGAATGCCTTCCTCCTATTTTTCAGCATCACACAAACTTTCCTACATAGCTTGTGTAAGTGGCTCTCTTGGAAAACAGGAAAAAAAATGCCAGTACGGTACACAACTTTAAGCTGTCAGATTGTTTCAAAAAAGCACACATTCTGTCGCAGGGTCACAGATTTATTCTGGAACTTGATATGATTCGTCTGCTGCAATAATGTTCGAGGAACGGAGTACCCAGAAACGCTTGGCCCATTCTCAACGTTGCAGTCTCCTACCAGTTGAACGACAGACTTCCACATCTTTACTTTATGGATCCCCACTGCAGCCTCTTATCCGACTGATCAGAGTCCATATCCTTGTCGGTCAAATGCTTGAGTGGAACGAAAACAATAATTTCTAGGAATTACGCGAAGGAATTTTGTCCGATATTTCAAAGCCAAACGAAGAACGGGAAACGAACAAATGGGGTACCAATTCGAGGAGCGTGAGGTATAGCACTACAAAAAAGATTTCATTGCTTGAAAGTAAGCAGATTAATTAAGAGAAACTTAACAAATGATTTGAGGGAAAACTGATACATTTGACGAACAGCAACTGGTAGCTATGTAAATGAAATGTCAAAAATATCAAATAACAGCATAAATTGAATCTAGTCTTCTTTCTGTTGATCTAAATATTTTTATCAGTATTACAGTACCGATCGTTCTTTAAATATATTTCATACTCTCTGAAGCAAACTTCGAAAAAAAGAAATAAATGAAAAAAAGATCTAATTATTTGTGAAAAAATTTGTCTAAAGTAAGAAATCAAATGCGTAAGAGAAATATTTCATTTTTTATTTTTAAATAATGCTCGAAATCACGTACAGCAAATGTGGGGCCTATTAAGAATTTAAAGCTCAATGTTTAGGTTAGCGTCTTTGATTTTTAAATAGTACTAGAGAATATTTGTATAGTGAAATTTCAGGCATTGTCAATGGTCTCCTTATGTCACTAAGGTGTGGGAATTGCAGCTGCCTTACATGATTCCGACCACTATTCAAAGGCGCGTTAAAAGTTTCTCTACTCTGTTTTGTTTCTTGCTTTTAGAGAAATCATTTCACAGTGCACGTAACCGTTTTTTCAGGTTTTTTTGTTTTATTGGTGGTTTCTTATCCCACCTGTTTCGGAAAATAATGCGAACGAAACAAAACGTTAGTACGAATTGAGCATCGTGCTTGTCTTGTGTTAGTTGCCGACTGACACTACATCTTCACCTTGTCAGAGTCACTTAAATCAGGAAATATCTCTTCAAGTCTTGCTGAAACCATCAACTGGTTTCTCTACCTTCGGAAACAGTTTATGTATCTTCTGTACCAAACGATGCGCCATCTACGTAACTTAACGTGCTGAAAGGCTGACATGATGTTCAGGCCACTGTGCATCCTTTCAAAGTGCTAGTTACCGTTGTTGTGTGCGACTAACCTTTCGTTATCATCAAATAATAAGTTTTTCTTTGTTTCAGAGTATAGTTCCCTGGGGAGTTAACACATTCCTTTAAATTCCTACTTTCTTTCAACTTTTTCTGAGTTAATGTTGTGCCAGTATTCATAGTTACACTGTCGGTGTGCTCCATTCGATTACAAATCTACATATTGTCAAGAGTAATCCTTGACTTACCGCTGTGATTTTTGTTGTTATGAAATGTCACTTGAGAGGCGTGTAAATCTACAGATATACTTCGCAAGTCACAGTGAATTGTGTTTTGAAGTGTAATCGTGAAATATCTTCTGTCATGCCTCCTTGATGACAATTCGAAACCCTGGGACATGGAATGATACGATTCAAGGTTTTCTATGCTATGAGGCAATGATAGTTTACCTGAGGATGCTACAAGCGGCATCGAATGAAACTCGTATATATATTTCAGCACTATAAGTATGAGGTATACCCGTATATTTGGATCCAGATGCTTCGATAATAAGGAGACCGGTATTATTGTAGCGAAGAGAACAATTATAGAATCGTCGTTGTTGCTGAAAGCACATCGGGGTAGTCCCTAGCGCAAGGGTCTTGCTCCTGTGTGTTCTTCGATATTCTTAGTTAAAAGGAACATAGACACAGTAATGAGCCCATCGTTCTCCCTTTTGTAAGCTGTCAAATACTCTTCGCTCTTGAGAATTATCGTTTATACTGTACAGCTGTTTGACGGAAAGATTTGGTTGTAACACTTTTATCCGATTATATCGAATTGAAAATGCACAGTTTAAGTAACCAGTCATTTTCAAGTGAAATATTTTTTTTCTGAGTTACAGAATCCAGATTTTATCACAGTTATTGTGTAATACGTGAAGTGAGACTATGTTTTTTAAGTGAAACGATCCCAAGGAAACCACAAGCTTCTCTTAGCTATGGAGTACAATAACAATTACAACCATAAAGCTACAATTTAAATCAAATTATAACGCACTGAGCACAGATTTTCTCTTTCCAACATAGTGTCAGGTGCAGTTGATGATAAGGCCTGAAATACCATCCGTGGGGCTTCCCGTCCTTCTTTTGTCATTGAGAGTTTATCAAGGGCAACGAGCAACGCTTCAGCACTGATTAAGAAACTCCGTCAAAGCAGACGAATATAACAGCTTTAATAGGCGCCTTCCAGACAAATTCAGACTTTGGATCTTCGGCACTAAAGGTTCAAAATGGTTCAAATGGCTCTGAGCACTATGGGACTTAACATCTGAGGTCATCAGTCCCCTAGAACTTGTTGTTGTTGTTGTTGTGGTCTTCAGTCCTGAGACTGGTTTGATGCAGCTCTCCATGCTACTCTATCCTGTGCAAGCTTCTTCATCTCCCAGTACCTACTGCAACCTACATCCTTCTGAATCTGCTTAGTGTATTCATCTCTTGGTCTCCCCCTATGATTTTTACCCTCCACGCTGCCCTCCAATACTAAATTGGTGATCCCTTGATGCCTCAGAACATGTCCTACCAACCGATCCCTTCTTCTGGTCAAGTTGTGCCACAGACTTCTCTTCTCCCCAATCCTATTCAATACTTCCTCATTAGTTATGTGATCTACCCATCTAATCTTCAGCATTCTTCTGTAGCACCACATTTCAAAAGCTTCTATTCTCTTCTTGTACAAACTATTTGCCGTCCATGTTTCACTTCCATACATGGCTACACTCCATACAAATTCTTTCAGAAATAACTTCCTGACACTTAAATCTATACTCGATGTTAACAAATTTCTCTTCTTCAGAAACGCTTTCCTTGCCATTTCCAGTCTACATTTTATATCCTCTCTACTTCATCCATCGTCAGTTATTTTGCTCCCCAAATAGCAAAACTCCTTTACTACTTTAAGTGTCTCATTTCCTAATCTAATACCCTCAGCATCACCCGACTTAACTCGACTACATTCCATTATCCTCGTTTTGCTTTTGTTGATGTTCATCTTATATCCTCCCTTCAAGACACCATCCATTCCGTTCAACTGCTCTTCCAAGTCCTTTGCTGTCTCTGACAGAATTACAATGTCATCGGCGAACCTCAAAGTTTTTATTTCTTCTCCATGGATTTTAATACATACTCCAAATTTTTCTTGTATTTCCTTTACTGCTTGCTCAATATAGAGATTGAATAACATCGGGGAGAGGCTACAACCCTGTCTTACTCCCTTCCCAACCACTGCTTCCCTTTCATGTCCCTCAACTCTTATAACTGCCATCTGGTTTCTGTACAAGTTGTAAATAGCCTTTCGCTCCCTGTATTTTACCCCTGCCACCTTTAGAATTTGAAAGAGAGTATTCCAGTCAACATTGTCAAAAGCTTTCTCTAAGTCTACAAATGCTAGAAACGTAGGTTTGCCTTTCCTTAATCTTTCTTCTAAGATAAGTCGTAAGGTGAGTATTGCGTCACGTGTTCCAGTATTTCTACG
Source organism: Schistocerca serialis cubense (assembly GCF_023864345.2). Classification (NCBI taxonomy): domain Eukaryota; kingdom Metazoa; phylum Arthropoda; class Insecta; order Orthoptera; family Acrididae; genus Schistocerca; species Schistocerca serialis. Next base: position 516,187,968 of record NC_064638.1, read on the forward strand.
GAATCCAAACTGATCTTCCCCGATGTCGGCTTCTACCAGTTTTTCCATTCGACTGTAAAGAATTCGTGTTAGTACTTTGCAGTTGTGGCTTATTAAACTGATTGTTCGGTAATTTTCACATCTGTCAACACCTGCTTTATTTGGGATTGGAATTATTATATTCTTCTTGAAGTCTGAGGGTATTTCGCCTGTTTCATACATCTTGCTCACCAGATGGTAGAGTTTTGTCAGGACTGGCTCTCCCAAGGCCGTCAGTAGTTCCAATGGAATGTTGTCTACTCCGGGGGCCTTGTTTCGACTCAGGTCCTTCAGCGCTCTGTCAAACTCTTCACGCAGTATCGTATCTCCCATTTCATTTTCATCTACATCCTCTTCCCTTTCCATAATATTGTCCTCAAGTGTATCGCCCTTGTATAGACCCTTGTATTAGACCCTTGTATTAGAACTACATAAACCTAACCAACCAAAGGACATCACACACATCCAAGCCCGAGGCAGGATTCGAACGTGCTACCGTAGCAGCAGCACGGTTCCGGACTGAAGCGCCTAGAACCGCTCGGCCACAGCGGCCGGCTAATGCTGTTAACCGCCCCCACAATCGGATCACGCAGTTGACGCAGGGTACTGTTGTTAACCCCGTATACATGGAACTTGATTTAACCCCACTCGAAGAAGTCTAAGCGACAAGGTCAGTCGTCGTCGGAATCCACATACGAATTGAACCTCTACCGATCTACTGCCCAGAGAAACGCGATTGATGTAATTTCTAACAATAAAAGCAATTTGGGAAGGAGCCCCATTCCGCTGGTACACAACGGAATTTAGTATTCCATCTCCCTCCAACTGCGATACCAGGAAGTGCTAAGGCTTGTCAAGGTAACTGACAAGAGTTACCATTCCCTCTACAAAAACGAATGGCTCATAAATATTAGTCTTGCTCAACACTAACCACATGGTCAGTTTCGAGGCGCTCCTCTCCCATGTTTGCACCTGATCAGAATTGTTGACGGCCCATACCTGGCGGTTGTTCAAATGGTTCAAATGGCTCGGAGCACAGTGGGACTTAACTTCTGAGGTCATCAGTCCCCTAAAACTGAGAACTACTTAAACCTAAGTAGCCTAAGGACATGACACACATCCATGCCCGAGGCAGGATTCGAACCTGCGACCGTAGCGGTCGCTCGGCTCCAGACTGTAGCGCCTAGAACCGCTCGGCCACCCCGGCCGGCATGTCGGTTGTGATGATTCACTAAACCGTATGTGTGAAACATGACGTCGTCTGAGCAGAGGGTATCTAGCAAGTTTTCATTTTCCACGGTCTGCAAAATGGCAGGACATCTTTCCATACGGGTTGCATATCTTTCGTCCTCCAGGTGATGTGCTGCTTGAATGCCATAGCCCTCTTCTTCAGTCCAACACAAAGGGTACACCAGACACTGGAATGTGGAATGCTCAACTTTCAGCTCATCCTACGCATGGAAGCGCGTTGGCTCCTTTCAGTAGCCTCCTCGATGCTACGGACTGTTTCGTCAGAGGTTGGTGGTCGTCCAGGACGTTCCTCATTAAGCACACTTCTTCTTCATCAGTATATGTAGACGGGAAGCCTGATATTGGTTTTTATTGTCGCCCTTTTCTCCGTACCTGTGACGGTACTGCTCCCGCACACCCTCGATCGTTCCACCACCAAGTTTCCAGGAAACAATGGCTGTTCTTTCTTCTGCAGAATGCATGTCAAGCACCTGTAAATCAAGAATTGATTAAATTAAAATTTTAAAGAAAATGGGACAGTTGCTTTTGTGACACCCTCTACTTTAAAGTCAGCTTTCCCTTTGATACAAATCCAATTTTTTTTCTACGAGGTTCGTGACAATTACAGTTATTGTTCATTTGGAGACATGGTGACAGATATTTGTTATTCAATGCTTCGTTTGTCTTCTTTCTTGTGAAGCAGAATGATTGCAATCGTGTTACTCTTTTGAGAACACGCATGCTGCCAAAAATTTTGCAAACTCATATTGTATTATTTTTCCTACCGCTTCCATAATTTTCTCTTAAACTCGTTCATCTAAAGAGGCTTTTCCTTTCTGTGTACCTTGAATGATTTTATACACCTCATTTATCATTACTTAAAGAGTTTCATTATTTTCAGTATTAACTATTGGTGTTTCTTAGTAGTTTCTTAAGATATACAAACAATTAAATAAACTTTCTAATGCTTTTACAATTTGATTTCTGTTATTAGTTACAATACCATTTTTTCAGTGATTTACGTCATTAAATTTTCATCCTACATCCTTGCATACTCTTGAAGAGATACGTAAATAGTTTTATTCAGCACATTGTATCAAACCCCTGACATTATCTTGCCTTTTTGTTACTCGTTATACTGCTCTATTAGTGATTTTCTTTTCATCTACCTTCATCATACTTGTAAAATAATTAAGTACCTTTATTAACAACTCCTTCCGTCTGTTTGTGTACGATCTTCATTTACAGCATGCTGAACTTGATACTCAGTTTAAACTGGTGTACACCCTCTTATTAATTAAATTATCTTAAGCTATCGCAAATCTCTTCCTTCTAGCGTCATCGTCAGTCGCTTGTAATATCGTGTTGATAATTATATCTTTTGGAATGTCTAATCTCAGCTGAATAAAACAATTTTTTCTTGCCCTATACGTTTCGTCTTTATCATTTTCAGGCATCTTCAGTGGAAAATTTCGTAGAAGCTGGCCTACATGTGTTCTTTTTCCGGTTTTTCAGCTGTTTTTCTTCTGCTTTCTGCTATACGAAACTTCCTTTTCGCAGCACCGGGAAATGAACATTGAAAGCAGAAGAACTGTAGCTTTAAAACAGGAATAAGAATACGTAAGTCAGCATCTACGAAATCAGCCACTGACTGTGATTTTGCAGATAATATAGGCGAAACTCGTATGGCAAGGAAAAACTGTTTTATTCCGTTGTGATTAAACCGTTCGAAAATTAACTATCAATAAAATATCGTAAGCTATGCTTGTGATTGCTTCTCTCTAGCTCTGTATCTATGTCCAAATCGCGTGTTACTAGCCTGCGATCACTTGAAACTCTAATGTGATTTAGGAACAAAAATGGTTCAAATGGCTCAGAGCACTATGGGACTTAGCTTCTGAGGTCATCGGTCCCCTAGAACGTAGAACGACTTAAACCTAACTAACCTAAGAACATCACACACATCCATGCCCGGGGTAGGATTCGAACCTGCGACCGTGGCGGTCGCGCTGTTCCAGACTGTAGCGCCTAGAACCGCTCGGCCACTCCTGCCGGCTGATTTAGGAACATCGCATACTGTGCATTGTACCTGTTGTTTGCTAAAATACACTCAGTTTCATGTTTAGTGACATTTGGTGTGAATAGTTTCCAGACAATCCTATGAGACTTGGTAGTGGTTAAAAACTTGACTCTAATTTTGGATGAGCGAGGTTCAAACCTCGTGCGGCCGTCATGATTTTGATCTTGCATGGTTTCACTAAATCAGTCAAGACTAATTATGGGGCGGTGCCTAAGGAAATAACACAAGTGAATACCTTCGACACCGTTCCTCTATTCGAGCTTTATCAACATAGCAATAAAGCCTCTTCTGTATTTTCCTTCGGTTTCTAACTACGTCAGCGTGTATAATATTTTACCACTATACACATATTTGTCGATACATAATCGATTGTGTAGGTCACTAATTATTTTTGTATACTAAAAAAGTATTAGTTCAAAACGAAGACAGTTTGAGCACCTTCGAGATAGTTACTACCAATTTAGATTGTTATCGAAACAACTGTTCTTATCTTACTCTCCAAGCAATCGCCAGCAAATAAAGCAATATGTGAGAAGAAAAGACAAAGAAACAAATATAATTTCCTTTCAGTGGCTAACAACGTAACTGTTTACATGTTGATAAGCCAGCAATAAAAATCTGCACGACATCGCTCTTAATGTTAGCTAGATATTAAGAGAATACTGTGATCGGATTTTCTAGAAGCATCGACATAATTACACTTGGTACAAGTTAAAATTCGTTAGAAGAGATTTTCGAATCATTATTTAAAACAAGTTTCTCTACAGTTGGATAGGCTGTCAAGCAGTAGTGCCATGTGTCGTTGTGTAGTAGGTGCTGGAAAATTTATTTAGTTGACGTGTAATTGCAGTATCTTTTATGTGTAGTGTTGAATAGATGTTCACCTACTCACATCACGATCCATAAAAGGAAAGAAGCTAAGTGTGTCCCGTTGACGTTTTTTCAGAGACCTATCGACCTAGGAAACGTCCTATTCTTTTTCCATGCTGGAGAATACAAAAGGATGCTACCAGTGCGTCTAAAACGGTATTTCGAAGTATTTTATTTGGAAAAACTATCTTCATTGTACAACAACATTTTTATCAGACTGTAGTACAGTTTCAAAAGGTGAGTCCTACTTTAACTGATCCTCCTCATATAACCCTGATTCTCCACGTCTTTTCTGCTTTTCATACAGTTATCCACCGTGACGAATGTCCTCTGTTGTTGTTTCACTGATCAAGGTTATTTATATTGTACAAAGAATACTGACTTCATACACCTGTCATAAGATCTGTTATTTCGAAGTTTGATAGAATATTTTGCTTGGGTTATAGAAAAAGTATTCCCACTGTCATAAAGTAGTACCGTGGCGGATCTCAGCGGTAGTCAATCAGTTAGTGCCACGTACTGCATGAAGGGAATAGGTACTAGAATGCTAAATGGTTAAGTAGGGTTGATCTACAGTGGGTTGTGCAGGAGCTGTGCCCATAAAGAAAACGCCCTTTTAGATGTGTCACAACCATTATTTTCAGCAGATGTTTGACATACAGTGCTCCTCTAGACTTTTTCGTGAGTTGTGGTCTTCAGGGACCACAAATATATTGCAAATATATTATCATATTATTGCTATACTTTTCTAATTTCATCTGCTCGCTTTCTGTTGTTACACCTTCCTGTCGGTGTTCCATTGTCTCTAGGCATCTAACAAAGAACATTCTTCCATCTACACGGACCCTTAAGAAAGTAAGTTACACATTAGTATGACAGGCCAAGTAAATCTAACTGAATGGTGTACTAAACTACAAAACTGAGAGGGATAAATGGCACTATTTTTCAATACAATCACCAAATTTCTGTAAACAACAGTTAAAACATTTCTACCGTTACATGACCGTGTTTCTGGAAACAATCATGTACGGTATGTAGATTCATACCGAAAGACCTATCTGATCGAAATATATAACTGATGCTGAGGAACACGATCAACAGCAGTACTAGTGATTGTTAGTAACTGAATAGTGCAGCCTTACTCTCTTCTTTTACTCTTTATTCAACTTGCATGCATTGTAGAAGTGAGATGATGTTGCAAGCATTCTGAAATGTGAAGAAAAAAAAAACACGGATTGCCAGGGACATAGTATCGGCTGCCACCTCCTAGAGCCTACTCGCAGAAGCCCTGCTAAGAGAGATGCAAGAATCAATAGTGCACCGACTATCGGTCATGCTTTGATAGTGCCTCACCGGGGCGTCCAGCTTGTTCTGATAGGACACAGATGGGGTCTCCCCTTGCGCAGACTTCTGGTGAAACCATTTTACAACCCGATATTGGAGTAAGATGGTTCGCTTCTTAGCAAAGAAGGCACTATTGCTCTCAAATGCAGAAAGTTGACTGCTTCTCCAGATGCTACCGGACGCCAGAGATGAACATCTCGAAGACGGAATGGGGCCCCGTAGTTTTGGGCCTTTGAAAACGTGAGAAACTGCTGATCGTAGTGACGCTGCAGAAAAGAAATGTTCACGAAATCTAAGATCGGCCTGCATTGGCTAACGTAAATAATTTACAAATTAGAGATAGAAATGGGACGGTAATGACGTGGGACCACCTAACTGGTTACACAGAGAGACAGAGTGAAGCAACTTTTTCTGTGGAAGAAAATAGTACGTACGTTATTGATTAACCAGGTAGAGGAAGGAGACTAGTGTTTAAATTTAATAAGAGAAGCAGAACGCGACAGAGCGGTGCTTTCCCGTAGTGAACATTCGATCAGAAATCATTTCATCTCCAACTCGATATCGATCTTCGGAAGTCTTCGCCGCCAAACTTCCACGCTGAGGGCTGCCGTCGATTCCGCCGACCTGCCGAGCCACCAGAGCTGATGTACTGGGGACTTCGAAAAAATTTTTGGATGACCAGAACTTTGCCAGCAAGGGTCGTTGGTTCCACCAATGAATGATTTTGCAAGCAGTTCAGCCTCTGCTTGCAATATTATGGTGAAATCGAACCACAAACGCGAGTCTATGTGTAGGGACATTGAAGTTATTTTGTAGTAATTCGATTACCTCAAACTTCACTCTGAAGACTTGTGTCTTAACAGCAACGAACAATCTGCTTTCAACTCCGACCACGGGTATAACTAATTCCCTTCAGTAGCGCTACCTGCTTTCAGGTAACAATATGAAAATCAATGGGCGTTTAGTAGAATTTGCTATAAGAACACGAATATTCTTGTACAAAAAACGTTATTCATTTTTCCACGTACAGGATTATTGAAAAAATGTTTACAAACTGATTTGGTACATCAGGAAAACAGCAAGACCTAGTTATCACATAGGAACCGGGGGTCGCAAACGCCACGAGAGGGCACTGCTTTCACGTGTCGGCGACACATGTTGGGCGTCAGAGATGGAGAAAGAGGGGGGAGGGAGAAGTGGACAGAGAAAGAAAAGGGGGGGGGGGAATGGACGGAGGGAGCAGTGGTGAAGAAGGACAGAGGAAGGAAAGAGGAGGGGATGGACAGAGAGAGGGGGAGGAGGTGGAGAATGTGGGCAGAGTGAGGTGAGAGAAAGAGGTGATAAGAGAGATATGGAAGGACACAGACTACTAGAAATGAAATAAATACTCTACGTCCCCAGGCAACTCTATCGATAGAGACTGTGTAATTCCGTCGTACCTTCTCCCGAACCGATTTCATGGTCGCACGAGTCTCCTATTCCTGCGAGAGGTTTTGTCGGACATGCTGAGCCATGTTGCCATGCCTGCTTGTCACCGCATTAGATTTCAGTACGACGCAACCCACGCGCATTTCAGCAGACAAGTGAGGGAAAATTGGCAGGCAACCTTTCTCGACCGCTGGACTGGTCGCGATGAACTAGCCGCACGGCCACCACGATCACACGATCTGACCGTAATGAAATTTTTCCTGTGGGGCTATCTGCAGGGCCTTTTGTGTAAAACACCTGTTACAACGCCGGATGACCTTTTTTTTAAATTCATCAGTCTTGTTACTGATTTCATGCGTCCCGCCATAAATTCCTCTTCTATCCCAATCTCTTCATCTCAGAGTAATACTTGCAACGTACGTCCTCAACTATTTGCTGGATATATTCCAATCTCTATCGTCCTCTACAGCTTCTGCCTTCTACAGCTCTCTCTAGTACCGTGAAAGTCATTCCTTGATGTCTTAACAAATGTCCTACAACCCTGTCCCATCTACTTCTCAGTGTTTTTCACATATTCCTTTCCTCTCAGATTCTGCGCAGAACCTCCTCATGCGTTTCCTTATCAGTCCACCTAATTTTCAACATTCGTCTGTAGCACCACATCTCAAATGCTTAGATACCCTTCTGTTCCGGTTTTCCCACAGTCCATGTTTCACTATCTTACAATGCTGTGATCCAAACGTACATTCTCAAAAATTTCATCTTAGATTGAGGCTTATGTTTGATACTAGTAGACTTGTCTTGGCCAGCAATACTCTTTTTTGCCAATACTAGTCTGCTTTCAATGTCCTCCTTACTCCCCCCGTCATTGGTTATTTTGCTGCATAGTTAGCAGAATTCCTTAGCTTCATCTCCTCTGTGATCATCAATCCCGATGTTAAGTATCTCGCTATTCTCATTTCTGCTACTTCTCATTACTTTCGTCTTTCTTCGATTTACTCTCAGTCCATTTTCTGTACTCATTAGACTTTTCCTTTGCATTCAGGATAGCAACTTCATCAGTGAATCGTATCATTGACACCCCTTAAACTTGAATTTTAATTTTACTCTTGAACCTACCTTTCATTTGCATCATCGCTTCTTAGACGTAAAGATTGAACGATTGGAGGAAACGACTACATCCCTGTCTTAAACTCTTTTTAATCAGAGCACTTCGTTTTTGGTCGTCACTCTTATTATTCACACTTGGCTCTTGTACTTATTGTATGTTACCCGTTTCTCCCCATAGTTTACTTATATTTTCATCAGAATCTCGAATAGCCTGCACCATTTTATACTGTCGAACGCTTTTTCCACGTCCATAAGTCCTCTGATGCCTTTAACTTTCCTAAAGCCAATCTGATCGTCATCTAACACAGCTTAAATGTTCTCTGCCATTCTTCTGTATATTATTCCTCTCAGCAACTTGGATACATTTCTTGTTGAGCTGATTTTGTGATAATTCTCGAGTTTAACAGCCCTTGCAGTCTTCGGAATTGTGTGAAGGATATTTTTCCGAAAGTCATATGGTATAACCCCAGTGCACAGCAGCATGAATAGTCGACTTGTTGCCACTTCCCCCAATGATTTTAGAAATTATGATGTAATGTTATCAATCCCTTCTGCCTTATTTGATCTTAATTCCTCCAAAGCTCTATTAAATTCTGATTCCACTACCTGATCCCCCATCTCAAGGCGACTCTTGTTTCTTCTTCTATCACACCATACAAATCTTCCACCTCATAGAGGCCTTCAACGTACTCTTTCCACCTATCTGCTCTCTCGTCTGCATTTAACAGTGGAATTCCCAATACCACCCTTGCTTTTAATTTCACCGAATGTTGTTTTGACATTCCTGTATACTTAGCCTGTCCTTCCGACAATCATTACTTTTTCGATTTCGTGCAGTCATGTCGTCTTAGCTTCCCTCCACGTTATATTTATTTCATTTCTCAGCGACTTGTATTTCTGTATTCCTGAGTTTTCCTGAATGTTTATGTGCTTTCTTCTTTCATCGATTAACTGAAGTATTTCTTCTGTTACCCATGGTTTCTTCGCAGTTACCTTCTTTGCACCGGTGATTTTCTTTCCAATTTCTGTGATTTCCCTTTTTATAGATGTACATTCCTCTTCAACTGTACTGCCTACTGAGCTATTCCTAATTGCTGTATCTATAGCCGTAGAGAACTTCAAATGTACCTCGTCATTCCTTAGTACTTTCGTATCACATTTCTTTGTGTATTGATTCTTCCTGACTAATTTCTTAAACTTCAGACTACTCTTGACCAGTACTGTTTTGTGATCTGAGTCTGTGTCTGCTCTGGGCTACGCTTTACAATCCAGTATCTGATTTAGGAATCTCTGTCCGACCATGATGTAATGTAAATGAAATTTTCCCATATGACCCGGCCTTTTCCAAGTATACCGTACCTTCTCCATTTGTGTTTCTTGAGCACACTATTCTCTATTACTAGAAAATTTATTACTGAACTCTATTAGTCTTTCTCCTCTATCATAACGTGTCCCAAGTCTATATTCTCCTGTAAAATTTTGTTCTACTCCTTCTCCTAAAACTGCATTCCATTCCCCCATGACTATTAAATTTTCATTTCCCTTTGCGTACTGTATTAAACTTTCAATATCTTCGCATACTTTCTCTATCTCTTCATTCTCAGCTTGCGACGTTGGCATGTATACCTGAACTATTGTTGTCGGGGTTGGTTTGTTGTCGATTCTGATAAGAATAGCTCAATCACTGAACTGTTCACAATAACACACTCTCTGCCCTACCTTTCTATGCCCGTTACAACATTTTATGCTGTTGTTGATATTATCCTATACTCATCTGACCAGAAATGCTTGTCGTCTTTCACTTCATTTACCCCTACTAGATCTAGATCGAGCCTTTGCATTTCCCTTTTCAAATTTTCTAGCTTCCCTACCACATTCAAGCCTCTGAAGTTCCACGCTCTGACGGAGGCCCTAGTAGGCAGGATTGTTGCGGTAGCAGGATGACTTCGAATTACACCACGTATCTTTGAGATGGTGCGCCGTTCAATGCAGCGTCGATGTCAGGTGTGTTTCAGTGGATCTGGACAAAACTAAGAATATCTTCTGTAGTGAGCGTCCATTTGTAGCATATGATTAAATAACCGCAACGTCCTTTAATAGTTCCGTTCAGCGTTTGCGACTCCCTTATCCTTGCTGTATTCCCGATTCTCCATGTCAGATCGCATACGTTTTTTGAGTTATTATGTATATAACTTTTTGATACTACGTATAATAAAAAATAGGTATATGAAAATACACACGTATTCAATACAACGTTGTGCCAAAATTTTAAAGCATTCGGACAAAGAATTTAGGATATTTGCAGTTAGGAATATTTACAGTTCCCATATACACTGAAGCGCCAAAGAAGCTGGTATAGGCATGCGTACTCTAATACAGAGATATGTAAACAGACAGAATACGGCAACGCCTATATAAGACAACAAGTGAGTAGCGCAGTTGTTAGATAGGTTACTGCTCCTACAATGGCAGGTTCACTAAAGAGGTGACATGGTCGTCACATCATTCTAGATATACTTAATAATGGTGATAAATACCGAAACAGTCCGTCGTCAATGGAGATTAATCATTATAAGCATCTATTCTGACGCATCGTTCTGATAAATGCCATTCAATAATTCGCTAACTTCATTTAGCAGCAATGACTTGAGATATAATGGAAGTAATAGTGCTGAATAAAACATAAATCAAGAAGCTTGCAACGGTGTATCGATGTACCTATCTCTAAAACAAATAAGGTTGTGAAAACAAGCTCTTGTAATGCTAAGCTTTAAATCACCTTCACAGGAACATCATTGCCAAAGAAAACAGTAAATCGAACAAAATACCTATTACAGAAAGTCGCAGTGGTATTGTTAACGTTTGCTTGCAGAAGAGCAAACCAAAATTTAGCCCAACGAAAATAAAATTTATGTAGAGATAAGTAGGAATCACTCTAACGCATTACGCCATGTAATTACAGTGTGATTTTGTAGTAGTACACTGAACCGCCAAAGATACTGGTATAGGCGTGCGGTGTCAAATACAGAGATAATTATGTAAACGGGCAGAATACGGTGCTGCGTTTGGCAACACCTATGTAAGATGAAACGTGTCTGGCGCAGTTGTTACATCAGTTACTGCTGCCACAGCGTTGGGTTATCAAGATTTAAGTGAGCTTGTGTGTGGTGTTATAGTCGGCGCACGAGAGATGGGACACAACACCACCGAGGTAGCGATAAAGGGGGATTTTCCCGTACGACCATTTCACGAGTGTACCGTGAATATCAGAAATCCGATAAAACATCAAATCTCCAACCTCGCTGCGGCCGGAAAAAGATCCTGCAAGAACGGGACCAACGGCGACTAAAGAGAATCGCTCAACGTGACAGAAGTGAAACCCTTCCGCAAATTGCTGCAGATTTCAACGCTGGACCATCAACAAGTGTCAGTGTGCGAACCATTCAACGAAACATAATCGATATGGGTTTCCGGAGTAGAAGGCCCACTCTTGCCACCTTGATGACTCCACGACACAAAGCTTTACGCCTCGCCTGGGCCCTTCCACACTGACATTGGACTGTTGATGACTGTAAACATGTTGTCTGGTCGGACGAGTCTAATTTAAAATTGTATCGAGCGGATGGACGTGTACGGGTATGGAGACAACCTCAGGAATCCATGGACGCTGCATGTCATTAGGGGTCTGTTCAAGCTGGTGGAGGCTCCGTAGTGGTGGGGGCGTGTGTAGTTGGTGTGATATGGGATCCCTGATAAGTCTAGATACGTCTCTGACAGGTGACACGTACGTAAGCATCCTGCCTGATCACCTGCATCCTTTCATGTCCATTGTGCATTCCGACGGACTTGGGTAACTCCAGCTGGACAACGCGGCACTACACACGTCCAGAATTGCTACAGAGTGGCTCCAGGAACACTCTTCCACTGTACACCAAAATCCCGAGACATGAACATTATTGAGCATAGTTTCGATCACATGCAACGTGCTGTTCAGAAGAGATCTCCACCCCCTCGTACACTTACGGACGCATGGACATCCCTGCTGGATCCTTAGTGTCATTTCCGCCCAACACTACCTCAAACATTAGTCGAGTCCATGCCACGACGTGTTGCGACTCTTCTGCGTGCTCGCAGGGGGCCTACACAATATGAGATACGTGTATCACTTTCTCTGGCTCTTCAGTGTAAGTGCCAACTTAGATGTTTCTTTCTTCAAAATCTCGAATGTACGCAAGTTCGTCATGGATTACTTTGAAATTTTTAGTCAACAGTACATCCGAATACTCACTTCTTTTTATACATCTACTCGAACAGCATCTGATATATATGTAATATACGTCTAAAAAGGTGGAACGTCATAAAAATGTAAATGTTGATTTGTTCAAAATCGTTAATCACCGATTGTTTTGCTCCGAAATTTTGAGAGGACATTGAATTCTAATACTGACGTTTTGTTAGTTACCTAATTCTTTTATTTTCCTTTATTAATTATATATTAATTAGTAAAGGAAACATAATTACCAAAAATCTCAAAATTGTATCTTTCCGATTTACTTCAAATGTATACACATTAATGTAATATACGTTTAGCCACATGCAGACTATATTTGGTAAAACTTTACTACAGAATCTGAATTTGCAACAACAACAATGAACAAATCTCAGGGTCAGAGAGAGTGGGGAAGAGGAGATGGAAAGAGAGGTGGGAGAAAATAGAAAAGGAGGAGATGGACAGAAAGAGGAGGCAGGAGAAGATAGAGAGGAAGGAGGCAGGAGAAGATGGGCACATAAAGGGGGGAGGAAGTGATGGACTGAGACAGGGGAAGAGAGGGGGCAGGAGGAGATAAAGAGAGACGTGGGGAGAAGAAGATGAAGAGTGAGAGGGGAAGGAGGAGGAGGTGGATAGAGAAAGGAGGAGGGGGAGTTGCACAGTGACATTGGAGAGAAGGAGACTAGGACGTATATCACACTTCCATACAGAATAGAAACGCGTCCTATCTCTTTTCTTTATTTTCCATTTAAGAGGACTGAGGCGCAGCGAAGCGTGGCCGAGTACAACCAGTTTTCTATATAAGCACAAACGTAGACGTTCGTTTCTTCAAAATCTCAAACCTACGAAAGCTGTTCTTGTATTGCTTTGTAATTTTAACACAACATAGCATAGCACTCGAGCACTCAAGTATGTCATATAGGTAATGGGACGCCACGTGGTATATGTGTAACATATACGGTATGCTATAAAAGAGAAAACAATATAAAAATATTCTAAATCGTTAATCTCCGAAAGTTCTTGACGATTGCTTTGAAATAAGTTTAACACAACGTTATACACACATCAAAAGAAGTTTTGCATCACCTCGGTTCAGAGAGTTCCGGAACCTGTACAGAAATTTGGAATAGAGAATAACATAGACATCATTTCCGACCTTTTTATTGCTCATGAAAACCATACTTTGCATGTTGTTCCTCCATACAGCGAGACCCTCAGAGGTGATGTTCCAGATTGCTGTATACACCGCTACCTCTAATACCGAGTAGCACGTCCTCTTGCATTGAAGCAGGCCTGTATTCGTGGCATACTATCCTCAAGTACATCAAAGCACTGTTGGGCCAGATTGTCCCCCACGGCTATTCGGCATAGATACCTCAGAGTGTTTGGTGGGTCACGTCGTCCATAAACAGCACTTTTCAATATATCCCAGGCATTTGCATGTCTGGAGAACATGCTGGCCACTCTAGTCGAGCGATATTGTTATCCTAAAGGAAGTTATTCACAAGATCTGCACGATGGGCGCGAATTGTCGTCCACGAAGACGATATGTTTGCACTATCGGTCGGAGGATGGCATTCACGTATCACACAGCCATTACGCCTTCCATGACCACCAGCGGAGTACGTCGGCCCCACATAATGCCACCCCAAAATAGCAGGGAACCTCCACCATGCTGCACTCGCTGGACAGTGTGTCTAAGGCGCTCAGCCTGAGCGGGTTGCCTCCAAACACGTCTCCGACCATTGTCTGGTTGAAGGCATATGCGACACTCATCGGTGAAGAGAACGTTATGCCAATACTGAGCGGTCCATTCCATACGTTGTTGGACCTATCTGCACAGCGCTGGATGGTGTCGTTGTTGCAAAGATGTACCTCGCCATGGACGTTGGGAGGAAAGTTGCGCATCATGCAGCCTATTGCGCACAGTTTGAGCCGTAACGCGACGTCCAGTGGCTGCACGAAAAGCATTATTCAACATGGTGGCGTTGCTGTCGGGGTTCCTCCGAGCCATAATCCTTAGGTAGCGATCATTCACTACAGTAGTACCCGTCGGGCAGTCTGAACGAGAGATGTCTTCGACAGTTCCTGTGTCACTGTATCTCCGCCATATCCGAACAACACCGCTTTGATTCGCTCCGAGACGCCTGTACACATCCCTTGCTGAGAGCTCTTCCTTGCACAAAGTAACAATGCGAACGCAATCGAACTGCAGTACAGACCGCCTAGGCATGGTTAAACTACAGACAACAAGAGTCGTGTACATCCTTCCTGGTGGAATGACTGGAGCTGATCGGCTGTCGGACTCCAATATATATATATATATATTGATGTTTTGGCCTTAAAGAGCGCAGTTGGACTAAGCTGCATGGCCAGTTCCTTTTGTTGCCTTCCTTGCTGCACAAACTTTCCTTATATACATATATATATATATATATATATATATATATATATATATATATATATATATATATATATATATATATGAGGGTGGTCCATTGATCGTGACCGGGCCAAATATCTCACGAAATAAGCAACAAACGAAAAAACTACAAAGAACGAAACTCGTCTAGCTTGAAGGGGGAAACCAGATGGCGCTATGGTTGGCCCGCTAGATGGCGCTGCCGTAAAGTCAAACGGATATCTACTGCGTTTTTAAAAATAGGAACTCCCATATTCGTGTAGTACGTAAAGAAATATGAATGTTTTAGTTCGACCACTTTTTTCGCATTGTGATAGATGGAGCTGTAATAGTCACAAACATATGGCTCACAATTTTAGACGTGCAGTAGGTAACAGGTAGGTTTTTTAAATTAAAATACAGAACGTAGGTACGTTTGAACATCTTATTTCGGTTGTTCAAATGTGATACATATACCTTTGTGAACTTATCATTTCTGAGAACGCATGCTGTTACAGCGTGATTACCTGTAAATACCACACTAATGCAATAAATGCTCAAAATGATGTCCGTCAACCTCAATGCATTTGGCAATACGTGTAACGACATTCCTCTGAACAGCGAGTAGTTCGCCTTCCGTATTGTTCACACATGCATTGACAATGCGCTGACGCCTGTTGTCAGGCGTTGTCGGTGGATCACGATAGTAAATATCCATCAACTTTCCCCACAAAAGGAAATCCCGGTGCTTCGACGACCAATCCACCTGTTGTGAAATATGCTATTCAATACCGCTTCAACCGCCCGCGAGCTATGTGCCGGACATCCATCATGTTGGAAGTACATCGCCATTATGTCATGCAGTGAAACATCTTGTAGTAACATCGGTAGAACATTATGTAAGAAATCACCATACATTGAACCACTTAGATTGCCATCGATAAAATGGGGGCCAATTATCCTTCCTCCCATAATGCCGCACCATACATTAACCCGCCAAGGTCGCTGATGTTCCACTTGTCGCAGCCATCGTGGATTTTCCGTTGCCCAATGGTACATATTATGCCAGTTTACGTTATCGCTTTTGGTGAATGACGCTTCGTCGCTAAATAGAACGCGTCCAAAAAATCTGTCATCGTCCCGTAATTTCTCTTGTGCCCAGTGGCAGAACTGTACACGACGTTCAGAGTCGTCGCCATGCAATTTGCTGTGCATAGAAATTTGGTAGGGTGCAATCGATGTTGATGTAGCATTCTCAACAGCGACGTTTTTGAGATTCCCGATTCTCGCGCAATTTGTCTGCTACTGATGGGCGGATTAGTCGCGACAGCAACTAAAACACTTACTTGGGCATCATCATTTGTTGCAAGTCGTGACTGACGTTTCACATGTGGCTGAACACTTCCTGTTTCCTTAAATAACGTAACTATCCGGCGAACGGTCCGGACACTTGGAGGATGTCGTCCAGGATACCGAGCAGCATACATAGCACACGCCCCTTGGGCATTTTGATCACAATAGCCATACATCAACACGATATCGACCTTTTCCGCAATTGGTAAACGGTCCGTTTTAACATGGGTAATGTATCACGAAGCAAATACCGTCCACACTGGTGGAATGTTATGTGATACCACGTATTTATACGTTTGGGATTATTACAGTGCCATCTATTACAAAGCGAAAAAGTGGTCCAACTAAAACATTCACATTTCTTTACGTACTACACTAATATGTAATAAGAAATGGGGGTTCCTATTTAAAAAAAACACTGGATATCCGTTTGATCTATGGCAGCGCCATCTAGCGGACCAACCATAGCGCCATCTGGTTTCCCCCTTCAAGCTAGACGAGTTTCGTTCTTTGCAGTTTTTTCCTTTGTTGCTTATTTCGTGAGATATTTGGCCCGGTCACTATCAATGGACCACCCTGTATATAATGCATCTAATAGTGAAACGGTGTTAAAATGCCAAACATTTTGTATCTCTGGCTTATTGGTTGATGATCAGAATCTGAGCTTGCAGTAACAATAAACAAGGCTCCAAGTCAGAGAAAGGGAAGAAGAGGATATGGACAGAGAGTAGGAGGAAATGGGCATAGAAAAGGAGAAGGAGGCGCTGTACTGTGAGAGCGGCAGGAGGAAATGGAGAGGGGGGCGGAAGAGAAGATAGACAGAGGAAGAGGAGGAAATGATAGGTAGGGGAAGAGGGGAGGGCAGGAGGAGATGAAGAGAGAGAGGGAGGAGGAGAAGGTGGTCAGAGACGGGGTGAGGAGGTGATCGACAGAGAGGAGGAAGGGGAATGAAATGGACAATGAAAGGGAGAGGGGAAGATGGACAGATACAGGACGAAAAGAACATTAAGACTTATATCCAATTCTCATAAATAATAGAAACGTGCGCTTTTTTTCTTTTACATTTAAGCCGAAAGAGCCACAGCAAAGTGTGGCCGAATACTGCTAATTAGTAGGGATAAGTATCCTCAGTCACATTATTGCAACTCCTGCTAGGCCCACCTTGCATTTTAAAAAGCACTACTAGTGATTCAGCTCCTCGACACAGAAATCTGCTCTTTGACAACTGAGCGATTTCAGAACCACTACGCGGCCCGCCTTATTTCCAGAAAATCCCCCACATGTTCTTTCAGCTTGCCGAAAAGTAAGAGATCACACTGTACAAGATCTGAGTTTCGCAATCAGTATCACTCACGTCTGTGCAGGATCGGTCGGTTGTTGGCACCATTTCATTACGGCTAGACACGACATTGCATTTGGCCCATATACCGCCAGAATTTGACACTGAATTTTTTTCTGTTTAGATGTTTTGCTCACATGACTCGTTCTGTCCCGCCTGCTTCAACCGCGGAGCACGTTTCTAGTTGCTGTACCGTTTCACTCTCACACTGTGATGTACCTGTTTCGTACGGTTGCAGAATTGGGTCAGCAGCAAACCTGGAACATACACTCCTGGAAATGGAAAAAAGAACACATTGACACCGGTGTGTCAGACCCACCATACTTGCTCCGGACACTGCGAGAGGGCTGTACAAGCAATGATCACACGGACGGCACAGCGGACACACCAGGAACCGCGGTGTTGGCCGTCGAATGGCGCTAGCTGCGCAGCATTTGTGCACCGCCGCCGTCAGTGTCAGCCAGTTTGCCGTGGCATACGGAGCTCCATCGCAGTCTTTAACACTGGTAGCATGCCGCGACAGCGTGGACGTGAACCGTATGTGCAGTTGACGGACTTTGAGCGAGGGCGTATAGTGGGCATGCGGGAGGCCGGGTGGACGTACCGCCGAATTGCTCAACACGTGGGGCGTGAGGTCTCCACAGTACATCGATGTTGTCGCCAGTGGTCGGCGGAAGGTGCACGTGCCCGTCGACCTGGGACCGGACCGCAGCGACGCACGGATGCACGCCAAGACCGTAGGATCCTACGCAGTGCTGTAGGGGACCGCACCGCCACTTCCCAGCAAATTAGGGACACTGTTGCTCCTGGGGTATCGGCGAGGACCATTCGCAACCGTCTCCATGAAGCTGGGCTACGGTCCCGCACACCGTTAGGCCGTCTTCCGCTCACGCCCCAACATCGTGCAGCCCGCCTCCAGTGGTGTCGCGACAGGCGTGAATGGAGGGACGAATGGAGACGTGTCGTCTTCAGCGATGAGAGTCGCTTCTGCCTTGGTGCCAATGATGGTCGTATGCGTGTTTGGCGCCGTGCAGGTGAGCGCCACAATCAGGACTGCATACGACCGAGGCACACAGGGCCAACACCCGGCATCATGGTGTGGGGAGCGATCTCCTACACTGGCCGTACACCACTGGTGATCGTCGAGGGGACACTGAATAGTGCACGGTACATCCAAACCGTCATCGAACCCATCGTTCTACCATTCCTAGACCGGCAAGGGAACTTGCTGTTCCAACAGGACAATGCACGTCCGCATGTATCCCGTGCCACCCAACGTGCTCTAGAAGGTGTAAGTCAACTACCCTGGCCAGCAAGATCTCCGGATCTGTCCCCCATTGAGCATGTTTGGGACTGGATGAAGCGTCGTCTCACGCGGTCTGCACGTCCAGCACGAACGCTGGTCCAACTGAGGCGCCAGGTGGAAATGGCATGGCAAGCCGTTCCACAGGACTACATCCAGCATCTCTACGATCGTCTCCATGGGAGAATAGGAGCCTGCATTGCTGCGAAAGGTGGATATACACTGTACTAGTGCCGACATTGTGCATGCTCTGTTGCCTGTGTCTATGTGCCTGTGGTTCTGTCAGTGTGATCATGTGATGTATCTGACCCCAGGAATGTGTCAATAAAGTTTCCCCTTCCTGGGACAATGAATTCACGGTGTTCTTATTTCAATTTCGAGGAGTGTACATTCTCGTCTGGCAGCTCTCTAGTTACGCATGGTCTTATTGTGAACGACATTTGTATCTTAATTTCTGCGCTATCCGTGCTTAGGGGTACTAAGTACGAGTACTATCTATTCTCTTGGCTTTATGTCCTGATCACGTCCATTCTTTTTCCTTATTGCCACAATTTCAGTTGCCACTCTAGTTTGTATCCTGTTCAGTTTGTGTGGCGCCTTATCCCTACAGTTAATTTGTAGCGTGCAATCATCATTCTGTACGCATGTTGTTAATAATTATAATGTTTGGTTTGTGGGTAGCTCAACTGCGCGGTCATCAGCGCCCTTACACATTCCTAGTCTGTACACAGTCCAATCTAACCACTTTCATGAATGATGATACAATGATGAGGACAAATGAAACATCCAATCCCCGGGCAGAGAAAATCAACAACCCGCTGGGAATCGAACCCGGGACCCCGTGATCTGGAGGCAGCAACGCTAGCCACTAGACCACGAGCTGCGGACTGTGCCTATGTTCTTGAACTGTTTTCGCATTAGAACTCCATGACTCGTTGCAGTAAATTAAAACAAGAAATATGCAATGATTGTAAACTTCCACTTTCACACACAATGATATCTGGGTTTAACTGTTTTTCAGACGTCTTTTAAGCCTACTCTACGAAGGTCTTCTGTAGCTGTTAACGTTTGCGTGCACTAGAAGCAAAAACTGCCCCCTCACTCACAAAAGTACGGTGATTCAGATATGAACCATTAATATGCATTTCTTCTTAACTTTCCGTTCTTAAAAATTCGAGAACACACAATAAAGCCGGTGAGAATATTTTTGTGATAAGGATCTTACTTGTCTTACATGTAATTATTTTCCTTGTTTTCACTCTTTTCAATTTCTGACTAGTGAAGGCTGTAGCATTGATGGAAATATTATTCAGTATACTGTTATAGTATGTAATTGAGTCAAAAATTTTCACTGAATAAAAAAATTCCCATAAAATTGTTTATCCAGTGTAACTGTTCGGATCTGAAACGTCGTTCACGAATTACAAATGGGTTATTGGTATGAATCCACTATTTGTGGAAGTATATGTCGAAACAAATACACTACCTCATGAAAAGTATCCGGACACCCTATAAAACACGGAATTTACCAGTAGATGTCACCAGAGGCGGACCCGCTAGTATAAAATGAGGCTAGGAGTGTTTTATTGTCAATAGACAAGAAGCAACAGTGGTATGGAGCGGTCAGGAGAGCTCAGCGACTTCATATGTGGATCAGTCATTGATGTCACCTGAGTGTCAAATCCATTAGGAACCCTTATACAGCTGCCCCCTCGACTGTTGGTGACGTGTCTGTAAGGAGGAGACTCTGAAGAACAACAGAGGTAAACCATGAGTAGACAGATCTCATGACTAGAAGAGAGGAACCGTCGTGCTTTAGGGAGGATCGGTGTACAAATGCCATAAAATGAGAGGAACGAATCACTTGTGATTTACAAAGGGCTAACAGCAGTCCGTCTAGCTTAACGGGGTAAAATCAGTGGGGTACAATGGTCGGGAAGCTCCTCACAAGCCACACATTTCTGCAATCAGTACTAAGTGACGCTTGAAGCTGTGTAAATAGCGACGCCACTGGATGACTGAACGATTCATCTGGAGTGATAAATCACCTACAACATGCTGCAAACCGATGGAAAGGCTCGGGTTTGGTGCATGCCGGGAGAACATTACCCGTCACCGTGTGTAGTGCCAACAGTGGAGTACAGAGACGGTGGGTTGTGTTGTTTCGGGGAGAAGACCAGACACCGAGGTCATCGGTCTCATCGGATTAGGGAAGGACGGGGAAGGAAGTCGACCGTGCCCTTCAAAGGAACCATCCCGGCATCTGCCAACAGCGATTTAGGGAAATTACGGAAAACCTAAATCACGATGGCCGGACGAGGGATTGAACCGTCATCCTCCCGAATGCGAATCCAGTGTGCTAGCGACTGGGCCACCTCGCTTGCTCACAGAGAAGGTAGCGTTACGGTGTGGGGGTGTTGTTCGTGGACACAGTGTAGTCCCCTTATTGCTCTTAAGAAACTGCGAGTTGCGTAACGATATAAAGTCTTTACATAACTGTGTACTGCGTACTGAAGACGAACATCAATGTAACCGTCACAAGTAGACTCCAAGCCGTTACAAAAGCGAAGGGTGGAAACATCTGATATTAATGTTCATTAATAGGTATTCGGATATTACAGATAGATGCTGTTTTTCGTTTCAAACCCTACGGAAGTAAAATTTCAGTGATTTCTGCTACACTATGTGACCAAAAGTATCCGGACATCTGGCTTAAAATGACTTACAAGTGCGTGGCGCCCTCCATCGGTAATGCTGCAATTCAATATGGTGTTGACCCACCCTTAGCCTTGATGACGGCTTCCACTCTAGCAGGCATATGTTCAGTCAGGCGCTGGAAGGTTTCTTGGGAATGGCAACCCATACTTCACGGAGTGCCACACTGAGGAGAGGTGTCGATGTCGGTCGGTGTGGCCTGGCACGAAATTGGTGTTCCAAAACACCCCTAAACTGTTCTATAGGATTCGGATCAGGACTCTGTTCAGGTCAGTCCATTACAGGGATGTTATTGTCGTGCAACTACTCTGCCACAGGCAGTGTATTATGAACAGGTGCTCGATAGTATTGAAAGACGCAATCGCCATCCCCGAATATCCCTTCAACAGCGGGAAGCAAGAATGTGCTTAAAGCATCAGTGTAGGCTAGTGCTGTGATAGTGGCACACAAAACAACAAGGGGTGCAAGCCTCCTCCATGAAAAACACGACCACATCATAACACCACCGCCTCCGAATTTTACTGTTGGCACTATACACGATGACAGATAACGTTCACCGGGTATTTGCCATACCCACACATTGTGTACCGTGATTCGTCTCTCCACACAACGTTTTTCCACTGTTCAATCGTCCAATGTTTACGCTCCTTACACCAAGCAAGGCGTCGTTTGGCATTTATCGGCATGATGTGTGGCTTTTTGAGCAGCCGCTCGACCATGAAATCCAAGTTTTCTCACCTCCCGCCTAACTGTTATAGTACTTGCAGTTGATCCTGATGCAGTTTGGAATTACTGTGTGATGGTCTAGATAGATGTCTGCCTATTACACATTACGACCCTCTTCAACTGTCGGCGGTCTCTGTCACTCAACCGAGGAGGCCGGCTTTGTACGCTTTCGTGCTGTGCGTGTCCCTTCACGTTTCCACTTCACTATCACATCGGAAACAGTGGACCTAGGGATGTTTAGGAGTGTGAAAATCTCGCGTACGTACGGATGACACAAGTGATACCCAATCGCCTGACGACGTTCGAAGACCATGAGTTCCGCGGAGCGCCCCAATCTGCTCTCTCACGATGTCTGATGACTACTGAGGTCGCCGATATGGAATACCTAGCAGTAGGTGGCAGCACAACGCACCTAATATGAAAAACGTATGTTTTAGTGGTGTCCGGAAACTTTTGGTCATATAATTTATCAAACCCAAAGATTCTCCTTGAAAGAATTTTTTTTTAATTTCTATTTTTCGTCCTAACTTTGTATTAAAGTCCTTTATTATCACATAGTAGTGAATTTTTCTGTCACGCATCATTTTTCGAAAGTCTTTGTAGAGGTCTTCTACATCTTCAGTGGAGTTTGAGGACTTGGCGCACAGATGAAAATGTTTACCATGGAATATTAATTTTTTGAACTAACTATGAAATTACCATGTATCGACCCTTTATTTAATTTTAATAAAGACGTTCACGTTCAGCCATCCTGAGCACTACTCACCAATACGTTACGACGGCACAGGTACTGGGTACTGCGCTCTGTAGCTTGAATAATTAGGCCGCGCGGTCTGAGGCGCTGTAGTCATGGACTGTACGGCTGGTGCCGTCGGAGGTTCAAGTCCTCCCTCGGGCATGGGTGTGTGTGTGTTTGTCCTTAGGATGATTTAGGTTAAGTACTGTGTAAGCTTAGGGACTGATGACCTTAGCAGTTAAGTCCAATAAGATTTCACACACATTTGAACATTTTTGAATAACTAGGCTCGATCCCCCTCGTGCTATGGCACGAAAATATGTATATATATATATATATATATATATATATATATATATATATATATATATATGTTACACTCAGCTTAATTGAGTGACCCAGAGATGTCTCTGGTCTCAGTGTTTGGCTGCGTTTTTTTCGTCATAGGGTGCCAGCTTACACCTGTCGTAAACTAAATTTTTAAGATAAAATAAAATATAAGAAAACAATGCAGTCATGCGTTGTGGTGAAACTTAAACAATTGAGTCACTCACCTTGATTTATAATTTGAACAAGTAGTTTATAAAATTTCGTCTCTTTAAATTTATTTATTACCATAAACACAGTTTCTCTCTGTCGAATCGCATATTCCGAATTCTCATTCAAGAATGGTACATATTCAGCTAAATTGGCTATGTTTGCTCGATGCAGCTCTACTGGCTTCAGTCGTCTGGGGTGGCCGAGCGGTTCTAGACGCTACAGTCTGGAACCGCGCGACCACTTCGGTCACAGGTTCGAATCCTGCCTCGGGCGTGGATGTGTGTGAATGTCCTTAGGTTTAGGTAGTTCTAAGTTCTAGGGGACTGATGACCTTAGAAGTTAAGTCCCGTAGTGCTCAGAGCCATTTTTTTACTAGCCTCACCCGTAGACACTTTGCTTGTATTAATCGGCCAAAGCGTTGCTGAAATATTAGCTTTTGAACTTTTATGAATTTACAATTTTTAAGAGAACAATAACTTTTAAACAAATATGTATTTTTGTGTCACGTCTAGATAATTTAGCTTTACATATTTTTCTGTTCGTGAGTTCCCACTCGCGCCTCCCTGTCACTCTTAGTTTTGTTTTTATCAATTTTTCTCTGGAATATAAATTCCTCCAAGCGAGAAAACACGGCCAGACGCGCTCTTGCCAAGCGCTCGGGTTTCTCCAAGGCCGCGTAAACGCTTGCCGCTCACCACGGCCCCGTAGCAACTGCCAGCAACGCGCTCTGCGGCAGCAAACTCCCGCTCTAATCTCCCGCCACAGCTTGTACGCTCACAAACAGTGGTGATTCTCTAAACACGATTCATCAGATCATTCTGATTGGTCATTTCTCGATGATCCAAACAGCTTTCATTCATAGGACCGGCTAACTGCTGAGATATGACACCGAAGACTGACAACAGCCGGCCGCGGTGGCTGAGCGGTTCTAAGCGCTCCAGTCCGGAAGCGCGCGCCTGCTACGGTCGTAGGTTCGAATCCTGCCTCGGGCATGGATGTGTTTGATGTCCTTAGGTTAGTTAGGTTTAAGTAGTTTCTAAGTCTAGGGGACTGATGACCTCATATGTTAAGTCCCACAGTGCTTAGAGCCATTTGAACCATTTTGAACTGACAACAATAAATATTATTGTAAGAAGACCGTTAATGAAGACACCGAATGGTAAGCAAGACCTATAAGTTCGCATATACACTCCTGGAAATTGAAATAAGAACACCGTGAATTCATTGTCCCAGGAAGGGGAAACTTTATTGACACATTCCTGGGGTCAGATACATCACATGATCACACTGACAGAACCACAGGCACATAGACACAGGCAACAGAGCATGCACAATGTCGGCACTAGTACAGTGTATATCCACCTTTCGCAGCAATGCAGGCTGCTATTCTCCCATGGAGACGATCGTAGAGGTGCTGGATGTAGTCCTGTGGAACGGCTTGCCATGCCATTTCCACCTGGCGCCTCAGTTGGACCAGCGTTCGTGCTGGACGTGCAGACCGCGTGAGACGACGCTTCATCCAGTCCCAAACATGCTCAATGGGGGACAGATCCGGAGATCTTGCTGGCCAGGGTAGTTGACTTACACCTTCTAGAGCACGTTGGGTGGCACGGGATACATGCGGACGTGCATTGTCCTGTTGGAACAGCAAGTTCCCTTGCCGGTCTAGGAATGGTAGAACGATGGGTTCGATGACGGTTTGGATGTACCGTGCACTATTCAGTGTCCCCTCGACGATCACCAGTGGTGTACGGCCAGTGTAGGAGATCGCTCCCCACACCATGTTGCCGGGTGTTGGCCCTGTGTGCCTCGGTCGTATGCAGTCCTGATTGTGGCGCTCACCTGCACGGCGCCAAACACGCATACGACCATCATTGGCACCAAGGCAGAAGCGACTCTCATCGCTGAAGACGACACGTCTCCATTCGTCCCTCCATTCACGCCTGTCGCGACACCACTGGAGGCGGGCTGCACGATGTTGGGGCGTGAGCGGAAGACGGCCTAACGGTGTGCGGGACCGTAGCCCAGCTTCATGGAGACGGTTGCGAATGGTCCTCGCCGATACCCCAGGAGCAACAGTGTCCCTAATTTGCTGGGAAGTGGCGGTGCGGTCCCCTACAGCACTGCGTAGGATCCTACGGTCTTGGCGTGCATCCGTGCGTCGCTGCGGTCCGGTCCCAGGTCGACGGGCACGTGCACCTTCCGCCGACCACTGGCGACAACATCGATGTACTGTGGAGACCTCACGCCCCACGTGTTGAGCAATTCGGCGGTACGTCCACCCGGCCTCCCGCATGCCCTCTATACGCCCTCGCTCAAAGTCCGTCAACTGCACATATGGTTCACGTCCACGCTGTCGCGGCATGTTACCAGTGTTAAAGACTGCGATGGAGCTCCGTATGCCACGGCAAACTGGCTGACACTGACGGCGGCGGTGCACAAATGCTGCGCAGCTAGCGCCATTCGACGGCCAACACCGCGGTTCCTGGTGTGTCCGCTGTGCCGTGCGTGTGATCATTGCTTGTACAGCCCTCTCGCAGTGTCCCGAGCAAGTATGGTGGGTCTGTTACACCGGTGTCAATGTGTTCTTTTTTCCATTTCCAGGAGTGTATTTACTGCTCATATAAGATTATGGCGTATACTGGGACACAGCAACAACACAACATGCCTGTAAACGCTGAGAGAGGAAAAGTTTAACTATGCACGAGGCGACACTAATACAAATTAAATGATAAGTTCTTTCATTAATGTACATTAAAGCCAGACTCTGTACCTTCACTCATATTGACGTAAAAAGCTTATCCAAGTTTCCGTAAAACCTTTATGAACCCAGAACACCAAACTGAAACAAGCAACACTTATACGAAAACTATGGTTCCTTAAGTCTTCTACCTGAAGATAGGTCCTAAATATATTGAGTTCCGTTCAGTACTTTACCTTGCTTTGTGAACACTGCATTCCCTGCTTTCCCGCCTCTGCAGGTAAAGCTACCAACGTCTTCTTTCCTGTTGCCTTCGCATTGAATCTCCGTCCATTATCGCAGTGGCACTCCTCATGGACAGTCAGGCTGCCCACAATAACCTAAGCTCTCCTCATGCTTCCGTATACCAACATACTTTGCCTTTTATTCTTTTGATTGATTTTCTGATAAGTATCCATAAAATCGTTCTGCAATTGGCCACTTGGCTTCCTTCAGTCTCACTACAGTGATAGGTCAATCAAAGTCATCGAAACAACAACAACAACAAAAAAAAAGAATGTAACACTTTGCAGCTAACGGCCTTCATCCGTTTGGTGTTCACAAATAGCTTCACAGTTATCAGAACCGCTACAGTTCAATAACTACTCCACGCATCACATACTCTGCGTAGCAGACAGTACTATGGATAGGTCAACTTTGCTCTGTCCAGGAGCGTGATCTCCTGTCCGAACGCAAACGTAAGCCTGTCTTGCAGCTTCACCACGTCGCTACAGAATACACGCAGATCACTGGGGACCATTAACCAGGAAAGGGTTATTCGTCCTGCGGTCAAGACGCGGCCACCGTCCATAGCAGGTTTAAATACGGAAAGAAATTAAATTTATTAGCTGCCATGGGCACTTATTTATATCAATGAGACAAGTTGAAAATCTGTGCCGGACTGGGATTCGAAACTAGACCTCCTGCTTATGAAGCAGATGCGCTGACCACTGCGCCATCTGGACACCGTGGCCACTGCTACTGTATGGACTACCCTAGCACGCGTCCCTTCACCTCCAGTTTCTCAATTTATACCACAGACCACCGATGTAGTGTCTCTGCTCATTACCCTAATTGCTCGCAGAATTTCATTGATTCCCGTAAGTGTTCGAGTCTAGTGTGCATCTGCACTTAAGGGCTCGTTGTCCTTAAGTATGTATATGTGGTGTCTGTTCTTTCGAACATGTACGAACCGGAAACAAAACGGCAATCTATGGAGTGGCAACGCAACACATCTCCTCCGAACAAAAAGTTCAAAGCCGCACAATCAACTGGTAAAGTCACGGCTAAGGTCTCTTTGGACTCTGTCCTCTCGTGGTGCAACGATCAGCTCTGAACTGTATTGTACTAGCCTCAGGAAGTTGAAAAGACGACTTCGGCGTCTTCATTGCCACAAAAATGTAGACGAACTTCTCCTCCTCCAGAACGTAGCATCACCTCACGCAAGTCTATGCACCCAAGAGGAACTCACGAAACTTCATTGGACTATTTGCTCTCATCTACCCTACAGGTTGCATCTCGCAGCTTCCGACATCCATCCGTTTGGCCCAATGAAAGTGCACTTCGCGAGAAATAGTACCTCGTTGATGGGGAGATTACTGATGCAGCAATACATTGGCCTCAACGTCGACCAGTAGAGTAGTATCATGCTGGCAGACAGTTACTCCCAACAAGGTGGCGTTAGGCCGTCGCAATGAACGTATATTACGTTGAAAAATAGGGTCTTATAGCCAAAATAATGGTAAATAATATGGTGTATTGGAATCCTGCATAAAACCAACCTGGTTTCAGAAAGAAATGTGTTGCATTATTTATCGAACGCTCTTCATACATTGTAATAAAGTGAACCAATATTCTATATATCATACACTGACAGAAAAAAAATCGCAACACCAAAAAGCAAGCTGGCCGTGGTGGCCGAGCGGTTCTTGGCGCTACAGTCTCGAACAGCGGGACCGCTACGGTCGCAGGTTCAAATCGTGCCTCGGGCATGGATGTGTGGGACGTCCTTAGGTTAGTTAGGTTTAAGTAGTTCTAAGTTCTAGGGATCTGATGACCTCAGACGTTAAGTCCCATAGTGCTCAGAGCCATTTTGAACCAAAAAGCAATTAATGTAGAGTAACGAAATTGCGAGAATACATTTGTCAAGATAGCATATTTGTTGTGTACATAGTTCCGCGTAGTCAGCGCGTACACAACTTGTCCAATAGAGCGCGCCCCGCTAAGCAGGCGCAGGCGCAGCGCTCGTCCGTCTCCGCACTACGAGATGGCGCTGTCTTAGTGACGGACCAAATTCTGCTTCCGCCGATCCGCGTATTAATATGTAACGCAGCCAGTGAGATTGCAGCTAACGTAGAACCTTTTCTCCTCGCGGATCACACTCGCGTAGTGATACATGAACGCACGAGGTATTATAACGAGTGTGCAGACCTCCGATTAGTCAGTCTGCATTAGTCTGCATCAGTCTGCATTAGTCTATTGTCAAGTTTCAGTCTGCACCTAATAAGATTACCATATTCCTGTACATAGCCATGTAGAGAAATGTATAGACACTTTGTCAAGTATCAGAGATATGTGAGAATAAGATTAACGCACCAAGACGAAAGGAACTTAAGATTGTCAGTTGTAAATAGCGTCCAGAACCAAGTTAAGTTATTTCTATGCTTTTTATTATTTTAATAAATGTGTGTGAAAATTAATCAAGTTCTGTTAAAAGTTGGTCATCGTCAATCTGCTACTCTAAGCGTGCAAGTGGCATTTCTATCGTCTGACCTAACGGCAGAAGATAAACACGCCACGATAAGACCACGAGACATATTGCTGACACTCGCCTACTTCATTAGAGCGACAAGTCAAGTAATCTATTGGTGTGTGTGTGTGTGTGTACCGAAGGTCTTACAGTACGCACACCACAATATTTAAGCGATTAACATTGCAAGCGCAATGTAAGTCATTGCAAATGTGAAATGCTGGTAAATTAATAAGCGGTATAACAACTAGAATGTTGAATGTAAACACGCGGAAGAACTTTCATTGTGTTGTGCATGTGCTGGGTGTCACTTTGTGGGCTGGAGTACCATGCCTGTTGCACTTGGTCGCTCAATACAGGGACGGTTAAAACTGTTTGAGGGTGACGCTGGAGTTGTCGTCCGATGATGTCCCATCTGTGCTTGGCTGCAAACAGATCTGGTGATCGAGCAGGCCAAGCTCTGTAGAGCCATGTTGGGTAACAATAGCGGTATATGGGCGAACGTTATCCTGTTGGCAAACACCTCCTGGAATGCTATTCATGAATGGCAGCACAACAGATCGAGTCACCAGACTGATGCACAAATTCACAGACAGTGTGCGTGGGATAACCACTAGAATGCTCTTGCTATCATGCAAAATCCCACTCGAGGCCATAATTGGAGGTGCAGATCTATTGTATCTAGCACGCAGACACTTTAATTGCGCCGGCCGTGGTGGCCGAGCGGTTCTAGGCGCTTCAGTCGGGAACCGCGCGACTGCTACGATCGCAGGTTCGAATCCTGCCTCGGGCACAGATGTTTGTGATGTCCTTAGGTTAGTTAGGTTTAAGTACTTCTAAGCTCTAGGGGACTGATGACCTCAGATGTTAAGTCACATAGTGCTCAGAGCCATTTTGAACCACATTGATTGCAGGCCCTCAACTGGCCTGCTTCTAACCAACACACAACCATCGCTGGCACCAAGGCAGAAGCAGCTTCCATCAGGAAGCACAACAGACATCCAGCCTGAGCTCCAATGGGCTCTCGCTTGGCACCACTGAAGTCGCAAATGGCGGTAGCTTGGAGGCAGTGGGACGCACGCTACAAGGCGTCTGGCTCGGAGCTGTGCTTGAAGAAACCGATTTGTAATAGTTCGCAGTGTCACTGTGGTGCCAATTGCTGCTCAAATTGCTGCTGCAGGTGCAGTGCGATGCACCAGAGTCAGACGCTGAACACGATGGTTTTCCCTCTAGATAACCCCACGCGGTCGTGCAGGACACGGGCTTCTTGTGACCATACATTCTCGTGACTGCCGCTACCAGCAATCATGTATAGTGGCTACATTCCTGCCAAGTCTTTCTGTTATATCACTGTAGAAACATGTGTTGATAATGACGTCTTTGTCACCATTGACTAACATCATGTCACCACCCCAATCTCAAAGGTAACCAAAATTCACGTCTGTTGCAGCCTGTATTTAAAGCAAACCTGACTTGCATCCTCGTAGTGCGCTACTAGCGCCGCTCTTAAGTGACTGGCGCGAAGATGGAATAGACATTATCTTTGAGATGCAGAAGTAAGTCTCGTTTATGTCACACAGCTCCCTCTTGGTGCTGTGATTTCTGTTTCCGTCAGTCTAGTTCCGCCTGAAGATTGGAAAACTGTGATAATTTGTCCTATACACAAGAAAGGAAACAAAATTGAATGTGGAAATTACAGAGGAATCAGTTTGCTGAACATAACATACAAAATCCTGTCAATGACCATTCTGGAAAAACTTTAACCTTACGCAGAAAACATTATTCAAGATTACCAGGCTGGATTTCGAACAAACCGTTCCACAACTTATAATTTGTTTACTCTACGACAAATCATTGAGAAATACTGGGAATTTAACAAAACATCCGCTGTCTCTTAATTGACTTCCAGCAAGCCTATGACAGCATCCACAGAAGTAGCCTCTACAACGCATTACGAGAATTTAGTATACCCAGTAAAATCATTAGGATGATACAACTAAGCATGGATGGCTCCCAGGCAGCAGTGAAGTTCAGAGGATCCATATCCCCCACCTTTCCAACTGAAACAGGCTTACGACAGGGAGACGCTTTTTAATGTGTCCTTTTCAACCTTGCATTAGAGAAAGTGGTTCGGGAAAGTAATTTACATCTATACAATGGTCTCCTAATTGAACACACCTGAAGTAAAACTCCTGGCTTATGCAGATGATATAGTGTTGCTGAGTGAAACTGAAGAAGAACTGAAAGACATGTACAGATCCCTCAGGCACAGTGCCAGCAAAATCGGGCTTTTGATTAACCACGAGAAAACCGAATATATGGAAATAGGTCGAGTCATAAACCCAAATCCTTACTTTCAAATTGACCAACATTCCAAATTCAGAAAAGTTCTCCAGTTTAAGTACCTTGGATCACGTTTCAACAGTAAAAATATCATAACAATGGATATAAATGAAAGAATAGCCTCAGGGTAAAGATGTCTGTACTCACTACGCAACCCACTCAAAAGTAAAGCTTTGTCAATCACCACAAAGACGAAGATGTACAGCACTTTTATCTGCCCCATAGTGCTGTACGGTTCAGAAAGCTGGACGCTTACAAAGAATGAAATAGAAAAACTGAATGTTTTCGAAAGAAAAGTAATGAGAAATATCTGGGGACCTGTGTTGGAGAATGGCGCATGAGAATCCGAAAGAACAATGAAATTTATCAGTTAATGAAGCAACCCTCTATCATCCAGAAATTAAAAAGTAGGAGACTGCAATGGGCTGGACATATGGGCAGAATGGAAAACAACAGGATCGCCAAGAAATCATATGAAGGAACTCTCCAGGCAACAAGACCATTGGGCCGATCTCGTACAAGGTGGAAAGATGACATAGAGAAGGACATCGCAGCATTAGGAATTTCCACAGGGTGGAGAGAGGCTGCGAGAGATAGAAGGCGGTGGAAACAGATCGTTGATGCAGCGCGTGGTCTGCAGGGCCTGTGATCGCTGAGAAGATAGATAGATAGACTAGTTCGGCTCAGTCTCCTCTCGGTGGAAACCAAAGAACCCACCGTTGTGCTGACCAAGTGTATTTTCGTACAGCACAACAGTTGGCAATGTGCATATTTTCACTATCCAGTTTTTAAATACAGGGCTTGTTCGAATTAGCGAGCAACTTAGTCTTAGAAATAGCACCTACAAGACAAAAACGAACTTAAAATGTAAATGTATAACTGTGGCGCGACGTTCAGCACTGTGTTACAGTGCGTCACCGTAGCAGTGTGGTAGGACGGATATATTTTTAACCCGTGATCACCCGAGAAATTTCCTGGAAGGCGTTTGCGTTCTAGCGGCGTCAACACGTGGCGCCGGGTCGCGGCTGCCCCGTCACAAATAAGCGCGGCGCGTTTGCGCAGCGTTACTGCCTGTCGGTCAGGCAGGCGCCAGCGAGCCCGGCCGCTCCCGGCTCCGCAATATAACTGGGAGCGCGCCGTCTATCCGGCACCGCGTACCACTCCGCCCGCGCGCAGCAGCCCCGCCTCGTCACTTTCGCCGCTCCGGGAGATGCCTGCACGCAGCTAGCCGGCCCCGAGTCGGCTGCGTTTCTCCTGCCACTGAACAGGTCAGAGGGCGCAGTCTGCGCTGTCGGTGCTCGGTATTCGCTGGAAGCTCTTCGAAAGTGGTCTTGTAAATAAATGTTCGGATGCTTAAGTTCTCCCAACGTTTTCCGAGGCTCCAGGATGAGTTTTCACTTTGTGCTGCGCTAGTCTCAATCTTGCTGAGAGCCTAAGACAGTGTGCTGGACCCAGGCCGGTTTAAGGACCAAGCGACACAAACGGCTACTTGGGGCGCTAAGATGAGAGGGCCGCCAGAGGTGCCTAC
This sequence comes from Schistocerca serialis cubense, assembly GCF_023864345.2. Classification (NCBI taxonomy): domain Eukaryota; kingdom Metazoa; phylum Arthropoda; class Insecta; order Orthoptera; family Acrididae; genus Schistocerca; species Schistocerca serialis. Next base: position 516,220,791 of record NC_064638.1, read on the forward strand.
TGCAAACATTTTAAAGGTGTTATTAACAGTTCAAGGGAATAGAGGGGAGATGTCAAATGTCGTTTGTGTGCAAAAATTCTATCGAATCGGATATGATCCGACAGGGACTCGAAACTGGAACTTCTTCAATCGAAATAATAATAATAAAAAAAAAAACAGTCAAGCTGCAAAAGTAGCATAGGCCTTATTGACGCGTTTTGACTTTTCGAGGCATTTTCAGAAGTCGTAAAGGAACTGAGGGCAACACGTTTGTCATAAGTAATCGAAAATTGTGGTGGGCACCACATTCGTCCGAACGTGCACACCAAAATTTCGACTGCTTGTGACTAAAGTGTTACCGGCAGTTCCTTTAAGACTTCTGAAGAAGCCTGAAAAATACGAAACGCGTCATTAAAACTTATGCTATAAATACATGACATTGTCAACTGGAGAGCGATCTGTTAATTCAGAATAAAGACAGCTTCTGATATGAAGTTTCTTGTTGCCTGAACCGCGATATGCACTCTGAACTACTAGTTTCAATAGGACTAAGCGCCATCTTCAGATCCACAGAGAACAGATTATGCAGTGGTACTGTGCTAAAACCGCAAATTTATATTCCTCCCATCTTCATGGACTCATAATAAAAAAAGAGTTGCCGGTAGCCAAGTCAGAAACATGCGGCACTTCTTGATGTGTCGTACTTGTATGACTCTGTCTTCCCATGAAGGCACAGTTATATTTTTTTATGTTCCCCTCTCTTGAGTCTGTCACTATGGTACAGAAACGAACGTTTTGTTTATCACAGACTATGATTTCGCAATCCGCACTCTGTACATCTGAAGATGGCAGCTTAGTTTTGTCGAAACTAATAATCCAGTGTAGATACTCCTGGTCAAGGCAAGAAAAACTTCATATTAGAAACTTTCTTTACAAATGGTAAGCTATTTTTGCAAGATAGATTGCTTTTCCCTACAGAAAATATATCACTATTGCTTCACCCTGGCCATAGAGTGGGAGAATTTATGGGACCTTTGCCTTTCACTGCCAAGTGCTCTATCGACTGACCTATTGAAAAACGACTCAAGCAGTACACACACTCACAGCTGAACTGTCAGAAGGAAGGTTTTGGAGTAAATAAAGCTGTTAGGGTAGCTCAGTATGTAGTGCACTTAAGTCCGAAAGGGAGAGGTCCTAGGTTCGAGTCCCGATTGAGCACGTAGTTTCAATCTCCCAGATTGTTTCATATCAACGCATATTGTGTTGCATTGTTTCCTTTCTGGCACAGCCACGTGTCCGCAATATCCTCTCTTCCAGTAGTGCTAGTCCCGAAAGTTACGCAGGAGAGCGTCTGTGAAGTGTGTAAAGTTGGAGAGAGGTAATGGCGAAAATAAGGTTCTCAGGGTGAGTGGCGTTCAGTTGCGCCTGGGTAGCTCAGTCGGTAGAGCACTTCCCGGTGAAAACTAAAATTCCAGCAAGCGGTTTTAATTAGCCACGAAGTTTCTTCTCCAAGGTTGTTGTTGAGGTCTTAAAATCTACAGATTCCTCTTACGCAGCTCTCCACGACTGTTTATCCTCTACAGGCCTCTTCCGCTCTTCGTATCTCCTACAATTTACAGATTTGAATTTCCTTACTTTAATCAAACCTTACTTTGCCTTTGCAGTTTTTACCCCTTACACTTTCCTCTGTTACTTAGTTAGTACTGCTTGACGCAAAATGGTAAGTCCCTTTGCTACTCACTTACCTCCACATTAATTGTCCAATAATCAGTATTCTTCTGTAACACATTTCAGTTGCTTCTATTCTCCTCTTGTCTGAACTGTTTATCGCCACGTTTCATTGCTGTATAAGGCCACACCCCATACAGATACCATCAGAAATGAATTCCTGAGCCTTCAACTTACTTTTACAGGTAATAAATTTCTCTTCTCCAGGAATGTTTCTCTAGTTTTTCTCAGTCTTCTTTCTATATCCTCTCTACTTCGGTCATCGATAGTTATTTTGCTACCCAAACAGCAAAACTTACGAACTGCTTTTAATGGCTCATTTCCCCGTCATATTCTGATTTACTCCGACTAGATTCAGTTAACTTTGTCCTACTTTTTTTCTCCTGCTCGATCTGTTTACAGGTCAAATACCCTTTTTTGGCTCTGATAACTAGGAAGAAAGGCCGATGTATGCGTTTAGGATATAAGAAGTGGATAATAAAGCAACGTAATGCCCTGTCGATGTGTAAATGGTAGAGACCGCATCGAACAGCGCAGGTGGAGGCGCTCTTGGAACGAGAGAATATTCGGTGAATGGAGCAGCCTGCCCGTTCCCCCGATTCAAACCTCATTGAACATGGTTGGGATCCGTTGGGAGTATTACGACTCATACTCATGAAGCATCCAGCAGTTGTTAACCGCGCTGTCGGAAAAGTGGAATTGCCCTACCACAAGAACTCCTTATCGAGCTTGTGGCCAACGTGGGAACAAGAAATACGAAATTACAATGAAATCCAGACTTTTAGCTGCTTACAGGGTTTGATACATATCAACGGGGACAGTTGAAAATGTGTGTCCCATCCGGGACTCGAACCCGGGAGCTCCTGCTTAGATGGCAGACGCTCCATCTGTCTGAACCACCGAGGACACAGTTGATAATGTGACTGCAGGGACTTTATCTCTGGCACGCTCCCCTAAGACCCACATTCCCAACTTACTGTCCACGCTCTACGTATGTAGTGCCCCTGCCCAATACGCTCTTTACTCGTGGCAGTCAGTCTACTGATTCCCGTAAGATTTCGGACAATGTAAGTGTATCCACACTGAAGAAGATCATTGGCCGGTAAGTCTTATCTATATGAAGATGGTATCTGCTCCTTCGGACGTTTCCCAGAGAACAGATACCATCTTCATATGTTACGAAATATCTCCTGCCTTTTGAAATGTTCAGGAGATTATCATAAATCTTGGTGACTTCACTGTTATTATTGTCTTCGTATAGAAGTATCATTTCTGTTCGTCTCATAGCGTATTCCTTTTAGTTATCTTGGCTGGCTCTGAGCACTACGGGACTTAACATCTATGGTCATCAGTCCCCTAGAACTTAGAACTACTTAAACCTAACTAACCTAAGGACATCACACAACCACCAGCCATCACGAGGCAGAGAAAATCCCTGACCCCGCCGGGAATCGAACCCGGGAACCCGGGCGTGGGAAGCGAGAACGCTACCGCACGACCACGAGATGCGGGCTTTAGTTATCTTCTGTCCTGTACTGTAGCAGTTATATATATGCGTGACCCAAGTTGCTTCGAGCTATGTTGCTTAGCAGCGACACACTATGTGAGAGTTACTTTCGTTCTTCAGTTTACCACACGGTGTGCAAACGCACTCTAAAATCTACCCCTGACGGAGACAGCCTTGTACCGATACTATAACATCCGTCGTCTCTTACTAGCGATTAGGAATCGAGAATCGTATTATTAATGGTTGAAAGTTAACAAATATCGCGAGGTGGCACGTTTCGTTTGCGCGAACGAAATTTTTATTCCCTGACTGAGCGCTTCTTCATGACGGGCGAAGAAAGGTAAGAAAATCGATATGTGACCTAACTTCGTTGCAAGAGACGATAACGAGAGGACATGTATGAAGTGTGTGCAATGAAACAATCATTGTTACCCCCCATATTGTACAATTAGTGTTTTTTGAGATGCACAAGCGATATGTGATAATATGATTAATGTGGAGTTTCGTAACATCCATAATACAGTCTGGTGCATTTCAAAGGTAATTTCGCGTATTTGCTTTTCATCTAAAGATTCTGTGATGAACAGTAATGTACGACAAGCTTGTATAGGACTTCAAACATTTGGTGGTCTATGTCGGCTGTAGAACGTGCTTCAATAACACGGTCAAAAGCAGAGAAAAAGCTTTCTCTGCTAAAACGAACTCATTTCACTCACAGACAATATCGAATGACGAAATGCGAATGGCTGTATCCCAATTTGAGAAGATCCTATAGAAGTTTTCTTTCTCTTAAAAAAAATGGTTCAAATGGCTCTGAGCACTATGGGACTTACGATCTGAGGTCATCAGTCCCCTAGAACTTAGAACTACTTTAACCTAACTAACCTAAGGACATGACACACGTCCATGCCCGAGGCAGGATTCGAACCTGCGACCGTAGTGGTCGCGCAGTTCCAGACTGAAGCGCCTAGAACCGCTCGGTCACTCCGGCCGGCTGTTCTCTAACATTTCAAGAATTTTACAGGCGACTGTCGGAGTCGGTAGCTACTTCTACACTTGTCTACGTGTACTAAATTACGTACGCTGTGGTAGTAGTCAACACCGCTCTGGAAATTGATAATGTCCTTCACAGACATACAAACAGAGACACTACACACACTAGTTCAATAACAACGAGTTTAATTTTACCTGCTTAATAGCATTAATTTCTTCTTTAGAGCCATAATATTATAAAAATGGTGACCGTGACAATACTAGTCATATTCTTTCCTAGTCCATTTGGCAAATGGAGCGAGAGAAAGAGACTATCTACGTGCTTATGAGCCCCGATTTATTTATCGTGCCAACAGCCGTGTTGCGTGTGTTACATTTAAATGGACGTACTAGAAAACAATACCGCCATTAAATTCTTTGTAATGGTAACCAAAGAGGTCATTTAGAATTGCACTTCGGGAATTACATCAACTCACTGGTAAATCTTTGGACAAGCTATGCTGAGCTGCAAGGGAACGACGTCGCGGAATAAACCTTCGTTGTACCCAAACCACTGTCTTTTATCGTGCGGCACAAAAATTTTTACTTATCTTTGTAGTTAAACAGCAGTGTGTTGTCTTTTTCACTGTAGCAAACTGTGGACGTTGATTGTTGAATGTCTGGGAAGTTTTACTTAATGAAATCTGCACCTGTATTCGACATCGTTAATGGACACCTGTAGGATGGTGTTGGACTGTAGGTTAGCCAGTGTAATGCGAGTGGTGTAAGAAATGTTTACAACTAGTGTTTGGCTGACAAGGAAAGGAAAGCTGTAGCGTAAGGTGCCTTATCACAAGATTTAGCGCTAGTGTCCTGGATTAAATTGCAACTACTTTTGCAGTGTTTAATGAAGTGAGAGCGTGCGACACTTTCGATGGTGCTTCGGTCGATTAAACACCTGACCAAACGGCTTGGAATTTCTCAGCCAGCAATACTGTACATCGCTTGCTTTCTTTAGCTGATTAGAGCTTGCTAGGTTTTTCAAATGGACACCAGGTAGTTGAGTGTGAATGTGTTTATGTTGGTTGCGCAGGCCCGGCAGTCACTCTGGAACAGGCCGTGAGACGGCACCTACAGCGACCACGGGCCGCTGACGTCTTCACACGGCAGCATGGCGAAGCGGGTTGAGGGCTCGGCCCCCGTCAAGGACCGCATCCACTGGCAGCAGGTGGCCGCCGCCACCATCGGTGAGTCCGTCACTCGCTCCAGTGACACCAATGTCAAGTTCTTCTCGTGGGGATATGGATTTTATTTTCTTAATTTTGTTTTTGGCTATGCGGACACTCAGACAACTCAGGATGTTTTTGAAGACCGTTAACGTTAAGTCAGCTGTTCCTCGTCTTTAGCCATCTAACATCCACTGCCGGGTACAGTCCTCCTCTAGGCTTTTCCTACATCTACATCTACATCCACATACATACTCCGCAATCCAACATACGGAGCGTGGCGGAGGGTATCTCGTACCACAACTAGCATCTTCTCTCCCTGTTCCACTCCCAAACAGAACGAGGGAAAAATGACTGCCTATACGCCACTGTACGAGCCATAATCTCTCTTATCTTGTGGTCTTTCCGCCAAATATAAGTTGGTGGCAGTAAAATTGTACGGCAGTCAGCTTCAAATGCTGGTTCCCTAAATTTCCGCAGTAGCGATTCACGAAAAGAACGCCTCCTTTTCTCTAGAGACTCCCACCCAAGTTCCTGAAGCATTTCCGTAACATTCGCGTGATGATCAAACCTACCACTAACAAATCTAGCAGCCCGCCTCTGAATTGCTTCTACACTCCTGGAAATTGAAATAAGAACACCGTGAATTCATTGTCCCAGGAAGGGGAAACTTTATTGACACATTCCTGTGGTCAGATACATCACATGATCACACTGACAGAACCACAGGCACATAGACACAGGCAACAGAGCATGCACAATGTCGGCACTAGTAAAGTGTATATCCACCTTTCGCAGCAATGCAGGCTGCTATTCTCCCATGGAGACGATCGTAGAGATGCTGGATGTAGTCCTGTGGAACGGCTTGCCATGCCATTTCCACCTGGCGCCTCAGTTGGACCAGCGTTCGCGCTGGACGTGCAGACCGCGTGAGACGACGCTTCATCCAGTCCCAAACATGCTCAATGGGGGACAGATCCGGAGATCTTGCTGTCCAGGGTAGTTGACTTACACCTTCTAGAGCACGTTGGGTGACACGGGATACATGCGAACGTGCATTGTCCTGTTGGAACAGCAAGTTCCCTTGCCGGTCTAGGAATGGTAGAACGATGGGTTCGATGACGGTTTGGATGTACCGTGTACTATTCAGTGTCTCCTCGACGATCACCAGTGGTGTACGGCCAGTGTAGGAGATCGCTCCCCACACCATGATGCCGGGTGTTGGCCCTGTGTGCCTCGGTCGTATGCAGTCCTGATTGTGGCGCTCACCTGCACGGCGCCAAACACGCATACGACCATCATTGGCACCAAGGCAGAAGCGACTCTCATCGCTGAAGACGACACGTCTCCATTCGTCCCTCCATTCACGCCTGTCGCGACACCACTGGAGGCGGGCTGCACGATGTTGGGGCGTGAGCGGAAGACGGCCTAACGGTGTGCGGGACCGTAGCCCAGTTTCATGGAGACGGTTGCGAATGGTCCTCGCCGATACCCCAGGAGCAACAGTGTCCCTAATTTGCTGGGAAGTGGCGGTGCGGTCCCCTACGGCACTGCGTAGGATCCTACTGTCTTGGCGTGCATCCGTGCGTCGCTGCGGTCCGGTCCCAGGTCGACGGGCACGTGCACCTTCCGCCGACCACTGGCGACAACATCGATGTACTGTGGAGACCTCACGCCCCACGTGTTGAGCAATTCGGCGGTACGTCCACCCGGCCTCCCGCATGCCCACTATACGCCCTCGCTCAAAGTCCGTCAACTGCACATACGGTTCACGTCCACACTGTCGCGGCATGCTACCAGTGTTAAAGACTGCGATGGAGCTCCGTATGCCACGGCAAACTGGCTGACACTGACGGCGGCGGTGCACAAATGCTGCGCAGCTAGCACCATTCGACGGCCAACACCACGGTTCTTGGTGTGTCCGCTGTGCCGTGCGTGTGATCATTGCTTGTACAGCCCTCTCGCAGTGTCCGGAGCAGGTATGGTGGGTCTGACACACCGGTGTCAATGTGTTCTTTTTTCCATTTCCAGGAGTGTATGTCCTCCCTCAATCCGACCTGATAGGGATCCCAAACGCTATAGCAGTACTCAAGAATACGTCGTATTAGTGTTTTATAAGCGGTCTCCTTTACAGATGAACCACATCTTCCCAAAATTCTACCAATGAATCGAGTTCTACTATCCGCCTTCCCCACAACTGCCATTACATGCTGGTCCCACTTCATATCGCTCTGCAATGTTACGCCCAAATATTTAATCGACATGACTCTGTCAAGCGCTACACTACTAATGGAGAACTCAAAAAATTACAGGATTCTTTTTCCTATTCATCTGCATTAATTTACATGTATGTATATTTAGAGTTAGCTGCCATTCTTTACACCAATCACAAATCCTGTCCAAGTCATTTTGTATCCTCCTACAGTTACTCAACGACGACACCTTCCCGTGCACTATAGCATCATCAGCAAACAGCCACACATTGCTATCCACCCTATCCAAAATATCGTTTATGTAGACAGAAAACAACAGCGGACGTACCACACTTCCATGGGTCACTCCAGATGATACCCTTACTTCCGATGAACACTCACCATCGAGGACAACGTACTGGGTTCTATTACTTAAGAAGTCTTCCAGCCACTCACATATTTCCTTCCATTACTTGCATTATTGGTTCACCTGAATTTTTCCCCTTACGACGATTTACATTATTTTGAATGAAACCTTCCACACTACAAACTGTACCATTGTGCCGACGGTGCTGACTTCTCTTGCACTGAGACTGCAGTGTATATGGAGGTCGGAGTAGAAGCTGAATGCATCGGGACACAGCGCAGTGTTCTGAAAGTTGCACTAATCCTGCGTCTTCACCCCAAGTAGTTTGAGTTTGTACCAGCACAGTGACATGGGAGACGTCGCTTCTTAATGAGGCACTGTAATCTGAAATGAAATGCTACTAAACGTAACTTGGCTCGTCAGCCACAGCCAGATTATTAAGTGACATAATCCATATTTTACAAGGGATTTCAGTTATGAAACTTCCTGGCAGATTAAAACTGTGTGGCGGACCGACACTCGAACTCGGGACTTTTGGCTTTCGCGGGCAAGTGCTCTACCAACTGAGCTACCCAGGCACGACTCACGCCCCGTCCTCACAGCTTTAATTCCGCCAGTATCTCGTCTCCTACCTTCCAAACTTCACAGAAGCTCTCCTGGGAACCTGAGAAGAGCTTCTGTGAAGTGTGGAAGGTAGGAGACGAGGTACGGGCGGAATTAAAGCTGTGAGGACGGCGCGTGAGTCGTGCCTGGGTAGCTCAGTTGGTAGAGCACTTGACCGCGAAAGGCAAAGGTCCCGAGTTCGAGTCTCGGTCCGCCGCACAGTTTTAATCTGCTTGGAAGTTTCATAGAAGCGCACACTCCGCTATAGAGTGAAAATTTCATTCTAGATTCCAGTTACTTTATTCGCAACTTTGGCGTTGTTTAAAATAAGAAGCCCATGATCACAAAGTCGTGCACACACAATTGTCGATCTGTAATCCAGACTCAGGATAATGTAGAGTATACGTTTCATGCACAGTGTGTAGTAAAACACTTCTCTAGTAATTAATCAGCCTGCATTGTTCGCATACTCGCGCCTAAAGGCAACCACACCGGTGCCGATAAGCTGCATACTCCGACCCAACTGCCGGCGAGGAGCACTTTTTGGGGCATTGCTCGTGTCTACCCGAGAACGCACGGAGTGCTTCCGTCGTTAGTATGTTTTATTACTTGACAAAAGTTACAGTTAGAATATTTTAGCAATTACATACTAATGAGTTCATTGAAGAAAGACTTTTCACCCTTCTACATTTGACATTTTGTTCAGCTAATAAATAGTATTCAAGCTGCTAGTTTTAGCGCGCAAACCGTATTCCGGCTGCCAATCCACTGTCTCCACGTCAGCTAAATCAGTGGATCACTGTATTTAAGCATCGTATGCAAACAGGAAGTGCAAAATGGCTAAGCAGGAATGGCTAGAGGACAAATGTAAGGATGTAGAGGCTTATCTCACTAGGGGTAAGATAGATACTGCCTACGGGAAAATTAAAGAGACGTTTGGAGAAAAGAGAACCACTTGTATGAATATCAAGAGCTCAGATGGAAACCCAGTTCTAAGCAAAGAAGGGAAATCACAAAGATGGAAGGAGTATATAGAGAGTCTACACAAGGGCAATGTACTTGAGGACAATATTATGGAAATGGAAGAGGATGTAGCTGAAGAGGAAATGGGAGATACGATACTGCGTGAAGAGTTTGACAGAGCACTGAAAGACCTGAGTCGAAACAAGGCCCCAGGAGTAGACAACATTCCATTGGAACTACTGACGGCCCTGGGAGAGCCAGTCCTGACAAAACTCTACCATCTGGTGAGCAAGATGTATGAAACCGGCGAAATACCCTCAGACTTCAAGAAGAATATAATAATTCCAATCCCAAATAAAGCAGGTGTTGACAGATGTCAAATTTACCGAACTATCAGTTTAATAAGTCACAGCTGCAAAATACTAACACGAATTCTTTACAGACGAATGGAAAAACTAGTAGAAGCCAACCTCGGGGAAGATCAGTTTGGATTCCGTAGAAACACTGGAACACGTGAGGCAATACTGACCCTATGACTACCTTAGAAGAAAGATTATGGAAAGGCAAACCCACGTTTCTAGTATTTGTAGACTTAGTGAAACCTTTTGACAATGTTGACTGGAACACTCTCTTTCAAATTCTAAAGGTGGCAGGGGTAAAATACAGGGAGCGAAAGGCTATTTACAATTTGTACAGAAACCAGATGGCAGTTATAAGAGTCGAGGAACATGAAATGGAAGCAGTGGTTGGTAAGGAAGTAAGACAGGGTTTTAGCCCCTCCCCGATGTTGTTCAATCTGTATATTGAGCAAGCGGTAAAGGGAACAAAAGAAAAATTCGGAGTAGGTATTAAAATCCATGGAGAAGAAATAAAAACTTTGAGGTTCGCCGATGACATTGTAATTCTGTCAGAGACAGCAAAGGACTTGGAAGAGCAGTTGAATGGAATGGACAGTGTCTTGAAATGAGGATATAAGATGAACATCAACAAAAGCAGAACGAGGATAATGGAATGTAGTCGAATTAAGTCGGGTGATGCTGAGGGAATTAGATTAGGAAATGAGACACTTAAAGTAGTAAAGGAGTTTTGCTATTTGGGGAGCAAAATAACTGATGATGGTCGAAGTAGAGAGGATATAAAATGTAGACTGGCAATGGCAAGGAAAGCGTTTATGAAGAAGAAAAATTTGTTAACATCGAGTATAGATTTAAGTGTCAGGAAGTCGTTTCTGAGTATGGAAGTGAAACATGGACCATAAATAGTTTAGACAAGAAGAGAATAGAAGCTTTCGAAATGTGGTGGTACAGAAGAATGCTGAAGATTAGATGGGTAGATAACGTAACTAATGAGGAGGTGTTGAATAGGATTGAGGAGAAGAGAAGTTTGTGGCACAGCTTGACTAGAAGAACGAATCGGTTGGTAGGACATGTTCTGAGGCATCAAGGGATCACCAATTTAGTATTGGTGGGCAGTGTAGAGGGTAAAAATCGTAGAGGGAGACCAAGAGATGAATACACCAAGCAGATTCAGAAGGATGTATGTTGCAGTAGGTACTGGGAGATGAAGAAGCTTGCACAGGATAGAGTAGCATGGAGAGCTGCATCAAACCAGTCTCAGGACTGAAGACCACAACAACAACAGCATACATTCTCTATTATTTTTCTCAGTTTAGAGAACTTAGTATGTCTTCTAGGGACAATGAACACATATTTTTTGTGATATGAATAACTTGTTTTTATATTTTGGAATTTTGACAGTGCTGGTAAAGTGTACTGGGACGGGGAGCTGTTAGACAGTTTGGAGACATGCATTTGTGAGTTTTGTTCCAATTCTTCGTTTAATAGTACGGGATCCAGTAATGTTTGGGATAGGAATATGGCACAAAAGGTTTGCAGCTGCTACTCATGCAAGATACACCAACAACTCGTCGGAAATCAAGCAAATCTCAAACATTCACCCAATAGGTCTCACCTCTTTCCAACTGTGGATGCGAAAAACCGACCGATTAAAACCAAAATAGGTATTTTAGTTTTGTTTTGAATAATCGTATTTTTCGTTTGGTCTCGGTTATAGAATGTGTTTTTTTTTCTTTTTTGTACTATCAACTGAGCAAAAAACCGGAATATCAGTTAGCCTTTGCAGCAGTGCTAAAATTTTTCGTTTTTAAATTAACCTTCCAAAAACTGCATAAATTTTATTCGTAGGATTTGGGCACGTTTGAACTGTTCTGTTATTAAAGAAAATCGGAAAAACGATCAGCTTCTATTCTCTTCTGGTCTAAACTATTTATTGTCCATGTTTCACTTCCATACATGGCTACACGTCATACAAATACTTTCAGAAACGACTTCCTGACACTTAAATCTATACTCGACGTTAACAAATTTCTCTTCTTCAGAAACGCTTTCCTTGCCAATGCTAGTCTACATTTTATATCCCCTTTACTTCGACCATCATCAGTTATTTTGCTCCCCAAATAGCAGAACTCCTTTACTACTTAAGTGTCATTTCCTGATCTGCTTTCCTCAGCATCATCCGACTTAATTCGACTACATTCCATTATCCTCGTTTTGCTTTTGTTGATGTTCATCTTAGATCCTCTTTTCAAGACACTATCCATTCCGTTCAACTGCTCTTCCAAGTCCTTTGCTGTCTCTGACAGAGGCTACAACCCTGTCTCACTCCCTTCCCAACTACTGCTTCCATTTCATCCCCATCGACTCTTATAACTGCCATCTCGTTTCTGTACAAATTGTAAATAGCCTTTCGCTCCCTGTATTTTACTCCTGCCACCTTCAGAATTTGAAAGAGAGTATTCCAGTCAACATTTTCAAAAGCTTTCTCTAAGTCTACAAATGCTAGAAACTTAGGTTTGCCTTTCCTTAATCTATCTTATAAGCTAAGTCGTAGGGTCAGTATTGCCTCACGTGTTCCAGTATTTCTACGGAATCCAAACCGATCTTCCCCGAGGTCCGTTTCTACTATTTTTTCCATTCGTCTGTAAAGAATTCGCGTTAGTATTTTGCTAGTTCGGAAATTTTCACATCTGTCGACACCTGCCAGTATAACCGAGAACTGGGTTTCAGCGATAACTGGCATCCGTAGATTGAACAAAGAAGGTTGAGGGATTCCAACTATCGCTTCAAACCTGGGCAAAGCTGAACTGCTCGCGGAAGTGTCAAGGGGGGAGTGGTCACACCTTGAAGAAGTGGGGTTCCCGTTCACCTGCTGACTGTGACTGCGAACAATAGAACAATTGTTAACGAGTGCGTTCTTGGAGCGTTTGACGACGATCTTAGGACACTATACTAACAAGGAGACGGCACGAGCGTGGGGTCGGTGATTTGTCCGAAATTTTGTATTGTGAAAGAGGATCCCTAACGCCTCACGTGGTTAAAATAATAGGACGGACTACCCGGAAGATACCGGGAAAAATCGATCCAAATTTTCTTAAGTGCCTTATGAGTATAAAATGTTAGTCCATTGCCGAGACGCCATCTGGCATATAGGTTAAGGACTCGGACTCTTACGACAGAGGTCCCGGGTTCTATTTCTTCTCTGGCACTATTTTTTCTTATATTTCATCTTCTTTTGTTATTCCACCAATTCTTCAGAAAGTTTCGCAAACCTACATTATCTTTAACAAATTAGTTACATTATTGAATAAAAATTATTTTCTTTTTGTCCAACAACACAATTCATGGTGGTTGGTTTTCCATTTTTCATTGTAAAGTGCATAAGGAGAATCATTGGGTTTTTAATCAGAATAACAAATTCTATTGGGAAACATTCAATTTTTATACGTATAATAATTATAAACAAGAACCGCAGTGGTAATTATCGTAAAACCAGACAAAGTAATAATTTTTGCGACATCTTGCGCAACATATAAAAGCGGATTTTTTACAATCACAGGGCGTTTGCAATAAATCACTACAAAAATATGCCCCATTAACATTTACGAAAATGTTTTGAGTTTCTGATAATTTTGAGGCAAACCAGGTATATTGAATCATGTCTCGGAATATTGGTGACGATAATTGATGGTGAATTATAGAATGAATTTTTATACATTCTTCCCGGGAATTAATTTCACGATTCTCCTTTAACAATGGGCTGCAATTTTGCAGGCAACAGAAGGAAAAAAAAAAGTCGGAGGAGGAATCGAATCTGAGACCTCTGGGGTAAGGGTCCGACTGCTAACCATGCAGGCCAGACGGCGACTTGGCAATGCGCTAACATTTTATACTCATAAGGCACCTAAGAAACTTTGGATCGATATTTCTCGGGATTTTCCGAGTAGTGCGTCCTAATATTTTAACCACGTGAGGTGTTAGGCGTCCTCTTTCACCACAAAAAATTTCGGACAAATCCCGGACCCCACGGCCGTGCCGTCTCCTTGATAGTGATAACTAGTGCTATGGACTGGATGTCAGATTTGGACATTTCCATTTGACCGTAGATACCGTACTTGTAAAACCAAATATAGTCCGAGTGTGCCTCTCTGGCCGTGACACCAGTGTGTTCGGATGCCGGCAGCTAACCTGAGCACGCTGTGCGTGGGCTGCGCCATGGGCTGGACGGCGCCGGTGCTGCCCGAGCTGGAGCGTCTGCTGGAGCAGCCGGGCGCCGGGCTGGTGGAGGGCGAGCCGCTGAGCGCGGCGCAGGGCGCCTGGGTGGGCGCGCTGCTGCCGCTGGGGGCGCTCGCCGGCTCGCTGCCCGCCGGATTCCTCACGCACCGCTACGGCCGCCGCCTGCCGCTGCTCGCCTTCGGCGCGCTGCTCTGCCTCGGCTGGCTGCTGCTGCTCTTCCACGAGTGGGTCAGTACCACACACACACACACACACTTTGACAGGTTGGACGGGTTGACAGGGCTGGAAAAATAGATTTTTTTTAAAAAACCACCAGTCGGTTAATCCTTTCGGTGCTGTGGACGTGCATACACGTCTTGCTACCCCGCTACCCCGTTCCCCAGGTGCTTGGACCAACGAGTAATACACGCCCTGTAACGAACTTGTGACGTCACACTAGTTAACTTGTCTTGCCACACGTCACGAGATCTCGGCTCCTTGGGAAGCTCACCGGACATCAGTGTGTAATGGAAAAGATGCTCACTATCGACATTAACTTTGTCGTGTGCTATTGACAGCGTGCATGCATTTAAGGGTGCAGTCAAGAATTGTTAAACTCGTCTGAAATAGTTACTCGCTTCCTGCTCGATGCCTGCTGGTACTCGGAAGACCTACAGAGCCCTGTGCTGTGACATATGCGCCACAGCCCGTCTTTCTCGCGGCCCTCGCCAGGTGCTGTGGACGTGCATATGCGCGCCGCTCGGGTTTTCCTACATAGCAATGGACGTCTTGTAGCGTTGTTCCTGGGGGGCCACTTGCCAACAGAATCAGGGATTGATTACACTATTATAATAACATACGTTGAGCATTAAATATCTGAATAAGAGAAATATTATCATTTCTGTGCATTTTTATAATCGCGATGTAGTCACACCCGGAACAACACTAAGGGACCAGAAGATTTATAGACTTTAAAAGAAATGCAACACTACACAATTTTAAAAAAATTGGTTCAGAAATAATAGGAAAACGATAATGTTCCTTCTGCCTCATGCTGCGTTCGGCCCATCAGCGTGATCGTAATTTCTGGTGATGAACTAACACGAAATAATTACCAATTAAGTAAAGGAGAAGATGGAAATCGTCAAGGTTAATTTACTAAAATAAGCACACTTATCATTAACACATTTTTTTTAATGCTGCGTACCTTTTCGTATTAAATTACAATAGATGACCATTGTGGTTAAATACTTTATACATAACAGTGAAAATGTACTCTTTATGCTGTCTGTTCGTAATCAGTTACAAAAAACTCCATGTTTTCTGATTGAAAAAAAAACAATTAGCATATTCACTGAATATTATCACATGAAATATAAAATACCGTTGCGGAATGCAGCAAGTTCGCGTCCGCCTTTCATGGAATACAAACAGTAAAAGGTGAGGCGCCAAATGCCTCATCTGTCGTGAAACAACAGAATTCTTTTTTATATCATTAATCGATACATGTACATAGAGATTTACGGGCACCGCGCAAGAACGGCAAAGATAAAGAATAATAGATTCTGTGTGTGCTATGCGATGTTTCATTTCTTTTACTTTACAATTGTTCGGTAACTTTAGGCCATCAGGCGTTTACTATTGAGCGTATATCAATGTTTGTTAGTCGAAGATTACTAATATTACAGTCTGTATGCGTCCTGCGCTGTCGACCTCTCACTGCTGCGGAAGAGCTACTTCCATAACTCGCTGAATAAGAGTTTCGACTGTTTATCATACAATGAATGTGCCTCACTTACAAAGAACCTCTTTTCAATTTTTTGAATCGTTTAGCGAGGTATTACGATTGTTACGACCACACGATTAGCGACGCACGAAAATGTGAATGAGCGCGTCTGTGCGAGGCCGTCCATCGGGTATTAAATCCAGTAATTCGCAAACGAAATGAGGTATCGTCCTGCTCTCAGTTTAAGTAATATTCTGATATCACATCTACATTTCATTCGCTGCAGTGCATGAACTAAGATCAGCCTTACTCAAAGTTTACACAACCCGTTTTTACCTCTACAAAACCTTTAAAATTTCGTGCAGTGTTTTCCTTAAGTTGACATACGGAGTAAATATAGCATATAACAAAAAGAAATACAGTCCTTTATTGAGGGAAGATACCAGATTGTAAGTTATGCAAAAATCATCTAACATTTTTCAAAAAGTCAGGCAAGTATTTCATATAGGTCAAAACACCGCCTCCAAGTACAGGCGCCAGCATTTAGCGAGAAACGCAGGGAGCACATCTCTAACAGCAAAAGGGTTAAAATGAGTTTTTATGAGTTTCATTGGATTTTCGTCGATTTTCTTATTTAGAAATTCAATTAAAATATGTGGAGAAAAGTAGTTGCTGTATCACAGATGATGAAGATAGTATCATAAAAATAGGACAGCTTTTAATATATTTTTTAACATATGACTGTTTAGCTGATTTCGGTAATCTACGCAAAGAATAAGTAACATATATGAATGTAACGAGGCCTATTGGTGACGTTCATAATTACTTTTGGAATCACCATCAACAATAAGGCTGGGAAAAGAGAAAGAATGATCTTATCCCGAATTTTACAAGATGCAATTAACTTCCAATATGATTGCCTACGCATCTTTATTAATAATTGTTATATATGTGTAGAAAATATAACAGAGCATTCCAAAGAAATCCTTTGTAATACATTCACGGGCTTGTTTGGGCAAAATTTGCTCTAAGCACTAAGGGACTTAACATCTGAGGTCATCAGTCCCCTAGGCTTAGAACTACTTAAACCTGGCTAACCTAAAGACATCACACACATCCATGTCCGAGGCAGGATGCGAATCTGCGACGGTAGTAGCAGCGCGGTTCCGAACCGAAGCGTCTAGAACCGCTCGGCCACAACGGCCGGCTGCGCAAAATTAAGAAATGTTTTAGGAGAGAAAAGCAAGAAATTAGTGAAGCTCTATAAATTTATGCATGTTTCCGTAAACGACTAAACTGTACTCTTTTAATGTTATTTAACGTGTTTTTTATATTACAAGAAAAGTTAAAACACAACTTTAATAAAATAAATTCTAGTTTCAGTAAATAGTTACTTTCAGTAACTGTGATGGCTCTTTCTAATTTGTGTAAGGTTAACTATTTAACATTTTGTACGTTAATTAAATTTTCATAATTAAACATACTTGGATTTCATTGCACTTTTGGCGGGTTTTTTAAATGTTTCTTTAATGATCATAGTTTTTTTGGGTCTGGTTAAATTACAACAACATAGTGGTAGTTTCTGTTCTTCCACAAGAGAATGGAAGTTTCAAAATTTTGCGCATAAATAATTTAGTGAGAAAATTTCTATTTTAAATTTGTGCTGCTTTTTAATATATATGTAGTCGACCACTAATCTGATAATTCAGTTCGCAGTTTCATGAGTGTCAGTACCTGCAATCCTAAATTAGTTATACTGATTCTTAACGTATTTTTTCGTATGTGCTAAATGTAATGGTTCACTTGGCGTAGCCAAGTTTGGTTGATTCGCTCTGGGAAAAATCTATGATCTACAACAGCACCTGTTACTCAATACGTCGCACGGTCCATGGGGATACCTGTCTTGCTGTACACAACCTTATTTCCAGACTTCATGTGTGTGGCATGGAGGTAAGATACCTCACTTTGTCTGTCTTTTCGGGCGTTAGTCACGTGGGGCTGTTCGACAATCTATATTTTCTTTATTCAAAACAAACACTTGACACCCAAATTCTACATATTCCTTACAATTACTGCAGCTGCATTATTTTACTACAGGTTGTGCATTGTTATGTTAATACTCCACTAACATATTGTTTTCGATTCTACATGTTACTTTGACTTTTTGAGCTACCTAAAAGGTTAATACGTCGATGTCTTTTCCTAATTCTATGCTACCGGCAACGTTCCAGGTATGCGAGCGTCATGTACAAACCTACCTTATCGGCCATACCCACCGAGCTACTCCGAGTGGGCATGCCCCTGGCACCGGGCTGGCCCAAGATCTTGAATTCGCTGCAGTTTTATACTGACAGTTTATCCTGTCTTAACCTACGTTTAACCTAAAATTCTTCATATTTAGTGCTTTGTCATAATCAGTGTTTATGCATCCTCCCCCTAAATCCGAGACGTAGAGGGTCCCAGACGTGAGGCGGCTAGCCAAGTCCGCCCCCCGGCCGAACAGGACATGTGCACGGAGTCTAGATTGGTGTGGTATAGTAATTATGATTGTTCCTTTGGAATTCGCTTAGGACTTATTTGAGATTTCATTAAGTGTTTGGAATATGTCCCGTCGCTTGAGCAGATCGTGCGTGTCACGACTGGGTAATTGTTGCCTGAGTTGTGATGGAACGTTATCTAAGAGGGGGCACTCGTACACCACATGGTCTGGAGCGCCCTCTATGGCGCCACAATCACACTATGGTGTAGCCCGCTTCCCGAACCGGTACAGATATGCCGGATGCGGTCCATGTCCAGTAAAAAGTGCAGCAGTCCTATAGTTGGTTTGAAGTATCTGAGCTGCAGGAGCTCCCTGATATTCGGCAGCAACTTATAAGTTCTGCGCCCAGTTTCATCCCCATCCCACTGCTCCTGCCATGGTTCCTCACCCCTTCTTTTGATTTTGGATTTGTCTCCTAATAGGACTCCCATTATCTGAACTATTTTCTCTCTTCTTCTTTCTTTGCCCAGAACCAAGCTGCCTGCTCCCTGATCTTTATACCAAGCGGACAGAGTTCCATTAACACTAACAGTGCCCCCCGCCCCCCTACCTTCCCAGGAGTTGTTCTGTATGCCCCTACCGACCCCAGGAGCATATTCCGCTGCACCCTTCTCACGGCCATTACAGGCATGACCCTCGTGAGCCTGTGTGCCCAGACTTCCGAACCCTACCCTACGATGGATGTTAGGATGCTGTTATGGTACATCTTTATCAAGCCTCGCGGCGCCGATGAAATGGTGAGCCGTCTGTTCTGACCGTGGGATTTCTGGTGAGCTGTCCTTTCAGTAGTAGGTAAATGGACTTGCTGGGTACTATCGTCATCTTTGCCCTGCAGAACCATGCTGTCAAGATTTACATGGCCCTTTCCACTTTTGGCTCCAATTCTTCGCGGCTACGACCGCCAACCAGCAGGGGGAGGTCGTCTGCGTAGGTTGTGACCTATAGCACATCAATAGTGATATGGTTTCAGGTGTCCAGAAGAGGCATCCCACAAGAGTGGCCCCAGGACAGAGTCCTCTGGACACCCCTTTGCTATCCTTTTGCGATTTTCTCGTTAGGGGACGATAGCCTGACCTCTCTTTCTTCACAAAAGTTCCTAAGACAGCCTTATAGCGACCGAGGGCACTCCTTCGGCCGCAGGCAGGAGAAGAGCGAAGCCCACCACAGGCTGTCAAAGGCGCCACTGACATCCTACATGATGCCGACTATGTTCTTGTGCGGGACTGAGCCACAGACCTTAGCCGCCAGGGCGATTGCGTCAGACGCCGATCGCCCCGACCGAAAGCCGAACTCTCAGTCATTCATCTCGCACAGCACACGGTGTGCTCTCGGTCTGTCTGCCAGCAGCCACTGAAAAATATTCTCCAGCAGGTCCAGCAAACAGATGGGCCTATGCGATTTTACCTCTCTCAGGTCTTTGTCTGGACCTTTATAATCACCACATTTGCCTTTTTCTATATAGAGGGGAATTTCTTGAGCCTCGAGCACTCATTATCCAACTTAGTGAGAGGCGCAACCTACTGTGGGGCGAGATATTGCACTATGTCCGCTATAATGCCGTCCAGGCCTGGAGCTTTGACCCTGTTTAGGGTTTTAATTCTGCATAGCGCTGACTTCGGAGCTCCTGAATCGATCGATTCCATATTCACGCGAAAGCCATGGGATCCAAACGCGAAAAGAGATGTCGCTGAATGAGAGATACTGTAGTCTACAAAAAACTGTCCGCTACTATCGACCTTTCAGGCTATTTTTCTGAATTTTCGTCCAACTGCTTAGCTGAGTGATAATGTGTTTGCTTCGCATGAAGCGGGCCCGAGTTCGATTCACGGGCGTGTCGGAAATTTTTTTCCTATCGTGGACTAGGTGTTGTGTTGTCGTCATCAACATCATCACCGACAGACAAGTCGCCGAATGTGGCGTCACCTGAAATAAGACTTGCAACCCACGGCCGAACTTTCCCCGATGGAACCTACCGACCAACAATGCCACACGATCTTTTCATTTCATTTTTTTTATATATATAAATTCTCGACTCTGTGTGGGAGAATCGACAGCAGTGATTATCCAAAGCCTCGCGATCAACTGTCCGAACACGCCTTGAAGGCCCAGCGGTAACGACCTGCCGCCGTGTCGTCCTCACCCTCAGGCGGCACCAGCTGCGACTGTGGAGGAGCAAGTGGTTAGCACACCACTCTCCCGGCCGTCTTCAGTTCTCGTGACCGGTGCCACTACTTCTGAACAAGTAGCTCCTCAATTGGCCTCACAAGGCCTAACAGCAAAAACTTCGAAAAAGTGAAACACATACAATGAAATTATTCTGCTGCGTAAAGCACGTCTGCGTCTACAGTTCTCCACAAACACGGACGTTTCAGTAGAAATTTGGATTACGAGAAGAGCCAATTCTGTCGTCAGGTTTCGTTGCTGATGGTCGGCCGGCTGGTGTGCGGCCTGGCGTCGGCCGGCGTGACGACCATCGCCCCGCTGTACGCCGAGGAGGTGGCGGCGCTGGAGGTGCGCGGCGCGCTGGGCACGCTGCTCGACCTCATGCTGGCCGCCGGCCTGCTGGTCGTGTACGGGCTGGGCATCGTGCTGCCCGTGCGCTGGCTCACCGCCGCCATGGCCGCCCTGCCGCTCTGCTTCTGCGTCGCCTTCTTCACGATGCCGGAGTCCCCCGAGTACCTGCGCCGCCGGGGCAAGCATGACGAGGCCCAGCGGGCGGCCGCCTGGCTGCGGCTGGACCACGGCTCTGCAGAGCTGGTGCCCGTGCTGACCGAGACGCAGCAGCTGAAGCAGCAGCAGCGCCACCGGGAGGGGCAGGGTCAGCGCTGGGAGCAGGCGCAGCGCAGCGTCCAGGCGCTTTCCGAGAAGAAGCCCACGGCGCGCGCCTGCATCTTGGTCTTCTCGCTCATGGCCTTCCAGCAGCTCAGTGGCATAGACGCCATACTCTTCTACACCGTCGACATATTCCAGGTCATTATATTTACAGTTTATCTGTTTGCATAATTTCCGAAAGATATTGCAGATTTCGCGGGCTGATTTCAGTTATTGTGGCAGATAGAGCCCGTCTAATATTACCTGTTCTCCGGCGAGCAGTTTCCACCTTCAGGTTGTCCTGATGAATTTCCGTCATTGGAATCGGAACACGCTACTTACTGCTAATGCACCAATCAAATATTTGTGACAGTTGTACGATAGGAAGGACATAGAAAACGCGGAGTATTCGGACTTAGAGGGCAGTGAATCACACACAAGGGTAATGCTAATACCACTGGATTCAATTAGTGTTTACATCTGGGTAAACTGGAGATGTACACTAACAGAAAAAATAAAGCACACTGGAGGAAAACATCACTTTTTTTTTTTTTTTTTTTTTTTTTTTTTTTTACAGGTGATATGAAAGGTCTTGTAGGAATATTGGTAACAAATTCAGACAAAATGAAACACACATGTCACAGAAAGGGTACCAAAACAGTCACATTAATACACAGTGTACGCCTCTCTGACGGCAACGGTCGAAAAGGTGCCGAACGCCATCGTTTAACAGATATTCCGAAGCACCTTGCAGCTTTTGTTATCATTTGGCAATGGGTCTTGGACGTTCTGGAGGACATGTAAGCTCCAGCTTCACAGTCCCACAGGTGTTCAGTTGGCGAGAGATTTGGTGATCTTGCTGGTCAGGGCAGTTGCTGTGCACTACGAAGAGCACATTATGTCACAGCAGGAGTATGTGGAAATTATTGTCCTGTTGAATAACCGCATCACCTGCCTGTCGAAGACATGGCAGTTGTATGAGAATAACAACTTGTGTATTATAGCGGGCATTCGTTACTTCACCCTGCACTAACATAAGCTGTGATCCCGAGCTGTAACTGATCCCACCATGAAGTACCGAGCGAGGTGGCGCAGTGGTTAGCTCACTGGACTCGCATTCGGCCATCCTGATTTAAGTTTTCCGTGATTTCCCTAAATCGCTTCAGGCAAATGTCGGGATGGTTCCTTTGAAAGGGCACGGCCGACTTCATTCCCCATCCTTCCCTAATCTGATGAGACCGGTGGCCTCCCAGTTTGTCTCTTCCCCCGAAATCAACCCAACCCAACCCACCATGAAACGTGGAAATCGAACCTTATCGTGGGCGAATACACTCTGTAATAGGTCGCTCAGCAGTACTAGGCCGTACACCTGTATGACAATCGCTCGTATTCAGAGAGGCTCTACTCTCAACACCGAAGAGAACAGAGTGCCATATCACTCTCGACCTTTTGATGGCACTAGAATAGCCATGCTTGGCTGCGTCGTGCGGTCAGTGATAGCCTGACCAGAGACACGTACTATCTTGGTCCTGCTGCGAGCAGACGGCTCCCAGTGGTCACTGGGTGCAACAAAATGTACCCATATTTCTTCCCTGGATGACGTTCTGTCGCCCACAGCTGATATCGCAATACATCGATCGTGATGTATGTCTCTACTACTCGTACAAGGACGTCCAGAACCTTGTCTGCGGATGTGGGGATGTTCCACATACCACTGCAGAAAGCAGCGATATATTATGCCGAACATGCGCAGCAACCATTCGAAACGTCAATTCAGCTACCCTCAGGCCTGTAATGCGATCCTGTTCAAATGGCTGAAGTTGTTTAACGGGAGAATGAGTTCGTCGGCGGGGCGTGGTTGTGCCATAGAACGAATGTTGCACACACTGTTCACCTCTAAACTCTTCACAGCTACTGCCTGCGGAGTCGAAACAGAGGGCGCACAGACAGGCCTTCAGAGCGTCGTCGATTGTCGATGACCGTGACTGACGATTAACTAACAATACAATCCCTCAGTATGCACGCATTACACACTGATGCCAGTAAACGCAGTCCTCTGAGGTGTTGCTTCTTTTTTTCCGGCTCTGTGTATGGCGAACCACGAAAGGAAGGAATTTATTAGCTGTGGAGATGTTGAAGACTTGAGCCGTTGGAGGAAGATTCCAGCGCAAAGATGATATCTTTACTAAAGACTAATAAGAACACGCGAATGAGACAAACAATTAGTGCAAGGTAGGAGTCGAAGAAAGCATGTTCTTACCTTATCTAAGAGGTAGATACTGTAGTGAAAAAGTGGAATGTTCAAGTCAGCCTTGATGTTGAGGACTTAGGACACGAGAAGAAATGATTTGAAATGTAAAAGTCAGACGTGGTTGTTAAAAATCAGAGAGTGGACATTCCAAGAAGGTTCAGCGGTATAGACGCCATACTCAGCTTCATCATCGATTATTCTTGGTTATTACCTTATATGTACCTCTGTTATATTTATCCGTTCACACGACACCGAAACTGATTCTAAACATCATAGGCTGGTGATAATTCTGAACTGCTCTTGCGGGATTATCTAATGTAGCGCCGTCTACTGTTCGCCATATTTCGGCGAACTGACTTGCTGCCATCTTCATGCTGTCCTAATTAATACGATCAAGGCAACGGGAAAAGAGCAACAAACTATCTTGGCGAAATACCCAAGGACTAGACCATTCTACCCCTTCGGAATAGTCAATCATGTGTATTCATACTGCTGTTCCAACATGCTGCAACATTTACCCTAAAACAATCTCAAATATCTACATTTTCTGTTTATTCGATTTTCCTATGATTTACATTTAATTTTCATACAATTTTTTGGTCGAGAAGAACACTTTCAAAAAATTATTCCTCAACTTCATATCAATATTCCATTGCTTTTATCTTCCTACCTTTGAGCTGCCTGTTTAATCTGTGTAGGGTTCTCTCACTTCTGCTACTGGCTATTTCATTGTGCCTACCTCTAGAATTTTGCTGGTGTTTCCCATTAGTTTTGGAACCTTAACGTTTATATTATGGTGGGTTGGTTGTGGGGGGGGGGGGGGGGGGAGGGGGGAATGGATAGATGGCCGGGGGAGGAATATCATTCGCTGGGCAAATGTTGATGGTCGTAGCGCTACCACGTCCTTACAAACTCCTCCACATTATATAGCTTCACGAAACAAAATTTTTCACTAAATCCTCCATAGATTTTCGTCTCTTATAGATTATCTTTTGACTACACAGGAAGAAACAAAACATATCTTATCACAAATATTAATGGTCAGACAGCAGAATATTCGTACCAAATATTGATTACTCATTAATTTCCGAAATTAAATTTCTTTACAATTCTGCTGTTAATTTTGAGTCCTTAAGAAATTTTTGTGTGCTACAATTCCACCTGCCAAGATGGAAGGAACGTCATTCTTCATACACGTATTGATAGTTATCTTACTAGTACACTCCTAAAATCGGCTTGGGTGTTCATTTGGGAAAAAATCGCTTTGCGTAGTTTGGCCCCTTTAGATTATTTTTCTACTACACAGACTTTAGTTCACGGTTATTATTGTACATTGAAGGCCAAAGAAACTGGTATAGGCATGCGTATTCAAATACAGAGATATGTCAACAGGCAGAATACGGCGCTGTGGTCGGCAACGCCTATATAAGACAACAGCTGTCTGGCGCTATTGTCAGATCGGTTACTGCTGCTACAATGAGAGATTATCAAGATTTAGGTGAGTTTCAACATGTTATTACAGTCAGCGCACGAGCAATGGGACACAGCATCTCCGAGGTAGCGATGGAGGGGGGATTTTCCCGTACTACCATTTCACGAGTGTACCAGGAATATCAGGAATCTGGCAAAACATTAAATCTCCGACAACGATGCGGCCTGAAAAAAGATCCTGCAAGAACGGGACACATCACAATTGAAGAAGTGCAGTTCTTCCGCAAATTGCGGCATATTTCAATGCTGGGCCATCAACAAGTGTCAGCATGCGTATCATTCAAAGCAGCATTGTCGATATGGGCTTCCGCAGCCGAAGGCCCACTCGTGGTCCCTTGATGACTGCAAGGCACAAAGCTTTACGCATCGCCTGGGCCCGTCAACACCGACGTTGGACTATTGATGACTGGAAACATGTTGCCTGGTCGAATGAGTCTCGTTTGAAAGTGTATCCAGCGGATGGACGTATATGGGTATGGAGACAACCACATGAATCCATGGAACCTGCATGTCAGCAGGGGACTGTTCAAGCTGCTGGATGCTTTGTAATGGTGTCGGGCGTGTGCAACTGGATGGATATGGGACGTCTGATACATCTAGATACAACTGTGAGAGGTGACACATACGTAAGCTTCTTGTGTGATCACCTGCACCCATTTATGTCCATTGTGAATTCCAACGGACGTGGGCAATTCCAGGAGGAAAATGAGGCACCCACGGAGTGGCTCCAGGAACACACTTCTGAGTTTAAGCACTTCCGCTGGCCACCAAACTCCCCAGACATGAACATTATTGAGCATATCTGGGATGCCTTGCAACATGCTGTTCAGAAGAGATCTCCACCATTCGCACACTTACGGATTTACGGACAGCTCTGGAGGATTCATGATGTCAGTTCCCTTCAGCACTACTTCAGACAGTAGTCGAGTCCATGACACTTCGCTTCGCGGCGCTTCTGCGTGCTTGCGGGGGCCCTACACGATATTAGGCAGGTGTACCAGTTTCTATGGTTCATCAGTATATGTAGCCTGCCACAAGCTAGACAGATCACCTCTGAGAACCAAGTAGCGTGCGGAAACTCAAGATCGATGTCGAGTCTCTGACCGGAAACGTGTGACAGAGTGAATGTTACACACTCATTGCCAGTGAACGAAGTCATAAATGTCTACACAGCAATGCGTAACAGACAGAATTCCAAATCGAACTTGATATGCAGAAAGCAAGGTGACAATAACGACATTCTATCTAGCCCCTGAAGTTTTGAGATTGCAAACGCATGAAGTCGACAACTGGTCAAGATATATGGGCTGACAGTCATTCTGACGTCTTCATGTGAGTTTCACACTGTAGATTACTGTTGCACGTCATTGCTTTATACAGATTGTTCGGAAATTCCCTTTACACACTTCTAGGTCTTGCCCGCGGGGAATGATGCGAATTAGTATGTGCGTGCATGGTTTGATTTAGCGACGAAGCCACATTCATCTGGATGGGGTAGTCTATAAGCAAAATTGGCGCATATTGGGACTGAGAAATCACATTTCGCGACATAGAAGTATCTTCACCCTTACTGTGTAATGTGCAGTGTCCAGTCACGGAATAATCGGTGCGATATACCTTAATGGCACGGTGACTACCGAACGGCACTTGAAGGTTTTGGAACGTGATTTCATCTCTGTTATCCAAAGTGACCCTGATTTCGACTATGTGATTCATGCAAGACGGAGCTCGACCCAATAGAAGCAGAGGGGCTTTGACGTCCTGGAGGAGCACTTTGGGGACCGCGTTCTGACTTTACATGTTGAATAAAGCGTTTTCACGCCGTAGCTTGTAACTAATTTACGTTTTTCTTCATATAGTTCAGTAATTGTCACCTTGTATGTACATACAGGGTGGCTGTCTGATGATGTTACAAACGTTTAAGAGCGGTGCAGACGGATAAACGTACCAATTGAGGGAAGGTTCCCTGGCTCGGAAATGAACGAGTCGAAAGCTACAAGTAAAAATCATTCTGCTACCTCTAACAATGGAATACATGGACCGGTACCGTTTTCGCTAAGAATGTAAGGTGTGTAACTTTCAGTGCGGATGAAAACAAGTAAAAATGTCCTGTAAATTATGGCTCTGAAATGCAGTGAGCATTTGTTAACCTTCGCTAGCGTGAAACGCATCTGCTATATTGAACAAGTGCTCATACCTCGTAAGATATGCAATATAGAGCCCATGTTTGCCACACATTTTTTCTTGTTTTGGTCCATACTGCCACCTCTGATAGTTGCCTACCCTACAATCGCAGCAACAAGAGTAGTGGTGCATGTATTCCACTGTCAGAAGTATCAGAACGGTTTTCGCTTTAACTTTTGATTCGTTCGTTATCGGTACAGGGACCCTTACCTCAAATTGACACATTTATTCTTCTCCATCATCCTTGAAAGTCTGTAACATCATCATGGACAGCTACACATGTACATACATTTACAGGCCCCGGCGCTTATGACTTTGACGCTCCGTGACACTCTGTAGTGTCCTTGGATGACGTTTCCGCACGTTGGTTCCTTTTGAAAATATTATGTACGATCTCCCCTCTACAAGTCCTAGAAGTTTGTAATAGGAATGTCCTAACACCGTGTTCAAAGTAACAGCGCCGAGGAGCATGAGCTTAGTCTTTTGTTGTTTGACCGATCTTTGTCGCATCCAGCAGCCTCAATAAAATGTTGCTCCAGAAGCATGCGTTACAGTAGTATTGCGTGGATAGTCTCAACTGAAATGCGTACCTACGGAGGTCAAAACAATAAAATTAACTGTCTCTAGGCGTGATTTTAGGAGCAAAATTTTATTTTTATGGACATATTAAGGAAATCAGCGGTATCCATTACTGGATAAGTTAAACGCTGCCATAACGATTCGTGAGCTCTTCCACGTATTTCTACACATTCCTTAATAACTGAATCTCAGAACGATCACGTCATGGCAGTGATTTTCGCGTCAGAATAATCCATGAAGTGTTCCGCCTAGATACAGTGCTCAGCAATATCTGTCTTAACTTTGCTGTGAAAGGCGAGTGTGGTGTTCATGTTACAAGCACATTTCATAAACTGTGCACGTGATCCGCATAAAGTAGTGTTTGCCATATCGACGTTGTATTCTCTACAGTCCTGTCTTCCGCAAGCCCACATCATCTTTTACCGAGCACGGAAGAACAAAGATTTTTGTAGTTGGCCTAGAGATTACTTGAACATGCTTGTTTAAGAGTATGCCTAATTTATGCCTAATTTACCTGAAACGTTAGCTTCATATGCGAGAAATGCCTAGCAAACGAAAATCTTGGCCACAATATGGTCTCTCTTCGATTCATTTATTGAGGTATGTACAAAACACGATTGTAGGATGACCTCACTAATTATAATGGTGGCTTTCAACTTTAAAAGGAGTGGGCTACGGTTACTGGTTTAATATCCTCGCAAATACATTTTTTTTACCAAATATCATGCCCAGAGAAAGTTAATTTTATTATTTTGACCACTGAATCTTAACTCTGTGTACCTACAGATCGACAAGGGACGTGCAATCAAAAACTCTGTTGCGAATTCCCTCTTCGCCTCATATGGAGTAACATTTCATAGAGGACGTTAAACCCGACAGAGGCCCGTCATACGCCCGCCACATATGCGCACGTGACACCGTGCCAGTTGCTTGTATAAGGCCTGCGACGGACACCAGAAAAGCTCCACTTTGTCTTATCATAGTCATGGGTGTCACACATAACCAGTGAACAAGGGTTGCTCTATTTTGCTAATTGTACTCTCTCTTTAAGAGTGATCTACTATCAAATATCGCAAAACTGAGTATTTTTAGTGCTACCACGTATAGCGGGGAAGCGTAGTGACTGGCCGCCGACACACACTTCGGAAGAATGCCGTATTTAGAGAAAAGTTTACCACCACGAACGCTCGCCCCTATAATCTCAACACTTAGTGCCACCACCCATCTATTCAATCATCCACATAAAATCCATCAGATTCTATATGGAACGTCTTCTTCAGACTACATCAACTCATTAGGCGAAGAAATCATAAATTCACTTCATAAACGTCCATAGCTGACCTTCACAAGACCCTTAGGGACCCTTGCTTATTTACAAAGTACGCAGACGTAACACTCTACGCAGGCAGTCAAAACCCCTCCTTATCTACACAACCGTGGCACAATCTGAAGTCGCATGATGCCCTGTGGAGATGCTGCCAGTTTTATCTGACCAATACGCTCAGCAATCTCCAGTATAAAACTCACCTGGCAGTCAACCGGAATATCGTGATAAGACGTCATCCGGCTACAATTGCGAAATCGCATGGAATACCCATTACGCTACGAAGATTTCAAGAATGACATCGATCTTGAACTATCGATCCAGCACGTGGGCTGGATTTTTACCTCCTGCAGATGGTCAACTGCCAAATGTGGTGTAATTGTAAAATGTAAACTTTAACGGCCGGAAATATCACAATTAATAAAATGTTCCGGGCTATTACGCCGTGGTCGAATGGATTTCACTTTAAAACCCGACGTCTCGTCTCCATCTGCGGAGGACATTTTCAAGGCGGCTCGTAGCTTTGCTGAATGTTCGATTAACGCCGTGGCTCGCTACTGAGCACTACTGAGTCAGTAGTGAGCCAGGCTGTGAATCGAACATTCAGCAAAGCTACGAGCCCACTTGAAAATGTCCTCCGCAGATGGGAACGAAACATCGGGTTTTAAAGTGAAATCCATTAGACCACGAGGGCATAATAGCCTAGAAAATTTTATTAATTGTGATGTGGTGTACTTGTTGCAGTCATGGCAGCATAAAGCGGAACAATGTTTCACGCAAATGCTATCTCCGTCACTTCCCGAATGTGCCTCCATATCGTGACGAAATATAGTTGGACAAAAATATGGGAACACCATGAGAAATGTATGCGTGAACATAAATGCTGATGCTAGCCAAGACTGTAGGATGGGTTTTTGTACCTGACCCGGTCTAAGGCGCTGCAGTCATGCACTGTGCGGCTGGTCCCGGCGTAGGTTCGAGCCCTCCCTCGGGCATGGATGTGTTTGTTTGTCCTTAGGATAATTTAGGTGAAGTAGTGTGTAAGTTTAGGGACTGATGACCTTAGCAGTTAAGTCCCATAAGATTTCACACACATTTGAACCTTTTTTTTCTTTTTTCTTTTTTTTGTGCCTGACCTCGAACGGCAGCTGTGCGCTGCCGTCAATACGTGTCAGTCGTGGTCCAAACTGCGCTCTCTGTAACTATGAGTGTGTTACATCGGAACCAACTGAATTCGAGCGTGGCCAAAAGGTTGATGCTCCTGTGGTGGGCGCTTCCGTGTTTGATGTTTCAGGAGACACCGTATCAAAAATGTATTCCGCATACAGGGAGAGCGATAAAACATCATCCGGTAAGTCCCAACACGGACTAAAGTGCACTGACTAATTGCGACAGACGGTCATTAAAGAGGTTGGTTTGGGTTGTTTGGGGGAGGAGACCAGACAGCGAGATAATCGGTCTCATCGGATTAGGGAAGCATTGGGAAAGAAGTCGGCCGTGCCGTATCAAATGAACCACCTTGGCATTTGCCTGGAGCGATTTAGGGAAATCACGGAAAACCTGAATCAGGATGGCCGGACACGGGATTGAACCTTCGTCCTCCCGAATGCGAGTCCAGCATTGAAGAGGACTATGACGAAATATAGCAGGACGACAGCTGAAAAAGTCACTGCAGAGCTGAATGTCGCATTTGCAAAACCTGTCAGCACCAAAAAAAGACGAAGATCCGCGCGGGATAGCCGTGCGGTCTTGGACGGCTTGTCATGATCCGCGCGCCTCTCCCCGTCGGTGGTTCGGGTCCTCCGTCAGGCATGGGTGTGTGTTGTTCTTACCATAAGTTAGATTAAGTAGTGTATCCTTAGAGAACTATGACCTCAGCGGTTTGGTCCCACAGGATCTTACCAAAAATTTCCAACACGAAGGGTGCTTCAAAAGCAGGGAATTTCAGGGAGAGATGGAATTCCAAAACCACACAACGGCGATACAAATGCCTGTAACAAGAAAACGTGGTGACAAAGCAATAAAATCTGAGCTATAGAGCAATGGAAGAGAGCTATTTGGTCGGATGAGTCTTTTTGCACATTGTTCCCAAAGTCTGAGCGAGTTTATGTTCCAAGAGTGAAAATTGTGAGGATGCAGGTGATTATTTGGTCAGCCATATCGTGGTATTCCATGGGTACCATGGTTTTCAGCATTTTGGCTGATCCGGTCCATCTCACGGTGCAATGTTAGTTCGTCAATAGCAATGCTGTGTTCCAAGAAAACTTCAGAATTGGTTCTGTAGGCACAAGGATGGATGAATTTTTGCGTCTCCCCTAACCACCACAGTCACAAGATGTCAATATCACTGAGCCTTTGTGGTCTATTTTAGAGCAAAGGGTGCGTGACCGCTATTCACCTCCATCATTGTTATTTAAACTTGTCACTATTTTGCAGAAAGAATGGCATAAGATTTTATTGAAAACCATACAGGACCTGTATTTATCAATTTCTGGACGAGTGGATTTTGAGGTCAACGGTTTTGCTACACGGTATTAGACGCGGTAATGGATGTACCACAATTATCAGTGCACGGCATGATGCGCTTCCATGTCCTCCTACTCATCTGCATTAGCAGCTAAGTTCTTTTTCATGTGGAGTAAGACAGTGCTCCTTTTACTTCCAGGTTCTGCAGCACACATTCTGGTTGACTTGTAGGGTGACCCCATCGCCGATACAGTAATTCCAGTACTTATTTCCTTTCAGACTGATGGACCACACAGAGTGGCGGACATGTAATACACGTGTCAAGCGAAAACCTTTCTTTTACCACATGAGAAAATGAAATGTCGTGTGGCTAGGGTCGTCCGTCGGGCAGACCAGTCGCCTGGTGCAAGTCTTTCTAGTTGACGCCACTTTGCAGACTTGCGTGTCGATGGGTATGAGATGATGATGATTGAGACAACACAACACTCAGTTCCTCAGGGGGGAAAATCTCCAACCCAACTGGGGATGGAACCCGGGCCCCTTGGTATGGCAGTCCGCCACAATGACCACTCAGCTATCGGGGCGGTCATCTATCTACCACATGATCGAACTCTTATGATTTGGAGCTCCTTACAGAACCATCACGAGATCTATCCATCACTATTCTCGTATTTTCGTTGTTATGCCTCCCTTCATGAATCCAAACTTGTCACTAAGCGTTACTCCAAAGTGATCTCTGGTACCTGTCAATGTTCTTCACCAAACAGGCAGAGACAATCAATCAGTTGTTCAAGGCACAGACTTTATTCTCCTCCCAGGGCAGTCACGTGGCAGTTGTGTGGCCAATCACCTTGCAATTCATGTGATGAGCACTGTTGCCATATGAATGATAAGAACGAGATGTTGAAATCGTAAATATGTTATTATGACACTTTGTTACACGCTTTTAGTTCAGGTGTGTCAACGGCCTTGCCGCAGTGGATACACCGGTTCCCGTCAGACTAACGAAGTTAAGCGCTGTCGGGCGTGGCCGGCACTTGGATGGGTGACCATCCGGATTGCATTGTTTGGGGGAGCAGACCAGACAGCGAGGTCATCGGTCTCGTCGGATTAGGGAGGGACGGGGAAGGAAGTCGGCCGTGCCCTTTTAAAGGAACTATCCCGGCATTTGCCTGGAGCGATTTAGGGAAATCACGGAAAACCTAAATCAGGATGGTTGGACGCGGGATTGAACCGTCGACCTCCCGAATTGACCATCCGGGCCGCCATGAGCTGTTGCCATTTTTCGGGGCGCACTCATCCTCGTGATGCCAACTGAGGAGCTACTCGACCGAATAGTGGCGGCTCCCGTCAAAGAAAACCATCATAACGACTAGGAGAGCGGTGTGCTGACCACATGCCCCTCCTATCTTCATCTTCAGCTGAGGATTACACGGCGGTCGGCTGGTCCTGATGGGCCACTTTTGGCCTGAAGACGGAGTGCTTTTAGTTCAGGTGTAAAGGGACTTTATATCTAAGGCATAGGCTCCTGTGTACAAGTGGCGATCGTCATAAGGTCAAACTGTCAGTAAAAGCCCCTCTAGGGTCACGTCTTTCCTTTCCCTTTAGAGGTGTTACTTTCGATGGGTGAGATTCTGCATTTGGTTCCTGGAAGACGTGCTTTCTGTTATACAGGAAGCAGGGACGTCCATCTCCCCGCAGCTGTCGATGGTGATAACGGGTGCCATCCAGTTCGTGGCGACCGGATTCTCTTCGGTGCTGGTGGAGAACGCGGGTCGTCGCCCGCTGATGATCAGCTCCGGGCTGCTGATGACGTTCTCGCACTTGACGCTGGCGGTGCACCAGGGCTGGCCGTGGCTGCAGCTAGTGGCCGGCTGGCTGCCGCTCGTGGCCATCAACCTCTTCCTCATCGGCTTCGCCGTGGGGCTGGGCCCGCTGTCGTGGCTGCTGATCGCCGAGCTGCTGCCGCCCGGAGACAAGCGCTGGGCCGTCGGCGCCGCCACCTCCGTCAGCTGGCTCGCCTGCGCCCTCATGACCGGCTTCTTCGACGAGTTCGTCCGCCTCTTCGGCACGTCGGCCGCCTACTGGGTGCTGGGCTGCATCTGCGCCGCCTACACAGTCTTCGTCACGGCGCTTCTCCCGGAGACGCGCGGCCTCACGGGCCACCAGATACAGTGCCACCTGTCGAGGCAGGGCGGCACCTCCTGCTGCATAAGTTCCGGCAGCTGCGACAACGTGCAGGAGACCGACCAAACGTCAGGACATGTCTAGCAGCAAGTGGCTTTCTCTCCCAGCAAGACCGAAAAGAGACTGTGCTGTTGCCCTCATTAGAACTGTTTGGAAAGGAAAAGAACACTTCTGCCGCAGTTGATATAGTAGTCAATGAATCATCAAACACACACCCTCTCTCTCTCTCTGTCTATACGCACACACATAAACAGACACACACACACACACACACACACACACACACACACTATCTCCCATCAGTCACTTGCGAGGTAAAATAATAGACTGAAATTGTTGATGACTTTCCCCTTCACAAAGGCTACCGGCAACTTACTATGGTACTATCTATTTTGGGTCGACAATCTTTTCACTCGTTTGACGCTGTTTACCACGACTTCTTCTTCTCTGCTTATCTCTTCATCGGAAACTAGTACTTGCACTCAACACCCTCAATTATTTGTTGAGTGTATTCCGATCTCCTCCCCTACTCCCCTCTGCAGCTCCATCTATTTCTTGATGTATTGATACATGTCCTATCATCCTGTCGCTTTTTCTTGTATGTGTTCTCTATGTGTTCCTTTCTTCTTTCACTCTGCGAACCATGTTCTTACGTTATCAGTCCAACTAATGTCCGCCCCCGGTAGCTGAGTGGTAACTGAGTGGAAGGATCAACAATCGGACTTTAACGGATGTCACGTGACGTCCGCAACGACCAAACTCAACGATAAAAAAAAAAAGTGGTCAGCTCGACAGGCTGTCAATCCTAAGGGCCCGGTTTTGATTCCCGGCTGGGTCGGAGATTTTCTTCGCTCAGGAACTGGGTGTTGTGTTGTCCTAATCATCATCATTTCACCCCCATCGACGCGCAAGTCGCCGAAGTGGCGTCAAATCGAAAGACTTGCACCAGGCGAGCGGTCTACCCGACGGGATGCCCTCGTCACACGACATTATTATATTTAGTCCAACTAATTTACAACATCCTTCTATAGCACCACATCTCAAATACTTTGAGGCTCTTCTTTTGCGTTTCTCCCACAACCCATCATTCACTTCGATTCAATGCTGTGCCTCAAACATGCGCTCTTAGAGATTTCTTCATCAAATTGAGGTCGATGTTTGGTACGAATGTCCTCTTTTTCTGTCCTAACCTTATTTCGATGTCCTCTTTGCTTTTTCCGCCGTGTGCTGTTTAACTTCTAACGTAGCAGAATTCCTTCACTTCATCTATTTCGTGGTCACAAATTCCGATGTGAAGTTTATCGCTTATCTCATTTCTGCTACTCCCCATCACTTCCGTCTTCTCTCTATTTGCCCTCAACGCATATTCTATACTCACTATACTGATTATTCCACTCAGCAGGTCTTGTAATTCTTCTTCACCTTCAGTGAGGATAGCCCTGTCATCAATGAATCTCATAACTGGTACCCTTTCACTCTCAGTCCCACTCGTGAACGTAACTCCTACTTCCGTTATTGTGTTTACGGTGTGTAGATTGAACAGTAGTGCCGGGAGATTGCATTCCCTTCCTTACTTCCTTTTTAATCTAACTGTTCCCTCCTGATTTTTGTACATAGTCTTTTCGGCCATGGTTCTATACAGCTTGCACTTATTTTCCTTAGGACCATCAAGATCTTGCACCATTTGACATTGTAGAATGAAATTACAGAAAAAATCATCTAGACAACCGTCAGCGCCCACCAATGTTTCAGTGTGATGATACAGAAAATCTTGTGGAGAAGAACATTTTAGTCGGAGTTGGTGCGTTAATCATTGAAATTATCAAATTCTCTCTCTCTCTCTCTCTCCCTCTCCCTCTCTCTCTCTCTCTCTCTCTCTCTCTCTCTCTCTCCCTTTCTCCCTTGCCCCTTCCTCTCTCCCTATTCCTCCCTCCCTAAAACACACACACACACACACACTAACAAACAAAGAAACAAACACTTTTGAGAACTCATTTTCCCTTTCTTTGCTATTGTGCGCATCGAAAAGATTGTTAAAAGCTAACTAAAATATATTGGTAATAATTATTGCTCATTATTTAAGTGAGATGATATAGTGAAATGACTGGAGAGAAGGTGCATAGTGTTATTGCCCTCCTATAGACTCAGCTTTCTACAATCTGTTTGATTGTGCACACATCAATCCGATCACTCAGGTCATTAATTCTAATTCTGAGGCACCATTTGTGTTTTCCGTCGTGAAACAAATCCTGTGCCTGTAATACATATATAGCTGGACGCGAATTAGTTTGTATGATTTGTTAAGAAGGATAGACAGGATTTCATACAAATTGATGATTATTATTCTATTGTCATCTCCTAATTTTTCTTCTGATCTAACTCTCCATGTATTGTTGCAAGGCTTTCTCAAACACTGATCTTAATCCCACGCTTTGGTAGCAGGGTATGCGAGTGTATACGAGTCAGGATAGTTTTTGTTTCATTTTTTCACACACTCACTCAGAGTCAGTGTTCTCCTTTGTTGTGCGGTGAACAAATTTGAAAGCATTTGGAGCCAACTGCTTTAGGCAGTTAAAAAATTGTCCCATCGAGAGTCCTTGCACAGTGTGCGCATCATTCTAGTGAATATAAGTACTTTCAAGTTACTTTACCGAAATTCAGTCCTATTGTTTTAATTTTGTTAATAATTTCCAGAATCCCTGAAAATCAAAAACCAAAATTAATTACAAATACTGTAGTCAATTACGCAGAACTAGTCTGGGCCGTATATCTGGGTAACGGTATCTGCTTAAAAAGTAGACGTACTCTTGCATTTGCTTTATTATAACTGAAGATGCCACATAAACTGTATAAAGCAGATACAACACCAACCCCTTGCCATAATTCAGTTTTGTGAAGATGTAAAGGATTATTATCGATATCCTTCGCAAAGAGTATAGATTGTGTTATGAAAAATCGGATCACATCGAATTGACAAGGAATAGGGGTCCGTCAGAAGATGACTTTGTAATAGCAGTCCTCACTGTAATTGTTGTTCGCGTCAGTGATTCATTGAAGTATGTCTTAAAAATTGTTGATTAACCGATGGTAATTAACGAGCACTTTATATCTGGTAAAGATACAAGAGCTCCGCTCATAGTACCTGGAATATTCGTTTCGTTGGCTTTCTTTAGTCATCAATACATTGGACGTATAGGGAAGACAGCTACTCAGGATGTAGAGTCATATATGCAGGCGGGCAGTGCACTCTTCTCCGTCGTTTAGTTTATCGGTTCTCATTTTTTTAAATTGAAATTTATGAGTCAACCTGCTTTCGAAGGCATAAGGGAGCGGTACCATATCGTGCAGATGTAAAGAAATTGCTTCTGTCTAATCCGTGATTAAGTCACCTACGAAATAAATTCTACAACCATTTAGAAAGTTGATAAGTTTTATTGCTCTCAAGAATATTGTTAAAAATATGTTGTTGTGTTTTTGTTCCATGCCAATACACGCTCATATTTGATGGCTTATTCAGTCTGGCTGTATGTTGCATAGTGTTCCCAGTGCCAACACTGCAGGCGAAAGCAACGAGTTTACATTAAAGAAACTAAGATTTACTTTTGCATTCTTAATTTAAGCACACAGAATATTAAAAAAAAAAAAAACAGTTTCAGCAACATCTAAGTTGGAATACCGAAGGATAAGTAACCGATTGTTCAGCCTTGCCAGGTTCAACGTCACAACAGCGTGACCCATTTAAAATGTGAAATACAAAATAATATTCCAGACGAGAACGTATAGATCTTCAGATGTGGCATATCGTGGATGTCACACATTTTATTGTTGTGAATCAAGCCGACAGTCACTGCAGTGACTGATTCTGAGAAGCTACAATAAAAATCTTAAGAAGAAAGCTTCCTAAATATGTCCCTAAAAATTAGTGCAGTTAATGTCTTTAAACTTCAGTATTACATTCTAAACATAAACCGAAAGAAAGAATCTCCAGTGAATTTCTAGTGCCTACAAAATCCCAATACTTCTTCAAAAACAGAGACAGCGACTGAAGCTAGTGAATTCATATAATACGCTTCGGTTTAATTACCCGAAAACGTTCCCTCCTGATGCCAACGGCTTGCCGCAGTGGTAACACCTGTTCTCCTCAGATCACCGAAGTTAAGCTCTGTTGGGTTTGGCTGGCACCTAGATGGGTCACCATCCGTGTCTGCCGAGTGCTGTTGGCAAACGGGGTGCACTCAGCCCTTGTGAGGTCAACTTAGGAGCTACTTGACTGAAAAGTAGCGGGGCCGGTCACGAGAACTGACAACGGCCGGGAGAGCTCTGTACTGACCTCATGTCCCTTCTTAACCGCATCCGGAGACGCCTAAGGGCTGAGGATGAGGCGGCGGCCGGTCGGTACCGTCGACTTTTCAAGGCCTGTTCGGACGGTGTTGGTTTTGTTTCTGCCTTGTAGATACCTCTTCAGAAAATGTTCCGGGGCTCCGGAGTGCTACGTCATGAAGTATTATATTGTTTTCTTTATGTAGAATTGATGACATTTAACTGGTTATAGCAGCTGGAAATACTTTCTGTAACACAAAGTTTTATCTTATCTGATATTAAGGTTGTCAGGAAATCGTATGCCATTTACTTTATTTCACTCGCAGATTGGCCAAATTTCTCTTCGGTCGCCTGCGAGAAGTTTGTCTCTTTGTATAGGGATTTGCTGAAGTGCTTTACTGCTGTGTTCCTGCTACAGCGCTGCCCTGGAGACAAGCAATGCTGGTACTGATTCTGCATCTGCATCTACCCTCTGCAAACCACTGTGAAGTGCATGGTAGATGACACGTCCCACTGAACCAATTATTAGAGTTTTCTTCCGTTCCAGTCACGTAAGGAAGGCGGGAAGAATGATTCTTTAAATGCCTCCGTGTGTTTTCTAATTAATCTAATGTTGTCCTCGCGATTCCTACGGATGTGATACGTAGGGTTTGCGGTATCATCATTTCAAGCCGGTTCCTGAAACTTTATAAGTAGGCTTTATCGGTACCATTTACGTCTATCCCCAAGAGTTTGCCAGTTCACATTCCTACTCATCTCTGTAACGCTGTCCCACAGGCCAAAGAAACATGTGACCATTTGTGCTACCCTTCTATGTATACGTTAAATACCCACTGCTAGTTTTATCTTCTGTGAGTCCCACACACTTGACCAATTTTCTAGGATGGGCCACATGAGTTATTTTTAAGCAATCTCCTTTGTAGACTGATTGCATTTCCCCTGTATTCTACCACTAAAACAATATATCTGTTTTACTCAGGACTGACCCATCATTCCATTTCATATCCCTATACAGCGTAACACTGAGGCTTTTCTATAAGTTGACTGATCTTATAGTCATAGGATACTACCATTTTTCGTTTTGTGAAGCGCACTTCTTCTTCTGCTTGTAACTTCTGCTTTTTGCTAGCTTGGAAGTAACTTTATATGCTCTGGCAAAGAAAAAATATTATCGTATCAAAAACATTACCTTTTTACCTATTGTAAGGAAATTCATAATTTGCTCTGTTAATGCACAAGTTCGTGTTTCATCAAGTAGGAAAATGGAACAAAATGCGATAGATGATAGCTTAATTTTTTTTAATCAGATGAAGAAATTCAGCATAAAACGTTTGTTACATTAATATTACATACAAACTATTTACAAGGAAGTGTAATTTCAGTGGGATAAATGTAGTAAAAAAAATCAATGAACAATAGATTTCTTAAAAATACACATCCGACAGAATATCATACACAGTACATGTTCACCTATCAATCACAAAAGTGGTTCCTGAGCATATCTCATACGTGTGCCTTTCTAGCTTTAATTAACACACAGACACTATTGTGCAAAACTTTGAAGTGTACGAATATCAGTTTTAGGTCTCGTGTACAAATAAAACAATTTATGTGTTCGTTATTGTAATAGTATGAAAAAACTAGACACGTGAAGTGCTTGTCAGTTTATTATATTAAAAGTATAAAATAATTAAAGAACTAAATTACGAAATTCTTTCACCAAATCCCACCGTTCCCCTGGTTTCATTTGGTTGTTTTATGTGATGACAAGTATTTGAGGAATATAGGAATGCTAAGTTTACTTGTGTATATCTCACTTATTTCTGTAAAAAAGAGGAATTTGACTGGAGTGTAGAAAACCATACGATACCTTTTAAATCAAAAACGGGAAAATGTTCTCGTTTTTCATATATAGGTAAATACATCAGTTTGTAGGCGTGGAAGAGGTTCTGAAGATTCTACAACATCTGACGCAGACTATGTACTACGGCATTTTCGAAGTGGTACATGTGGACATGTTTTCTTCACACAGTGAATACATAAATTTTGAAGTGTGAAACATATTTCTAATGTTAATCAAACGTTTTCGTGAATTCTTTAGTTACGTTTCTCCATACAGAGAAAATACAGATCGCTCTTTTAAATTCTGCCCACCCTTAGTCACGATGCTACAGTTCAGAAAATGCTACAATAGCAAAAGCTCACTCGAGATAATTATCAGTGTGATGATTGCGTTTGCAGTGTAGACTCTTATCCGTCGTTATCAGATGTCGTACAATTATTTCATTAAAATTTATGAAAGCTTGACGGGCCGTCACATGGGGATATGTATCTCCGACAACTAATAATACTAATGCTTTTCTTTCAATATTTTGTCAAATTTCTCTTAATAGTGGCAACCAGTTTCGTTCAAATTTCACCATCTTTAGATCTGTGAAAACAAATAAAAGGTATGCTGAGTTTTATCTTTCATAACTAATTTGAAAACATATACGATAAATGGTTCAAATGGGTCTGAGCACTATGCGACTTAACTTCTGAGGTCATCAGTCGCCTAGAACTTAGAACTAATTAAACATAACTAACCTAAGAACATCACACACATCCATGCCCGAGGCAGGATTCGAACCTGCGACCGTAGCGGTCGCTCAGCTCCAGACTGTAGCGCCTAGAACCGCACGGCCACTCCGGCCGGCTATACGATAAATATAAAAATGTATAACAGACAACCTATCAGCTAATGTGCTGTGTTCACTTCCCGTAAGTAACTAACTTACACACGTCATAAAGTCAAGAACACTAAGGAGTAGAGGCTAACATGTTAGGAGGTGTCGCTCTGTCTGTTGTGGACTGACAAGACAGCCAGTCCACAGTGACGGGTAACCGAAAGGCACGCGCTTAAACTCACGCAGGATGGCGTGAGGTCTGAAACAGGATACGTAATGAATGCTATAAAGAAAAGTATGTAGCTGCTGGAATACTTAACTTTAATCCATCATTTGTATACATCGTTCTTGATGAGACATGCTTCATACGATAACTATCAATTGCTATGGCGCCTTGCTAGTTCGTAGCCATTGACTTAGCTGAAGGCTATTCTAACTATCTTCTCTGCAAATACGCGAGGCTTCGTCAGTGTTGCATCGCTATCTAAGTGTCCGTACAACTGGGGCGAGTGCTAGTAAGTCTCTCGAGACCTGCCGTGTGGTGGCGCTCGGTCTGCGATCACTGACAGTGGCGACACGCGGGTCCGACATGTACTATTGGACCGCGGCCGATTTAAAAGCTACAACCTAGCAAGTGTGGTGTCTGGCGGTGACACCACACTGTCTATGTCGTACATCACAATGATGAAGTCACTGCGTTAAAACTAAATCGTTGCAAAGATAAAATGAAGTATTGGACAGTGGGGAAAACCAGAATGGAAAATAATCTTGCAGTCTACATCTAGAAGAAATTTTCATTAGACTTGGATACTGATGTACTTCTTTTGCGTGTATCCGCCCCAGTTTTATTATTATTATTATTATTTATGAAGATGCGTACAGCACATCGAATTAGTAGGTTCGTCTGCGATTACACCTGGTATCGCATAGACGTATATGTACGTCATATGTGTGTTTCATATTAGCTACTTTATGTCAGACTTAGCGTGACGTTTGAAATTTTAACGAAATTGTTAATCACTGTTTAGGAAAATGAGACACTAGATTGCAATGAAGATGTTAGTGTACTGATGTTTTCCTTATCACTGCCAATACAAATCAATCTCATCCGTCTTTTGCGTCTCGTGCGAAACTCCTGGAGACGTTGTGACAGATGGATTATCGGCTTAGGAGATTTCTGCACGAGGCATCAGGTTCTGACAAGGCATGCGCTGTGTTTCAGAAAACGTCACTTCGCTGTCAAATTTCAGCTCTTAGAGAGTGTATTGGCTTAACTGGTTAAATATTGCTTCTGGAATATATCACCAATGTTATTATTATTTTTTTTTAAATGGCATCAATAAGTTACCTTATATTGAATGTTTGAATAGGTGGTCTAGTAAAAGTTGATGAAACTCTTATTAAAACACCTACTAAGATTAAAACGCAGTTATTTTAGAAGAGATGTTAATTCCATGTTAGTCGTGCATTAGACACGCAAATGAGATAGTACTGTCCATAAGACGCTCCAGTACCAGTGTGAAGCGTGTGAATGACGATCCCAACGTTGGTGATATC
This sequence comes from Schistocerca serialis cubense, assembly GCF_023864345.2. Taxonomy (NCBI): domain Eukaryota; kingdom Metazoa; phylum Arthropoda; class Insecta; order Orthoptera; family Acrididae; genus Schistocerca; species Schistocerca serialis. Next base: position 516,263,000 of record NC_064638.1, read on the forward strand.
TGTCAGGTGCGATCCATGTAACAACAATAGACAAAATGAGTGATAGGGTTTATGTCCCTCCATTGACAAAGATGTCATTATAGACCGATCACTAGCTCATAACTGGACAAGAATTGAGAAGGAAATCGATCATGATCATATTTAATAAACAATTGTGACGCAAAATTAGAGGGAACCTGAATTACGAAGACCAGACTGGAATTCGAACCAAGCACCTCTCAAATAAGAATATTTCAGTTGATTTAATAAAGAATTTTTAAGTTAAGCAGTACTGGAGTAGTGCTCTCTATGTAATTCCATTCCTAATTATGCTTTCGAGAGGAGTATTAAGAAAGTGCTCTGTATGTAATGCCATTCCTAACGATGCGCTTGAGAGGGAGTATTTGCTCCCAACTGTCTTGACATTCGGGTTAATATTTTCACATCCATATGATGTTTGACAGCGTCGATGAAATACAAATGATTGAAGCCTGTCTTTGAATTACGAGTGGCATTATATATTGCAAAATGAAATGTGGAGTAAACCAAAGCATATCAACAAAAGTCTGAACTTAGCTTCTTTCTATTTAGTACGTAGTTAATTACGTTTTCAGGTCAATTTTAAATGAAACTGAGAACAAATTGATGCAGATAATGTGACATCGAAATTATGAATTAATAATGGAGAAAAACCTCCAACTGTTTAAACTAATCAATAAAATTCGTATGATAATGGTAAAGGAGACATATTGTGAGAATATTTCAATCTGAAATAAATTTACATATTTCTCACAATTTCATTAGTGAGATAATCTCATGATAACGGGGTGAAATTGCTAGAAGAAAAGTCAAAGAGGAGACTTCTATTTTTCCTGCAGGACGCTACTCTTTAAAACATTTAATTAGGCCGTAATATAAAACAGCTAAATGAAAAAGTATAATAAGTACAAGACTTAGCTTTATTTCCAATTCAGGACCTACAGACTAATTTATATGGAAACATTGCTTGTATTTGAGGTACTCAAGGATTTTGACTACAATTAATTAAGGAATAACGTTTGGTTCAACTGATTACATTTTTTAATGGAATGTCATTTTAACTCACATTGGTGCTTTTCTACCTTCAGCTGATGTATTAAGGTTGCACTGTAATCTGTACAGTCTTAGGTACTACATAACTCTGAAACACTCTACATTCAAAATTTGCCCAATAATCATGGCAGTTAGACAGATACGGTTATCACTCCGTTATTCTCACTACTCTACAAAAGTCCCTTGAGCTTACTGGTAGGTTACCCATTTTTGCTTACGTTGAAATATGATATGAAATACAAACTGCCAAGAGCAAGAACAATACTTCCATAAAGAGAAGAATGTTTGTAAACATGGACCGAAAATTTATGTTGTGACGAAGTTTTTCTGGAAGTAGGCATACTTGTCTGTAGCGTAGCGTTGTATGGAAATAACATGTGGAAGATAAACTATTCAGACAAGAATAAAAATAAGCTTTTGAAATGTAATGTTACAGGAGAATGCTGAAAAACTGATTACTTGTTCGAGTAACTAAGGAAAGGTTGGTTTTGCTATGGTCTTCACTCCGAAAACTGTTTTAATGCAGCTCTCAAAGGTACTGTCTTATATCAAAACCTCTTCGTCTCTGAGTACCTACTGCAACTTACATCCTTCTGAATCTACTTATTGTATTCATCTCTTTGTCTCGCTTTGCAATTTTTACCCCCACGCTTCCCCTCAGTACTAAACTGGTGATCCACTGATGTCTCAGAATGTGTCCTATCAACCGATACCTTGAAACTTCCTGGCAGTTTAAAACTATGTACCGGACCGAGACTCGAATTCGGGACCTTTGCCTTTCATGGGCAAGTGCCCTACCATCTGAGTTACCCAACCACGACTCACGACCCGTCCTCACAGCTTTAATTCCGCCAGTACCTCGTCTCCTACCTGTGAGGACGGGTAGCTCAGATTGTGCCAGCGCGGTAACCCAACGCGTTCGGTCAGAGGGTTGGCTGCCGTCTGTGATATAAAAATAAATAAATAAATAACTGTGTGAATGGGTCCGCGAGGAACTTGAAGGGGTGTCATTGGGAATCCACCGTGAACAACAAACCATAATGAACAGAAAACGAGATCAATTAAAACAAATTGGTAGAGCACCTGCTCGTGAAAGGCAAAGGTCCCGAGTTCGAGTCTCGGTCAGGCACACAGTTTTAATCTGCCTGGAAGTTTCATAACAGCGCACTCTCCGCTGCAGAGTGAAAATTTCATTCTGGAACAGATACGTTATTCTAGCCAGGTTGTACTACAAATTTCTTGTCTCCCCAATTCTATCCAGCACCTCCTCATTAGTTACGTGTTCTGCGCATGTAAACTTCAGCATTCTTCTATAGCAGCACATTTCAGAAGCTTCTTTTCTCTTCTTGTGTAAGCTGTTTATTCTCCATGTTTGACTTCCATTCAAAGCCACTCCAGACAAATACCTTCAGAAAAGACTTCCTAACACGTAAGTCCATATTCGATGTTCAAAATTTCTCGTCCTCAGAAACGCTTTTTTTGCCATTGCAACTCTACATTTTATATCCTCTCTGCTTCGGCGATCATCAGTTTCTTTGCTGCCCAAATGGCGAAATTCATCTACTGTTTTAAGTGTCTTTGTTTCCCAATCTAATTTCTTCATCATCAACTGATGCAGTTCGACTATGTGCCATTATCCTTGTTTTGCTCTAGTTGATGTTCATTTCATATCCTCCTTTCAAGACACTGGTCATTCCGTTCAACTGCTCCACTAAGTCCTTTGCTGTCTCTGACAGAATTATAATAAACAAGGAGAAGCACACATAGCAATCAGGTGCAATCCCATTAACTTTTGTTACTTCTGCATATCTAGATTTCGGCTATAAATGGTCATCTTCAGTGCTAAAATACAAGGAAATTACTGAATCAGAATTAATTTATTTTACATAAAATAATAAGTAAAACACCATGTTATCCAATAGCATCCATCCATTCTAGAAGCTACACCATTTGCGTTACAATCCAACAAACTCGCGGCAGTACATGTCACCACACGATCTTACGGGTGTATAGGCAGAAGAAAACTGAGGCGGTTGTTTACAACAAGTACAGCAGTATTTACATCATATATTGCAACTAACGCCTTCTATGTTACAAATTAACTAACACAGTTCCATTTCTATACGGTAGTTTAAAATCTTTTTTTTTCTGTTTAGTATCTAAAATCAAGAAGCATATTCGCATATTACTTTGAAATTCAAGAAATACCGACTTACAACGTGCTCGCTCATAACTCTGTTGCGAAGCGATGCCCCAAAACCTTAGCAAAGGATCATTAATAGGTTCATACAGCTGTCTTATACGTCACTTTCAAAATAAAAAATTAAAAGTTAAGAAATTGAAAAGATTTTGTTGAATATCGTCCTGACAAAATACAGATACATACCAGCTTAAAATTCGGCAGAAGCTAAAACTTGGCATACTCACTCATATCATAGTGGTTAAATGATTCACTAAATATTTAATATAAAGAAATATAAGCTCTTTACAAACAATTAAAAGTTAAGAAATTGAAAAGATTTTGTTGAATATCGTCCTGACAAAATACAGATACATACCAGCTTAAAATTCGGCAGAAGCTAAAACTTGGCATACTCACTCATATCATAGTGGTTAAATGATTCACTAAATATTTAATATAAAGAAATATAAGCTCTTTACAAACAATTTTTATGAAGATCTGTCAGTATCATTGTAACGTAATGAAGATCAACATGACAAGACTGATTTAACCAGGTGCATTTAGTAAAACATGCACACGCCCATTATTGACGTAAAATTTCATACATAACTGTATTACGCTGTATGCGTTAAGACGATAAAACAAACTATCATTATAAGAATTGAGTAGGGACTCACTTGTTTGGTGGTCAAACAGATATGGCATTGCGTAGTAGCAACAAATTGGAAGACAAAAAGGTTCATTAATAATAATGAGTGATGTTCTCATATACTACCATACCAAGTGTTGTCTTTATAAAGGTAGGGCGAAATCCCCATGCTAAACACCTCGTGGTTTAACTTTTCTTGCCCTGAAGCAGGAGATCGTCGAAACCAACTTTCATTCCATAATCATTCCGTTAAAATGTCATAGGCAAACCTAAAAGTTTTTATATCTTGTCTCAGACGTTTAATTACTACTCCAAATTTTTCTTTGGTTTTCTTCATTGTAAAGATTGAATAAAATCGGGGACAGGCTACAAAATTCACTTCTTTCTCAACTATTACTTCTGTTGCATGTCGCTCGACTCTTATAACTACCGTCTGGTTACTGAGCAAGCTGCAAATAGCTTTTCGCTGCCTGTACTTTACCCCTGCTAATTTCAGAACTTCACAGGGAATATTCCAATAAACATTTTTAAAAGCTTTCTCTAGGGCTACAAAAGCTATAAAAGTAGATTTGCCGTTCCTTAACATTAAGGAAAAGTACTGAATCAATTCAGAGAGAAAACAAATTCATACATTCGTCTACAGCGATCTACTCAAACTAAAATTGGCCGCGCATGGTATGGAATGGTTCAAATGGCTCTGAGCACTATGGGACTTAACAGCTATGGTCATCAGTCCCCTAGAACTTAGAACTACTTAAACCTAACTAACCTAAGGACATCAAAAAACACCCAGTCATCACGAGGCAGAGAAAATCCGTGACCCCGCCGGGAATCGAACCCGGGAACCCGGGCGTGGGAAGCGAGAATGCTACCGCACGACCACGGGCTGCGGACTCCGCACATGGTAGCCGCGCGGTCTTGGGTCTTGGGATCTTGTCACGGCCCACGCGCGCGGCTCCCCCCGTCGGAGGTTCGAGTCCTCCCTCGGGCCTGGGTGTGTGTGTGTGTGTGTCGTTCTTAGCGTAAGTTAGCTTAAGATAGATTAAGCATTGTGTGAGCTTAGGAACCGATGACCTCAGCAATCTGGTCCCATAAGACCTTACCACAAATTTCCAGATTTCCAAACTAAAATTCGAAAAGCCTAAATCTCAATTACCAATGAACGTTCTCTTGGACAAAGAGAACCGAGTTTCATGCAACTACGTCTCTTCCACTGAACTATGTCCAGAATGTCAAAAAAGTTCATTCATATACTTCCAACAGTGAAAAAAGTGTTTTTATATGACAAAAATCTTCTCGGTGCGTAGATGCGGTAGGTAATGTTCTGCGATGTTACTCGAACTTCCTTGCGATAAAATGAATGCTGCTCTGGGGGATTAATACACTTGCCAGTATTTAAACAAACAAGTGACAAACGTATGTTTATGAACTTCTAACGTTACACTTTTCAGCTGTAAGAAGACAGGAAAGAGTAAGTCAAAAGGCGGAACAATGACCCTTAAGAATAGTTAATTTGTATTGACTTCAAGTAAGGAGAAGTAAACACCAAAATTCCGCAAAGTATCCAAAGAAAATTCGAAACGTATTAATGGGCAAAGTAGTCAGACCTGATGTGCATTAAACTGAATGCTGTTGCAGAGATGTGGTAAATATTTACTTGCAACATTTAAGTAAACAAGCGATGTATTTATATTATTCCGTGTCTAAATATCAGATTAGAAAATGAGAAACTGAAGGTACCAGATGTGTTTGGTTTTTGGGCAGTAAAATAATTCATAATGGGTGTAGTAGAGGATATGAAATGCAGACTGTCACTAGCAAGACAAGCACTTCTAAAAAATTGGAGTCTATTAGTATCTAATATGAGGTTAAATGTTAAGAAGTCTTTTCTGAAGCTACTAATCTGAAATGCAGATTTATTCGTGAAGAAACGTGGACGTATGCTGTTTGTGGGGGACTGGGTAGGTGTGTGTGTATGGGAGGGGGGGATTACGGAGAGAGGCCAATACTTAAATACAGTTAGCTGGTTCAAATGTATATAGACTGCGGTAGTTATGCACAGATGCACAAGAGACACTAGTATGAAGAGCTGTATCGCATCAGTATTCAGAATAAGATCATAACAGCGTAACAACATACTACAGTCAAGTACATCAAGCAATAACACGATTACACGCACATCTTTCAAGGACTCTTAGCGGAAAATGTTTCATCTGACAGAGTTTTCTGGTGTCTTTTTGCTACGTCAGTCAGTGGTAAGATACTGCAAGAGAAGTTTTTTGACACACTCTAGAGCAGAATCAGTGACAGCGGTGGGCGCTAATACACCACCTTCAAACTTTTATCATCAAGAGTGGGAAGTTCCCTTGTTTGATGATCCGAGCATATAGCTTATCACAATGGAGCCAGAAACTTTAAATATTTGTTTCCGGCACAGACCATATAGACAGATACTGAATGAAGCTTCGATTTATCACTAGTGCTTGACGCATTCTTAGAAAAATGAACAGCAGTGGCAGAATGAAGCTTCGATGTATTATTAACCCTTAATGTATTCTCAGAAAAATGGACAACAGTAATCATGGTATTGTAGGAAGATATTTAAGTATGTGTTAATAGTAAAATCACTAAAATATCTCTAGTTCTAAACCAAACAAGAATACTGGATTTCTCGAGGACAAATGAAGTTGGTTTGGGTGCCTGAAAAATTACCGGTTTGGAAAGCACTATATTAACTGTGCTAGTTGGTTCTTAACCACGCAGATATAAGTATCCGAAATTGGATAACTAAAAACAAGTCACATTACCCTGCATTTTAAAAAGATTGATATTGAATGATGACATCATTGAGGCGAAGAATTAGAGTAAGGTAGGAGAGTAAGAAGGGGAAGATATACCACTTTCAACAGGACGATTCCAGTAAAAGATTTTGGTCTCCAAATCAAACTCGGTTTGAAGATGGTTTTACTTAGAGCAGAAAACGCAGAGAATTAAAGTGTGGAAGAGAGACATGACCCATAATACTCCGAAATCGGATATTCCAAGGTCATGTAATATATTGTACTTCCTATATACGAGTGTACTGTATATTGCGAAATAACCGTGTCTGGAAAATTAAAGAACTTACAGAAAAAAGGGAAGTAGTGGATATTGGATACAAAGAATGAACTGATTCCAGAACGAAATTTTCACTCTGCGGCGGAGTGTTGCTGATATGAAATTTCCTGGCAGATTAAAACTGTGTCCCGAACAGAGACTCGAACTCAGGACCTTTGCCAAATGTCTCAAGTTCGAGTCTTGGTCCGGCACACAGTTTTAATCTGACAAGAAGTTTCAAATAAATTGAATGATCTAACCACACTGACGGTAAAGAACAGGTGGTATATATATGACAAGAGGAAAGAAGGAACGAAATGAAACTTTTGAAAAAGTACAAGTAAAATACTAGGAGAATATATTTTACAGCAAAAGAACTAATAAAACATCGGGACAATGAATGGGAGGAAAAGCGTATAATGACGCAGAAGAGGTAGTAAGTATAGGATAAGACAGCGAATGAGAAAACTGGAACAGCAGGAGAAACTGACAACAAAAGAAGCTGAAAAAATATGAAAATGCGGATGCATGTCCACTATATGTAGAGAAAAAAATAGGCACAGATAGAGGTGTGGAGGTGGGAATAAGTCTGGAAAATCAACAATATGGTATGTGGAAAGCATGAGCTCACATATAATTACGTAAGTATTGTTCTGCTTTGAGCAAAAACAAATACTTCATCTATAACATCTAGACATGCTTCAGCGAAGTTTTACCATCGTGAGTGGGTTCATTATTTTCTTAGTATTACATATTGCAGTTTATGTAGATATCATTTGCAGTAGAGTTGATATATTGCTCCAGTCTCTTTTGCGCTTTTTCACGTCCTTATCTAAAGTGTACTTCCTCCAGAAACGTAGCAGAATAAACAGGTGAATACACAATGAATAGAGACGTGCGTGTTAGAAAGTACAATTTACGCAGAGGCATGAAAAAGCGGAAGCAGAAAAAAATAGACAACTAGAGCAAAATATCTGGTGCACTTAAATAACAGACAACCACAGAAACGTCAGTATGTGAAAAAGTACTAAGAAAATAAATGAACCCATTACGAGGGTGGAACTTCATCGAAACATGTTTGTGTGTTAAAGAAGAATAGTTCGTGTTTGCTCAAGGCAGAAACATAGTTCAGTAACTAAACACGGAAGTAGCAAAATTCATGGGATACCTTCTATTACCTAGTAGGACATCTTTTTACCCGATGTAGTGCAGCAAATCGGCGTGGCATGGACTGCGGACTTATTGAATAATGCTGCCTCTGTAGGTGTCCATAATTGCGTCAGTGTTGTCGGTGCAAAATTTTGAGCACGAATTGACTTCTCTCGAAGCTCATCCACCGCCGTAGCCCATTAACGCCAGATTTCACTGCATTCTTCCAGTGGATACGTTCGTCGTATGTTGCACATTGATTTCTGCGGTTATTTCGCGCAGTGCTGATTGTCTGTTAGCACTGACAACTCTATGCAAACGCCGCTGCTCTCTGTCATCAACCGAAGGCCGATGGCCACGCCGTTGTTCATAGTAAGAGGTAATGCTTGAAATGTGGTATTCTCGGCACACACTTGTCACTTTGGATCTCAGGGTATTGATTTCTCTGTCGATTTCCGAAATGGAATGTACCATGCGTATAGGTTCATTTACCATTCCGCGTTCAAAGTCTGTTCATTTCCACAGTACAAATAGTTCAAATGGCTCTGAGCACTATGGGACTTAACATCTGAGGTCATGAGTCCCCTAGAACTTAGAACTACTTAAACCTAACTAACCTAAGGACATCACACGCATCCATGCCCGAGGCAGGATTCGAACCTGCGACCGTAGCGGTCGCGCGGTTCCAGACTGTAGCGCCTAGAACCGCTCGCCCACACCAGCCGGCACCACAGTACACCATAATCATGTGGAAAACCTTTTCACGTGAATCATCCGAGTACAAATGACAGCTCCGCCAATGCACTGCTCTTTTATACCTCTCGTACGGGTTACTATAACAAACTGTATATGTTCCTATGACTATCCTATGAGTTTTGACACCTAAGCGTATATCTGAAAGCAAACATCTCAACCACAAGACGAACAACAGCGTTTATATAACTCGGAAAAAAAGCATTCGCACTCAGTAACAGTTAATTTGCTTGAATGTCGCTTTTGGTGACTAGAAGTTTTTCCTGTGGCTTCGACTCCACATACTGATGGGACTCATCACTCCTCTGCGAATCACAGATTTTGATCTAGAAGTAGCTAGCGTAAATGATCACTTATCGGTCAGAGATTTGAGAAGGCTAACAGTGACTGTGACACCGTCTTAAAAGCTTTAATAGGGCAACTTTTGTGACGCTGTGTTAAACTCTTCAATCGCGCAATATATAAACTTCGCAGGTTATCGTCGAATGGGAGTCCCGTGTCATAACGATAATTTCATACTTTAATCGTGGCAGTGGTGGATGGTCAGGAAGCGGCCATTTCCACTCGCAGGGAGTGTAAGTACCTGGCACTTGGCTACTGAGAGCAGGGCGGCGCTAGAGCCGGCGCCTCGTATCAGGGATACAAATCAGTTGTCACGCGGTATCTGCGGCGTACTGTCCGGCCAGACCTGGCGCCGTGATTACAGGCCGCTGGGCGGGCCTTGGCCGAGACCGCCGCACAGTATCTGCGCTCGGGGGCGATAACGGGCCGCAATAAAGGCCGGCAGCTACGGGCCTCGACCACCCAGTCTTCACCACGGCGCCCACCATCCACCACCGACCGTCCCTCAGCATGCCCGTCAGGGAGAGGATCCACTGGCAGCAGGTGCTCGCCGCCACCATTGGTAAGTCTCTCACCACCCCTATTCCCTACAAGCCATAGGTCACCCGACTGGTTTGTCTCTGTCCTCCATCCCTTCCTAAACTGTCGTAATATTTTCAAATCTACGGAACTACCATTCCCAATATCCTCTACAATATCCTCCAAGCCATAAGCTGGTTTGACTCTCTCCTCCATCTAATCTAAGCTGCCCTAATCTTGTCATCTCTACGTGACTCCCATTCCCAACTACAATTTCTTTTTAATGTTCTAATTTTTCGTCTGCACCTTTTTATTTTCCTCTCCAATGCTCCTTCGAGCAATGAGTTAACTATTCCTAGATGTTGTACTACATCTTCCGCTTTGTCCGTCCTTCTCATAACGATCGTCCATACATTCGTTTACTCACAATGACTAATTTTTTTATTAATTGATTGATTGGATTTAACTTTAGTTTTGAACAAAATATTTGATCTGACGAACAACCATCAATGAGGAACATATTTACACAACAGAAATCCGCTTCAGTTTCCAGTATTTTCTCATTTTATTCGATGATCGGATTCGAAGCGTAAAGCCTCATCTTCAGGTGCCACGAAAAAATTATGGGAAAATGAATGTGTGGCGGTCGGGCCAGTCAGTCATGAGGCTTCACACCCACTTCACACAAACGCGTGGCAGCGTGGGAACAGCAACCACAGCTCCTGCCTGGACAGCACGACACGGAAGCGCATGTACTGACCAGACGGGCTCTTTGATTGCTTGTCCTACGCTGCCACGCGTTTGTGTGACGTGGTGTGTAAGCCCCTGACTGACTGGCCCGACCGCCACATATTCATCTTCCAATAATTGTTTTGTGGTACGTGAAGATGAAACTTTATGCTTCTAAACCGATCGTGTAATAAAATGAGAAATTACTGGAAACTGAAGCGGATTTTTATTCTGCTTACAGAATTTCGGACTTCACCGGTAGCAGGATGTTGGGTAATATATCCAGTGCACTCTGTTGAGCTATTGTACTTCCTATCAAGGACAGGCAGTGCCTCTCTCTTGACAAATTCCACCGAGTACAATATCATTTGATGTCGACTAGAAAACATAATTATATCTAAACCTGTGATATATTTGAAAATGCGCCAGAAAATCTGACTACATGACGTCAGTGCGAGAAATTAGAGAGTTAATTTCAGTGATGATGATTGAAAGACAAATTTCTCATTAATCACTGGAGATGGAAAGGAGCGGTGGGATGAGATGCGTTTGGACGAAGAGACTAGCGAATCATACATACCACAGGAAATGGACTTTTATTAAATCAAGGTATTATCTCCCTCAAGTTTAGGAATCATTTAACAAGCAAGATCGCCTTAACATTACGGTTCCTGAAGCCGCTTGACCTGCTAATCAGTCCCATAGACAGTATTCTGTCATCAAAGCATCGTGCAATCCGAGAGATCGGACATGGTTCCCCTTGTGAACACATTAAAAAAGTCAAGCGCTCTCTACAGCAATGGGGAAAAACACTAGAGGATAAGTTCGTTAACAATTCCTAAGAATCTGTGTGGTTTCCGCGAAAAGTGGCTTTTCATTCTGCTCAAGAGAATCTGTAGAGCCAATGATCTAATCGTAAGGAACGATGCTATGTAAAGCGAAATCACTCGTCTAAAACTAAGTTGAAAACTGATAAAAAATTTACACGGAACTCTCTTGATAACTGAACGTAATTACTGCAGAGATTACTTACATCGCGAAGCGAAAATGATTTACCGGATTTCCAGCCAATAGGTTTTATCCTGAATGCACTCGGAAGCAGGACATGTTACTCACTACAGGGTCAGACACCGACTCACCGTTAATAACCACTTTCTAAAACACTCCGATCACTGTGATCTGGCGCAACCTCCCAGAGTGGGCGTGGTCGCAACCCAATCGTCGCAAGAAACGACGACGTGGTGCCAAATGCTTTGGCAAATCGGGTGGAAGGTAAAAATATCATAGCCCGTTATTCAGCCTTCCACCACCATACCGGACAAAATTTCGAACAAGAGTTCGCCCCTTGGCGTGAGTGATCAATCGTAAAACGTACTTTTGAAAAGAGCGAGGTAAACTGTCTCCGGTCCAGTCATGCCATGAGTCAGTCGTGGAGATTAAAATTCAACGGACGTTAGTACACTTCTGCAACGAAAACCGAGGAAGCTATACTGATTCTGCGATCGTACATGCACCTTAAATTAGCCACTCATTTGGGCGTCACGGAACCAAGCACGATTAGGATGTGAGTAAAGGGTAACAAAGGATGCTAATTAAAGATATTGCTTTCAGGAAAACTGCCTGAGAAGGAGACCTTTTTATTTCAGTGGACAGTTAATATGAACATTTAGTCCTCTATGAAGGAGAAGGTATATGGTAAATTTCATTTTCTGAATGTGCTGGCCTTCAAGAAACAAAATGACTGGTTGCCCTACATGACGCCACATGACATTCTGAAAACCGACACACATGGACCGTTACCTACACTCAGGATTCAAATCACTATCGGCGGCAAGAGGTGTATGTAAAAAAAAAAAAAACTGTAGAACGAGCAATAAGGCTGATTCGGAACTGCTCGATGTAGAATTAAACTACGTCAAAACGGATTCTCGTTTGCTGAAAAAAAGGGTGTTAAGACCACTACGTAAATATGATACTGATTTATAGACCGCTCTGAAATCCAAAGTTTTCTTGCCATTCGACAAAGACGTCTCTGACTGCATAGTGAAGAACTTGAAGAAACGGAATATTGGCGTAGTCTACAAACCCCTGCCGAAAGGAGGGGTTTGTAGATACTCGAAAACACCTTGACAAAACAGAAGTTTACAGGATACTATGTATTTCCGGAAACGTGTACATTGGTGCTACAGAAGTAATGGCTGAAAAATGAATTAAAGAAGAGGAATGTCCACTTCTGCCTTCTCGATTGCAAGTCAAGTGCCTTAGCCACCGCGCTACCTTCCTCGTTAATTTGCATCTTTTACAAACGGAGGTTTAAATTAACAATGACTATTTGTTGAATATTTTCTCGAGAACAAGAGCGCAGCTGTTTCCGTAAGTACTCAAAGCTGTAGACATTATAAGACTAAAAGCCGTTCTGTCAGTTCTTTTTATTTTCGAAAAGATTTTTAGGGTTTGAGCTTCATTTTCTTGTTCCTTTTGTAGGACACCCGACTGTGAAAACCCCCAACCGTAAAATAGTTGAAACGCAATGTACTCTACTTTCAGACAATAACTGTTTTGTGCTGGCCCCTTAGCTAAGTGGACACCGCGTCTGGCTGCCTTGCACAGGGCCTGGGTTAGATTTCCGGCGAGGTCGGGGATTTTCTCCTCCCGCGGACTGGGTGTTGTGCTGTCCTCATCACCATTTCATCACCCTCGAGACGAAAGTCGCCCATTTGATCTCAACTTCGAGCTCGAACTTTTTTTCGACAGTTTCCAACGTCCACATTAACAAATGCTATATCACTGTAAATGTCTTCTAAAGAAATACTAAAAACAGTTATAGGAAGTAAACAGTTCCATTTATAGAACATACTTGCTTAGATATCTTTGTTGATACCAGCGCTTAAAACATTAACAATACAAAAAAAGAAAAACAAAAAATACGTGCCCCTCGACGGTCTAACACTTTCCAAAAACCGCATTTTGATATGTCTAGCCATTCACGAAATACAAGGGATGACACTTCAGGCGTGACTCCCATATATGTCAAACAAATGTTTCTTAGATACAAGGGGGACATTATGCAGCATGACTGCTTGCTTTTAATTTTGCTCGTTACGAAGTAATCAACAGCAGTACAGTTTTTTAAGTGGCACCCTACGTTTTCTATTCGGTAAGCAGTCGCTTTCTTCAGGATCTGTTCACAAACTTATCATAGTGCACTATTCACAAAAAAAATCATGTTTAAAACACAAAATTGACTCGGCTTCTCCTGTACTAATAGACCATGCAGGAAGCCGGGTAGAGTTGAATGAATGACTTATGTGCATTTTACTTTTCTCTGAATTTTTGCGGTAACGGCCTTGCCACAGTGGATACACCGCCTCCCGTCAGATAACCGAAGTTAAGCGTTGTCGGACGTGGCCGGTACCTGGATGGGTGACCATCCGAGCCGCCATGCGCTGTCTCCATTTTTCGGGGTGCACTCAGCCTCGTGATGCCAACTGAGGAGCTACTCGACCGAATAGTAGCAGCTCCTGTCAAAGAAAACCATCATAACGACCGGGAGAACGGTGTGCTGACTACACGCCCCTCCTAACCGCATCCTCATCTGAGGATGACGCAGCGGTCGGATGATCCCGGTGGGCCACTTGTGACTTGAAGACGGAGTGTATCTCCATCATCTCCATTTTTGCACTGCCAGGCCCAGCAAGTGGATAAGTTATGTCACTTTGGGGAAATCAAAATCAGTTTTGTCTTACGTTTCTAATAAAGTAATATTTATGTACAGAAAAGGCAAAAACGCCATCTTCATTATTAACTGGAGACGGCAGTGGCGACATGTCACGTAGGACATCCGTTGGCTCCGCCCATAAAAGCAAGAAGCAGGACTTCTACGAAAACTGCTCGCGTACGAACAGGTGTTGAGGAGAGAAAGACAATTGCCGAATAAAGTATTAGCTGTCATTTTAAAAACTTTTACTGGAAATCTTCATAAGAAAAAGTTACAAGAAAGGAAATCATTCTGATTAATTTCCCTCTGGTAACTAAAGATCGTTTTCTTAATCCTTTTTTTTCTGTTTTGCTTCTGGGAATAAAGTTACTTGGAGCGGTGAAGGTAAATGGACATCCTGTATACTGGCTGACCATAGGATACATCCAGCAAATCATTGAGGACGTAGGTTGCAAGTGCTACTCTGAGATGAAGACGTTAGCACAGGAGAGGAATTCGTGGCGGGCCGCATCAAACCAGTCAGAAGACTGATGACCAAAGGGAAAAAAAATAAAATAAAATAAAAAGGTACACAGAGTACTTGCTGCCAGTTCTACAAAGATTATCACTGCTTCCAAGATATCTCTGTTTTGTACAACATTACTAACGCTTATTCTCCTGGTCAACAATTAGTAAGCGGTAAAGTCATTTGTCGTTCATGGTCCCCGCTCCACACTGCTGCCAACTGACCAGGAGGACCACGTCAGACACAAGAAGTACACAGTCTTTTATTGTTTTTTGTACCGTCTGCTCTCTCGTGTTCGTGGACTGCACAGCATCACCCCTGCCACGTGTCCACAGCTAACCTGAGCACACTGTGTGTCGGCTGCGCCATGGGTTGGACTGCGCCCGTGCTGCCGGTACTGCAGAGGCTGTCGGAGCAGCCGGAGGGCGGTTTCTACGAGGGAGACCCCCTGTCCACGGAGGAGGGCGCCTGGATAGGGGCGCTGCTGCCGCTGGGCGCGCTCGTCGGCTCGGTGCCCGCCGGCTTCCTCACGCACCGCTACGGCCGCAAGCTGCCGCTGGTCGCTTTCGGGGCGCTGCTCTTCATCAGCTGGATCCTCCTGCTCTTCCACGAATGGGTGAGTCTCCTAGCTGCCGACACCGCACAACGACGCCTCCATTGCGAATCTACATCTACATACATACTCCGCAATCCACCATACGGTGCGTGGCGGAGGGTATCTCGTATCACAACTAGCATCTTCTCTCCCTGTTCCACTCCCAAACAGAACGAGGGAAAAATTACTGTCTATATGCCAGTGTACGACCCCTAATCTCTCTTATCTTTCTGGTCTTTCCGCGAAATGTAAGTTGGCGGCAGTAAAATTGTACTGCAGTCAGCCTCAAATGCTGGTTCTCTAAATTTCCTCAGTAGCGATTCACGAAAAGAACGCCTCCTTTCCTCTAGAGACTCCCACCCGAGTTCCTGAAGCATTTCCGTAACACTCGCGTGATGATCAAACCTACCAGTAACAAATCTAGCAGCCCGCCTCTGAATTGCTTCTATATCCTCCCTCAATCCGACCTTATAGGGATCCCAAACGCTCGAGCAGTACTCAAGAATAGGTCGCACCACCGTTCTATAAGCAGTCTCCTTTACAGATGAACCACATCTTCCCAAAATTCTACCAATGAACCGAAGACGACTATCCGCCTTCCCCACAATTGCCATTACATGCTGGTCCCACTTCATATCGCTCTGCAATGTTACGCCCAAATATTTAATCGACGTGACTGTGTCAAGCGCTACACTACTAATGGGGTATTCAAACATTACAGGATTCTTTTTCCTATTCATCTGCATTAATTTACATTTATCTATATTTAGAGCTAGCTGCCATTCTGTACACCAATCACAAATCCTGCCCAAGTCATCTTGTATCCTCCTACAATCACTCAACGACGACACCTTCCCGTACACCACAGCATCATCAGCTAACAGCCGCACATTCCTATCCACCCTATCCAGAAGATAATTTATGTAGATAGAAAAGAACAGCGGACCTACAACACTTCCCTGGGGCACTCCAGATGATACCGTCACCTCCAACGAACACTCACCATCGAGGACAACGTACTGGGTTCTATTACTTAAGATGTCTTCGAGCCACTCACATATTTGGGAACCAATCCCATATGCTCGTCCCTTAGTTATGAGTCTGCAGTGGGGCACCGAGTCAAACGCTTTCCGGAAGTCAAGGAATATGGCATCCGTGGTTCGCAAGATATCATGTGAACACGCTACCATCATTCTTGGTCAGCACTCACGGTTAGCCCAATGATTTTTTATGTCCCATACCATGACTTGATTTGGGCCGAGAGACAATCATCATCAGCCATTCTACATCTGCATCTACAGCTATTCTCCGCAAGCCAGATTACGGTGAGTGGCGCAGAGTACTAACAGTTATTCTGAGTCTAGTGGTTGAACAGAGCAAGTTGAGTTTCACGTGATCGTTGTTTACGCAACAAAGAGAGATTTCGGTATCCAGAAACATCAGATAAGCGAGCATTACCCATGTTAAAAAATCCTACAACAGACCAAAGTCCGAGATAAAGAGCTATACTTGGTCAGATGTTGACTGCTACGCTTCACTCACTATTCCAGATAGTAGCAGAATTTTCAACGGTATTAACATTGCGCGATTTATCGAGAGAGATGAGTTGCAGTATAGTGCCTGACTGTTTGGCAAACCAGGATCCTAGACGAACACCGTTGTTACCATCTCGTAAGACAGTATGTCCCCAACACCCTCATTGCGGAAACGTCTCTGAGAATGTTGAAACAAAGATCCTGATGCATGTTCACGTTAACCTGAGTGACGAGCCCAAGTCACGATAGGAAGAGGAGCTCAAAACTTCACAGAACCACCAGCTGCCAGATCTATACATAGCTTGTTAAACGCCTCGTGGTGGCGTCAGTGAACTCAGAACCTTGAGGCATTTGAAAAGAAGCACTGGTGGGACCACACTTACGCGCCCAGTTAGGTATTACCTAGTTCCCGTGTTGTTAGACCCACTGAAGACGTGCAGCTAGTATGTGCCGCTTGGAGCAATAGCCTTCGCAAAGAGGAAGACTTCTTGTAGCTTACCGCCCAATGCAAGTGGTGGCGCGGCAAGCATTGTCTATGGACACAGAGTGATTCCAATGCAGTACGCACCATGTCCGTGATGTCATCACGACATACTCTAGCCAATCAAATGGCATCCTTTGGGCATAAAAGGGGAGGCTACCAAGTGTCACGACAAACAGACACGGGCCTGTCGGCAATTATGGGAGTACTCATCAAAAGTTTGACATTTTATCGAATTTGACACGATAGGCTTAGTGAGAAATCACCAACTGTGACATAGTCGCGTATGCAAACAGTGATCCAGAACTGTCAAATGTTTCTTATTCCAGTCTTTGATCACAATATAGATACTTTAAACGATGACCGGTTTCAGTCCGTAATGACCATCCTCAGATCTTTTTTACACCATGTCCTCAAGTGATAAGGCCATAATGGCATCGTCAAAACATATAAATATAATTAGCACGGCATCGTCACATAGATCTAAGATAAGGTGTAGAATAGGCCACATCGTTCACACAGTCATTATTATTGAGTAGCCAGTTGCAATAATGACTGTGTGAACGATGTGGCCTATTCTACACGTTATTATAGATCTATGTGACGATGCTGTGCTGATTATATTTATATGTTTTGACGACGCCATTATGGTTGAAAAATGGTTCTGAGCACTATAGGACTTAATTTCTGAGGTCATCAGTCCCCTAGAACTTAGAACTACTTAAACGTAACTAACCTAAGGACATCAGGCACATCCTTGCCCGAGGCAGGAATCGAACATGCGACCGTAGTGGTCACGCGGTTCCAGACTGTAGTGCCTAGAACCGCTCGGCCACCCCGGCTGGCGCCATTATGGCCTTATCACTTTAGGACATGGCGTAGAAAAAAGATCTGAGGATGGTCATTACGGACTGAAACAGGTCATCGTCTAAAGAATTGATATTGTGATCAAAGACTGGAATAAAATACATTAGTGAGAAACTTTTATACAAAATCCCCGTCACGAAAGTCTTCTTGGTCATAGGTAGCTCCTTTCCCTCATTATGCTACGCCTCCATGTCTACCCAATTACCGCACTGATTTCTAAAATCGAACAACACATGCACACCACTTGATTGTTATGACTTAGATCAGAAGTGGATGGTAACATGACTGCCCGGTCCAGTTCTGCACTACCTACACCGCTCCAAGGTTATCAGTGTGCTCTTTTTATGGGTAACAAATATTTTGAGCATAATATCGGTACGAGTTGGCTTGCGGCACGCTCTATGCTCCGATATTCCATCTGCTTTCCTTTGTACCAATTCGTTCAGGAAGGTACTATATCACTTTTCTCCACCTCCATTGCCAACTATCATTTTCTAAATTTTTTTGGGCCATGTCCTGTGGAAGGAGAGAAATGTCCCCGGCAACTGACAGCCGCGTGCTTGTTGCAGGTGAGCCTCCTGATGGTGGGTCGCTTCATCAGCGGCCTGGCGTCAGCTGGAGTGACGGCCATCGCGCCGCTGTACGCCGAGGAGGTGGCGGCTCCGGGCATCCGCGGGGCGCTGGGCACGCTGCTGGACCTCATGCTGGCCGCCGGGCTGCTGGTGGTGTACGGGCTGGGCATCGTGGTGCCGGTGCGCTGGCTCACCGCCAGCATGGCCGTGCTGCCGCTCTGCTTCTGCGTCACCTTCCTCATGATGCCCGAGTCGCCCGAGTACCTGCGCGGCCGCGGGCAGCTCAAGCGCGCCAGGCTGGCCGAGCTGTGGCTCCAGCTGGAGCTGGCGCCCACCGAGCTGGTCTTGCTCAAGCAGAAGGAGAAGGAGAAGCTGGCCCAGCCACTGTGCGCTGACCAGCTGCCGAGTGAGAAAGACGTGGAGGGCGCCGTTCGCACCAAGACGCCCACTCTCAGGGCGTGCGTCATAGTCTTCACGCTGATGGCCTTCCAGCAGCTCAGTGGCGTCGATGCCATCCTGTTCTACACCATCGACATATTCCAGGTTGGTACAACCGCAACAAAAAGAGCAAGAACAGTAATCAACAAGCGAAATCAAAGAAAAAAAATTCTTCGCGACACACGTACCACAAAGCCATAAAGTTAAAAATTACCACTTTGAATAAAATAAAATTACGTAATTAGTTAAAATTACGCGGCACAGACCGAAATCCCCGTGACGTACTACTTAAGCGCGCAGCCAGAGAAACGAAACAATGGCGCAAACCACTGATAAAATTAATATCTTCTAGTGGCATGCTATGATACTGTGGTGTAGGAATTAACTTGTACCCCGACTGTAAACACGTGCCTGAAAAGAAACAGTTCGTATATTACTCAACTTAATTTTTTCGAGGTGAAACTAAAACTTTATAAATAATTCTCTTAGTAATTCTATTTGGTTTTCATACGTGCAAGGCCAAAGACCTATGAAAACTCCTCTGAAGGCGAAACCACTGACGAAAATTGTTCTGGAAAGAAAGGAAATCTGTTAAACATGAAGTAATACTGTCCATCAAATTATTGCCAGGTTTAAATGTTGCCCGCAGCTCGTGGTCGTGTGGTAGCGTTCTCGCTTCCTACGCCCGGGTTCCCGGGGTCGATTCCCGGCGGGGTCAGGGATTTTCTCTGCCTCGTGATGGCTGGGTGTTGTGCGATGTCCTTAGATTAGTTAGGTTTACGTAGTTCTAAGTTCTAGGGGACTGATGACCATAGATGTTAAGTCCAATAGTGCTCAGAGCCATTTGAACCATTTAAATGTTGACACGCTAATAGGTGTTCTAGTCTTCAATAAATGCACTACTGGCCATTAAAATTGCTACACCAAGAAGAAATGCAGATGATAAAGGGATATTCATTGGACAAATATGTTATACTAGAACTGACACGTGATTACATTTTCACGCAATTTGGGTGCGTAGATCCTGAGAAATCAGTACCCAGAACAATCACCTCTGGCCGTAGTAACAGCCTTGATACGCCATGGGCATTGAGTCAAACAGAGCTTGGATGGTGTGTACAGGTACAGCTACCCATGCAGCTTCAACACTATACCACAGTTCATCAAGAGTAGTGACTGGCGTATTGTGACGAGCCAGTTGCTCGGCCACTATTGACCAGACGTTTTCAATTGGTGAGAGATCTCGAGAATGTGCTGGCCAGGACAGCAGTCGAACATTTTCTGTATCCAGAAAGGCTCGTACAGGACCTGCAACATGCGGTCGTACATTATCCTGCTGAAATGTAGGGTTTCGCAGGGATCGAATGAAGGGTAGAGCCACGGGCCGTAACACATCTGAAATGTAACGTCCACTGTTCAGATCGCCCTCAATGCGAGCAAGAGGTGACCGAGACGTGTAACCAATGGCACCTCCATACCATCACGCCGGGTGATACGCCAGTATGGCGATGACGAATACACGCTTCCAACGTGCGTTCACCGCGATGTCGCCAAAGAGGGATGCGACCATCACGATGCTGTAAACAGAACCTGGATTCATGCGAAAACATGACGTTTTGCCATTCGTGCACCCAGGTTCGTCGTTGAGTACACCATCACAGGCGCTCCTGTCTGTGATGCAGCGTGAAGGGTAACCGCAGCCATGGTCTCCGAGCTGATAATCGATCTAATGGAATTTCGTGTAGTTTATAACAATAGTGAGAAAAACTGAAAGGGTTTCGAGAATTAGATAAAAGCTGGGGGTAAAGTCTCAGGGGGATTGCATTCTTTGCAATGTCAGGTGGCTGTCGATTACTAGGTATCCGAGATTTAAGCTATAACCTTTACTTCCAGTTTGTTATCTAGAGACGATAATAGTTGAAATGACTTGTATTATTAGCAATGACTCGTGACTGACGATGCACTGACTATCTATAAGGGCTACCTCATTTCTCGTAATTGGCTGTTCTGGGCTCATGGTTGTTCATGAACTGAACCAAGTCCTGTATTGCATTCGAGGGACTTCAAAGCACATTAACAGCGCTAACGACACTCTCTCTTCTTCCACAGGAGGCCGGTACGTCGATCTCTCCACAACTGTCCACAGTGATTACCGGCGCCATCCAGTTCGTAGCCACTGCGTTCTCGTCCGTGCTGGTGGAGAACGCAGGTCGGCGCCCGCTGCTGATCGCCTCTGGGCTGCTGATGACGTTCTCGCACGCGGCGTTCGCCCTCCACCAAGGTTCGCCGTGGCTGCACGCTGAGGCCGGCTGGATCCCGCTGGTCGCCATCAACCTCTTCCTGATCGGATTCGCCATCGGCCTGGGCCCGCTGGCGTGGCTCCTGATCGCCGAGCTGCTGCCGCCGGCGGACAAGCGCTGGGCCGTCGGCGTCGCCACCTCCATCAACTGGCTCACCTGCGCCGTCATGACCGGCTTCTTCGAGGAGTTCGTCAACCACTTCAGCACCACCGTGGCGTACTCGGTGCTCGCCTTCGTCTGTCTGGCGTACACAATCTTTGTGGTGCTGCTCGTTCCAGAGACCAGCGGCCTCACTGGCGATGAGATACAGAATAAGATGCTGGAGAAGGGGCCTATGGTCGTGTGCGCTTCTGCCGACGGCGAGACCCGAGGTGACGACGTCGCCGACGGCGACGCCGTCATTTAACGGTGCGCGTCCGTCGTCCCGACGAGTGACCGCTACGGGCGGTTGGAACTGGATTGAAGAGTCAACTAGAGCTCCATGCGGGACGACACAAACCAGACCCCTGCTGTCTGTCCGTGACTGGCAGGACACTTGTCGCTACAAAGCGCACAATTTTATGCCGGAAATCAAGAGCTACTCGTTTAAATGTGGAATTTATTGATAGCTCGAGGCTAGGGTCGTCAGTTACGCAGTAACCACTGTGAGCATTAAAATAACTGGTTTTGTTGGACAGAACGCATGCATCTGTTCTTCCATTCTACACACGAAACCTTGGCTCTGAAATGGATATATGCATACTGTTAACATCTTATATGAAGTTCGAACTGTCTTCTACCAGTATTCGACAAATTTTCCACGAGACCTAAGACTCAATCTTTGTTTTAGTTCCACTGTTTCGACGAAAATAATTCCACGTTAACCATTAAGCTAGCTTGAAACGAGATGCTGACAGCAGTTCACGTGAACACCGAGTAATAGAATAAGCAATTGTTCTACATTTTAACCGCGATGACATTAAACGTTGAGAGGAATGTGTGGAAGAGCTTTTAACGACACAGAAACGAACTTCAGCAGGTAGCTTTGGTAACCGTACTCCTCAGAACATCTATCTTCAGGGGCCTAACGAATCTTCAGCTTCCTTTCTTTCTCCTCTTTTTCTTCTTCATTTTCTCAACCAGAGCTGTCGAACTTTTGATGAAGAAAACTGGTTGAGGATTTTTTGACTGTAGGAAGAAAACGTTGTCGTGTTAAAAGCCGCAATTGTGAAACATCCACTATAGGTCTCTATGTTAAAGGAAAGTAGAGTTGAAAATAACAGAAGACGTACCTGTAAACGTATGGAATCGTAATCTCATTTGCTGTAGTAAATTTGAGGATCAACAATGAACTCTATGAAGCCTACACATCACACAGTACAATTGTAGAGAGATACTGAACGGAGTATTCGCAAGATGAAACCTCGAACAAACGTAGGTAAAAGAAGCCATTGTGAACGAAGTTACAACGTACAACAATCTTTACTAACTCAGTTAGTTTGTACATAAAATTGTTTGATGAGCAGCAGATGAAAGTTAATAAAAAATATCAAAAACTATACTGAGAGAATGTTTTTCTTCGCTGATCTTTGAGGTAACGCTTCACTGAATCACAACTTGAAGAGGATACCCATTCGGACTTCCTTAATCCGGAATACGTGTTCTCATACCTACAATTCATCATGTTCTTGCTATTTCCTTATTCATCTGTACACTTTTCCTAAATGTCAGTCCTGCTTAAATATGTCTGCCTCGGAAAAATGTTTCCAGCAGAGTGCTTCAAACTAAGTTGTATTGAAAGGTAATGTTATTAATTCACTACATACTTCAGCACTTGTTATATTATGGTTTCTTTTACTTGCAGTTAATATTTAAGGAAATTTCTTCTCCCTGATGAATACTCTTCTTTAAATTAATTCTTTTATTCTGATATTACTTAGGATTTCTTTATACGGACCGTTCATCCTACTTTCATGGTTTTTAACATATTTTCACTTCTCTGTTCTTGGAGAATTTTGTGAAATGAATTTGAACGATATTCATGAACCTATTTCTTTGATTGTAATTTAGGGAAAAATTACCAGTATCGCACTCTCTTACTTTTCCCTTTTACTGTTTCTTTTCCTTTTAATATTAAAAATGACGTTCACTAATATCATACTCTCCAATATAAAAATACAGAAAGGAGGGCACAGTTTGAGTTTAGAAGTGATTTATACGGATTTATTAATCGAAAAATTGCGTCCTTCGTCTCCTAAGTATTCAATGATTTAAAAATCCAAGCATTTATCATTAATAAAGACTTCTTATTACGTTATTATCTAAAGCAAAAAGAACCGAATCGCCGTAATTTAATTATTAGTGTCGTGCCCGTACAGAGAACACAGTTTGGATGTAATGCGTCGTAACCTCATAAATCAATAACTTGTAAGTGCTTGTGCCGAGAGATGTACAGCAGTGACGCTAATGGCAACTGATAATTTTCTGTCAACTGGAACTAAAAAATGAAATGAAATTTCATTTTTTCTTGTAGCCACAGAAGCAAGTTAGGACAGAAAAGGCACTGGGAGTCATTAGATTTGTGTCACACACGTCCACGATAATGCATCTGTAATGAAACTTCTGTAATGTAAGTCTTAAATTAAACTCCACTTAACACAAATTGATTGAATTTTCTCATTATGAGAGTACTGAAGTGCGATCCGCGTTAATTGTTAAAAACCATTCAGAAGACAAGACCGCACAAAATATTTTTTATTTGAGACAACCGGTTTCAGCAGTCTTTGCTGTCACCTTCAGTTCTTAAATTTCTTTTTGCAGTAAAACATGCTCAGGAGGTACAGGGGAAATCAGATTCTTGAACGGTTCCGTACAAATAGTAGATGCGTATTGTAGAGAGTGAAAAACGTGTCTCTAAAAGAAAAAATTGTTAACGTTAAGTAAAAATTGTTGTCTTGAATAAAAAATCTTTTGTGCAATCTTGTTGTTAACAATTAACACAAACAGAGGCACTCTCTACAGATCATGTGGTAAATGGAACTACCTTGAAGGCAGTTCTCAAACAAATACACATAGAGATAACGTGAAGCTAGTTGACAATGCAGACTGGTATCCACAAATCAAGTAACGTTTACATACATGGACGGAACTCACAAGCCAATTTTGTTAAACCTTTCCCAAAATACTGTAGATATTAAATTCAGAAAATTAAGCTTGAAAACACACATTTAGGACAATAAGTCATGATAGAGCTGAGGACTTGATTGAAAAATACAAATCATTGTCAGTTGGATGTACACTATGTGATCAAAAGTATCCGGAAACCCCCCAAAACATACATTTTTCATATTATGTGCATTGTGCTGCCATCTACTGCCAGGTACTCCATATCGGCGACCTCAGTAGTCATTAGTCATCGTGAGAGAGCAGAATGGGACACTTCGCAGAACTCACGGACTTCAAACCTGCTCAGGTGATTGGGTGTCACTTGTGTCATACGTCTGTACGCGATATTTCCACACTCATAAACATCTCTAGGTCCACTGTATCCGATGTGATAGTGAAGTGGAAACGTGAAGGTACACGTACAGCACAAAAGCGTACTGGCCGACCTCGTCGGTTGACTGACAGAGACCGCCGACAGTTGAAGAGGGTCGTAATTAATAGGCAGACGTCTATCCAGACCATCACACAGGAATTCCAAAGTGGATCAGGATCCACTGTAAGTACTATGACATTTAGGCGGGAGATGAGAAAACTTTCATTTCATGGTCGAGCGGCTGCTCATAAGCCATACATCACACCGGTAAATGCCAAACGACGCCTCGCTTGGTGTAAGGAGCGTAAACATTGGACGATTGAACAACGGAAAAGCGTTGTGTGGAGTGACGAATCACGGTACACAATGTGGCGATCCGATGGTCGGGTGTGGGTATAGCGAATGCCCGGTGAACGTCATCTGCCAGAGTGTGTAGTGCCAACAGTAAAATTCGGAGGCGGTGGTGTTATGGTGTGTTCGTGGTATTCATGGAGGGGTCTTGCATCCCTTGCTGTTTTGCGTGACACTAACACAGCACAGGCCTACACTGATGTTTTAAGCACCTCCTTGCTTCCCACTGTTGAAGAGCAATTCAGGGATGGCGATTGAATTTTTTAACACGTTCGAGCAATGTTCATAATGTACGGCCTGTGGCGGAGTGGTTACAGGACAGTATCATCCATGTAACTGACTGGCCTGCACCGAGTCCTGACCTGAATCCTACAGCCGACTTCGTGTCAGGCCTCACCGATCGACATCGATACCTCTCATCAATGCAGCACTCCGTGAATAATGGGCTGCCATTCCCCAAGAAACCTTCCATCACCTTACTGAACGTATGCTTACGAGAGTGGAAGCTGTCATCAAGGCTAAGGGTCGGCCAACACCATATTGAATTCCAGCATTACCGATGGAGCGCGCCACCAACTTGCAAGTCATTTTCAGCCTGGTGTCGGGATACTTTTGATCACATAGTGTAGAAGAAGTAACTGCAGATTGAGCGTAATGAGTCCGAGCAACGTAGTAATGACCTGTGATGGTCATGTATAAGAGCTTCGTGCAAATCGGACATCCTTTTCGGAAAGCTAAGGCGTGAAATAATCATTTGGAATAAACTCTGAAATTCTGACATTCTTTTAGGAAAGCTAAGGCGTTAAATTATCATTTCGAATAAACACTGAAATTCTGGTGTTAAGAGGGAGAAAATACTTCCGTGTATTACTACTGTACAGAAACGATACTGTTTTTATGAGTCAAAAACAGAAGCAGGGAAACAGTTGGTGAGAGGAGTATGAGACATGGTGGTTTCCTGTCCCTGGTGTTTCTCACTCTATACCCTGATAAGGCAGTAAAGAAAATCAAGGCGAAATTTGAGAAGGCAATTAAAGTTTAAGGCGAGGAAATTTTGAGGTTTGACAGTGACACTGTAGTTCTTTCAGATGCAACTAGTGATGCGGAAGGTCAGTTGCACGGTATAGATAGTGTCTTGAAAAGAGATTATGAGATGAATATCAAGAAAACTAAAACAAAGGGTAACAAAATGGTTCAAATGGCTCTGAGCACTATGGGACTTAACTTCTGAGGTCATCAGTCCCCTAGAGCTTAGAACTACTTAAACCTAACTAACCTAAGGACATCACACACATCCATGCCCGAGGCATGATTCGAACCTGCGACCGTAGCGGTCGCGCGGTTACAGACTGTAGCGCCTAGAACCGCTCGGCCACTCCGGCCGGCCAAGGGGTAACAGAACGTAATCGAATTAAAAGAGGCGATACTGAGGAAATCAGATTAGGAACTGTTTCCTACAAGTAGCAGACGGGTTCTGATGTTTGTAGAGTAAAATAACTGACGATCGTCGAAGTTGAGACGATATAGAATGCAGACCGGCAGTGGCAAGAAAATCGTACCCGTAAAAGAAAAATTTGTTGTTGAATAGAAACTTGAGTCTTAGTAAAGACTGTTCTTGAAAGGAAGTATCAGTAGTTAAGCAAAGATGGAAAGGAATGCACAAAACAGACAAGGTTGAAATTGTTGACATTGAAGATCACCACCACAACAACAATATCTATTAGCTTGACATATGGAGCCATATGAACATGAAGGATATCGTCTCTACAGACCTGAACACTTTTTTTTCTTTTTTTGAGGGAAATGACAAAGAGAGCTGTTCACCTATAAAATATGCAGCATCCAATATAAAGACGACGTCGCATATAAAGAAAATCCTTTCGTCTGTGGTAATCGATGTATTTCGGCTTCTTATCAAATCAAGACGTCTGTTCTCACTTAAAGTAAACAGAATTCACGAAAGGCAGATTCTAGATTGATCTACGTCACTCTGTGATCACTGTTACCACTCCTGCTGTGACATGAGGCGAGCGGAGCGATCGTGGACTTTCGCCTCGCGTACTTACCGTCTTCGCGAAGCCTCCAGTGCTCAGTACTCGAAGACTCCAGCTTTTTAGCGGCCACAACGAGAGTAGATCGCAGTTCAAAGGTGTTGTGAGTCCAATAGATCGTTGTAAGGTAACTAATATCGTTCATACCATCCTAGATAAAAGTGATAAGTTTCGTGGAGAACTATCATAGTAACAACAACATGACTATTCGTCTTTCATGTCTGCTGCTTCATATTTTCCCTTTTTTTATGAAAACATATGAATAGCAGAAACCTAATTTCGCATCTAGTGGTCGTCCTTTAGATTTCTCCATTCAACTCCACAAATTCTCCAACCTGTCCCAGTACAATTGTACATTCCTCACGCTACAAATACATAAATACATTTAGAAATCAATCCATACTACCAGCTATGGGTTTTTCCTCTCCTTTACATTTCACAGATAAAGCTCCATTACCCACACCTACGCCACCCACAACGTAAAGCCCCACTTCATTAAAAGCACGTTACAACTCTGACTGCATTCCCTCCACAAGGCGACGTCATGTCCCAGATATCTTCATGCCCGCGTAATTACACTCCCGTGAATCCATGCATAGGATTTAACCTGTAGCTACTCACCGTTCCTCAACATTATTCAACTTCACTTCGTTATAAAAGGAATCTGAACGTATATTGTGGGATTTTGTGAATTTTAATCGCCTTTCTCCTCTCAAAAAACCTTCGACGATCACAAAATAAACCATGATGAAAACTGTTGGCAGCTCATTTTCATGTGGGGCAACGAAGTAATCAAACGAGAAAGTACAAAAAAAGAAAAAAAAGGCGGAATTTGATTACTGCTCAGAGATTGAGTTGTTATGTTAAGGAGTAAATGCTTCAGATACAAATCTGCGTTCAGAAACTCAAAATCATATTTGATTTATAAAAGGAAGTCATGCGAAGAATGTTTTTGGTGTCGACAAACGCTCAGCATGCAATGTGCGTGACAGAACCGTGATTCGTGTTGCGTACTGTTGTAAATAACTAATTTGAGAGAAGCACATACGATCACCAAATTGTTTCACCTTCTGAAGTTCGCTGATTGGGTAGCAAGTTGCTCTGAATGGAAATCAAGAGATTCTGCTAAAATACAACTAACGATGAGGAGCCATGACATGACAACTTATTTATTACAATTTCGCCTTGAGTAAAGCGAGCGTGGACTGTGTACGAAAGCACCTACAGCTTGGTATAGTGGTGCTGGATTGCTCGGAATAATGGGAGAAAAAAATCCAGAAGAGAATCGTTAGTAGCAAGCGATAACAACATGATACGTGGTAGCAGAACGAGGGAGGCAAGGGTCAGAGATCATTTGCCTGTCACAAGGCTTCCTGATTACGCTATAATTGAAATCAAACGCGATATTAATTCATTGGTTCAGAGTATAAGGCCAGGCTATTGTTACGATGTGAAAGCAACGGAAAGTGCAACAGCTACCCTATATCCAGTACAAGCGATCGCCATTATTTTGTTTTAATTGCTCTGCAGCATAGTATTACAGTCAGATTTTGAACACAAAACTCGGGCAACGAGATGTTTCTTTGAGCCCCTTATGACTGCGGTTTTTTAGATAACGTTTTGCTTAATTGTGTTTTACAGTAAATCAGTCTTTATATAATAAATATATGGGAATAATGTTACGCAGAACATAATTCTAATGAACAATACGGATTCATGTATTCATGAGGTCTGAGCCATTTTATAAGGTGTACTGTGACACCTGTTAGCAATAGGGAATTCATGTCCAGGTTTCATTGCGAACCAGCTGACGAAGGATGTTGAACTGGTGCTTAAAAATCTGTGAAAATTGAGTTTTGACAATAATGATGAGAGTATATCTAGGAAACAAGTAAACAAAAAGACAGTGACTTGCTGGTACTATAGATCTACATGAATTATCTTCATAGCCAAAATTTATGTCTTAACATATCTCTGAAATCAACGAAATCTTCATCAGAAAAACAAAGACAAATCCGGTAAGCCACTTTTCTTCCCTTTCTGTAATACGGGATAGGAAATCCATGAAAATTACATTTTTTTCAAATACTTAATGCAAAGAATACGGTACAGACGAACCTTCTTGACTTGTCTCTAAACAAATAATTAATAATGAATTAACTAAACAAACACTATTTTTAGCCTTGTGTCACAATTCAGCCATAAATAGTGAATTTGACCCCAACACTATCGATAAAATTTTAGGTAAAAGGATGAAGAAGCAAGCCAGGTCTCTACTGCTCCCACAAAAAGACAAAGACAAACGAGGAAAGAAATGGTGCAGATTACCTTTCATAGGTAAAAAATCAAATAGCATAAGTAACATCTTGAAGGCCAAGGGTTTCTCTGTCTTTTCCTATGTCCCTCAGACAATAGGTAGTTTCTTGTTCAATGCAAAAGACAAAGAACCAGCTATCACAAAAAGTGGGGTTTATAAAATCACATGCCGTGAGTGTCAGTCTTGCTACAATGGACAGACGGGGAGGTCAATCTGTGCCAGGCTTACAGAACACCACAGAAAATGGAGACTGAAGAAGCCTGATTCAGCCTTTGCAGAACATTGCCTGAACAATAACCACAAACACACAATAGATGTACAAGTCTTACACACAGATGAAAAGGGGGCCACTTTACTAATTAGAAATTTTAGAAATTAAAAAACAGATGTGCATATGAAGCACCTATTATTCAACGAGCAAACCCAATTCAGTTATTCATCTCTTTCAGATGAGATCACAACCCCAGGATAGGAGCAAAACTTGGGGACTCAGTCCATCGTAGTTACAAATATCTTCACTGATGCATAACTTAGTCCATTCATTGTCGTTTAATTGGGGAATGTGTAATAATGTATGTAATTTGTTAAAAAACGATTCATTGACACAATTGCACATTAAGCTATAGATCGATACCTTAAGAATTTGAGATGATTATCTTTGCTTTGTTATCAGTTTACCTGTGTATTATCATGTTTTGGAATCAGTAATGTACTTGAAAATGGGCTTGTAACCCGAAATCTAAGCTGTGCAATAACATTAAGAATAAATTGTGAAACAAGGTTAAAATCAAAATCCACAGTTGATTCAAATAAAAAATAACGAATTAATTTGAAATACCTGAAAGTGCTCCTGAAATCAGTTGTGACTGGATTAAAATTGTCAGTTGTACATACTAATCATTTACATACAAACGCATTTGATGGTGTGTTTCACTGGAAACTTCTACCGAAGCGTTAACGATCCACTCGGAAAGATTGTTGGTGGGAAAACACAGTGATTCTGAAATAGCCAGTATCACATCGCAGCGATATGCCAAGACTTTCAGTATCAGTATGTAAGTGATGCAATTGAGCAGAAACTTCAATAATGTCTTCTATATCGGAACACACTTGTGATCAGCATGATTCACACAGGACTCAGTAACGTCAAAGTACACTACTGGCCATTAAAATTGCTACACCAAGAAGAAATGCAGATGATAAAGGGGTATTCATTGGACAGATATATTATACTACAACTGACATGTGATTACATTTTCACGCAATTTGGGTGCGTAGATCCTGAGAATTCAGTACCCAGAACAACCACATCTGGCCGTGATAACGGCCTTAATACGCCTGGCCATTGAGTCAAACAGAGCTTGGATGGCGTGTACAGGAGGTACAGCTGCCCATGCAGCTTCAACACGATACCACAGTTCATCAAGACTGACGTATTGTGACGAGCCAGTTGCTCGGCCACCATTGACCAGGCGTTTACAAATGGTGAGAGATCTGGAGAATGTGCTGGCC
The DNA here is from genome assembly GCF_023864345.2 of Schistocerca serialis cubense. Classification (NCBI taxonomy): domain Eukaryota; kingdom Metazoa; phylum Arthropoda; class Insecta; order Orthoptera; family Acrididae; genus Schistocerca; species Schistocerca serialis. Next base: position 516,294,249 of record NC_064638.1, read on the forward strand.
AGGGCAGCAGTCGAACATTTTCTGTATCCAGAAAGGCTCGTACAGGACCTGCAACATGCGGTCGTGCATAATCCTGCTGAAATGTAGGGTTTCGCAGGGATGGAATGAACGGTAGAGCCACGGGTCGTAACACATCAGAAATGTAACGTCCACTGTTCAAAGTGCCGTCAATGAGAATAAGGGGTAACCGAGACGTGTAACCAATGGCACCCCATACCATCACGCCGGGTGATACGCGAATATGGCGATGACGAATACACGTTTCCAATGTGCGTTCACCGCGATGTCGCCAAACACGTATGCGACTATCATGATGCTGTAAACAGAGCCTGGATTCATCCGAAAAAAATGATGTTTTGCCATTCGTGCACCCTGGTTCGTCGTTGAGTACACCATCGCAGGCGCTCCTGTCTGTGATGCAGCGTCGACGGTAACCGCAGCCATGGTCTCCGAGCTGATAGTCCATGCTGCGGCAAACGTCGTCGAACTGTTCGTGCAGATGGTTGTTGTCTTGCAAACGTCCCCATCCGTTGACTCAGGGATCGAGACGTGGCTGCACGATCCATTACAGCCATGCGGATAAGATGCCTGTCATCTCGACTGCTAGCGATACGAGGCCGTTGGGACCCAGCACTGCGTTCCGTATTACCCTCCTCAACCCACCGATTCCATATTCTGCTAACAGTCATTGGATCTCAACAAACGTGAGCAGCAATGTCGCGATACGATAAACCACAATCTCGATAAGCTACAATCCGACCTTTATCAAAGTCGGAAACGTGATGGTACGCATTTCTCTTCCTTACACGAGGCATCACAACAGCGTTGCACCAGGCAACGCCGGTCAACTGCTGTTTGTGTATGAGAAATCGGTTGGAAACTTTCCTCATGTCAGCAGGTTGTATGTGTCGCTACCGGCGCCAACCTTGTTTGAATGCTCCGAAAAGCTAACTATTTCGCGTCTGTAGCACGTCATCTTCGTGGTTTAGCAATTTTAATGTCCGGTACTGTATTTATCTTCTTCTTTATACATGACGATGCTTGACACAGGTAGTGATATTATTAATTACACTGCCCCCCCCCCCCAAAAAAAAAGACGAAACACCCAGAAGACACCGTCGGATGTTAGTATAGCTTTATACACGTACACGCCATCAGCGTATTATGTAAATTACTAAAGGTGCAATTCTCTGGGACTGTTAGAACGTCCACCAGAGTGCATTAGCGTTTTTAGTGTTTAGTGCGTGATAGGATATGCAACAGGCGTGAACAGCATCACATGTTGAGAGATCTCTGTGAAGGACGCCCAGTATTCGTGTGAAACAGCGTTATCAGCACCTGACAGAATCTGAAAGGGTTCTCATTGTGGGTCCTCATTCGCCCAGCGGTCGAATCGTGAAACGCCCAGCAACTGGACTAAGACATTATCTTCCCACGCGTAGGCCGTCGTTAACACCACAACGCGGACAGCTGCGTTCGAAGCTTTGACGGTTGACGAATGGCGTCACGTTGTCCCCAGCAACGAATTGCTGTTCTGCATTATCACGGATGACCAACGTCGGTGAGTATGACGGCGACCTGGGGAAAGGCCCCACGAAAAGGCACAGCAGTGTTAGTCCTGGCAACAGTATATGGGGGCCATCAGGTACGACTTCAGGTCACCTCTGGTGGGCGCAGGACTCATTCTTCCCTCGGTCAGAAGAACGGGATCCGTTGGCCTCGAGCCTGCTAGGGTCCGGAAAGGGAAGGACCAATTACTCCTGTTTAAAGCAGGTAGACGTATTTTTCGAAGCTGGTGACGGTTCTCCAGCGCATCGGGCGATGACAGCGGATTGTGTGACCAGCCCATCAAACCGTTAGCGTTCTCTCGCTTGTTCTTTCTGCCCAGAAAACGGGGCTCATCCCAGCCCATTCTTAAGTCTAAACTATATGAATACTCCAGGCAGACAAAGCTGTCTAGCCTATGTACTTGTGGTAGAAGCTGTAAAAATTTTTCGTGTTTTTCGTGAATACGATTAAATATGACGTGGGGATTTCATTTCTTACTCGTCGAGTTCCATTAGACTATAAAAAGTCCGTAAGAAGGTTGGATATAAACTAGCACAATAACAATGAATCACAAGAACTGGCTGAAATGTCTCCTACAAACTTTAGACATAATAAAATGATTGTGCCCTGAGAACATTATTCAATTTAGATTGGAAAGTGCGGGGATTACCATCAAGACTTTTCACATCTCGCAGCAACTTGGAAACGGATGCAGGAGAATACTATACGCCCTTCTGCACAGGAGTCAAGGAGGTGTGATCCAAATGCCGATTGAATTTCTGTCTAGTATTAATTGAATGGAAGCTGCAAATTCTTGGGAATAACCTCATATTCTCAAAAATAGATGTCATTAAAGGAAATTCGCGTAGCATTACCCAGGCAAGCTGTTCATGCCCCAAAAATATTTGCATGTTTAACTTTTTTATATTTTAAAACATATTTACAATATTTCTTCATTTATATCCTGATAATTACATGTGTACCTAAAATCACCTGATTTTTTAAACTGTGTGATTCCTGCATTGATTTTGTAGGTCAGATTTTCACGTATTGAAATCTGGAAGTTTTTCAGTTTTGAAATTCGGCACTTGCTGTACCATTAACTTGAAAGCTGGACAATTCCCTCCTTTTTTCTTGGTTTTTCATGAATTTATTGCGATTTTAGAGCCGAGCTGAAATCTGGGAGTTTTTACAGTTTCGAAATTTGCCACTTCCTGTACCATGAACTTGAAAGCTGGAAAATTCTCTCCCTTTTTCTTGGTTTTTGATGAATTTATTGCGATTTTAGAGTCGAGCTGAATTTGCTTCATCATCTTAAGTAAAGTAATCTGTAAATGTTTGGACTACAGAAGTGAAACTACAACACTGACGCGACAGAGTCACGGTATTGCGATATGCATCTATATAGGTGGTGATACTACGATGTACACAAGATAATAAAGGTGGTGTGTTGCTGGAGCTGTCGTTTGTACTTATGTGCTTCAGGCGAAAACGTTTCCGACGAAAATTAACAGACGTTGAACGCGGACTGGAAGCTGGAGGTAGACACATGGAACATTTCATTTCGAAAATCGTGAAGGAATTCAGTATTTCTAGATCCATAGTGTCAAGAGTGTGATGAGAATGCCAAATTTCAGGCATTACCTTTCACCACGGACAACGCAGTGGCCGACGCCTTCATTAACGGCAGAGACCACCGACGTTTGCTTAGAGTTGTCGCTGCTAACAGTAGAAATCTGTGTGGGACGTACGACAAACGTATCCGTTAGGACTGTGATGTGAAATTTGGCGGTGATGGATTATGGCAGCAGACAACCGACGCGAGCATGTTTGCTAGCAGCACGAGTTCGCCTACAACACCTCTCCGGGGCTCGTTGTCATAGCAGTTGGGCCCTAGACGATTGGAAAACCTGGCCTTCTGAGATGAGTCCCGATTTCAGTTGTCAAGAGCCGATGGTAGTGTTCGAGTATGTCGCAGACCCCACAAATCCAGGTTGTCTACAAGGCACTCTGCAAGCTGGTAACGACTCCATAACGGCGCGGGCTGTGTTGACATGGAGTGGACTGGGTCCTCTGGTCCAGTTCAACTGATCATTGACTGGAAATGGTATGTTCGGCTACTTGGAGACGATTTGCAGCATCCATAGTATTCATCTTCCCAAACAGCGATGTAATTTTTATAGATGACAATGCGCCATGTCACCGGCCCGCAACTCTTCACGATTGGTTTGAAGAACATTCTGGACAATTCGAGAAAAATTATATGGACACCGAGACCATCCGACACGAATTCCACCGAACACTTATGTGACTTAACCGGGAAGTCACTTCGTGTACAAAGTTCCGCCTGCCAACACTTTGCAATTATGGACCGCCATAGAGGCAGCATAGCTCCGCATTCCTAAAAGGGACATCAAACTACTTTTGAGTCCATGTCATGTCGAGTTGCTGCACTACGTCAGGCGAAAGAAGGTCCGACCGATATGAAGAAGCATCCAAGACTTTTGTCGCGTGAATGTATATTTGCTGTGGAATCTTTCATAAGTTTGTGGTTTGCTGACTATCACAGCTTAGTTCTGCTCGCACAGATAGAGGAAAGAGTGCATTTGGTTCTATATAAGTTTCCAACAAGAAATTACAAAATGTTTGCAGTTGTTCCGATGTAGGGAACGCTGATATGAGATCCTCACTAGAACAGTCATCAAACATATCAGGGTCTAGCATCGGCAAGTCAAATATATAAGGCAGAAACTTTCCAACTGAATTACTTGAGTAATTATCATGTACAAGTTCTAGTGGTACTTTTGGCAACCAGCTCTGTGTTAAATCTAATTTGCACCCTTGGATTCTTATATCCGCTTTAATTATGGTTCATTCAAAGTCTGAAAACGTGTTTGATGTTGAAAATATCAGACCTAGATCATTATATTTACCATCAATTGTTTGAAAGACGTAGTGATAGAGTGAAGTTTTCTTGTCGTTGAAAAAAGAAAAAAATCCATTGGAATATAATGTACCTTAACAACCCAAGTATTGTAAATAGATGACAAAGAAATTTTGCACTACTTGAATGTTCTATCACCATACACTGTGCTGCACTGAGTGAACATTTTAAGGTTTTCAGATTCCGAAAAGTTACAAATTTTTCTCTTCGTCATTTCCGAGCAAGAAATTTGTTCCTTTTGTAGTTTTCACATTTAGGGAATTGATAAGATCTGAACGTCTTCAATACTCGTCGGCAATTTTAGGCACAATTTTCTGCCTGACTTTGCAAATAGATTTATAAAAGCTGTCGACATCTCCTATCGTTATTTCTTGCGTATCTTTGGCTTTTAACAGATTATAAATTAGCTTTGATGGTCTCTCAGTAATATATTTTGTGGCTTTCCTCTTCAGATTACAATTTATGTTTTCGGCTCTGAAGGTATTTGCGTGTGATTGTGGTCTTCTTGAATCTCCACGTCAACCAAATCATCAGTAGAAACAGGTTTAATTAAGCTTCTGCAATCCTTAATGTTGCATGTCCATTGCGCTACACCACTTTGCAACAATTTTTGAGACGTAAAGGTGATAGCTTTCAGTAGCCACATTTTCTCTCACATTTTACTTACTAAAACTGCAAGCACATTCACTCTAAAATCACCTGCGGTAGGCTGATGTGTGAGCCCACAAACTGCTGGGATGTCTCGGGCTATTACCTGCAGGCGATTAGGCGAGCTCAGAAGGAGTGAGTCCTGTTCCCCGCTAACGTATCTGGCTTCAGGAGGAATGGGCCCTGCGTCCCGGCTGGTTGTGATTAAGGGAACTCTGCCTCCACAGCGGTATGTAACGGGTAAACTGCGTCCTCATGTGTAACCCCTTATGTTACATTATGAAGGTACAGGACAATGCTCGTCTACACGTGGCACTTGTATCTGTGGACTGACTGCCTCATATTGTGGTTCTCGCGTTGCAACAACTTTATGACACCCTTTCCAACAAAATCAGTACATGCATCTGGGCCAGAGGGGTGCAATGTCATGCTGATAATTGGGCTCATTTATTTTATTTTTTATACTACACGTCTTGTTTCGTAGGATGAAATAGAGGAGCAAATCTCCAAGGTCATGGAACCCGTCAGTACGTGAAACTACAACATATAAGTAACAACAAGAAATAAAATGTTTATGAACCCAAAATTTATAAGTTTATGTAAACGCACCCAAATTTTATAACACAGAAATCAGCTTACTTTTTCAAGGAACTCCGCAACAGAATAGAAGGGGTGACCCATGAGGAAAATCTTCAGTTTCGATTTGAAACCGAGTGGATTACTGCTAAGATTCTGGAATTCTTGTGATAGCTTATTGAAAATGGATGAAGCAGTAGGCTACACATCTTTCTCCCTTTCTGCCTAGTATTAACTGAGTGAAAGCTGCTAATTCTTGGGAATAAGCAGATACTGATAACAAGAAACGACAGTAAAGAATATATATATCGAGAGGTCAATGTTAGAATACCCAGACTAATGAACAGGGGGTCGATAATAGGTTCGCAAACTTAACACCACTTATTGTCCGAACCGCCAATTTCTGAACCGAATGAAAATAAGCAAAGTAGACTACTTTTTGTGTCGAACTATCACTGAACGTGGGCTTTCCACGACAGTTTACTATCTATCTGACCACCTAGAAATTTGAACTGTTCAGTTTCACTAATCACATGCCCATTCTGTAAAACTGAAACATCGGGTTAAAAGCTGTAAAGTCTCAGTCTTTCTGTGATTTAGCGTAAATTGATTTTCTACAAGCCATGGGCTTATGTCATGAACTGCACTATTTGAAACAGAGCCAATGTTGCACACAACATCCTTTACTACCAAGCTAGTGTCATCAGCAAACAGACATATTTTAGAATTACCTGTAACAATAGATGCCATATCATTAGAAAAATAAGGAATAGAAGTGGCCCCAGCACTGATACCTGGGGTACCCCGAAATGACTGTTCCCCACTCAGAACCCCCACATCACAATCATTCTCTACACTGTGAATAACGACCTTTTGCTGTGTGTTGTTAAAGTAAGACTTGAACCAATTGTGAGCTACTCCCCGTATTCCATAATGGTCAAACGTCTGGAGCAATATCTTGTGACCAACACAATCAAACGCCTTAGTTAAATAAAAAAAGATGCCTAGTGTTGGAAACTTTTTCTGTGATCCATCTAGTACCTCACAGACAAAAGAAAATATAGGATTTTTAGTTGCTGAACCACTTCGAAAACGAACTGTACATTTGATAGCAAATTATGTGAAGTAAAATGATCAATTATACCTACAAACACAGTCTTTTCAATAACTTTGTCAAACATTGATGCCATAGAAATCGGTCTAAAATAGTTTGCATTATCCCTTTCTCCTTTCTTATAAAGAGGCTATACTACTGAGTACTTTAATCGTTCAGGAAACTGACCATTCTTAAAGTAAAATTTAGAAATATGGCTAAATACAGGGCTAACATGTGCAGCAAGTACTTTAATATCCTGCTGGCACTCCATCGTATCCATGGGAGTCCTTAGTGTTCAGTGATTAAATTATTGACTCAGTCTCCAACTTGTCATTATCACATAGGAGTACTTCAGACATCAATCTTGGAAAGGCATATTCCAAGAGAGTTATATGACTCCCTGTAGAAACTAAGGTTTTATTTAATTCACCAGCAATGCTCAGAAAACGATTGTTAAACACTGTACATACATGTGAGTTATCAGTAATAGAAATATTTTTACTACGAACTGACTTTGTATCGTCGAACTTGTGCTGTTGACCAGATACTTGCTTCACAACCGACAATATGGTTATAATTTTATCTTGTGAATTTGCTATTCTATTTGCGTACCACATACTCTTTGCATTCCTAACTACATTTTAAGCACCTTACAGTACTGTTTGTAATTTTCTACTGTAGTTTGGTTGTGACTACTTCTAACATTCTGACATAATTCCCACTTTTTTCAACATGATATCCTATTGCCTAGTTCTTTTTAAATGTGTCTCGATTTTGTATTCCGTGATATAACATCACATACCTTCAAACCAGTGAGAATTTATTTCATTTCCTCTTCCTGTTCTGGGTAAGATGAAGGTGCAATACCGAAACCGGCAGTAATAGAACGCTATTAATAAAGTTGTCTGTCAGATTCTAAACAAAAAAAGTATTCAGAGATTCCAAGTATTTCCGATTGACATTGTCGTCATAAGAAGCTCTCGGCTAAAAATGTTTTATGCCTTGTTTTTAGCGCCACAGTGATATTATTCAAGAGCTTTCTCGTCAGAAGAAAATTCAGAAAGAACGGAATATTGTCAAGATAGTCAAGAACAATGTGACGTTATTTAAATATCGGGGTGATGATACAATACCGAAACTGGTAATAATAAATGACTATTAAAATAGTTGTGTGTCACCCATTTAAAAAAAGACTTTACTGCTATTGGAAATCAGATGCAAAAAAAAGATCAGACATCTATATACCGTTTGTTCTGGCGCTCTGTCCGGGCTCTTACCGATAGCCTCAAACCAGTCGTTGATGTAAGAACCACTTATTTTTATGCAATAAAAAATCTTCAGTTATTGGAGTAGAACACTAGTTGCATAACCATATGTTTATCCTCATGGCATTATACCTGGATGAAATCTGATGCTGTCTTAGGTAATGCAAAAAGTCTCACATTTTTCCCTTCAGCCACTATTACTATCGAGGCAAGAAGTTCCAATAATATGTTACTATAAATAGACGATAAAATTTTGTTCACACATCACATGTTGTAAATTTATGAAACTGGTTTTTGTGTCAGTTAAATTCTGTGGTGAAACATTATCGGTTCTGGCACTGTGTCTTACCCTGTCCAGTACATACTCTGTGTATTAGGAGAGAAACTTCTTGGAATACAAAACATACCTCGTAGCTCACGGAAAATTTTGTATTACCCCCATATGTAAGTCGTAAAGAAATTTGAGCAACACCGTATTCTTAAGTAACAACTTGAGGACCCTAATGATAGCGGATTATATGTACACAGGGCGTCGCTCGACGAAAGATCCGTACCCAAAGACTGGAAAGTTGCACAGGTCACACCAGTATTCAAGAAAGATAGTAGGGGTAATCACTTAATTACAGGCTCTTAACATTAAAGTCGATATGCAGCAGGATTTTGGAACATATATTGTATTCGAACATTATGAATTATCTCGAGGAACGGTTTATTGACACACAGTCAACATGGGTTTAGAAAACATCGTTCTTCTGAAATACAACTAGCTCTTTATTTGCATGAAGTGTTGAGTGCCAATGACAAGGGATTTCAGATCGATTCCGTATTTTTGGAAGATTTTCGACACTGTACCACACAAGTGGCTTGTAGTGAAATTGCGTGCTTATACAGTATCGCCTCAGTTATGTGACTGGATTTGTGATTTCCGGTCAGAGAGGTCACAGTTAGTAGTAACTGACGGAAAGTCATCGAGTAAAACAAAATTGATTTCTGGTGTTCCCGAAGGTAGTGTAATAGGCCCTTTGATGTTAGTTATCTATATAAACGATTTGGGAGACATTCTGAGCAGCCGTCTTAGGTTGTTTGCAGATGACGCTGTCGTTTATCGACTAATAAAGTCAACAGAAGCTCAAAACAAATTGCAAAACGATTTAGGAAAGATATCTGAATGGTGCGAAAACTGGCAGTTGAAAATAAATAACGAAAAGTGTGAGGTCATCCAGATGTGTGCTAAAAGGAATCCGTTACACTTCCATTACACGATAAATCAATCAAACCTAAAGATCGTAAATTCAACTACATACCTAGGAATTAAAATTACGAAACACTTAAATTGCAAGGTAAACATAGAAAATGTTGTGGAGGAGGATAACCAAAGACTGCGTTTTACTGGCAGGACACTTAGCAAATGTAACAGATCTACTAAGGAGACTGCATACACTACGCGTGTCCGTCCTCTTTTAGAATACTGCTGCGCGGTGTGGGATCCTTACCAGATAGGACTGACGGAGTTCACCGAAAAAGTTCAAAGAAGGGCAGCACGTTTTCTATTATCTCGAAATGCGGGAGAGAGTGTCACTGAAATGACACAGGATTTGGGCTGGACATCATTAAAAGAAGGCTTTTTCGTTGCGACGGGACCTTCTCACGAAATTCCAATCATTAACTTTCTTCTCCGAATGCTAAAATATTTTGTTGACACAGACCTACATAGGGAGAAATGATCACAACGATAAAATAAGGGAAATCAGAGCTCTTACGGAAGGATATAGGTGTTCGTTCTTTCTGCGCGCTATAGGAGATAGGAAAAATAGAGAATTCTGAAGGTGGTTCGATGAACCCTCTGCCAAGCGCTTAAACGTGATTTGCAGGGTACCCATGTAAATGTAGATGTATATGCAGATGTACATGAATGGTCAGTATTCAGGAATGTGACAGGAAGGATCACCAGAATCGAAGAAGTCCGGTAAACATGGGCTATAAACTGCATGCCTTAAGAGCTACTAGCACTTCTTCGTCTTCGATACTGTGAAACAAATCTCTTCTACTGTAAGCTCATTGCTTTCCATAGTTTTAGTGGTGGTAGTACTAACCAAAACAAGGAAAATATCCAATAAACATTTGTTACAAGGTGCGTAGCTTAAGAGCTATGAGCATTTGTTCATCTTCTCTACTGCGAAACACGTATCTTCTACTGAACACGTGACCATAGCAGCGTGAGGTATGTACTTTAGAGCCCATGTTTGGTAGACTTTTGCTTCGAATTATCGTGCCTGTAATATCCCTGAATATTCACCATTGCTCCTGGGACACCATAAATGTCTTGTCAGATGGTTCCATCTCATGATTTAATGCCTTGATCACTTTAAGTTTTCATTCAAGAAACAGATTAGGATTAATCATGGCCAAGGTGAGAAAACAGGCGCCAGACATCATAACTAATATTTCTGTTCTTGTAATGTATATGAGACACATCACCATCGACAACCCGATAATTATAAAACTTTTGAAAGGAAACAGTAATCCAAATAAGGCTCTTCGGCTTCAGAAGGCGTACAGGGGCTACGAAGTGCAAAATGATATGGAGGTTACAAATATGAAATCTGTATTCCTTTGTTGTGGCTAAAATACAAATTTATTACGAACATAAACACTGTGAAGCAGTAAATAACTTTCAGCATGTACTTGAATGTTGAATAACCCTGGGAGGAGGGAAAGATACTTCACGTGAAGATGTTTCCACTAAAGAGATCATGGTATTTCTAAAAATTCGCGTTTCAGTGAGAGTTTCATAGACAATTTTCACCTGCACGTTTCCATCGCACGTTAAAAGTTACCAGCATTGAATGAGTAGCGAATTCTTATTTGCTTCTATTTCCAAATACTCACAGGTGCGTAAATATTTAATGTATAGTTGAATTTTTATACCATATACTGTTGCCTCTTTATAGCTGCGTCTGCTCACCCAGAAGTGCTTTTTCTATAATAACTGTTGATCTATTAGATTCATGAAACCTGGCTCACCTTTCAACCGCTGATTGACTGAGACCTAGCTATTGTTTTCAATAGTGATGATATTCAACGCATTAGCACAAGCTATATTTTCACGTTTCTTAAAAAGAAAATAACTTGTTTCTTTTCGCTTCTGAACCTTAACTGTAGTCCTTTTTTCTGGATTTTTAAGGGCCAGGGGTATCCTTCGTGCCTATCCTACTGAGCCCAAATTTCACGAGATTACAGTACATTTTTTAAATGGCCTCCGTTGTTGCTACCAAGATTCTAATTGGATATGCAGTTCTCAGCTCATGTGTCCGAATCTGTGCTTTTCTCAATAACTTATCTATTCCTACACATCTGGTGAAGTACTTTGGCACACAGGTAATGCAGATGCACGTAAATTGTAAAGGTGAACCGTCGACGTTTCCTTCACAGGTGGCAGCTTATTGCTAGCTATTTCGTGAAAGTAAAGCCTGAGCAATTATATTATCTCCCGTAAAACAACTGAAGACATTATTATACCTCCTACAACTGCCACCTTCACTCGGAAGTGAGAGACAATTGTAGTGATCCTGGTTGATTAGTAAAAAGGAATGGGTCAGTTCGTTCTGAATCCTCTCTACGTGTATTAGGGTCATTTATCCGTAATGCCACACCATCAGTATCATCTTTGAAATAAGAGCTCGTTCAGTTAAAGGAACTGAACTAAACAAATTAATTACATTAGGTTATTAATTCTTTTATCATGGAGAAGTAACATCTTGAGAATTTAATTATAGTCCTTTTTTCTGGATTTTTAAGGGCCAGGGGTATCCTTCGTGCCTATCCTACTGAGCCCAAATTTCACGAGATTACAGTGAATATCAGGAATTCTGTAAACCATCATATCTCCGACATCAGTGTGGCCGGAAAAAGATCCTGCAAGCACGGGACCAAAGACGACTGAAGCGAATCCATCAGCTTGACTGAAGTACAACCCTTGCGTAAATTGCTGTAGATTTCAGTGCTAGGCCATCAACAAGTGTCAGTGTGCGAATCATTCAAGGAAACATCGTAGATGTGGGCTTTCGGAGCCGAAGGCGCACTCGTGCGCCCTTGATAACTGCACGACACAACGCTTTGCGCCTCGCCTGGGTCCGTCAACACTGACATTGGACTATAGATGACTGGAAACTTGTTGCCTGGTCGGACGAGTCTCGTTTCAGATTGTATGGAGCGGATGGACATGTACTATTATGGAGACAATTTCATGAATCCCTGGACCCTGCATGTCAGCAGGGAATTGTTCACGCTGGTGAAGGTTCTGTAATGCTGTGAGGCGTGTGCAGTTGGAATGATATGAGACCCCTGATACGTCTAGATGCGACACTGACAGGTGACACGTACATAAGCATCCTGTCTGATCACCTGCATCCATTCATGTTCATTGTGCATTCCGACAAAATTTGGAAATTCCAGCAGGACAATGCGACACCCCACGAGTTCAGAATTGCCACAGAGTGGCTCCAGGAACACTTTTCTGATTATAAATACTTCCGCTGGCCACCAAACCACCTAGACATGAACATTGTTGAGCATATCTGGGATGCCTTGCAACATACTGTTTAGAAGAGATCTCCACCCCTCGTAATCTTACGGATTCATGGACAGCCTTGCCGATCCATCGTGTCAGTTCCCTCCAGTACTACTTCAGATATTAGTCGAATCCATGCCACGTTATGTTGCGGCATTTCTGCGTGCTCGCTGGGGCCCTACACGATATTAGGCAGGTGCACCAGTTTCTTCGGCTTTTCAGCGTAATTATCTAATAAGTTAGACTTCTTACCTGAACTTTGAACTTTTCTCAAAGAATCTAAGTGTAGTTTGGAACCAAAAGAGAGTAGTTAGAGAAGAGTCTTGTAGCTAGATGATAGCCATGACAGGGGTGTAGGCCAGATCGTGCAGGATACCATACCACAAGCATAGTGAAACCTAGTGCTAGCCATAGCCAGGAGTCAGAGGACTTAGGGAATCTGTACAAAGACTTTGACCTCAGTCACAGGAGATGGAGAAGAGAAAGCCTGGCTAAAATTACAGCACTAGCGGTGGCGTGGGTAGAAAATGAATAGCAACAACACATACAAGGGAACTTTGTTGAGGTTTTGCAGCGCCATGAATTTAACAGGCTACTGCTGACTGAAATGAAGACTGATACGAGTGCTGCGACTGTTGCTACAATTGAGAGATGGGTGAACTAGGGACGGGCTACACCTGAATAAGAAACAGAGAGATAGGCCTGCTGAGCTTCTTACAGAAAATGTATAGGGGCCACTGTCACATCAAGCAAGTTCCCTGAGGTTGCTAGTGTCTGAGGAGTACCTTTTTTTGGGCTAGAACCAGGGTTCAGACATCCTGTAGAGAAATAAACTAAAATAACACAAGAGCTTAGGAATGCAAAGAAAAGTAAGGTTAGCTTATTTCATCAGAATGTTAGGGGATTGACTAATAAGAGAGCATCTTGCCTGTTTGGAAAACTTAGAGAGCTCTGATAAGACGGATAAACGGTGCATATCTGAGGACCACATAATCACATGTTTAGAGAAGTTCGCAGTAAACAGAAAATAAATTCAAAAACATTGAGATAAGTAGATTTTGCAGTGATTAGCACAGACAACGATGTGCTTATGAATAGTTCAGTTTCAACTGTAGCTGTATATAGTTTCCCAATTGAAAAACTCGCACTGTGTATGACGAACACGGATTCCTTACTATGCTGTCCATCAGACAGCAGCTAGTAGGTTATAGTCTGTGGTGAGTCAAATGTATATTTTTTGTGGTATTATGGTCAGAAAAATGATCTGTAAACCTTATTTAGCTCGTGAAATTTGGTCTTAGTAAGTAACTTTCCAACAGACGTGGATAAAGGCAGTAGGATCCTAAATGAAAATGTTTTATTTAATGAAGCTCAAAACAATAAGGTAATTGTGCAATCGGTAACAAATGGTCTCTCTGATTATGACGCATAGTTACTTCAAATAAATAAGATAGTGCCTTACAGTATAGATACTGTAACTCTTCAGGCTTTCCCGGCGATCTAATGACATCTTGGGTTGTCGGGTGTTCTGCCGGATATCAGCGTCGTACTTGCACGATATTTCGGTCACGTAGCTCGAGACCTTCATCAGGTGCGACCTGAGACTCAGGTCGCACCTGATGAAGGTCTCGAGCTACGTGACCGAAATATCGTGCAAGTACGACGCTGATATCCGGCAGAACACCCGACAACCCAAGATGTCAGTATAGATACTTCTCACTGGGAATCAGTTAGAATAAATAACGACTCAAGGATAAATATTTTAACAGCCGTTTACAGGAGATGTTCTTGGATAAAATGTATAATGAATTAAGTGGTAATGTAATCTATTCCCTGATAATTTCATGACATTATTTGGAAATAACTTTCGGAATAAGCTAATCAGAAAGGACATTAAATGGACACGTAAAAGTCCATTAATCACTAGAGAGATCAAGGGATCTTGTCAAAGGAAAAAGGAAGTATTTCTATTGACAATAAAAAGTAAAAATTCTGCAGTACATATACACTACATAAACTACTCAAAACGACTAAGAAAAGTTATTCCGGATATTCTATTTGAAAAAGTAACTCTTACAATAGAATTAAGTCAACACGAATGTAGTGAAACGAGAGATAGGCCATAGAACTGGACAGCACCAGTATTGAATTGAGTGGAAGGACTTATAAATGATCACTCATACATAGCACTTGCATTTAACAGTTATTTCTTGAATGTGGTAACAAATATAGGGATAAACAGTTCAAGAAAAAAATCACACTAGTATGTTGAAACAGTAACTCTCATAAAATCCTATCATTTGAGTGCCTCGACAACTTTCGGATCTGAAATTTAAAAAAAATTATATATTTTCACAAACATGAAGGCTCATCTAGATTTGATGGTGTTTCCAACATAATACGAGTTTAACTACTGACATGATTTTTCAAAATTTTTGAGAAGGTAGTGTATTGTAGAATAGTATTCCACCTGAGCAACAATAAATTCCTCAGCAAATCTCAGTTTGGATTACAGAGAGGTTGTCCAACTCGGAATGCCATTTATACGTCCACTCGGCAAATTTTGCAAGCATTAAATTACAAAGTAGCACCGACTGGCATTTTCAGTGACCTGTCTAAGGCATTTGACTGTGTGAATCACAAAATTCTTCTGGATAACTGAGGTTTTATGGAGTTTATGGCACATTCAATCAGTGGGTTAATGTCATATCGAAGCAAGAGAATGCGGAAAGCCGCGCGGGATTAGCCGAGCGGTCAGGGGCGCTGCAGTCATGGACTGTGCGACTGGTCCCGGCGGAGGTTCGAGTCCTCCCTCGGGCATGGGTGTGTGTGTTTGTCCTTAGGATAATTTAGGTTAAGTAGTGTGCAAGCTTAGGGACTGATGACCTTAGCAGTTAAGTCCCATAATATTTCACACACATTTGAACATTTAAATGTAAAAAATTGTATTTTGTAGTTCAACCAATGTAGTCAGAGGAGATTGTTTTGACTGGGAAGAAATAAATTATGAGGTTCCACAAGGCTTAGGTCGACTATGTTCCCCACACATGTGAGCGACCTTCCGTCCAATTTAGGCGACAACAATTA
The DNA here is from genome assembly GCF_023864345.2 of Schistocerca serialis cubense. Taxonomy (NCBI): domain Eukaryota; kingdom Metazoa; phylum Arthropoda; class Insecta; order Orthoptera; family Acrididae; genus Schistocerca; species Schistocerca serialis. The sequence goes on from NC_064638.1 coordinate 516,309,983, forward strand.
GAATTAATTGTTTTTTTGGATGACACTAGTACTGCATGCAATAAATCGAAACACACATACAGCAATACAAGAAACGACAAATAATGTTCTTAAAAGTAATATTGACTGGTATTCTGAGAAAGGTCTCACTTTCAATTTCAAAAACACACAGCAAACTTTGCTCTGCTGATCTAGATGTGCTACACCGGTTACAAGTGTATCTTGCGGCGAGGAAATAATAAACAGAGTGTAACTTCAAAATTCTTAGGCGTCCATATTGATGCTCCCTCCTACGTATATCTCGCGAAGAGACCGTGAGGGTAAAATCAGAGAGATTAGAGCCCACACAGAGGCATACCGACAATCCTTCTTTCCACGAACAATACGAGAATGGAATAGAAGGGAGAACCGGTAGAGGTACTCAAGGTACCCTCCGCCACACACCGTCAGGTGGCTTGCCGAGTATGGATGTAGACATAGATGTAGAAAGATAGTGGGTAGGAATGACTAACGCGCATCTTGGTAAGTATATAAAAAGAAACAGCCCTTATTAGTGGTCAGAGTGTAGCCATATTTACAAGTAAATGTGTCATTTAGAAGTACACGAGGTGACAAAAGTCATGGGAAACATTATAATATCGTGTCGGACCACCTTTTGTCCAGCGTAGTGCAGCAACTCGATATGACTTGGACTCAACAAGTCGTTGAAAGTCCCCTCTGGAAATATTGAGCCATGCTGCCTCTATACCCGTCCATAATTGCGATAGTGTTGCCAGAGCCTTTGTGTACTAACTGACCTCCAGATTATGTGTCATAAATGTTCAGTGGGATTCATGTCAGGCGATCTAGGTGGCCATATCATTCACTCAAATTGTCCAATATTCTCCAAACCAATCGCGAACAGTTATGGCCTAGTGACATGGGTCATTGTCATCCACAAAAATTCCGTCATTGTTTGGGAACATGAACTCCATGGATGGCTATAAATCGTCTGCAAGAAGCCGAACGTAGCTATTTACAGTCAATTATCGGTTCATCTGGACCAGATATTGCAGTCCATACCACGTCAACACAGCCCACGTCATTATAGAGTAACCACCAGCTTGCAGAGTGCCTTGTTGACAACTTGGTTCTGCGGACACTCGAGCCCTACCATCAGCTCTTACAAACTGAAATGGGGCTCATCTGACCAGGTCACCGTTTTCCGGTCGTCTCGACACGTAAGTGTTACGGAGATGCTTCGGGAGCTGAAATGGGAATCCCTGGAGGGAAGGCGACGTTCTTCTGGAGAATAACTATTGAGAAAATTTAGAGAACCACATCTGAAGCTTGACTGCCGAACGATTCTACTGCCGCGAACATACATTGTGCGCAAGAGTCTCGACGATAATCTATGAAAAATTTGGGCTCATACGGAGGTGTACAGACCGTCGCTCTATATGCGAGTGGATCAGGAAAGGGAAGGACCAATAGTAGTGCAGGGTATCCTTCCCCATGCACTGTACGATGGCTCCCAGAGTATCTGTGTAGTGTAGATGCAGATATAGATGTAGTTAAGTTCAACCAATATGGCTGCGAACCGTGCAGAAGCGCTACAGGCGAAATTGTGCTGTTAGCAAAGACACTCGCGTCGGTCGTCTGCTGCGACAGCCCATTAACGCCAAATTTCGCCGCGCTGTCCTAGCAGATACGTTCGTCCTACGTCCCACACTGATTTCGGAGGTTAAGACTGACAACTCCACGCAAACACCACTGCTCTCTCTTCTTAAGTGAAGGCCGTCGGTTACTGTGTTGTCCGACGTGAGAGGTTTCCGCATTACAAAGTCCCATGCGTCCAGCTCCAACTACCATTCCGCGTTGAAAGTCTTTCAATTCCCGTCGTGCGGCATTAATCTAGTCGGAAACCTTTTCACATGAATCAGCTGAGGACAAATGGAAGCTCTGGCAGCGCACTATCCTTTCATACCTAGTGTACGCGATACTACAACTATATGGACCAGATAACCCAGTCCGTACCACGGCAATACGGCCCACACCAGTCCATGACTTTTGTCGCCTCAGTACAAAATGTCTCGAGCTACATTATCACGATTTATTATACAAACGATCAGCGGACCATAATATTAATTAACTTGGACTTACAGCTTGATAATACATTCAACATCGAGCATACCTCAGGACTGCTGAAGCGCCTGAATAAATGTTGTCATTTACTGGTGACATAAAAATAAAAAAGAATGACGTACTGCGTTTACTTTCATCCAAATAATCACAAATGGGATAATTTTTGGGGTACCTTGTCAAGCATAGTTAACGTTTTCCGAGTCCAGCAACGTGTAATTCGAATTATTTGTGGTGTTAACTCAGTAACTTTTCGCGGAGGCCTGGTCTAAAAACTGGGGATACTAACATCTGCTTCCCAATATTTTTATTTCTTAATGATTTTTGCCATTAATAACGTAAACAATCTAACAGCTCACTTCATGCTTCGGGAGGACGACGGTTCAATCCCGCGTCCGGCCATCCTGATTAAGGTTTTCCGTGATTTCCCTAAATCGCTCCAGGAAAATGCCGGGATGGTTCCTTTGAAAGGGCACGGCCGACTTCCGTCCCCGTCCTTCCCTAAACCGATGATACCGATAACTTCGCAGTTTGGTCTCCTCCCCCAAAACAACCAAACTCACTTCATGCAATCGATACTGGAAGTAAGAATAATCTTCAAAAAGATTTAAAGTTACTTACTTTTGTCCAGAAAGCTGGCTATTATTGAAGAATAATCATTTTAAATAGCTAACCGGCAGCAAAAATAAGTTTAACTACTGATAAAGTTCAGTTTAAGACGATCTTAAATGATTTACGTGCATCCAAGTCCATCTCCTCACAACACATAAAACACAGATAAAAATATATTAATAATTATATAAAATAGTGTGTTACCCCATGGTGAAAACTGACTTAGTTATATCTTCAGATGAGTAATGTGATAAATTTTAAATAAGTACTGTAACTGATTTCTCTTTGCATGGATGCAATGGTATAAAAACTATATAGCCACCTCAGTGAAATATAAATTTATTTGTCTTGTGACAAGTTCGCTACTGTCTTTCAAAAGAAAATTTATTAATCTTTTTATTTATTTATTCCACATACATGAGGACAATTACATTTGGGATCTGTGTAATGTACATTAGATAACTCTTTTTCTTGGTAAATCTATGTCATGAATTCTTATTTTGCGACATATTTTATGTTCTTGAGGATCTTCCCATTATGGATCTATGAAACAAAATGTACCCCTAATCGAATCTAATCTAAGACAGAAAAATTATATGTGACATCCGTCGGACAAGGATGTGGGTATGGCCAATCACTTTGCGCTTGTGAGAGGAAACTGCAAGCTGGCTCTGGATTCCACAGCCTTTCTTAGTTTAAAAACGTAGACATCAACAACTACATAAGATCACTACCGCAATGGATCCACCCGACACACGTTCACTCTTAACGCTTCAGCAACATGTCGGAGGGAATTTTTCGATTAGAAACTTGCGAGAGGATTGAGCGCTGCTACCGATGTTCGACATTAGTGAATTTTACTTGAGAGGGCAATACGTCTGGTGTATTGCCCTCATACCACTTCTTTGCTGTCGTAATCTGTCCTGTACCGAGTTCCAGTGGTTTCTTTTTGACGTGTTCCCACGATACGTTATCGCAGGATGAATGATAGGAGGCGGGAACCATGTTCGGGCACTTGCACCTTGATTTTTAAGACAGACTCTGAGACGATAACCTCCTAACATATGAAGAGAAGTGTATCATGGTGCTGGATCCTGCGAATGCCAAGGTAAAACTTATTCTTTTAAAAAGAGTAGAATGCTAATTCAGTCGATGCTTCACTAAATGTATATGGTTTAAGTGGTTTTCGTATTACTAAAGAAGCTTAGGTTTCTTACACCTTGAAACTAAATATCAGTCTCCATTACCAAAGGGCTAAATGATATAAGGGAATCAGTTCAAAAAAGTAGTCATCGTCATAATATTCATCAACCGTAGCAACTGAAAGACCGAAGTAAAATTTATTTATTTTTATTAATTTATACGTCAAGTTCTGTAGGACCAAATTGAGGAACAAATCTCCAAGGTCATGGAAAGTGTCAGTACATGAAATTATAACATAACAAATAAAAATGAAATGTTTATGAACCCGAAAAATCAAGCCGTAAGTTTATGTAAACGCAATCAACTTAATTTTTCAAGGAACTCCTCGACGGAATAGAAGAAGTGACCCAAGAGAAAACTCTTCAGTTTCGATTTGAAAGCGCGTGGATTACTGGCTAAGATTTTTGAATTCTTGTGGTAGCTTACAGAAAATGGCTGCAGCAGTATACTGCACACCTTTCTGCATAAGAGTTAAGGAAGTCGGATCCAAATGCAGGTTTGATTTATGCCAAGTATTAACTGAGTGAAAGCTGCTTATTCTTGGGAATAAGCTAATATTATTAACAAGAAATGACAGTAAGGCATATATAAATTGAGAGGGCAGTGTCAAGATACCCAGACTCGTGAACAGGGGTCGACAAGAGGTTCGTGAACTTACACCACTTATTGCTCGAACAGCCCGTTTCTGAGTCAAAAATATCCTTTTAGAATGGGGAGAGTTACCCCAAAATATAATACCATACGACATAAGCGAATGAAAATAAGCAAAGCAGACTAATTTTCGTGTCGAACGATCAGTTACACCAGATACCGCTAGGATAGTAAAAATGGCAGCATTAAGTCTTTCAACAAAATCCTGAACGTGGGCTTTCCACGACAGCTTGCTATCAATCAGAACACCTAGAAATTTGAACTGTTCAGTTTCACTAATCACATGCCCATCACGTGAAATTAAAACGTCCATATACCACTTATTGCGAGGTGTCAATAAACCATGCAATCTGAGCTCTCTTTTATAATCTACTCAAAACTTCGATGACACTATTTTGCATCCTAAAATATTAGAGATTCTCCAGAGGGATTATGGCGTATGTGGACTAGGGTCGCTGACAAAATGGGTATGGTCCAGGACCGAGGTTCTGGAGTTGCTGTCGGTCGCCTATTTGTCTAACATCATCCGGGTTACAATTCCGGCCCGTCAGAAATATTATTGGGTCCCAATACATTTAATACACAGTCCTTTTAGATAAGCACTTTTAAATAGCCGAGCAGAGTGCTCTAAGGCATGATAAGGACACGTGCCGAGATTTGACGTCTTTATCACCATGTGCTGAAGTACTTTAAATCACAAATCTGTCTTCATACGTCTTCGTACAGAACATATAATTCATGTGTCCTATTATAGAAACAGTTCTCTTCCAAAAAAGACATTGATCAGGCCAGCCAGCGCAATAGCGCTTTTTTACTGATTTTATACTGATCGACAGTTGCAGTTCATATAGGTCTATTTTACATAAATTACAGGTTCCTCTGTACTGTTTCTGATTTCGTTGAATAAGTTTCTTCATCTCGTTTCCTAAAATTCGTTTCAATATACGTAAAGTATTTGGCTGTGTGAAATAAGATATTAACTAAAATATGTATAACGTTAAACGATTAATTATATTACAATACTAGCTTTTTGCCCGCAGCTTCGTCACGAAACGAGCTGTCAAAATCCTTGGCGCACTGCAGCGCTGTATCTGCTACCTGGATGACGCACAGAACAGCACGAATAAAGAGACTTTTCCGATTCTTACTTTTAAAGTATTGTACCCAAATACAGAAAAAGAATACCAGCAGGATGTCTTCGAACATTTTTACATATCACATTTTTTTTCCATATCGCAGTTGATACGAGTGCCTTGTTTGACTGAAAATATTTCAAGCTTTACCGAGGTATGATGATCTGTGATGGGGATTGTCATCAATTAATCCAGTTTTTTTTTTTTGAGTCATCTGTCTTCTGACAGGTTTGATGCGGCCCGTTACGAATTCCTGTGCTGTGCCAACCTCTCCATTTCGGAGTAGCACTTGCAACCTACGTCCTCAATTATTTGCTGGATGTATTACAATCTCTGTCTTCCTCTACAGTTTTCCCTTTCTAAAGCTCGCTCTGGTACCATGGAATTAATTCCATGACGTCTGAAACATGTCCTATCATTCCGTTCTTTCTCCTTGTCACTGTTTTCCACATATTCCTTTCCTCTCCGATTCTACGCAGAACCTTCTCGTTCGTCACCTTATCAGCCCACCTAATTTTCAAAATTCACCTATGATACCACATCTGAAGTGCATCGATTCTCCTCTGTTCCAGCTTTCCCACAGTCCATGTTTCACTACTATAGAATGCCGTGCTACAAACGTACGTTCTCAGAAATTTCTTCCTGTAGTTAAGTCCCATGTTTGATATTAGTAGACTTCTCTTGGGCACGAATACCCTATTAGCCAGAAATAGTCTGCTTCTGATGTCCTTCTCGCTCAGTCCGTCATTGGTTATTTTGCTGCCTAGGTAGCAGAATTCCTTAACTTCATCTACTTCGTGACCATTAATCCTGATGTTAAGTTTCTCCCTGTTCTCTTCTCATTACTTTCTTCTCTCATCGATGTACTCTCTATCCACATTCTGTACTCATTAGACTGTTCACTCCATTCAGAGAATCATGAAAATTCTTCTTCACTTTCGTTCGGGATATCAAATATCACCAGCGAATCTTATCATTGATATTCTTTCACCTTCAATTTTAATTATGAACGACCCCCAAAGCTATGACTTCGATACTAATATCCGAAGATGTCGAATATTTTACATGCCACGGCTTTCTCACCCACAAATCCCCTCCCCCTCCCCACCCTTAGAGTTGGTAGGGGTTTATTACCCCCACAGTATTTTTGTACAAATATTTATGCAAACAACGCAGAATTTTATTGAATTCCAAACATACTTAAGTTACTCTTCTACTTCACCAGTTAGCACCCGCTTCCCTGTGGGAGATAGGTGGTTCTTACCCATTCAGTGCTTCTTTGCAGGTGGTAAATGATTTGTGTACCAATATTGGTTCAAATCAATCATGTGATTTAGGACGAGGTGTTTAACGTACATTATTTTTATAAATATGTAGATGGTGCTGATCTCAGACTATGAGCGGTTCTGTGGCGGAAAAGGATACAAATCTTTCGCGATATTGCTGATATTTGTTTTATGGGCATTAGGCCGTGGTCCATGTCATAATGTTTCGCCCTCCAGTGTCGGAGACACCAGCAGAGGCTTTAACGGCTTAAAAACGAGTTACAGACTCATACTGCCAGAGCCGAACTATTTATAATTATACATCCAAGCAACCGGCGGTTCGTGACGTATCAGACTGGTGCATGAGGTCGCCGAGTTGCGCCTATGTACGAGTATGTTATGGAATTGTGGGGAAGAGCTGGCGCTGTTATTTTCAGAACTAAGACTTGTTTACTGTTCAAATTGCGTTTAAGCTTTTGTCTTTCAATCTCCTCTCTATACATCCTAGCATAGTAATTATTAGAGCTCGCTAAAATCACAGAGTTAGAGAAGCGAATTTGGGTTCCCGGTCCTACTGCATGGTGTCCTACTGCCGATTTATCCGTCATGTCCAGGCGTCAATGGCTATGCTACTCCATAGGGCAGGTGTTAATACTTCTTTTTGAAGTGAATGTGTACACCTGGGCGCACTTGTTGGTTTAAACACTGCACCAATATCATGTATTTTGAGTACTTGATGAAGTGACCGCTGACAGTTTTTACAAATGGAAGCAAAAACTTGCGCTTTAGTTGGTTCTTTTTTCATTAGAAGCTATAAGCCACTAAGAATGAAGTGCTCTATTTACTTCATTGTCACAATAGGCCTTTCTTCTGAAGGCCGTTCTTAAATAACCGAGCTCGTCTTCCATGTACTATGGTTCACAGGTTTTTTTAGCCCGATCCAACAATGTTTTGATCTCTCCTCTTCTTTACACTGATATCTTTTCTGTTTTTGACAGCAAGCAATATTAAGAAATTATGTTTCTCAATTTTCTTTAAAAATCTGATAACTGACACTATGCTCCTAATGTCCAGATGCATAATAAGCGCAATGTGTGACAGGTAAGATCTCATCACAAACATTGGCAAACGTCGTAATTCTCTGCAAATTAATTTACTGTAACATGAAAGATATTGATTTGTCTGAAGAGAGTACGATACTTCGTACATAATTGGTTTCTTGGGTTTCAGTTTGCTTTTCTACCAACTGTTCTCCTTCTAATAACTACTAAGGGATTTCAGAAAGTAAGTCACAGATATTGTCCAATGATTGCGGAACAAGAGTGGCAGATTGTCTGGAGACAGTATCTGTTCTGAGTTTCCTGCTGATACAGTTCTGTTGCGGTACTGACAACAGGTGAATCGCAGTGTAAAACGGCGCGCGACTGTAAATGATTTGGTGGTTCAGACAATTCTTGTGGGAAAAAAGTCTGAATTGTACACAGTTTTATCGTAAAATATCTGGCGATATAAAATATCTGGGCCAAATGTAATGTCCTGTCGAATCGTTGTGAAATGGTGTGAACTATTTGACCAATGTCCCTCAGAGGTGGGTGACGCTCTTCGGGAGGGAAGACATCAAAGGGCAATGTTCGGGCAATCGAGGAACTGACTCCAACAGCAGTCTCAGATTTTCCAGCAATGAGGACGTTCATACAGCGGTTCTCAAATTGTTCCGCGAACAAGGAGCAGGCTTCTATCGTCGAATAATTCAACGATTGGTTGAAGGTTCTGTCCGTTACTTACAGAAACTTGGCGACTGCAACTACATACACATCTACTTCTACATGATCTGCAACTCACAATGAAGAGCCTGGTAGAAAGTTTATCGAAGAACGTTCAAGCTATTTTTCTACCGTTCCACTTCCGAATAGTACACGGGAAAAACGAACACTTGAAACTTCCCGTGCGATCTCCGGTTTATCTTATTTTATTATGATGATAATTTCTCCGTTTCTAGGTGGGCGCCAACGAAATATGCACTAAGACAGGAAAGAGCTACGCACTACAAAGGAATTACCCGAATAGGATGGCAATCGGAAGATGTGACGTACATGTACAGACAATCAAATGATTGAAATTTCACAAAAATTAGGCTATTTATTCAAGAGAAAGAGCTTTACAAATTGAGCAAGTCAATAACGCGTTGGTCCACCGCTGGCCCTTATGCAAGCAGTTACTGGTCTTTGTATTGATTGATAAAGTTACTGAATGGCCTCCTGAGGAATATGGTGCCAAATTCTGTGTAACTGGCGTGTTAGGCCGTCAAAATCCCTAGATTGTTCGTTGCCTAAAATGCTCCAAAAGTTCTCAATTGGGGATCCGGAGACCTTATTGCCGAAGGTACGTTTTGGCAAGCACGAAGACCAGAAGCAGAAACTCACAGCGTGTGGATATGGGTATTATCTATCTGAAGTGTAAGCCCAGTGTGGCTTGCCTCGAAGGGCATTGAGACGGGGCGCAGAATACCGTCGACGCTCCGCCGTGTTGTAGGGGTGCCTCGGATGACAACCAAAAGGGTTCTACTGTGAAAAGAAACGGCACGCTAGACCACCACTCCTTGCAGTTGGGGCGTATCCCCACCGCGGTCCGAGACGGCTCCAGACAAGTCTCTTTTGTGTTACAGTGCATTTTAGCATCCGGAAGAGAAAGTTGAGCCGCGCGGGATTAGCCGAGCGGTCTCAGGCGCTGCAGTTATGGACTGTGCGGCTGATCCTGGCGGAGGTTCGAGTCCTCCCTCGGGCATGTGTGTGTGTGTTTGTCCTTAGGATAATTTAGGTTAAGTAGTGTGTAAGCTTAGGGACTGATGACCTTAGCAGTTAAGTCCCATAAGATTTCACACACTTTTTTTTTTTTTTCTTTTCTGAGAAAGTTGATGATTGGAACTTCATAAGGAGATCTTGCCGCAATGAAGAACGCCTTTGTTTTAATGACTGCCACCACAAATCGCGTATCATACCCGTGGCACATTCTCCCCTATTTCGTGATAACGCAAGATGAGCATCCTCTTTGAATTTTTTGTGTGTCCACCGTTACTCCTATCTGATGCGGATCCCACACCGCTGAGCAAGATTCCAGAAGAGGACGGACAAACATAGTGTAGGCAGTCTCTTTAGTAGACTTGTAGCATATTGTAGCTGTTCTGCCAATAAATCACAGTCTTTGGTTCACTTTCCCGACAGCATTATGTATGTGGTCGTTCCGAGAAAAGTTGGTAAATAGTGTCATGTGTTGATATCACTTTGAAGCGTAGTGCACCATTCTAAAATAGGTACATGGTCTATCTTACTAATGTATGACCTACTTTTTAGAGTTTCCTTGCGGAAATCGGTTTAAAGAGAGTAGAATAAAAAATGGTGCTCTATCTCATGATATAGTTCTATTCCTTACTCTTTTGCCTTTACGAAATCGTCTTTGTGCCCACATAGGATGCTTCCTGTAACCTCTGTACCATGTGGAAGGACCCATTGCAGTGGGAACATTGGTCAACAGAGAGGAATTTCCGAAGCCGGCCCTGTAGATTGAATTTTCTATCAGCGTAAGTAGCCGTTTTGCGAAATCTTCAAAAGTTTATTCCGGTGCAGGCCTTTGTTTCGATTGCGACGTCGAAGAAAGTGGCATTTGTTTCAATACGTCACCATTTTGTTATAATTTAATATTTTTTAATTATCCTATGTATGTCGGTAGAAAATATATTAAAAATGACTTATGTACAATTATTTTGTTACAGGTCTAATAGGAGTCCCCTCTAATTACCAACATACCAGCTGCGAGGAGTCGTTCCACCTGGTGCACCGGATAGAAGAAGCATCCCATATGGTCACAAAAAGGATTTCTTAAAGACAAAAACGTAAAGAGTAAAACTATATCATGAGATATACACCACTTCTTATTTTACTTGAAAAAATTACGAAAATCTCCTATTTCTTATACGTACAACGAGGGCTTCCGCCCTTAAGTGGATTTCGTACAAGGATACTCCAAAAGGTAAATTAGGCATTATCAAGGTAGACCTTTTTGAATGGTGCGCTACACATCAGAGTGATACCGGCACATGACATTGTTTACCATTATTCTTGGAAAGTGAACCAAAGACTACGATTTATTGGCAGAACACATCACAGATACGACAGATGAGCTGAAGAGACGACCTACACTACGCTCTTCCGCCATCTTCTGGAGTACTGCTGCTAGGTGTGGGATCCGAAAACAGATAAGATTAAGGGAGGACACAGAAAAAGACCAAAGACGGGCAGCACGTTTTGCATTATCGCGAAATAGGGGGAGTGTGCCACGGATATGATATGCGAATTGGGGTGGCAATCATTAAAACAAAGGCGTTTTTCATTGTGGCAGGATCTTCTCATGAAATTTCAATCACCAGATCTCTTTTCCGAATGCTAAAATACACTCTAAGACAAAAGAGACTTGTCCGGAGACGCCCCCGACAGCGCTGGAATACCACGTGGACTGCGCCCACGATACGCCCCGACAACAAGGATCGATGGTCCAGCGTGCTGTTTCATTTCGAAGCAGGACCCTATCGGTTTTCATCCACGGTACCCTTACAGCGCAGCTGTGCGTCAACGGCATTCCACACATCGCTTTGACGCCCTTCGGGGCAGGCCATCCTCGGCTTACATTTGAGACAGTGTCTATTACCTGTCTTTGCGCTTGTCAAACCATACCTTGGCCAGCAAAGGCCCCGGGTCTCTCCTCAACTGAGAACGTTTACAGCATTATCCGAAATCAGATACTGGGCTGTAAGGCGTACCCAGGAGGAGATACAGACTCAGATCACAATATAGTAGTGATGAAGAGTAGGCTGAAGTTCAAGACATTAGTCAGGAAGAATCAATACGCAAAGAAGTGGGATACGGAAGTACTAAGGAATGACGAGATACGTTTGAAGTTCTCTAACGCTGTAGATACAGCAATAAGGAATAGCGCAGTAGGCAGTACAGTTGAAGAGGAATGGACATCTCTAAAAAGGGCCATCACAGAAGTTGGGAAGGAAAACATAGGTACAAAGAAGGTAGCTGCGAAGAAACCATGGGTAACAGAAGAAATACTTCAGTTGATTGGTGAAAGGAGGAAGTACAAACACGTTCCGGGAAAATCAGGAATACAGAAATACAAGTCGCTGAGGAATGAAATAAATAGGAAGTGCAGGGAAGCTAAGACGAAATGGCTGCAGGAAAAATGTGAAGACATCGAAAAAGATATGATTGTCGGAAGGACAGACTCAGCATACAGGAAAGTCAAAACAACCTTTGGTGACATTAAAAGCAACGGTGGTAACATTAAGAGTGCAACGGGAATTCCACTGTTAAATGCAGAGGAGAGAGCAGATAGGTGGAAAGAATACATTGAAAGCCTCTATGAGGGTGAAGATTTGTCTGATGTGATAGAAGAAGAAACAGGAGTCGATTTAGAAGAGATAGGGGATCCAGTATTAGAACCGGAATTTAAAAGAGCTTTGGAGGACTTACGGTCAAATAAGGCAGAAGGGATAGATAACATTCCATCAGAATTTCTAAAATCATTGGGGGAAGTGGCAACAAAACGACTATTCACGTTGGTGTGTAGAATATATGAGTCTGGCGACATACCATCTGACTTTCGGAAAAGCATCATCCACACAATTCCGAAGACGGCAAGAGCTGACAAGTGCGAGAATTATCGCACAATCAGCTTAACAGCTCATGCATCGAAGCTGCTTACAAGAATAATATACAGAAGGATGGAAAAGAAAATTGAGAATGCGCTAGGTGACGATCAGTTTGGCTTTAGGAAAAGTAAAGGGACGAGAGAGGCAATTCTGACGTTACGGCTAATAATGGAAGCAAAGCTAAAGAAAAATCAAGACACTTTCATAGGATTTGTCGACCTGGAAAAAGCGTTCGACAATATAAAATGGTGCAAGCTGTTCGAGATTCTGAAAAAAGTAGGAGTAAGCTATAGGGAGAGACGGGTCATATACAATAAGTACAACAACCAAGAGGGAATAATAAGAGTGGACGATCAAGAACGAAGTGCTCGTATTAAGAAGGGTGTAAGACAAGGCTGTAGCCTTTCGCCCTTACTCTTCAATCTGTACATCGAGGAAGCAATGATGGAAATAAAAGAAAGGTTCAGGAGTTTAATTAAAATACAAGGTGAAACGATATCAATGATACGATTCGCTGATGACATTGCTATCCTGAGTGAAAGTGAAGAAGAATTAAATGATCTGCTGAACGGAATGAACAGTCTAATGAGTACACAGTATGGTTTGAGAGTAAATCGGAGAAAGACGAAGGTAATGAGAAATAGTAGAAATGAGAACAGCGAGAAACTTAACATCAGGATTGATGGTCACGAAGTCAATGAAGTTAAGGAATTCTGCTACCTAGGCAGTAAAATAACCAATGACGGACGGAGCAAGGAGGACATCAAAAGCAGACTCGCTATGGCAAAAAAGGCATTTCTGGCCAAGAGAAGTCTGCTAGTATCAAATACCGGCCTTAATTTGAGGAAGAAATTTCTGAGGATGTACGTCTGGAGTACAGCATTGTATGGTAGTGAAACATGGACTGTGGGAAAACCGGAACAGAAGAAAATCGAGGCATTTGAGATGTGGTGCTATAGACGAATGTCGAAAATTAGGTGGACTGATAAGGTAAGGAATGAGGAGGTTCTATGCAGAATCGAAGAGGAAAGGAATATGTGGAAAACACTGATAAGGAGAAGGGACAGGATGATAGGACATCTGCTAAGACATGAGGGAATGACTTCCATGGTACTAGAGGGAGCTGTAGAGGGCAAAAACTGTAGAGGAAGACAGAGATTGGAATACGTCAAGCAAATAATTGAGGACGTAAGTTGCAAGTGCTACTCTGAGATGAAGAGGTTAGCACAGGAAAGGAATTCGTAACGGGCCGCATCAAACCAGTCAGTAGACTGATGACAAAAAAAAAAAAAGAAAAAAAAAAAGACAGTGCTGTTGAACCATCTACGCGTTTTGACGATCTAACACGGCGGTTTCACAGAATTTGGTACGTTATCCGTCAGGATTAGTAGTTAAGTTAAACGTATGTCTAGTCAGTATAGCACTCCTTCCAGATCCAAAAGAAGATCCTCCTCCATATTCTTCGTGGCCATGTTTGTCCTGCGGGCCTGTTTGTCAGGCTTCGTCATCCGCTGCCCTGCTCTCTCGATACGTTTTTCGTCCGAGTTTGTTAACAGGTTGTAATAGGCTGTTCGGATCTCAAGTTCGAGCGCGTTCATAATTTCCATAATGCCTTTTACGCCATCGTTGAATTTACATAGCGACTATTTTTTCCCGTCGTGAATGTTTAATGGAGACAATATTTCAAAGATCGCCTCATAACTCAATAAAAGGAGTTTCTGACAGTTTGGGATGAACACTAAAATTAAGGAGACCCCATAGAAAATTAAAGCCGAAGAAATCGATCATTTAAAATTTTCAAACAGGCAACCCCCTTAACAAAACTGAATATCTCTTTGCTTCATATGTTACATTTTATCCTGTGTGCTGTATATCACTCGCATTCGACGCTAATGAACACACAGTCGTAAAAGCGCAAATGGTGCAGGGTGTGTCACGTAACATGCAAACGCTGCACCGCATTCGGTGTTGCGCAGCTACAAACCCCTCTCCCCGATGTCCCCCCCCCCCCTCATTGCCCCTTTCTCCGTCCCCGTTCCGGCCTGTTGTTCGGACAGTGTACTGCATAAGGCGTATCTACATTTACGTACATTTACATCTACGTCAGTACTCTGCAATCCATCTGAATGTGTGTGGTGGAGGGTACTTCCTGGACCACTAATTCATACCCCCTTTCCTGTTCATTTCCCGAATGAGGCGTTGGAAGAATGATTGTCAGTAACTATCTACATCTACATCTACATCCATGTCCGCATGCCACCTGACGGTGTATGGTGGAGGGTACCTTGAGTACCTCCATCGGTTCTCCCTTTTATTCCAGTCTCGTATTGTTCATGGAAAGAATGTCGGTATGCCTCTGTGTGGGCTCTGATCTCTCTGATTTTTTATCCTCATGGTCTCTTTGCGAGATATACGTAGGAGGGAGCAATATACTGCTTGACTCCTCGGTGAAGGTATGTTCTCGAAACTTCAACAAAAGCCCGTACCGAGCTACTGAGCGCCTCTCTTGCAGAGTCTTCCACTGGAATTTATCTATCATCTCCGTAACGCTTTCGCGATGACTAAATGATCCTGTAACGAAGAGCGCTGCTCTCCATCTCTTATACCAAGCTTATCTGGTACGGATCCCACACCGGTGAGCAGTATTCAAGCAGGAGGGGGGAACAAGTGTACTGTAATCTACTTCCTTTATTTTCGGACTGCATTTCCTTAAGATTCTTCCAATGAATCAGTTTGGCATCTGCTTTACCGACGATTAATTTTATATGGTCATTCCATTTTAAATCACTCCTAAAGCCTACTCCCAGATAATTGATGGAATTAACTGCTTCCAGTTGCTGACCTGCTATATTGTAGCTAAATGATAAAGGAACATTCTTTCTGTGTATTCGCAGCACATTACACTTGTCTACATTGAGATTCAATTGCCATTGCCTACACCATGCGTCAATTCGTTGCAGATCCTCCTGCATTTCAGTACAATTTTCCATTGTTACAACCTCTCGATATACTACAGCATCATCCGCAAAAAGCCTCAGTGAACATGTGATGTTATCGACAAGGTCATTTATATATATTGTAAATAGCAACAATCCTACGACACTGCCCTGCGGCACACCTGAAATCACTCTTACTTCGGAAGACTTCTCTCCATTGAGAATGACATGCTGTGCTCTGTTATCTAGGAACTCTTCAATTCAATCACACAATTGGTCTTATAGTCCATATTGTGATGTCACCGCTAGACACCACACTTGCTAGGTGGTAGCTTTAAATCGGCCGTGGTCCATTAGTACATGTCGGACCCGCGTGTCGCCACTGTGTGATCGGAGACCGAGCGCCACCACAAGGCAGGTCTCGAGATACGGACTAGCACTCGCCCCCCGTTGTACGGACGACTTTGCTAGCGACTACACGGATGAAGCATCGCTCATTAGCCGAGCAGATAGTTAGAAATAGCCTTCAGCTAAGTCAAAGTCTACGACCTAGCAAGGCGCCATAGCAATTGATAGTTTGATAGTTATCATATGAAATGTCTCATCAAGACCGCTGTATACAAATGGTGGATTAAAGTTAAGTATTAGCAGCTACGTACTTTTCTTTATAGCATTTAGGAAGTATCCTGTTTCAGACCATCACGTCCGCCTGCTTGCTTAATGGCCGCCTCCCTTAAATAATGTGCGTAATGTTGGCAATCTGTCAACACTACAGATGGCGACGAGGATGGGATTAAAAGAGGATTTCGCGTTCGTATTGCTCTAATTTATGGCGCCGACGTTACAAACCGCCTTCTTTCTCTTTGATTGATTTACTTGTGTCATGGCTTCGCCACAATCTCCCGATGTACTGTCCGAATTTTATCGCTTGCAGAATCAGCAGACGCAGGCGTTATTGGATGCTCTTGGACAGCTCGTCCAGGGTCAACGTGCACTGCAACACGATGCGGCAGCCGCTGCTTCACCGCTACCGCAGCCACAACTCGCAGTTGCACTGCCTTTTAGGGACTATGACCCAGCTCAGGAGACGTGGACTGAGTGGTCATGCCAATTTGGATTTCATCTCGCCGCCTACAGAATTCAAGGTAATGAGCGGCAGCCTCACTTATTATCCTGTGTCGGTGTGTCCACCTACCGTGTGATAGTGAAATTGTTTCCCCGACGCGACGTAGCAACTCTGTCCTACGAAGAAATTTTGTCGGCATTGGACGCCTATTTCAAAGAAACAGTCAATGTCGTTGCAAAAAGGTATACGTTCTTTCGTACAAAACGTTCGGCCGGTCAAACTAATAGGGAGTGGGTTGCAACATTGCAAGGTCTTACAAAGGATTGTGCTTTTGAGTGTGAATGTGGACTCCCTTATTCAGATACAATGGTACGTGATGCAATAGCACAGAACGTTTCTGATGTTCGCATACGGGAACAGATTTTGAAACTAGTTAATCCCTCCCTTCAACAAGTGATAGACATATTGGATAGACAAGACACACTTGACTTTGCTCAGGAATCATTTGCAACTTCGCCAGCCGTGTGTAACATTAACCGGCCCGCCGGGCGGGCTGCATGGCCCGGTAAACTGCCCTCGCACACGTCCGCGCAGCTGCCGCCAAGCTCTAAACCGAGTGTGCCGCGCCGGCATACAAATGCGGTGAAATCATGCCCGCGGTGTGCTACTAGACATTCACGTGAAAATTGCCTGTCACGCCAAGCTAATTGCTTTTTCTGTAATAAGAAAGGACATGTTCAAAGTGTTTGCCAGAAAAAGCTCAGATCAGGCACTCTTAATCATTCCAGGCCCTTTGCTTCGCGCCGGAATCGAACCAAGGATACTCAGGCTCGTGAACCTTCGCTCATGGACATTCATGTAGTTAATTCCACTTCGTCCAAAGCCACTGTCTCTAACAGTGACTGTGTTCGTCCCACACAAAGTGTGCATCGACGTCGCCGGAAATCATGTCAATTAGCAAGTGATGCTGTACCTGCATCAGTTCAAATTGCACGAGACAGTCGCTCTTGTCGTCAGCAGGACAATAAACTTTTTGTAGATTTGGACTTTAATGGCAAGGTCATACCATTCCAGCTCGATACCGGAGCTGCAGTTTCATTGCTCAATCACGACACGTACAAACAACTGGGCAAACCTCCGTTGCGTGCCACAACTGTTAAGCTCACTACATATTCAGGACAGCAGATCCCTGTGTTAGGACAGTGCACTCTTCTTGCAACATACAAGGGACAAACAAAACTTGTGTCATTTTACGTTCTTCATTCTTCTACTGCAGTGAACTTGTTTGGCTTAGATATATTTCAGTTGTTTAACTTGTCTATTGTAAATCAGGTCCGATCAGTGAATCAGACTGTGCCTTCAGACAGTGTTTCTCGTCTGTGTGAAGAATTTGCAGACATTTTTGCACCGGGCCTTGGTTGCACTAAGAACTATGAAGCACATTTGGAACTGAAAGTCAACTCGCAACCGAAATTTTTCAGAGCGCGCAATGTTCCCCACGCATTGCGTGATGAGGTCGCAAGAACATTAAACAATTTAGAATCACAGGGTGTAATTGAACGTGTGCAAGCTCCTCTCTGGGCCTCACCCTTAGTAATTTTGCCAAAACCTTCCGGAAAACTGAGACTTTGTGTGGACTTCAAGGCAACAGTGAATCCACAACTCGTGATTGCAACTTTTCCCTTACCCCGCCCGGAAGATCTTTTTGATAAACTGTGCCCGGGTAAATACTTTTCGAAGTTGGACCTAGCAGATGCGTACTTGCAAATCCCAGTGGATGCCGAATCCCAGCGCGTCTTGGTGGTTAACACGCATCTGGGTTTGTACCGATTCAAAAGACTGCCATTCGGGTGTGCATCCGCCCCTGCATTGTTTCAGCAATATTTACAAACTGTTTGTGCGTCGGTCCCTATTGCTGCGAACTATCTGGACGATATTGTGATCTCCAGAAAGACAGCAGACGAGCATTTAGCACACCTACGAACATTATTTCAGGTATTGCGACAAAATGGTCTTCGCTTGCGGAAGGACAAATGTGTGTTTTTTGCTCGTGACTTACCATATCTGGGACATTTCATCAATGCCCAAGGCATACATCCGAGTCCAGAGCACCTCCGTGCCATACAAGACTTACCTTCGCCGCAGAATCTGAAGCAGCTACAGAGTGTGTTGGGTAAAATTAACTATTATCATCGCTTTCTGCGCAATGCCTCTTCCATTTCAGCTCCGCTTCATCGGTTACGCTGTCAAGGTGTTCCGTTCGTCTGGACGACGGAATGCGAACGCGCCTTTCGCCAGTTGAAATCGGAGTTGCTTTCTAATACTTGCCTTACGCCATTCGATCCCCAGAAACCCCTTTTGTTGATGGTCGATGCATCGGATTTCGGGATCGGTGCGGTTCTTGCGCACAAAGATGGGTCGCATGATCGCCCTCTTGCCTTTGCGTCCAAATTGCTCTCGTCTGCGCAAAGAAATTATTCACAGATAGAGAAAGAAGCTTTGGCTCTCGTGTTTGGTGTTACTAAGTTTCATGATTTCTTGTATGGTCGTCACTTTACCATCATCACAGACCACAAACCTTTGACGTCGCTTTTTCATCCGCACAAGCCTGTACCTCCGCGTACAGCGCAGAAATTCATTCGCTGGTCTATTTTCCTCTCGCAGTACCGTTACGATATCTTGTATCGGTCCACTGCTAAGCACGGAAACGCCGATGCGTTGTCCTGTTTGCCTGTTGCTGAGGATAGAGCATTCGATTCCTCCAAACTTGCTTGCATGTTCATTGATTCGGAAACCGATGACGTGGTCGAATCGTTTCCGATTGATTTTCGTCGTGTAGCTACAGCCACCGCTGCTGACCCTGTCCTTGCTACCGTTTTGCGTTTTGTTGCTACGCAATGGCCTTTGTCAAAGTCTCGGATCGAGGATCCGTTGGTTCGCCGATTTTTTGCTCATAAGGAGAGACTTTTTGTGCGACGTGGTGTTTTGTTGTTGCGTTCTGATAATGATCAGTCCAGAGTCGTGGTCCCACGTTCGTTACAGTCCTCTGTCTTACGGCTTCTTCACCAAGGACATTGGGGTATAGTGCGAACGAAACAACTTGCTCGTCAGCACTGTACTTGGTTCGGAATCGATGCTGCGATTACGAATATGTGTTCTTCTTGCATGGCGTGTGCCAAACAACAATCCGCACCGCCGCGGAAAGTCTTTGCATGGCCAAAAGCCACTTCCCCTTGGCAACGCTTGCACATCGATTTTGCTGGTCCATTCTGGAATGCTCGATGGTTGGTTCTGGTAGATGCCTTCAGTAATTTTCCTTTTGTTGTCCGGATGTCTTCCACGACGTCAACTGCCACCATCCAAGCTTTGTCTGCTATCTTTTGCATTGAAGGTCTTCCGCAGACTATTGTTTCCGACAATGGCCCACAATTCATGTTCGCGGAATTTCAGTCATTCTGCAAAGCCAATGGTATTCAACATCTGACATCCGCGCCGTTTTCGCCTCAGTCAAACGGTGCCGCTGAACGATTGGTCCGGACTTTCAAGTCACAGATGTTGAAGTTGAAAGAGTCGCATTCTCGGGAGGACGCATTGTTGCTCTTTTTGTCTTCGTATCGCTCTCAGCCCCGAGATGGTCGCTCGCCGGCTGAGTTGCTCCACGGTCGTCCTCATCGAACCTTGATGTCTTTGCTGCATCCGCTGCATCAGGTTCCTATGCAGCGGCAGACTTCTGCTTTTGCTCCAGGAGACGCTGTATTCTATCGCAACTATCGAGGTTCACGGCGTTGGCTCGCAGGGCGCATTCTTCGCTGCCTCGGCCGCGCGATGTATTTGGTTTTGGGGGCCTCTGGTGGGGTGCGTCGGCATCTCAATCAGCTGCGCCTCTGTCGTCGCACGGGTTCTGCCGCTCCCCGTCTGCTTTCAGCGACGGTGCCGTCCGGTCAGCGCCCTGGTGACCCATCTACTGGCTCGCCTCATCCCCAGGTGTTACCGACGGTGCCTTCCATTTTGCCCCATGGCGACGCGCCGCTGCCACCTCCGCCGCCGCCGCCTGTCCTCCGGGCAGCGCCGCCCGCAGTGGACGCTTCGCTGCAGCCGCCAAGCGTCTCCCTGGGTCACGCGCCGCCGATCGCTTCCCGTGACCAGCTGTCCTCCGCCATGGAACTCTTGCCCGCTCCGGACCACGTGGCGTCTTCGCGCGTCGGATACCCCGACGCAATGGAGGTCGACCCTTCGGCCCCTCCTGTCTCTTTACGGGCGCATACACCGCCTGTTGACGTGCACCCTGGACTAGGTTTTCTGGCGTTTCCTAGCTCCCCTCGGACCGAATAGGCGGGTGCGGGTGGCACAGCCTCGCCTGTTGTTAGGCTCCCCACCTCATCGCATACGTCAACATGGGGTCCTCCCCACGCCGGGCGGAAGCCTTATCACACGACCGTTCGCCGATTTGCGGGGGAGGAATGTGGTGTCACCGCCAGACACCACACTTGCTAGGTGGTAGCTTTAAATCGGCAGCGGTCCATTAGTACATGTCGGACCCGCGTGTCGCCACTGTGTGATCGCAGACCGAGCGCCACCACAAGGCAGGTCTCGAGATACGGACTAGCACTCGCCCCAGTTGTACGGACGACTTTGCTAGCGACTACACGGACGAAGCATCGCTCATTAGCCGAGCAGATAGTTAGAAATAGCCTTCAGCTAAGTCAAAGTCTACGACCTAGCAAGGCGCCATAGCAATTGATAGTTTGATAGTTATCGTATGAAATGTCTCATCAAGAACGCTGTATACAAATGGTGGATTAAAGTTAAGTATTCCAGCAGCTACGTACTTTTCTTTTTAGCGTTTAGGAAGTATCCTGTTTCAGACCATCACGTCCGCCTGCTTGCTTAATGGCCGCCTCCCTTAAATAATGTGCGTAGTGTTGGCAATCTGTCAACACTACACATATGCTGTTACTTTGTTCATTAAACGGCTGTGGGGAACTGTATCAAACGCCTTCATCTGTGTTATCCCTAATTTCTCGAATTTTCTCTTTGCTGTCACTTCACAAGACGTATGACGATGTAAGCAGTATCTTGTCCGACTCTTCCCAGAAAGTACTCTCTTGGAATTTCAACAGCAAACTTCTCCGTGGTGCAGCAGATCCACCATGCCCCTCTTGGAGCGTCTGCCACTAGAGTGTTTTGAGGCTCTCAGTAATGCTGTCACGTCTCCTAAACCATACCGTGACGAAAGCCGCCTCTTTTAGTTGGACATTCTCTATTTTTCTCTGTTAATCCCAGACCGGTGAACTATACTCAAGGGTCGATCGAGTATGCGTTTTGAAGTCACTTCCTTTGTGGATGAGTTGCATTTCCTTAATATTCTTCCTATAAATCTGAGTCTGTCATCTGTTTTCCTACTATTTCTTTTATGCGACCATTCCAGTTAGGGGTGCCGTTCGTCTTTACTCCTAGGTACTTTACGGTAGATACTATTTCCAGCGATTTGTCGTCGATAGGGTAGTTGTACAGTATTGCAATTTCTCTCCTGTGTATGCGCAACACGTTACATTTATTTATGTTCAGGGTCAACTGGCGGTCCCTGCTCCATTCACCAATCCTCTGTAGCTCATTTTGCAGACACATGCTTTCTGGTAGATAATAGCAATATCTGCGAACAATCTTAAACAGCTTTCGGCGCTTGCCATTAGATCATTTGCATACACTGTGTGCAGTAACGGTCCTATCACACTTCCTTACGGTACTTCGGAACTTATTTTTACATCTGTCGATTTTGTTCCTTCTTGAGTTCTGTCTCCGTGCACATCCTGAATCCAGTAGAAATCTGGCCCGATACTCGGCAGTCTTGTATTCTTTTTCACTCAACGACAGTGCGGGAGAGTGTGAAACGACTTCCTAAAGTCAAGGACCTGAGCGAGCGCCGTGAATGTCACAGAGGGACCGAAAGAGCCGTACCGATCTTAGCCCCGAACAGACAGAGCATCGTTGGAGAAGAAAGCTGCAACATTATAGACATGATCTCGACAGATTTATCAAATATTTCTAGTCGAACTTTACGATCTCGAGTAATTATAGATCATTCAATATTTCAACGGATAATGTTAATAGTCACTTCCCAATATCTATATTCAAGAAATATAATAACAGTTACCGATTATCGAATATAGTCATCCGGTAAAACTAAAGTATGAAATTATGAGAAAACGTATTACATTTGTCAAACTTTCTGAGTTCTGAAAACATGGAAATAGCCATTTTACTTCCAATAACAAACAAACCAAAAGGCAAAACTTACAAATTGTGCAATTATGTTAAAATATAAATCAAATTACCTTATGGAACATTATATCAAACCTGAAAGCTTAGGAGTCAGAGACACTTAAACACTTCCTGGTTTTGGTGAATATGTGAAGAAACTTAATCATTTTTTCTCAGTGATAAATGTATAGATAATTATTCGACTCTCATACCAAACATTCATTTGCAAAGTATTTAACACTGACGGACAAAGGAGATTTATGCTCTTCTTTCATTAGTTTTAGTAACAGTTACCTTTCGTTGTTCTCATGGCCTGGTGTTAAGACGTATAAACGAAGTGCTCTGTAATTTCAAATGAAATTGTGCTAAATAATGAAAGCAACTTCTGAAACAAAACGATTTTCTCATTTACGATACCATCGATCCAAGCTCCTGTAACTGTGGAAGATCACAGTTATTTTAATTTTGTATGGAGAATTTTGATTGAGGCGATGATCTTCACGACGGCGCTGTTTAACGATAGAGGTACATGAATGTGTTCATCTCTTTCCCTTCGTGGTCACCAATGTCAGTTTTAATATTTATGTCATATTTGAAGATACATTCAGGACATGCAATCTTTCTTTTCATTTAATTACGATGTCCAATTATTTTATTTCTCAGACGAATAAATGCATTTTAATCTCAATTATTTTTACCCAGGCCACAGGCAATGATAGTACTTAGAACCTACGTGTCTCTATCCCGATCGCCCGTTCTCATACAACTGAGTGTGTACCGACGTAACTATACTTATGATCCATTTCCCATACGGTATTAATTCTTATTTTGAACCACTCACTCGTGAATGTACGTACCCTCTCATTTTGTGTAATCAGTCGGGTGTATTCCTTAATAACGTTACTTTTAATTTTCAGTGGCTTGGTTTCCACAATTGACTTTTGCCTCTGTCGCAACGGATCTTCACGCGAAAGATTTATTACGCGACATTCATACTAACACTCATTTCAAAATTACGACACCGGCTGACTGAGTTTTTAACAATTTAATAGAGCGCTTAGAAAATGTATCGCGAGTAGATAATAATTCTGTGTTGTAAATTATGGATTCAGAAACACATTTAATTCACGGAACTATTCACATCAAAATTTCTATTATAATTTGTTGTTTCTGTTATTGAACAAAAAACTTACCTAAATTATTCTTGGTAAATACAAAACTCCTGTATACTGGGTTGACGACCCACAGAAATTCATATTCTCATAAATGAGTACGAGTAGCCGCTGTCAGATTTATTCACAACCTATAGATTTCGTATTGTACTATTCATTATAACGATTTTAACCTGTCAGGAAAGAGTGTAAACAAAAGATCGAATAAAAACTCTAACCAAAACCTGGAGATTTTGGCTGCGCACAGCATACGAGACACTTTGTTGCTCTGTATGCGATGAAACAGATGAATTTTGAGATATTTCTGTGAACTATTACATCATCATAATTATGTGGGAACATTTCTGTCGACCGTGAATGTGAAAGTGTGTCGTAATCAGAGGTTAAATCATAAGATAAAATGACAACATAGCTAAGACTGTTTATTTATAGAGAAACAAGGAAAACAGACATGCTTCCACAACCTATTCTTAAAAGCTTTTAGAAGAGGAAGCAACGTGGGAGATTATTGTAAAGACTTCGACTTACGCAATTTAAGTATAATTAATCCAACTGCTCCTTCTCCACTGAGTCCATATTCAGACACTTAAGGATAAACGACAGGTTACGCTAATTTTTGTCATAGCCTAACGTGTTATTACGACAAGTGAACGAAGAGAGGTTAGAAAGTCTGCCAAAATCGTTGCATCATTCAGCACTTCATAGTGGTGTATCAATAGCATACGCTCACAGAGCTGTGTGCCGAAAGCTCAAACTGGGACCTTACAAAGCAACCGTAGTGGTCTGACCGATCAATTCACGTACTGTTGCTCAACGTCAGTTGCCAATTGACTACTACAGTTACTGCATGACGAAGACTAGTACAGATTCAAGAGAGGCGGTGTTGGGAGACAGGGGCAAGAGTAGGTTTTCTTGACTCCGCCCCTTCTCAGCAAGCTCCCCATTCACGATCTTACAATTTCAGATGTATCAATTCCAAAATTTCTCAGCTAACATTCATTAAGTAAAGAGTCTCGAAAATGGCAAGAAGTTGTCGAATATTGCAGGCTACGTTTAACATGGGATACTTTTCAGCTGTTCGCCTGAGAACTAGCACATTGCGATTGCGGCATGACCGCCCGCAGGAAACATTCCAGCCAGAAAAACATCCTCATTCACAGGCTGTCATAGCCGCAGCCAACAACGGATCCGACAGGATTTTTGAGTCCAGAGGTAGAGCCAGCAAACCACAGGGAGTAGAACAAGGCAAGGATGAAAGGGAAGGACCGTCCAATAACGAAAATAAACTTACGGGGAAACTGACTTTCTCGAACGGAATTTTTAACCCAATGAATTAACAGCATTCCGGCTACTCACGCGCTCGCAATGTCTGCAGACCTGTGTTCACAGTCGCATTACTTAGAGAAAAAAAAATGATAGTGATGTATGTACACTGCGATTTAGTATTATCTAAATTATGACGTTGTCATAGTTACTAATATAGTTCTTAAAGCTACTGTGCGTTACATCAACTTCCCAAATTTTCAAACAACTTTTTTTAATGAGCTAATCAGGCTTTGCACCAGTTACAATATGAATGAAAAAAAATGTAATTTGTGTAGTGCTTTATAATTGAGGGGGCAACGGCCTTGCCGCAGTGGATACACCGGTTCCCGTGAGATCACCGTAGTTAAGCGCTGTCGGGCGTGGACGGCACTTGGATGGGTGACCATCCACCCGCCATGCGCTGTTGCCATTTTTCGGGGTGCACTCAGCCTCGTGATGCCAATTGAGGAGCTACTCGACCGAATAGTAGCGGCTCCGGTCAAAGAAAACCATCATACCGACCGGGAGAGCGGTGTGCTGACCACATGCCCCTCCTATCCGCATCCTCATCTGAGGATGACACGGCGGTCGGATGGTCCCTATGGGCCACTTGAGGCCTGAACACGGAGTGCTTTTTATAATTGAGGTCATGAACGACACAGTTGCAGGCTTCCTAAAAATCGACTGAAATTAATGAAGTTGAAACGTTGTTAAAATGATAATTTCTTGTGAATTACAACTTTTTACATGTTACTCTAAAGACATCTTGTAGACACTAACGTAAACACGTTATTATTATATTAAAATTTTTATTCGTAGTTTTATAAATATTATTGGCATCTACGGTACGTCAAAAGTAATGGTGACAGCAAGTTGTACTGAGGGGGGCGGAGGGGGTGGGGAGAGGTAAAGGAATAACAGGAAATAAGAAATTGTGACCCTCTGCCCACGCCCCCAACCCTCCCAGAATCCAACCCTGGATCTGCACCTGGACGAGAGACTGATCCTGACTCCTTTTTTCTGATGAAGCTTGACTGCATTTACTGGTCTACATGAACTGAGGACAATCGCTGTTGGAGTTCTGAAAAACCTCACCAGATACTTCGAGAGCCTCTGCATAACGTGAAAACAGGTATGCTGCAATTGGGGCAACACGAATTAACGGACTAACTTTCTCCATTAAAACGTAATTTCTGATACGCATGTGAACAATATACTGCGACCCTTATCAGTGCACTAATACTTAACGAAAAGGCCCAAGTTATTTCTTGCAGGGCAGTCCAAGAGCACACATTATCAATAATCAATTATCTATGGCTGTATTCTATGATCGAATAGTCAAAACATGTAACTACAGCTCCTCCGGAGAGTAATGCAACTAGGGTAAGTGGGACATCTAAGCGACAGAATGTTCAAAAATGATTTTTACAGTTTTCCTCACTTATACTTCAGAAATGGGGGCAGAAAGGTGCGGTTTGCGGCATAATGTGCACGCACACCTGAAGTTTTATTTAACGTATTTCAGTGTGTGTACCACTTGTAGCCCGCAGGATATCTAAACGATATTCCAGTTCCTCCGAAGTCCGACCCATCATCTCCACTTTAACGTGTATAATTTCTGCTCTGATGGGAAGAACTATTTTCCACTTTGATCTGACATCGGGTTCAGGCTCATGCAGCGGCTGCATCTTGGCATCTTGTAAGCCTGCAGCAGCTTGTGCATCGTGGCCGGTTGCAACCCTCGAGACGCTTAACGGATTGATTAGGTCGGGCTCCGGATAAACGCCTGTTGCACCCTTTGCGGATCTGCATCACTCATTCTCGAACACCCATTAAATAAATAGAATAACAAAATGAAAACTGTGTGTAAGCCAAAACCTGACGCAGACACCACTCCTCCAGCGTCAGTCACTGGAGGCGGCTCAGCATCTCCGTGATGCTTTCCTGCTTGCTAAACGAAACTGTAACGAAACGTGCTACTCTTATTTGGAGTTTCTCTATTTTCTTTCGTTAATCCCATCAGGTACGAATCCCAGACTAACTAACAATATTCAAATGCTGACCGAAAGAGAGTTTTCCAAGGTAGCCCTTTGTGTGTGGACATAATATCCCGAGGAGTCTTCTAGTGAATCTATCTAGCGTCTGCCTTGTTTGCGATTAGCTTTGTGTAATCACTCATTTTAAATCGTATCCTGCGCATGCAAGTAGATATTTTATGTATATGACTGCTTCCAGTAATTCTTCTGTAGTCGTACCTATACAATGCCTAATCATGTGCAGTTTGTCAATTTTTCTTACGTTTAACGTCAGTTGCCAATCCCTGCATGAAGCGTCTGCCCTCAAGTCTAAGAATGGAAAGGTCGCACTTTCTCGAAAACGACCTCATCTGGATAAATCGTGTAAATTCCTACCTACCTCCGGACTGAGACGAACTTCATTTTCTATACATAGGAGTTTATTTGCTTCACTAATGGTTTCGTGCCTGCTAAATGTTATTAATTTCGTTTATTCTTACATGCTCTCACAGTTTTCAAAATCGGCAGTGAATTATTTGCATGTAATTCGAAGTTTAAGAAGGAGGAGATAATTTAAAAGTTACACATTTATTTTTCCGTACACCTGATATTAATAATAATAATCTTTTATTTTCACTCATGCTCGCATTGAGCTAACTCCTATGAGTTTCGAATAAGATACGTGTCATAGCATGTTATACATAGAAGATTCATAATCATCTTCTTTCGGTGCTTGCTAAGAAAAAGTAGAGAGAAATCTCGCCTTAAGAAAGATACCTTTCAGGGTTCCGTTATTAATCAAACATACCTTAGCAGCTAGTGGGGTACATTCACAAGGGTTTTCTGTTTGTTTTCTTTCTAAAAAATTATTATTACACACAAAAATGGTTCAAATGGCTCTGAGCACTATGGGACTTAACTGCTGAGGTCATCAGTCCCCTGGAACTCAGAACTACTTAAACCTAACTAACCTAAGGACATCTCACACATCCAAGCCCGAGGCAGGATTCGAACCTGCGACCGTAGCGGTCGCGCGGTTCCGGACTGAAGCGCCTAGAACTGCTCGGCCACCCCAGCCAGCCGCTGTTAGGAGGGAGACCCCAAGAAATGCGTTCAGCTGCCGAATTGAAGAGGATTTTTATTTTCCAACACAATGGTCCCTGTTTGTGAGAGTCTCGTACGTCTTGAATGTAGGTAACTGTAATAGACGTGTGAGTAGTATGTTGTCATGCTTGCGTTGTATGATAACGAGAAAAAAAAGATGGTGAAAGCCATTGCCAGTACACAACCTTCTCCTCTCAAATAGCACCAATGTGGCTGCCAAGCTTGGAGAGATGGACGTGAAAATTTCTACCAGCAGGATTCAAACCGCCTACCTCCATGTGTGGCACCAAAGCAAACGCACGAGGTAGCGACCTCGGCTACGGAAGCGAGTGGCGTTGTGGGGATAATCATTAGGTCGTTCCATAATCCCCACACTGTACGAATGTAACATAATGTTCTAGTTGCAGCTACTATATATAAATGAAGACATTAGCTTCTTTCCTAGTTCCTGAGGGGTGTTAGGTTCGGGACCAATTACTGAAAAAGGCGGAATTCTCATGAAGACCGGCTTCTTGTCGAAGCGATTTCCTCCTATGGCTTGCTTTCCTTATACGCCGTCCATCGGCCCGTAGAAGTAACAGCTTCCAGTAACTCATTAGTGTAGGTCGTAAATAGCAGTAGCCTCAGGGACGTGTGGAGTTTACGTCAGATCGTTGAGGACAATCATACACGATACGGCCTTCCGCTGCGATCTCTACGTTCGAGGACGTTGTTCCGTTACCTCCTGTGTACTGCTAGTACGTAGTGCGGAAAGTCCTCCGTGTTAACCAACAGGGAAACTTGGTCCGCCTTGCTACAGCTCTCAGTGGCGCCTCACCGACAGTTGGATTTTTTTTTTTCTTTCCTTTATTGAATTTCGAATCCCCCCCAGAGTGGGACAGATGGCCCAGCTGGTGGAGTATTTCCCGAAACGGGTGGCCGCTTCCCTCCGATGAGAGCCAGTAAGCTACAGGCAACGACACAGCGCTCAGGCGGCCCAGCCGTCGTTATGGCTCGGTAAGTACCAAAAGTTAGACACGCTGCATACGTCTTAATTAAGTCTGAAGTGCAGGTACAAGACCTGCCTTAAGGTGATTACAACGATAACAGTTATAATAAGAAAGGCTAAAGTTGTATAACAATTCACAGTAACTCAACCAATCTTTTGTAGAGTATGAACTACTATGTACACATTTATTAATTTTTTTTCAACTTACTTCCGTGGTGTTTAACTTGGACACATTCTGCTGTTACTCGCCAGTACCAGGAGATTTTTAATATCCTCTCTCCCCAGATGCGTTTCATATATTATGTTAGGTGTCGTCAGTGGCAAGAAAAATAAGCGTCAGGCTGTTATTATTTGGTTGACTAATAATATTCGTTTTCAGAGATTGAATGTGAGGCCCATGTTAAGTCTTTAGTGTACTGTCTTATAACTATCACTGTTTTGATAAGATGGCAAATGAGAGAAATATATTGAAATAAACTGTTAATTATGGTTTCGCAGTAGTATGGCAGTTCAAAAATTACGGCGTCAAACCATAATGAACGTTTTCTTTCAATGTATTTAGGTCATTTACCATCTTATCAAAATAGTGACAGTTGTAAGACAGTTCATTAACGACGTAACCATTGTAGACGTATTTGACAATGGCGATAAATGCTGAAACAATTTGTCGTGAATAAAGATTATTTATTATAAGCAGCTATTCTCATGCATATTTCTGATAACTATGTCTTTATGTGACATGTATTATGCTGCTGGCCCTAAAGAAAAAAATTGTTGACGAATAACATTTGGCTTGGCTCTGAGCACTATGGGACTTAACGTCTGAGGTCATCAGTCCCCTAGAACTTAGAACTACTTAAACCTAACTAACCTAAGGACGTCACACACATCCGTGCCCGAGGCAGGATTCGAACCTGCGACCGTAGTGGTCGCGCGGTTCCGGAATGAAGCGCCTAGAACCGCTTGGCCATCACGGCCGGCCAAATAACATTTACTTTTGCGGTTCATCTCCAAATTAAACTCATTCTTAGCACTAAAACACAGTTTATAATAAAGTTCAATGTGTGGAAATAAGTGTTTGTATATTCGGTTGGTAAAATTTTAAAATATTTACCACCAAAAAATAGTTTTTAGAAAAAGTTTGTATTTGCAGGTTAATATGGACTAGTCGGGAAGTATGGAATAAGGTTGTAAAAATGCAGATAATTATGTAAATTTGGGAAAAAACATGTTTTATGCACATAAAATACAATTCTAAAGTTAAACTCTCAAAAGAACTACTAATCAGTAACACAAGAAACAATTTCATTCGATAAAAATATGTTAAATTTATCAGCTTCCCAAAAAGTCTTGACAATTATTTTTGTATGTGGTGAGCTGATTCGTTTTGTAATAATCTATTTGCATAAACCACAAATCCAATGTTTGTTTTCAGCACCTCCACAGTCAAGGTTGGTTTTATGGAATGTCAAGTATTTCATATTGCCCGTCATGCCGTCTTGTACTTCACAACATAAGAATACTTTTGACTTTATCCGTACCAACAAATAGAACAATACATAACGACCAACAACTCTTTTACTTAATAAATTGCATAGTTTCAATCAATAGTGTCCTTTTTAAAATTTATTGCATATTTTTACAAAATTGCCTCCAAAGTATTTTGTCAAACTACGAGAACAATTTTTCTGCGTCGTACCTCACAAGTTGCTTGGAGATGAATTGGACACGCTGCAGAGTATCACAGGGACATTTTGTAGTAGTTGCGCTCTTGAACTTCTCGTGTTTGAGCACCACTCGATGGATGATAAAAACACGATATTCGATATTGCCCGACTATTCTATAACCGCGCGGAGTGGCCGCGTGGTTCGAGGCCCCTTGTCACGGAATGCCATACCTCCCGCCAGAGGTTCGAGTTCTACCTCGGGCATGTGTGTGTGTGTGTGTGTGTTGTTCTTGGCATAAGTTAGTTTAAGTAGTGTGTAAGTGTAGGGACCGATGACCTCAGCAGTTTCGTCCCCTGGGAATTCATCGCATTTGAAAATTTTGAACTATACCGTAATACCCCAAGTTCATCTATTACAGAAGGCAATTGCATAAAGTCATTGCTGACGTTCGTTGACAGCGTGCTGAACGTACGCATCACGCAACATATTCTTTAGTGTTGGGAAGGCCATCGGGTGTTAAACGATTAATCGACGCTTCTTAAACGGTACATAATGTGAAAATCTTTAGATACCAGGCCAACGTTCAGCAGACAGCGCACGCGATTACTTCATAATGTGACGTGAAGGACCAACTCCACTACAGAGTCGATCTCGACTTCTGTGATCTATATCATTTTACATAGTTAACGATTGAAACGGTTTTATCATGACTTTATCACATGGCCGATGGTATCTGGCGTAAATATTTCAATAACTCCCGGCACCTCGGTGTTCTGCTGAAACTGGCGTCCCGACTGGCATGGCGCATGTTGTAAGGTACCAGGTACCAGTTCAATACTGTAGTTCATCGATACACCGGTGCTTTTTCGTATGTCTGTGACAGGTCATATTACCTTATTTATAAAGAGAAATAAGAGAAGTGAATTTATTATTATAAATACAAGATACTTTCATGCGCCTTTATAATTAATGTTAGCACTAACGATGAAATCGATCAAAACAAAACGATTCTCCATTTTCATTGTAAGATGAGCAAGTACCATGAAAAAAATTTAAGCTACCGGTATTTATGGCGTAAAAACAACATCACAAAGGGTGTTTAAGAAATTTCATGTCTGACCAAATCATTACACTTACCAAAATTAATAAAATTTTATACACGCTGATTGGGAATTCTAATTTTGTTGGTTTATTTTGTTTGCTGGATTTTAGGATCTTAGACGTCGTGGGCAGTACATTATTAACTATTTTCAAAGATGAAAAATTACTCATAATAGAGAGATTACAATATTACGACATATTTTCATAAGAAATGGGAACTGTTATTTGCGCTTGTTTGAATAAGTATAGACAACATTAAAATAGTCGATTTTCTACTATCGATTGTAACTGTTAAAGTCTGGCCGCTGTGGCCGAGCGGTTCTAGGCGCTTCAGTCCGGAACCAGGAGGCTGCTACGGTCGCAGGTTCGAATCCTGCTTCAGGCATGGATGTGTGTGATGTCCTTAGGTTAGTTAGGTTTAAGTAGTTCTAACTCTAGGAGACTGATGACCTCAGATGACGTCCCATAGTGCTTAGAGCCATTTGAATCATTTTGTAACTGTTAAATGTTCCCTTTGTGCGACCTGGGAATTCTAGACAATGGGCGATCAAAATTTTTTTGTTTGAGGGTATTGGTGCAGCGTATATGCAACGGCGAGGGATTCCGATGCTTGTTTATAAGCACCGACATGTACGCAAGGGTTAGTGTGGGATTCGTGTCTTTAGGCCCTGCTTATGGTAAATGCGGAAACATGAACTACTGGGACATTGTTAGCAATTGTGTCCAAACGAGACCAACACGATTTATTCTTTGCTTGGTTCCCGAAGGTCAAACTTCGGTATAAATCCATAGTAGATATGGAGAAAGTGCGTGGGGCAGCGTGTCTGTCTATGTCCAACGTCCAGTGTGCGCGAAGTTCCGTGCTGGTCACGATTAGGCACAATTACAACTATGGACATGGAAGGCTGGACATTCGAGACAGCGACACTTCGCACACTCGAACATCCACCGTGTAAACTAATCTCTCCCTATACGACCATCTCTCCTTCGGTCCGTTAAAAAGGCCTTGAAGGGTCAACGATTCTTGTCGGACGAGGATGTGCCGCAGTCAGTTACAGACTTCTTCAGGCAGCAGGACACGGTGTGTTACCAAACGGGTGTCTTCAAGTTCGTGCGTCGGTGAGATAACTGCCTCAATGCTCACGGCGATTCTGCGTGATTGGCATATCGATGCTGGACTGTACGGCCTTCGAAAGAAAACTTTTTGATCGCCCCTTACATTTGTGGCGGCATATAGCTGTCGCAGAGAACTCCGGATCGCGCAAATAACAACATGTTCAATCAAGAAATAACGGATCTGGATGAAAATACACTTCAAATGTGTTTTAGGATTTCTTCAGATCAAATTGTAAATGTGATGTTTTAAAAGCTTCAACCACTTTCTAAAAATAGGTCAATATATGTTTTCAGTCACACCGCTAGCTGATAAAATCCATTTTATACACTACTAGCCATTAAAATTGCTACACCACGAAAATGACGGGCTACAGACGCGAAATTTAACCAACTGGAAGAAGATGCTGTGATATGCAAATGATTAGTTTTGCAGAGCATTCACACAAGGTTGGCGCCGGTGGCGACACCTACATCGTGCTGACATGAGGAAAGTTTCCAACCGATTTCTCATACACAAACAGCAGTGGACCGGCGTTGCTGGTGAAACGTTGTAGTGATGCCTCGTGTAAGGAGGAGAAATGCGTAACATCTCGTTTCCGACTTTGATAAAGGTCAGATGGTAGCCTATCGTGATTGCGGTTTATCGTATCGCAACATTGCTGCTCTTATTGGTAGAGATCCAATGACTGTTAGCAGAATATGGAATCAATGGGTTCAGTAGGGTAATACGGAACCCCGTGCTGGATCCCAACGGCATCTTATCCGCATGGCTGTAACGGATCGTGCAGCCACGTCTCGATCCCTGAGTGAATAGATGGGGACGTTTGCAAGACAACAACCATCTGCACGAACAGTTCGACGACGTTTGCAGCAGCATGGACTGTCAGCTCGGAGACCATGGCTGCGGTTAGCCTTGACGCAGCATCACAGACAGGAGCGCCTGCGATGGTGTACTCAACGACGAATCGGGGTGCACGAATGGCAAAACGTCATTTTTTCGGATGAATCCAGGTTATGTTTACAGTATCATGCCAGTCGTATCCATGTTTGGCGACATCGCGGTAACCGTACGTTGGAAGCGTGTATTCGTCATCGCCATACTGGCGTGTCGCCTGACTTCATGGTATGGGGGTGTCATTGGTTACACGTCTCGGTCACCTCTTGTTCGCATTGAGGGCACTTTGAACAGTGGGCTTTACATTTCAGATGTGTTACGACCCGTGGCTCTACCCTTCATTCGATCCCTGCGAAACCCTACATTTCAGCAGGATTATGCACGACTGCGTGTTGCAGGTCCTGTACGGGCCCTTCTGGATACAGAAAATGTTCGACTGCCGCCCTGGCCAGCTCATTCTCTAGATCTCTCACCAATTGAAAACGTCTGGTCAATGGTGGCCGAGCAACAGGCTCGTCACAATACGCCAGTCACTAGTCTTGATGAACTGTTGCATCGTGTTGAATCTGCATGGGCACCTGTACACGCCATCCAAGCTCTGTTTGACTCAATGCCCAGGCGCATCAAGGCCGTTATTACGGCCAGAGGTGGTTGTTCTGGGTACTGATCTCTCAGGATCTATGCACCCAAATTGCGTGAAAATGTAATCACATATCAGTTTTAGTATAATATATTTGTCCAATGAATACCCGTTTATCATCTGCATTTCTTCTTGGGGTAGCAATTTTAATGGCCAGTAGTGTATTTGACTGGGAAGATAAATCTTAATGTCTCATCAGAAACAACTGCCATTATTGTGGATTACGATTATGATGACTTGATAAGGTACTCACATTCCAACAGTGATTGCACTGCTAAATCTGTCTTTTAAAATATTTCTTTTATTTTGTTATCAAAGAAGGTACAATAATGGACGGACAAATTTTAAGTATGTTCGAAAGGTGTGAAACATTTGCTAATGGAGTTAACCAATTGTGAGCACCTCGAAATATTAAATAGTAATGTTTGTGTGAAGAAAATATTGGTAACTGCCTTGAGAACTCTTTTGTGCCTTTACATTGGTGACAATAAAAGAAATGTAATAACATTGGTGTTTAACGCCCCTTCGACGATGGTCTCATCAGAGACCGAGCACAAATTATCCGCGTCCGTTTCAAAGGAAATATCTCTGAATTTAACTAAGACCAATTTGAGAAAACGATAGGAATTTTTTATCTTGACCGCCGAACAGTATTTGAAACACCTTCCTACCGATTTTCTTTAGCACTGCGCCCCTCACTTGGTAGGTGGTAGTACACCGTCAAATAATACACAGTCATTTGTGGTGGGTGTATGATAAAATTTGCCATTGCTGATACTTCCTGACTAGTTGATTATTACAAATGTTTGTTGTAGATTATAAATCATTCCGAGCTGTACCTAGAATTAAAAAGCACCGGTAACAACTAACATCTTTTGTAGACCTGAAATGAAATGAAATGTCGCTGCTAGGGTCTCCCAACAGGTAGACCTATCGCTTGGTGCAAGTCCCGACCTAGCTACTGTCGAGACCCGGGTACCCTGGCTTCTCCGCCACTTCCCGTCGGACCCATGTCCGAAGGAACAGACACCAAACAAATACACTAACGAGCCAAAGATACTGCTACACCTGACTAATATCGCGAAGAGCCCCAGCGAACACGCAGAATTGTCACAACAGGACGTGGCATGGACTCGACTAATGTCTGAAGTAGTGCTAGAGGTAACTGACATCGCGAATCGCGAATCCTACGGGGCTGTCCACAATCCGTAATAGTACGAGGGGGTAGAGATCTCTTCTGAACAGCACGTTGCAAGGCATCCCAGATATGCTT
The DNA here is from genome assembly GCF_023864345.2 of Schistocerca serialis cubense. Classification (NCBI taxonomy): domain Eukaryota; kingdom Metazoa; phylum Arthropoda; class Insecta; order Orthoptera; family Acrididae; genus Schistocerca; species Schistocerca serialis. Next base: position 516,346,197 of record NC_064638.1, read on the forward strand.
AATAATGTTCATGTCTGGGGAGTTTGGTGGCCAGCGGAGGTGTTTATACTCAGAAGAGTGTTCCTAGAGCCACTCTGTGGCAATTCTGGACTTGTGGGGTGTCGTATTGTCCTGCTGGTGTTGCCCAAGTCCGTCGGAATGAACAATGCACATGAATGAACACAGATGAGTAGACAGGTTGCTTACGTACGTGTCATCTGTCAGAGTCGTAACTAGACGTATCAGGGATCCCATTCACTCCAACTGCATGCGCCCCACACGATTACAGAGACTCCACCAGCTTTAAGAGTCCCCTGCTCAAATGCAGGGTCCATGGATTCATGATGTACTGTCTACACCTGTTCGCGTGCATCCACTCGAAACAATTTGACACGAGACTCGTCCGATCAGGCAACATGTCTCCAGTCATCAACTTCCAATGTCGGTGTTGACAGGCCCAGGCGAGGGGTAAAACTTTGTGTCGTGCAGTCATCAAGAATACACTGGCTGGCCTTCGGATCCCAAAGCCCATATCGAAGAAGTTTCGCTGAATAGTTCGCACGCTGACACTTATTGCTGGTCCAGCATTGCAAGCTGCAGCAATTTGCCGAAGGATTGCACTTCTGTCAAGCTGAACGATTCTCTTTAGTCGTCGTTGGTCCCGTTCTTGTAGGAAGTTTTTCCGGCCGCAGCGATGTCGGACATGGGATTTCTGATATTCACGGTATACTGGCGAAATGGTCGTACGGGAAACCCCACTTCATCCTACCTTGGAGATGCTGCGTCCCATCACTCGTGCGCCGACTGTAGCGCGTAGTTCCAACACAATCAAGCGTTTATAATCTGCCATTGTAGCAGTAGTCACCGATGTAACAACTGCACCAGGCACTTGTTGTCTTATATAGGTGTTGCCGACCGTAGCGCCGTATTCCGCCTGTTTGCATACCTCGATATTAGACTAGGCATGCCTATACCAGCCTCTTTGGCGCTCGAGAACAAGGGGAGGAAGACCAACACCACTCTCGAGTTCTTACTAGAATCGATAAAATGCAACGAGTAATAAGGATAACGAGCAAAGGGCACTACGTTAGTAGTGTGTGGTTGAGAATTTATGTCTGACGGGAGGCATGCTAGGATAGTTGGTGCAGCCACGATGATCACTGTGTATGGATAACACAGTGGTCAGCGCTTCTGCCTCATAAACAGGAAACCTGGGTTCGAATCCCGAACAGGCACAAATTTTCAGCTTTCCCCATTGGGTTAAATCAGTGCCCATTTTCATCTAATGTCATTAATTCCGTTGTGTCTTAATCCCCACTATGTTAGCGGACCGTTATACCTAGCCATTTCGTTCACCCCTTCACGCTCCCCATCCGCTAAACCCTTCGAGCGAGTTTTCATAGAACCATTTCATAATTAACGCCACCCGAGTTAGAAAGCATTTGTTGCCGAGTATAGAAACTTACGAGGGACTAGTTCATTGAACTCACGGGAAAATGGTCAGGGTGCGCAGCAAACAAATGTTTACACAGAAAATAGTTGAGGACTATCAGTACCACCTATCTATGTACTTGTGAGTCTGATACTGAACGTGCTATGTGGAGAACACACGTGGAACAAGTATTACACCTCCATCGGAGACAAGTGTAAGAAGCTCTAGGCAATTTACTTGATCGCTAAGCTTTTGTTTGGATGAAAAGACTAGCCAACGTTGTATTACCGTTCCGCATGGCTTCCCGCTTGTTTCAGTCGTGAATGGGTCCTGTTTCTGCTAACGTGGTATAAATTGAATTGACATCTGAGATTTCTAATTTGAAAACACTCAATTAGCGGTCCTGTATGGACCTTAAAGACATAGAATACCTGTATTTCGCTTCTTTTAGAATTGTCAAGTTGAAATGAAATTCTCGTGTGAGGTTGTCGGCCAGGAGACCACGCCTGGTTGCTCGGCTGTAATCACGTGGGAAACCTTTTCACATGAATCACTTAAGTACAAATGGCAGCTCCGCCAATGCACTGCCCTTTTATATCTTGTGCACGCGATACGTGGAAGTGCATATCGCTAGCCCATGACTTTTGTCACCTCAGTCTATTTACTCTGCGAGATAAGCGATCTTTGTAATGTTTTCATGCAGCAAATTTACACCTGTATTTTGAGTGTGATTTTTTTTGTGATAAATTATTATTTCATAAAAAAATAGCTTTAACTCTGTTTTTGAGAAATGTTGTGTTCGTGCAAGTACGTTTGATTCAATATTTTTTGCATACAATCTCTGCAGGTGATCGGTTGTTATGATGGTACTATTTCTTGAGGACAAATGTTTACTATTGAACTGATATTTAACATGCAGCCTACACATTTATCAGAAGCATTTTTGTTCATTACGAATGCCCAGAATCGTTTCAGTTTTGAGAAGTGAAGTATTGTGAGGATAGGAAAAGGGTAATCTACTACAGTGCTCGAAGTCGGTTTGTTAGTACTACATACAAAAAAATTAGTGCAGCTTCCATGCATACTTTTTTTCAAGAAAACTAATAGCTATATCGATTCAGGAACAATGTAGTGGGTTCAGAGGTGTGTGTGTGTGTTTGTGTGTGTGTGTGTGTGTGTGTGTGTGTGTGTGTGTGTGTGTGTTCCCTCGCGCACCGAAGCCTTTGAAACAGAAACGCTACCAGCAGAGACGAAATCTCTACGCGTCGTCAGACCATCAATCGATATGACAGCTTCCTGATATCTCCCAGCAGAAACTGTGATGTAATTATCTGACACTCGATCACCTGTATTGAGATGGATGTGGTCCGCTCTCACAATATTTGTCAAGAAAAATAAATTAGTCTGAGATTGCGACTGTCGAAATAGGAATATCTTTTCGAGATGTACACATGGATTTCCTGAAGAAATCGGAACAAACTACTCTCTGAGATTACCGGACAGAAGATTGATGTTAACACTCCGTCTCCACTTAGATTAAGCATTTTAAGTGTTTGTTATCAGTTTCGAGTCTCATGGATTATGGGCAACGACAGTCACACAATCTAGTACGCTCAGGGTGTTGCCCTTTTCGTAATTCGTTTATCTGTATTCTTAATCCTATAGGCCAGTTTACGCAGAAATCGTATTCATGGACTTCAAAATTACGTAACTAGCACAGAAAACGACGCAAGAACTATGCTTATTTGGAATAATACAGTATGTTTATATGCTACCTACGGCAGGAGACATACATAACAAACAAAATGGAATATGTAATACAATTTATATTCTTCAGATGAAACTTCCGGGCTAAGAGGCCGTGGTCGATGTACACAATTTCTACCTGACGTTTCGTCTCCAGCTGCGGGATAAATCTTCTGAGGTCGTCCGGCTACTGCCACTGAGGCTCCAGGTACTCTAGCATTTATAGAGAGGATAGAGGGCCCCACCATTCGTCACGTGATGCCGACGGTATGCCATCATTCTCGATTAAGAGTAATCGATTGTCATTCTGCTGGCGCAACGTCGACATCCATATTTTGTCTAACTTTAAAACTTCCTCTTTTCTATTAACGTTGTTATGGTGTTTGTGAATTTCTATTGCTTCTCTATACATGCGCGCATGATAATGGGATGTTCGTGCTAGAACGCTTGTCTCATTAAATTTAATTTCGTGATTCCCATCTCGAAAAACATGCTCAGCTACGGCCGATTTTTCGATGTGTCCTAAGCGACAGTTTCTTTTATGTTCGGCTGAGCGGGTGTTTATACTTCTTTTCGTTGTTCCAATATATACTTGTCCACAACTGCATGGAATTTTGTATACCCCAGGTGTTGCTAGGGGGTGTCGGGCGTCTTTTGCAGTTCTTAAATATTCCTTAATCTTCTTGGTGGGCCTGAAGATTGTTTCGATCCCATTCTTGGCCAGAACTTTCCCGATACGGTCCGTGACTTTATTAATGAACGGTAGGAAAACTTTTCCAGTAGGTGACCGTTGTTGCTCTGGACTTCTGGCTTCTTTTCTTCTTTGATGGAGGGCTCTGCCAATTTCCTTGCTAGTATATCCGTTTTTCATGCGAGAGTACCTGGAACCTCAGTGGCAGTAGCTGGAGACGAAACGTCAAGTAGAAATTTTATACATCGACCACGGCCTCTCAGCCCGGAAGTTTCAACTGAAGACAACACCGGCCGTTAAAGCCTACATTGTATGGACAATTTATATTGTTTGTGTACCTGATTCGTTGCATTACAGACATGAAAACAAAACACGCCGAATCGAAACATACAGTAGTGTAGTGGCGGATACATATGGGGGGGGGGGGGGGGCACCACCTCCCTTCCCCCCCGTCGCCATTGCGGGTTCAACCGCATTTCCGCCCCCGCCAGTAACCCCGCACGCTATTCGTTCGTTTCTTTCGGCAGTCGACTTGACTGAATCGAGTTATCAAGTGGTTGTACTTTCCTATGTAGCACGCGCGTTTCTATCTGCCAGGAGGAATAGGCACATAGAATTCATCATTTAAGGAAGAGAACCACAATTGTAACTTCTTTATCATAAGATGGCATTGTCTTGTATATGTGTATAATCAGTTTAAATAAAACTTTCTTAATGTTTGCATGTGACTTGACTATATTTCATTGCGGTAAGAGTAAACGTAGCTCAAGGTATCTTTAGCGCCGTCTCCTTGAGGTTTTTCTGTATCCCCACTGCAGTAGTCAGTTTCGGTTTGGCAGTAATCACGTAGCAATACAATAGAACATACAGGGTTGGACAGAATTATGAAAACATCACAGACTCAACACATTATCTTGTCTAATACGGTGACATTTAAAACCGCTTTTGTCGTTTCTGAACTCATAAATACAGGTCGTGTACGGTTTCCAAGGGAGTCTTATATCATTCTTCCTGCAAAACAGTGCCAAGTTCAGGTAGCGATGTTGGGATTGGATGTCTATCGCGCACCCTTCTCTCCTAAGTAGACAATAAAGGCTGAATAATACTGAGATCCAGTTGAAACGTCCTCTTAGAAAAATTAATGAATTACTGTGCTGGTAAACCCCTTAAGTTATTTGATTTTCAAACAGCTGAGCAAAACTGAACGTACTCAGGCATTTCTCTCTTTGCTTATTCTGATCATCACTAAACTGACACGATATTTTTAGCGCAGCGCAATCTGACTTTCAATAATCCCTACAAAAGAATGGCCATGACTAACAATAACCTATACCTTTCATGAATCACTTACCTCACAAAAATCTTCGTTACTCGAACTACTGCAATACAGCTAGCGCCAATACTACCAGCCAAATAAAAGATTCTAACTACTGAAGGCATTAACTACTGATAGGCATAGTTAGCAAATGAAAGATTTTGATAGAGAACAAACAATATATTTACCTTAACAGTGTTCAAAAGTAATAATATATATATATCAGTTCATGAAATCCAGTTTTACAGATTTACTGTCTCTGATGGACACACGTCCAGATCATCCGCTCTCAAAACTCCACCATCTCACTCCCCACATCCACCACTGCTGGCGCCTCACCTCCAACTGCGCAATGCTACGCGATGTTTACATCCAACTGCGCAACACTGCAATAGCGAATATTTCAACAATGCCAACCAGTCACAGTCTGCACACAGCACAGCCAGTGACTTTCATACAGAGCGCTACGTGGCGTTACCAATATAAAAACCTAAACAGCCTACCTACACAGTGGCCGTGGTGGGCAGGGGAGATGCGGCGATTCATCCTCGAGATGATAAAACCAGCCCTGGGTGACGCCATCTGCGTGTACAGGGGGCCTGTCGTTTTGGAATGCAGGAGCACCATTTGGGAACAAGCATGATACCATGGGATGGACCTGATCTGACAAAATGATCACATAATTCTTGGCAGTAATGTGATCTTGTAGCATAGCCATGGGGCCCATGGAATACACGTGGGACGTTAGTTTGCAACAAGATTCCATTGCTCCACGGTCCAGATGGGCATTTGCATCACTGATGACTGGTTTTCGAATGCCAGATCACCCTGCAGTTGTCCGCCCCGGTAGCTGAGTGGTCAGCGTGACAGACTGTCAATTCTAAGGGCCCGGGTTCGATTCCCGGCTGGGTCGGAGATTTTCTCCGCTCAGGGACTGGGTGTTGTGTTGTCCTAATCATCATCATTTCATCCCCATCGACGCGCAGGTCGCCGAAGTGGCGTCAAATCGAAAGACCTGCACCAGGCGAACGGTCTACCCGACGGGAGGCTCTAGCCACACGACATTTCCATTTACCCTGCAGTTCCCTGTTTATGCCAAACCTTCGTGTTACTTTAGTGCTGACAGGGTTCGCGTGTGTGACATTCAGTTCTGCAATGTCTTTATCGGCTGTCGTCCCCTTATTTTTCGCCGTAGTCCTCTTCAATGAGCACTAGCCACGATCACTCGACACACGCTTTGATCAGAGTTGCGACTTAACGGAAAACTTTCTTCCGCTTTTCCTGTATGATGCAGTATAGATCTTCAGTACGATGTCTCTTGAAACAATAAACACTTCGGTTCCTTTGGTTACGGAATCAGCCACCATACGAACACCAACAATCTGCCAACGTGGTCGTCACTTAGCCCCGACACAAAGCGCTCATAATTACACAGAACACTATTCTGATTCCGACTGACACTTGGAAAGTAGTGAGGACACTGCGCACGTGTCGTTCGTGGTCAAATACAAACAGCGCAACCTGCAGGCTACGCCAGCATCTCCATTTATGTTCAAGAATGCGTTTCTCGATGTGATTCCTTATTTTTGTCCAGCCTCTGTACATTTGCTATTACTGCATGCAGGAATTATTTAAAATACCTTATTAAAGGTGCGTATATGTAGAAGTTCAACCTAAACTTGCCCTTATTAGTAGGAGCAAAACGGCATAAGAGAATAAATTCCAAATTCCCGATTCGTAGGGGCGGCACGTGTGGCCGAGCGGTTCTAGGCGCTTCAGTCAGGAACCGCAAGACCGCTACGGTCGCAGGTTCGAATCCTAACCCGGGTATGGATGTGTGTGATGTCCTTAGGTTAGTTAGATTTAAGTAGTGATAGACATCCCTGGGGTTGTGAAGCAGCTGAATGGGTTGAAAATAAATAAATCGCCAAGTCCTGATGGGATTCCATTTAGGTTTTACAGATAGTACTCTACTGCATTACTTAGCCTGCATTTATCGCGAATCTCTTGCCCAACGTCAAGTCCCGAGCGACTGGAAAAAAGCGCAGGTGACGCCTGTATATAAGAAGGGTAGAAGGACGGATCTTCCAAATTACTGACCAATATCCTTAACATCGGTTTGTTGCAGGATTCTCGAACATATTCTCAGTTCGAATATAATGAATTTCCTTGAGACAGAGAAGTTGCTGTCCATGCATCAGCACGGCTTTAGAAAGTATCGCTCCTGTGAAACGCAACTCGCCGTTTTTTCACATGATAGCTTGCGAACCATAGATGAAGGGTATCAGACAGATGCCATATTCCTTGACTTCCGGAAAGCGTTTGACTCGGTGCCCCACTGCAGACTCCTAACTGAGGTACGAGCATATGGGATTGGTTCCCAAGTATGTGAGTGGCTCGAAGACATCTTAAGTAATAGAGCCCAGTACGTTGTCCTCGATGCTGAGTGTTCATCGGAGGTGAGGGTATCATCTGGATTGCCCCAGGGAAGTGTGGTAGCTCCGCTGTTGTTTTCTATCTACATAAATGATCTTTTGGATAGGGCAGATAGCAATGTGCGGCTGTTTGCTGATGATGCTGTGGTGTATGGAAAGGTGTCGTCGTTTAGTGACTGTAGGAGGATACAAGATGACTTGGACAGGATTTGTGATTGGTGTAAAGAATGGCAGCTAACTCTAAATATAGATAAATGTAAATTAATGCAGATGAATAGGAAAAAGAATCCCGTAATGTTTGAATACTCCATTAGTAGCGTAGCGCTTGACACAGTCACGTCGATTAAATATTTGGGCGTGACATTGCAGAGCGAAAAGAAGTGGGACAAGCATGTAATGGCAGTTGTGGGGAAGGCGGATAGTCGTCTTCGCTTCATTGCTAGAATTTTGGGAAGATGTGGTTCATATGTAAAGACGACCGCTTCTAAAAAACATGAAGCAATTCGGAGACGGGCTGCTATATTTGTTACTGGTAGGTTTGATCATCACGCGAGTGTTACGGAAATGCTTCAGGAACTCGGGTGGGAGTCTCTGGAGGAAAGGAGGCGTTCTTTTCGTGAATCGCTACTGAGGAAATCTAGAGAACCAGCATTTGAGGCTGACTGCAGTACAATTTTACTGCCGCCAACTTATATTTCGCGGAAAGACCACAAAGATAAATTAAGAGAGATTAGGGCTCGTACAGAGGCATATAGGCAGTCATTTTTCCCTCGTTCTGTTTGGGAGTGGAACAGGGAGAGAAGATGCTAGTTGTGGTACGAGGTACCCTCCGCCACGCACAGTATGGTGGATTGCGGAGTATGTATGTAGATGTAGTTCTAAGTTCTAAGGGACTGATGACCTCAGATGTTAAGTCCCATAGTGCTCAGAGCCATTTGAACCATTTGAACCGATTCGTACCATCAAAAAGAGCAGCTTACTTGAAGTTCTTGCATTTGAAAAGTTCTTTGGCCTACTGCTTATCGCTAAGACAAGCTTGAGGTGAATTACAATTGTGTATACATGTAGTTTTATTATCATCTCTAGTTGACGACGTTGTGCTGACACAAACGATATCACCATTGAACAGTTACCGTAGTCACGATTGTGTGACGTAGAAGAAAGCGTTGCTGCTATCTTTAGCTCTAAGAATTTAATATCTTCAGCCTCGTTGATAAATCGCGTCGAAATTGCACAACGAATGCTGCCTTGCTGGTATTAGGAGAAGCTGTCCTCCCGAAAGATAAGGAAGGCCCTTCGCTCCGAATAGGTGATTTTCCGCTGTGGTATCTCATTTCATATCAAAAGTAAAATGACATAGTCATGGAGACGAAACAACTCAGCTTGCTATTACATTCAACAATTCTAACTGTAAGTTAGAAGTGGAGTTGTTAATGTGCCCCTAGATTAAAAGTCACCGATCTCGTACTTTGGCTCGAGTCCTCTGAACGAAGTGGTTGCAGCCACCAAAGAGGTGATGGGGAGTAAACGCAGAAAAAGGCTGTGTAATCGGAAGTCCCTGTAGGAAATTCGCATTAGAATCGCAATAAACAATTTATTGTCGACTTATAACTTGGGTCTATGAATTATGCTAATACCACTCTTAAAAGGTAACCAATCCAGCGCCGCTCCATTGAAGGCATTCAGCAATTTTGAACACTGTTTAACCCTTTCAGACCCTGTGGCTGCAGTTGTGTACGTTAACTTTAACTGTGCCTTAGCTACAGCAGAAGTCTTTTTTCGCAGTGGAAACCTGACACATTTGTGAATGTTCAACCTTTTCATCATGGGTAAGTGCTGCAAACTGATGGGCTTCACCAAGAAAATATCACCAAGTCAATGAAGCAGTACGCAGCAGGTCGTGACCACCAACATATCAGACTTGGTTAGTTCGCTATATTTCCCTGTATAAGTGAATATTGTTACCGTTATTTTACGTGGTAGTTATTGAACGATCACTTTACTGTTTATTAAAACGGAGAATATTCCGTAATTTGTTGTTCTAGTCCACAGAATGAAGCCAAGCGTACAAAGTATGTTTTGAAACGGGTACATATTTTTTTTATAAATCTTGGATCCAAAATCATTATAAAAAATCACCTAAGAGCATTATCACATAGAGAAAAATTTTACTTTTTCCCGTTTAAGGATAAAACTCGGAATCAAGTGGAGAAAAATTCAGATCTTTATTCGCTGATTCTAACTCAAATTGTCCTTCTTCACATTTGCCTAATTCAAATTTGTGTTCCATCTCTACTGACCTCCACGCTGACAGCACTTTGCAGTATAATCCACTTCCAGGTCTTTTTAATGTCTTTCGCCTCATCTGTTCCTCCTAACATCCCTTCCTGTATACTGGAATTTCGTAATCCGTCTCCAACACGACAGTTCATAAGTTTTCTGAAAGAGAAATTGATTTTTGAAAATTCTTGCTGTGAATTCCCAGTTATTTTAATGTGTGAAATGTAATCGCAGATTTCGAATACGGTATCACCAAAAATAGAAAACAAATAACAGTTTGTGCTGGACAGAGACTCGAACCCGGATTTCCCGCATTACTCGTACAGTCGGCTTAACTGATTCACGAACAGACCCAAACTTCCTCACGTCCCACTGTCTGCTTCCCATAGTGCTCGCACCATTATGTGATTCCCGCATAGGGAGACACTTACTTAGTTTCCTCCCCAAGTTGCCTTGGCTTTAGCATTAAATGCATTCCTGCAATATCTTTGCTTGACAATGTCTGTAAAGTTCGATCCAGTCTTCCTTCAGACATGCACACATGTCCGAAGGAACATTGCATCGAACTTCACAAACACAGTCAAATACAGACACTGCACAAATATAAAAATGGCTCTGAGCATTATGGGACTTAACTTCTGAGGTCATCAGTCCCTAGAACTTAGAACTACTTAAATCTAACTAACCTAAGGATATCACACATATCCATGCCCGAGGCAGGATTCGAACCTGCGATCGTAGCGGTCGCGCGGTTCTAGACTGTAGTGCCTAGAACCGCTCGGTCACTTCGACCGGCGCACAAATATATTTTAATATAGTTGGTATTACGTCAAACTGAGGAGCATCCTATTGTTGGACTGATAACGTATTTATTTTATGGTACTTGCGAATTTTTTTACACCTAAATTACAGTTTTCTTGTTAGTTTTAATCGATAATCAGAATCTCTGAGAAAGAACCAACGTCATGACAGGTGTAGGGGAACAAGGACGTTCTTCGACGTCATTTGGTTCCTCACCTTCATAATTCTGTTTGTAGCCGCCAGTACGTTCAGGTGAAAGCGACCTCTAGATCCTGTTGTTCATCTGCACACACCATCAGTGCAAGACGCAGCCAACACAATTGAGACCTCTTTACCTTGGGAGGTTCCCAGTCGTGGAGATGACAAGCTTCTCTTCCAGACTTGGCCTCAGTATTTGGTCTTCACTATATGAAACGTCCCCTTAGAAAAATTATGTACGTGACTGGGCTTAAACTGACACACAATGTTTTTAGCGCAACGCAATCTGACTTTCAATAATCCCTACAAAAGAATGGCCCTAACTAACATTAACCTATACCTTTCACAAATCACTTACCTCACAAAAATCTTCGTTACTCGAACTACTGCAATATAGCGAGCGCCACTTCTGCCAGCTAAATAAAAGATTCTAACTACTGAAGGCACTAACTACTGATAGGCATAGTTAGCAAATGAAAGATTTTGATAGAGAACAAATGATGTATTTACCTTAATAGTCATAATATATATAGCAGTTCATGACATCCAGTCTTACAAATTTCAAAACTCCGCCATCTCTCTCCCCACATCCACCACTGCTGGCGTCTCACCTCCAACTGCCGAACGCTATGCGCTGTTAACATCCAGCTGCCCAACACTACAATGGCAGACAACAATGCAAACTAGCCACAGACTGCACACAGCACAGCCAGTGATTTTCATACAGAGCACTACGTTGCGTTACCAATAAGAAAACATAAACAGCCTACTTACAACTAGTTCAGGATTCGGATCGACGTCTACTACAGCCATTTTCCTTAAATACAACTCATTTTCGTCTCGATAATTCATCACTGTGATAGTCGGAACCAAGGTATACATCACATGTCAAAATTTTCAATGGCAAAACAATTTTCTATCAGCCTTTCCGTCATTTTGTCTACCGTATTGTTTTAAGAGACATTGTCCACCATTCCGAATAGATCGTATGGCATTAATCGCAGGGGGACCCAGTCTGCAGTAGTTTGGCCTGCAAGTGTTTCTATTTGACGCGACTTTGGCGACTTGCGGATCGATGCTGATGATGAGATAAAATGACGAGAGTAACTTAAACATACTGACCCGGTCGAAAACCGAACACGGGATACCAGGATCTAGAGGCAGCAACGCTACCACAAAACCACGAACTGCGGACAGAGTCCATTAAGGTTCCCACCTTCATTCGAGTGGATATTTCGGAAGGATAGTAATGCATGAGAAAATTTGTCTTTTTTGTCTAGCGCGTACGTTAGAGTATAACGCCGTGTCGATAATTAGCAACGAAGCACGCCAGCACCGATAGAAAGATTTAGTTTTTATAGAATTGATGGCTTTACAAACAACTGTTTTGCGTCGTATTTAACAAACAGATTGCCAAAATTTGTACTGAATAATTCAGACAGTGTTGAAGAAATTTTAGTGTGTGGGGAGAAATCGCAATGGGAATCCCACAGTATTCATCTATGGTCCCCATCTATTCGTTGTGCATATGAATGGCCTTCCACGTGAAATTCATCTAGCAGAATTGGTACTTTTGGCAGACGATGCTAGTTTTATAATAAATACCATTAGAGAGAAAGCCACAGAAGAAATTGTTAATGGTATTTTTCAAAGAAACGTTAAGTAGTTGTCTAAAAATGTAGTCTCCCTTTAGTTTTCTGAAAACACAATAAATTCAGTTCTGTACAATAGGTAGTCATATCAACAGCCGATATAGCACATGGACAGCAGTCAATAAACAGGGAAGAGTGCTGGAAAATTTGGGCTTTACATGTTGACGAAACACTGAACTGGAAGGGACGTGTTACTGAGCTGCTCAAGTATTTAAGCTTAGCTACTATTGCTCTTCGAATAATTGCTAATACTGGAAAGAATCAAATCAACCTTTTAACACACGGTGCAAATTTCCTCTCAGTTACGTCTTATGAGATAATTTTCTGAAGTATATAATCAGTTACGGAAAAGGTATGTATTGAACAAAGGTGATCAGTAAGAATAAAATGTTAACTCAGTTGTCCACGAACATAAAATCTCTGACAGGTATCAAAGCAAATTTTTGATCTAACCTAAAAGCGTTTCTTCTGGATAGCCCTTTCTAGTCCATAGGCGAATTTTTGTTTAAAAATGGAAGCGTGCAAAGAAAAAAATCTAATTTTATGGGTGGTAGCACGAGTATGACTGAAAAATGTGTTCATTAATGATTAATCAAATCATGTCAAAACAAACTATTTAAGCATTTCCCGTAAAATTACTCGTTCTACATAATTTTCATAAAAAACATCGTTTCAGCCATCTACAGAGTATGTAAATAACTAAGTAAGAAAGTAATTCAATTTAAAAACGAAAAGGATGGGTATCACCCATGGCGTTATTGTAGGATCAATCTCGATGCGACTGAGAAAAAGCGTAAATTCAGTTTATAGGTGGAGCTGCAGTTATATGTGCAATCTGGATTGAGGTGTCATTTGATATTTTTCACAACGACAGTATCTTGCCACGAGAGGATGCTACGATTGTCAACAATAACTTTGGATTCGGCCGTAGTCTCGCAAAGACAAGTGAATGATCCGTCTCGGATTATCAATAGTGCTGACTGTAGTGAGCATTCAGCATGAGTCTGACGGTGCATCGTAGGAATAAAAAAAACCGCAAAACAAGACAATGACAACACATTGATCAGTGATTAAACTCTGTTGAAGCCTAGTTACAGTGTGGCAAATCATAAGGCGTCAACTTCTGCAACGTACAGGCATCGCAAAGTCAAAACACAAGTGAAGAAGGTGATGTGTGAAGTCTGTCACCCAGTTATGAGATACTGAAAGCTGTAGCTGTGTTACTTCGTAACAAACTAATACTAAAATGTCTTTGTCAGTGTACTGAAGCCCAGCTGCAGTGCCATGCGTTGAACGTAAGGAAAGAATGTCGTTTGAAATAATCAGCTGTTTCATAATAAGGGAAAATTTCTTCGTGTATAGAGATCCCAGACATATTCTAATCCGTAAGCTACAGTACTGTTCGTTAATAGTAGTTTGTAGTGTATAACTTCCCTTCTCTCTGTTTAGTCAGCACTATCGATAATCCGAGAGAGTTCTTTCAACCATCTGTGGCTGTCTACTGCCGAATCCAAAGTTCTAGGCGACAGTCGTGGTTTCCACTCTTGGTAAACCATTATCTTTGCGAAAAGTGTCAAATAACATCACCATCCAGATAGCACAATCAACTGTGGGTCTACCTATAAACCAATTTTAGGCTTTTCCTCAGTTGCATCGAGGTTGTTCCTACAATAACGGCCTGGGTGATTCTCATCTTTTCGTGCTTAAATTGAATAAGTTGCTTATTTTGCTAGTTACATATTTCTCAGATGATTGAAACGGTGTTTTTTATGAAAATGATGTAGAACGAGTAATTTTACAGGATATGTATTACCCGGTACACGTGTGAAACGACTGTCAACATACCTCTGTGCAACTTGATTTTCCAAGACTTTGAAGTTTTTAATCACTACCAACGTGTACCTAATCCTAAGGCGTTAATTTCTGCACAGTCGAATGTTACACAAACAACATAATGTCAGAATACAAGTAATTAAGACAAATTGTAAAGTTTGACTTCCAGTTACAAGACACCAAACATATAAATGTGAATCAGTTCATAAGAAACAAACGGTGAATGGATCAGGCGTTATTTTGACACCTCATTGCAGTGCCCCCTATGCAAAATTGATAGAGACGAAATGTAGTTTCCAGTTTGCTTCATGTTGAGGAATAGCACTTGACTTCCTCTCTTATGTAAAAGGTGGAGATATTCAACATTTGTGTTTACTTCTGTGCTTCACATTCGAGTGTACTTAGTGACAATCATTGGGACGAATGTATAATGAGTAACGCTCCCACGTCCTGTTTCCATGGCTCGTATACGGGAAGAATGACAGTCATTCTTCTACATAAGCCCGGATTCTGATAAGTCTTCCACCGCAGTCATTAAGATACGGATGTACTTATTGGCTCGTTTTGAAACTTATGCTCTGTGGATTTTAAAAGAGGAAGGTTCTACGTAAAGCACGTCTTTCCCGTAGTAATCGAGACGGCAGATCGCTTAGTCCCTCCATGATGCTCGTGCCAACTATTTTACACGAATTCGCTTCTGTCTACTGGATAAAAAAAAAAAAACATTGAACTACCTCAGTCTCCTGTTCTGGTAATCTTCTACTGTTTCAAGTTTTCAATTTTGATTCCCCACAGGCGAATCACCGTACACATACAAAATCCTAATTTGTTGTCACAAGGACACTACCACTAGTAGAAAGACCACAGAGTACCTTGTTACTGAGATAGAAACTGACATAATCATATCCCTAGAGCAATTTCATTACGAAAGAAAAAAGGGCTGATCGAAATAGAGACAGCTGTGGTTTTCAGTATCAGTGTCTGTGTGATCGCTGCGCTGTTCTAGAAGATGCCCAGCTACTGCGCTGGTCTGTATATCTTCCCCTTCCGCGACATACGTCGCGCGGTACATACGAAGCACGCGACCAGAGCTAAGCACCTCCTTCCTGATAAGAGCGGTCAATATAAGGGCGCCGTCCTCAGCTGGCGGACACAGTTCCAACGCACCGCGCGCTCTCTATCACCTGACAGATAGACTACCTCATACTATCGTTGAGGCGCCTCGATAAAAATGAAGCACACAAAACCCGAACCATCGGAAAAGAAGATCATCCACTGGCAACAAGTGGCCGCTGCCACTATTGGTGAGTGGACTTCCGAGTCGCAAAGGCTTGCTCTATGCTCCCCCTCTCTTCATGTCGTCATACTCTTCTATCATTAGCGAAATATCTCATGTGACGTCACTAACTCGAAACGCATGTACTGTCGATATAGAAATTTGGTTCTTTACGAAACGTCGCACGAAATTCATCATTCTAGAGTCGTTTTGCGCCTTGCTGACTACCGGCGATATAGCAGTTATTACCGGCTTGATAATGGTACCGAGCGTTCCCATGACAACACACGACACACAACAGCAGATATGACTGCTGGCTCCCGTCAGTGACGTGGTGCATCGATATCAATACTAGAGTATCTCGTGGGAAGCTTTCACGACAAAAGTAATCATTTCTTCCACTACATACATTATTATTAGAATAAGAAAAGTAATGAGGCTAGTTAGCCTAATAAACACTTGTTGACCAGTAGCATGATTGATCGAAATCAGTTTATGAGGCACTCATATTAATGGCAATTACAAAGTATTACTAGAAAGAGAAAACGATAAGAACTACTTATACTATGCAAAGAGAAGGAGATGGTCTGTCAAGGGCAAGCGATTTGAAATCAGTGTTATATAATCCCTCATCGGTACTAACTGGCATTGTTATTTCAGCACCATGGTCTCAGTTTATGCTGATACCTCTAGCTTAGATTCAACCTAGCCTGGAGCCGACTTACATCTTCCTGACAACAAGTGTAGTTACTGATGTCATAATATGGCGATCTGCTGTTCTATATTCTTTGCACTTTGTAATCTGTTTATGATTTTTACTGATTCAGTTGTTGTTGAGTTTGTTCTTAACCATTTAAACTGCAGTAAATGATCCTCTATTCTTTGAATAACGTGCAAGTGATAAGCGAATAATTCCTTAGTAACTCATACTAAAAGTCACGATGCTTAAATATTTTAAAAATGTTGTTGTAAATTTGTCCATTTATTTAAGTCTCTCCCAATGCATACGTTCAATACAAATAAAATTATGTCCTAAAAGGTTTAACTGTATTGTGCAATATTTCAGCGTTTATTTAGTAACAGGTGTACATAAAACTGGAGTATAATTTCAAAAAAAGTTACTAAATTACGTAGCCCATTCTAGCCGGTCAAGATTTTGTTCCAAAAGTCCATTATTTTTCTCTCCGTCTTGGAACATTAATACCTGCGGAGTTCAAAACAATATTTAGTAGACTGGTATGTTGCGTAGACAAATGAATTCAGATTAAAGTGTTTCGTTGTGAATTTGAGTAAATAAATAGTCAATATATTAGCTATATTTTGGAGAATGGAAAGATTGCATGTGAATGTATACTTTTTAATAATAACGGCTCACTTTGTAATGAAAAAGAATACTTAGCACGTACGCCATCCGCGAAATGTTTTCTTTTTTTCCTTAACAAATAAAATTTACACAAGATCATTTTTTATTTAATCAACTTCAAATATTTACTTAACGTTTGTCTTAACTGTAATCATTTTATATAAAGAACTTAAATTAAACGAACATTTTCTTGTATCAGTACTCGTACATTTATTCAGTGACTAAAAATTGTACTTGGTTTCACAGTAGTTTTCCTCGAATAAGAGAATCGGTTAATGTACGTTAAAAGTGCAAGAAAGATAAAAGAAGTGTGTCGGAAATTTCGAAGCAGCGTCATCATTCTTGCATTCCTCGATACGCATCTTACACATAGTGACCATGTTTAAAATATCTTTAATCACAGACGGAAATGGCATTTTTCCAGCAAAATTTGACAGGAGTATATTTATATTGTCATTGTGTGTTAATATTTGAATCCTTTGCAAGATATTTCGATCTATGAATAATAAGTACTAGAGCAGCTAACTCTTGTACATACTCTAAGGTTATTGAAGAGAAAATCGGGGCGTAAGTACTATTTCTCTCGGGGCCTGGAGAATGAGGCTTTACTGCCGATTTCTCGTATTAGATAAACGCAAGATTACTGCGTTACTTTTCAGATTCATTTTACTCATTTGCTGTAGATTACTCCAAACGGAGACAAGAAATCTTATTTATTTTCTCAATCATTTCTTCCTCTGCGTATATTATTATCAGAATAAAAAAGTAATGAGGCTAGTTAGAAGAATAAACACTTGTTGACCACTAACATGGTTGATCGAAATCAGTTAGTGGGGCAGTCATGTTAATGGTAATTACAAAGCATTACTAGAAAGAGAAAACGACAAGAACTACTTATACTATGCAACTCAGTTTCTATTGGACCTCGTGTGAGGACTGAAACACATTGCCGTATAAATATAGTAAACTTTTTTCACGACTACGGCTGCTGCTAGTATTTCTAATAATTGTTGCATGAAAATATTTGCGAAACTCAGGACATAAAATTTCTTTTTTTGTTTGAGGCAACATTTCGTCTGCCTGATATGCGATTTTCATAAGATGTTAAACATGATAACTTCCTTGTTAAACGATTCTTCGCTTCTTGGTGGAATAACATGATTATGAATGAAAAACACAATATTGTCTATGCTCTACAGAATCGTGTGGAACATACACATAGAGTGTTTTTCATTTATAATGCCAATTTCCACTGACTGTTGTGAAGAATATTTTATTTATTGCGACTGCAGTTTCGAACATTCGTCGTTATGAAGAAACTTAAAGCATTCCATGAGTCTGTTGTATACGGATGTTCCACACAAAAGGCATACTTGAAACCGTGGATGAGTAGTCCTTACGTGTCGGATAGCCAAGTGTTCATACTACTGCAGTGTGCGATTTGCAGGGGGGGATGGAGGGATTTCCCCCCCCCCCCTCCCCCCCCTCTGCATCAGACCATCCACTCCTCTGGTTTTAGTTTATGCATCCCAACCTGGGATGTTTATTTCCCACGCACTGGAGTAAAACTTTACATATAATTTAAATTTGGGGAACCGAACACTGAAAGTTTAATATTAATACTGTTAATATGTTTCCTTATTAATTTTGAAAAAAGTGTTATGTAGTAGTTAAGCATTTCAAAACATTTAGAACTAAATGACAAGACGACGCACGCCACATTTCCGTAGCATGCCACCATGTTGCAAAACGTCGCCCCAGTGTAAACGAGGCCTTAGAGTCAGGTCTGTATTGTATGGTGGATGTGATGTGTTGCGTACGAAACTAAAACCTGCAATCAGATCCAAACGTCGTGGAAAACTATGAAGAGGTGTCATCCTGCAGCAAGATAACGCTCGCCCACATTCTGCCAAACGGACAGCCGACGCAATAAAGGAGTTCAGATTGGAGGTGCTGGAACATCCATCATACAGTCCAGACCTAGTTCCAAGCGATTTTCACGTATTTGGACCCTTATCGGAGCACTACAGGGAAGAAGATTTGAAAGTGATGAAGAGGTCATTGCTGCGGTGCAAAATTGGTTACAGATGCAACCGATAAACGTATTTTCTGATGAAATAAAAAAAACTTGTAAAACGTCGGGAAAACTGCATTGAAGTCCAGGAAGGTTACGTAGAAAAATAACGCATGTTTCAGTTTTCTATCATCAGAATAAGTACAACTTTTCACAAATGTGCCTTTACTTTTTGAATTCCCCTCGTATACCTGTATGTAGATGATTTTGTAAATAAGCTTTACCTATAATGTACTTTTAAAGATATAACAAGGGATAGCTTTTCTGATAGTGCATTTCTGAGAGTGCATACGCGTGAATAGTGAGTTTCGGCATTAACATCTATTTATAAATAACTGTTTAACCATGGGTAACGCCACGGTCCAGGCTGGTAACATATATAATTATACTAACCCTCTAAGGCATCACCCCCCCCCCCCCCCCTGGTAAAAGCACAAATCGCACACTATACTACTGTAACCACATCTGCAGATCTAGACTTTAAACTTCTTTATGGCAAATCGACGACAGTAAGAAGTTTCTTTTTCATCGCTTGGCACCGGCACCTGTTGTTAATCCGCCATGTGAATTCGATCCGAGGACGGTTCGCATTCCCGTGTTCCGGAAGCGGACTGTAGTTACCTCCTTTAACGATCTGTACCTAATCTACCTACTGGATGTTAAGTTTATCCCTAGTCTCATTTCTGCTACTCTTGTGTAGTGCGTGTTCCAGAAGCAGGCTGTAGTTACCACCTTTAACATCTCTGCCTGACCTGTCTACTGGATGTTGAGTTTATCCCTAGTCTCATTTCTGCTACTCTTGTGTAGTGCGTGTTCCGGAAGCAGGCTGTAGTTACCACCTTTAACCATCTGTGCCTGACCTGTCTACTGGATGTTGAGTTTATCCCTAGTCTCATTTCTGCTACTCTTGTGTAGTGCGTGTTCCGGAAGCAGGCTGTAGTTACCACCTTTAACCATCTGTGCCTGACCTGTCTACTGGATGTTGAGTTTATCCCTACTCTCATTTCTGCTACTGTTGTGTAGTACCGTCTTTCTTTGGCTTCCTCCAGTTTCATGTGTCGATGTGCCGCCTCTAACCTTTGCGCGTGTTCGCCCGCACAGCCAACCTGAGCACGCTGTGCGTGGGCTGCGCCATGGGCTGGACGTCGCCCGTGCTGCCGGTGCTGCAGCTGCAGTACGCCGACGTGGACGGCGTGTGGTACTCCGGCGTGCCGCTCACCAAGACGGAGGGCGCCTGGATGGGCGCTCTGCTGCCCGTCGGGGCTCTCATCGGCTCCATCCCCGCCGGCTTCATCACGCACCGCTACGGCCGCAAGCTGCCTCTGCTCGCCTTCGGCCTCCTCCTCTTCGCCGGCTGGGTCATGCTCGTCTTCTACGAGTCGGTGAGTCGCTGTACCCGCGCGTGTGACCAGCTCACCGCTAGCCAATATCGTTGCTCGTTCGCTCGAAGCAGACATTTTTACGGAGTGGCATCTACATCTACATGATTACTCTGCAATTCACATTTAAGTGCTTGGCAGAGGGTTCATCGAACCACATCATACTATCTCTCTACCATTCCACTCCCGAACAGCGCGTGGGAAAACGAACACCTAAACATTTCCGTTAGAGCTCTGATTTCTCTTATTTTATTTTGATGATCATTCCTACCTTTGAAGGTTGGGCTCAACAAATTATTTTCGCATTCGGAAGAGAAAGTTGGTGACTGAAATTTCGTAAATACGTGGGCTATCCACAAAGTACATTACGTTTTCGTTTGTATCCGTTAGGGGCGGGGCTAGAGCGGCCATCTTGGTGTCATGGCATTCCGCCGCTCAGTCGGCATCCTGCCGTGCTAGTGAGAGGTTCGTGCTGTACTCCGTTGAGTTACTGTGACAGTTTGAAATGTCAGCGTTAATTGAAAATGCCGCGAAGTGTGAAGTGCGTGCTGTAATAAGGTTTCTGACTGCAAAAAACTGTACACCGATAGAAATCTATCGGCAGCTTTGTGAAGTGTATGGGGACAACATAATCACTGAAGTTGGAGTGCGTCAATGGGTCATAAAATTTAAAAATGGCCGAACTAACGTTTACGACGAAGAGCGAAGTGAAAGACCCAGCATAGTGACTGCCGAACTTGTCGAAAAAGTCGATGCCGCGGTCCGTGAAAACCGTAATTTCACAATAACGGAACTCTCTATGAGTTTTCCACAAATTTCACGAAGTTTGTTGCACGAAATGATTACCGAAAAGCTTGGTTACCGCAAGTTTTGTGCAAGATGGATACCAAAAATCTTGACAGAGATTCACAAAAATCAGCGAATAGCTGCAGCGTTAACGTTTTTGGACGCTTACGAGAAAGATGGCGACTCATTACTCGATCGCATTGTTACTGGTGACGAAACATGGCTTAAGCATGTGAACTGAGAGATAAAATTGCAGTCAATGCAGTGGGGGCACACAAATTCCCCCCAAAAACCCAAGAAATGCATGCAGACAATGTCGGTAAGGAAGGTGATGGCGACTGTCTTTTGGGACAGAAAAGGTGTGATTTTTGTGGATTTCCTGGAAAGAGGGACTACAATAAACTCTCAAAGGTACTGCCAAACTCTTCACAACCTCAGAAGAGGTTGTCGTAATAAACAGCTTATAGTCAAATTCATCATGTCGGCGAGTCGCATGTCGGTCATTGTTACGTCGTTTCGGCGGTTCCATTTCAAAATTCGGTGCACCTTGCCAATTTCTTTCATAATTTCCGAAATGTCCTGTGTTATTATTTTGTGGCTGTTCCGTATTTCTATGTCCCTCTTCCCGTATTGGAGCGCGAGTGGCCTCTGAAATACGTAGTTCTTGTATTACTTGTGCCAACTGATGTTGTACTTCCCGGATTTCTCTTTTGTATTGCGTATTAATTTGATTCTGATTTTGTTTGAATTTCTTAATTTGTTCATACTCTTCTGTGTCAGTGATGGCTACAGGTCTTGTGTCATTCAGATCATCATCTACCTTTGCAGATAAGTTAGTGAACTGATCCGAAAGTTCGGCTACTTTCTCCGATAGTGTACTTATTTCCTCAGTGTGTTTTTCTGAACCAAGTTTCAGAGTGTCCATTTGTGTTGAAATCGTATCTATTGTGTCCTTTAAGTTTTCTTGAGTTTTTGCAAGTTGCGTAACCGAATCGGTAGATGCAACTGAGTCAATTTTAGCTTGCAAGGTGTCGTGATTTTCATGAACGATAGTTTGCAGTTCTTTTATGGTTCTGTAATGCATTTTCATGACGCGAAAAAATAGGTTGGAAATGCTCAAAAATTTGTGTTTTTACGTCATTACAGACGTTTTGACATTTCGATTCGATGTTATGTAACTAAGTAGATAAATCTTCACGTGTTTGTTCAAGCGTGGTGTCTAACTTTTGAAGATTTTGTTCCATTGTGTCTAACTTTTTAAGATTTTGTTCCACTGTGTCTAACTTTTGAAGATTTTGTTCCATTGTGTCTATCTATTGCTGTGTTTGTCTCTGGTGTTGTTCCATTGTGTCTAACTTTTGAAGCCTTTGTCCCATTTGTCTCTGATTTTGTTCCATTTGTTGCATTAATTGCAATAATAATGTATTAGTGTCTGGAATCTGTTTCTTTATGCTTTTTGGCAGTGCATTTTCACCGGCAACATTCACATTTTGACAAGCAGAAAATGTGTCTTGAGTCATTTGAGAAAACGGTGAGGACCCAAAACCTAAGTCTACAGTATTTGCAATATTGTGTTCTGTCATTTCGGATTCCTGAGGCGAGCTGTTGTCGACCGATCGATAGATAATGCTTCCTTGTTCACTACCTGTTTCACTGTCTACACCATTATTTGCCGCCCGCTCCATTTCCCTATGCACAATTACCAAATTACTACTTCGAATGTCTGTTAATTCACTACACAGTGGTGGTGATAAGCTACGCTCGTCGTCACTATTACTTCTCAATTTACTTTGAAGCCTAGTGTTACGTTTTTCACACGCCATTATTGTCACAATATTACACACGATAACACAGAAAAGAACAATTTGAAGAGCAAAAATAAGAGAACACATTAACATAGCACTGAAAATAATATGTAGTTAATTGCAAGCGCAGCTGCGAAATACTTGGTGCAAATCTACATGCATGCCACAACTGTTTTACTGTACAACAATGAAAGACTGCAACTACAAAGGAGATTCTCTCTACAATTACGCGCTAGCAATAAACAATAGCTACATTAATACACAAAGTACAAGAAAAAATCAGAAGATTCCAGTGAGGTATCCTCGGCTAAGGGTCGACATATGAAACATCCCCTTAGAAAAATTATACATGACTGTGCTTAAACTGACACACAGTATTTTTAGCGCAACGCAATCTGACTTTCAAAAATCCCTACAAAGGAATGGCCCTGACTAATATTAACCTATACCTTTCGCAAATCACTTACCTCACAAAAATCTTCGTTACTCGAACTACAGCAATACAGCGAGCGCCACTACTGCCAGTTAAATAAAAGATTCAAACTACTGAAGGCACTAACTACTGATAGGCATAGTTAGCAAATGAAAGATTTTAATAGAGAACAAACAATGTATTTACTTTAATAGTCATCAAAAGTCATAATATATATAGCAGTTCATTACATCCAGTCTTAGAAATTCAAAACTCCGCCATCTCTCTCCCCACATCCACCACTGCTGGTGGCTCACCTCCAACTGCGCAACGCTACGCGCTGTTCGCATCCAGCTGCCGCTGCCCAACACTACAATGGCAGACAACAATGCAAACTAGCCACAGACTGCAGACAGCACAGCCAGTGATTTTCATACAGCCTACTTACAAGACTTACCTGTAAAAAATACAAGGATTTGGAATGAGTGTCACACATTGAACAATATTTTAAATGGACCGGAAGGTGCTCCGAATTCAAAGTTTCTCAGCACATTTCGACGTACTAGGAAACGCCTTCAGAATGATACGAAAGTATAATTTATTGAAACAGCAAGTTAGCAGTGCAGTAGAAAACTTAAAAATAACTTTACTTATAAAAAATTGAGGCATTTGAGGTATGCCACTTGTCACAGACGAGCGAAATGCCCTGGCGTTTATGTCTTCAAAACTTTGGGTCAATTTCATTCCAGATATCAAATTTAGAAAGTACTCATGCTCCAACACAGTCCATCCGATCACGACCACCGATTGCTGTGCCACAGTGGTTATACACTGGAATGACATTCGGGAGGACAACAGTTCAAACCTGCATCCGGCTATCCAGATTTAGGTTTTCCATGATTTCCTTACATCATTTAAAGCCAAAGGATGGGATAGTACCTTTGAAAGAGCATGGCCAGTTTCCTTCCCTGTCCTTCCTTAATCCGAGCCTGTGCTCTAATGACCTCGTTGTCGATAGGAGATTAAACACTAATCTCCTCCTCCTCTATCAGTCTGACCACTATCATCGGAAGGTTCCAGTTGGTCACCAGGAGAATGCCGGAATTGGGGATCCCCTCCCAGCATTCCCAATTGGGACTCCCTCAGGCACAGTCCCAGCTTCCAGCGATATTTGGCTGAAAGGAACAGAGCCTCAACAGACAGCCCAATTCTCACGAGTGGGGACTATATGATAGTGAAAGGAGAACTGCATGTTGTCCTCAGCTGATCCTGCTGATGGTGGGGCGCTTCATCTGTGGGCTGGCCGCGGCTGGCGTGACGACGATAGCGCCGCTGTACGCCGAGGAGGTGGCGGCGGCCGAGATCCGCGGCGCACTGGGCACGCTGCTCGACCTCATGCTGGCCGCCGGCCTGCTGGTGGTGTACGGCGTGGGCATCGTGCTGCCGGTGCGCTGGCTCACCGTCACCATGGCCGTGCTGCCGCTCGGCTTCTGCGCCGCCTTCATGCTGATGCCCGAGTCGCCCGAGTACCTGCACAACCGCAAGCGGCACGAGAAGGCGGTGCGAGCCGAGGCGTGGCTGCACCTGGAGCACAGCCCGCCCGCACTGGCCTCCGTGCTGCTGGACAGCGCCGCCATCAAGCAGAAGGACGGCCTACAGCTGCAGCAGTTGGACGACGAGCGCCTCAGGCAGCTGCACGCCCAGCGTGACCAGCCGAGGCCCGAGCCCGAGGTTCCGACCAAGCAGAAGCCGCCCACGTTGCGCGCCTGCTTCATCGTCTTCCCGCTTATGGCCTTCCAGCAGCTCAGTGGCGTCGACGCAATCCTCTTCTATACGGTTGACATATTCGCGGTAAGTATCGTCATTCGCTTCTTTCTGCGGTGATTTACTCTGTCCTTCAAACTGTTCCGCTTTATGTATCGGCATTGACAGTGATGGGCAGCGTCGACCCAGTTGTGAGGTGGGGGGGAGGGACAAGAGTAGACTTATCGGAACAACTGGTGCAACACCTTCACTCCAGAAGTGTGGAACCTGTAACGGGTATAGTCCCACTCAGATCGGAATTAGTTGACTTACTTTTCTGGTTCAGCTGCCACTGGAGATTCGTGTCCAGATTAAGTCAACATTGCTAACGGTGAGTTAGTGCTCCTCATTCAGTCTAGTCTTTTGCTGAACTGGCTTTGTATGTTGCTTGCCAGCACGGAAGTGGCTTGCTGTGAAGGCGGTGTCATCCATGGAGCAAACTCTGGCTCCCAGCTTCTGGATGGCAGCACCTGGCGATGGTGTTCCAAGTGGGTTAGTGACTAGAAGGGACGGAGTTCAGAAATACCACTGGCTGCTGACCATGTGATAGTACCTGCACACGGCGCTGGCTGTGATGACGAAACGCTGTGGTGGCAGACTGTTGCAGTCAGCGTCGTTGCAGCACCAGTGGCTTGTGGTGCCCGGACCAATAGACTTTTTTAGCCTGAAAAATAAAGAGCCAGCGGGCGAATATCTTCTCTATTTACCTTTCCGAGTCACCAAGAACATCCTTAGGCAGTTTCCCAAAGTTGTACCGATCCTTCCTCAGTGTGTTCTCTAAATAGGTGGAGACACAGTGCACAGACACTCTCAACCAGTATTTGCTTTGCACTAAATATTTTAACTCACTGTAAATAATTATATACGGTGTATCAGAATTATCAGCATTTCTACATGGGTAGTATTAAATGTTAATAATTATGCGTCTCAAAAGAAGCAGTTTGTGAATGTATGCTTACGAGTCAGCACTGATTTCAGTTTGAAGTATTGTCATAGTGAAAATCTGTTTCTTCAAGTGTAAAATTTTCGATCAAGTACCCATTTATTAGCCGGCCAGAGTGGCCGAGCGGTTCTAGGCGTTACAGTCTGGAACCGCGCGACCGCTACGGTCGCAGGTTCGAATCCTGCCTCGGATATGGATGTATGTGATGTCCTTAGGTTAGTTAGGTTTAAGTAGTTCTAAGTTCTAGGGGACTGATGAACTCAGAAGTTAAGTCCCATAGTGCTCAGAGCCATTTGAACCAATCCATTTATTACACTTTACGACTAGTGATGGATGCCCTCAGCTTCATGATGCCAATACAGCAGTTAAGTGAGAAGTCTCGGCTCCCATTTCTGGCAAGCTGATGACATTTTGTTGGAGGCTGTTATGCTGACTCTACACCCACCAAATCACATCTGAAAGAGGCAAATGGCAGAGAGTGATATAATGGCCAGTCGACGTTGAATGGTCGATCATGGATGGGGTGCAGAGCTGGTAGAACATTTCACAATAAGAAGAATCAGTTCCTCGACATTAATACAGCTCCTTTTCCCTTCAGGAGGCGGGCACCTCAATCTCGCCGCAGATATCCACAGTGATCACGGGCGCCGTCCAGTTGGTGGGCACCGGCGCCTCTGCCCTCCTCGTGGAGAACTTCGGGCGCCGCCCGCTGCTGATCGCCTCTGGCGTGCTCATGTCCGTGTCGCACCTGCTGCTGGCGGTGCACCAGAGCTGGCTCTGGTTGCACGAAGCAGCGGGCTGGCTGCCACTGGTCACCATCAACGTCTTCCTCATCGGCTTCGCCATCGGCCTGGGCCCGCTACCCTGGCTGCTGATCGCCGAGTTGCTACCCTCCGTCTCCAAGAAGTGGGCGGCGGGCGTCGCCGTTTGTATCAGCTGGATAGCGTGCAGCATCATGACCGGACTCTTCGACGGCTTCATTGAGGAGTACGGCACGACACCGGCGTACTCGCTGCTGGGAGGCATCTGCATCATCTACACGGTCTTCTCCGCGGCGCTCGTGCCCGAGACTCGCGGCCTCCAGTCGCAGGAGATCCAGCAGAAGCTGACGGACGCGGGAACGCCCATCTGCTTCACCTGCTGCACTTCGGAGGACTCCGGTGATGTCATCTAGCGGTTCACCGCCCGCGATCCGGTCGTGGACCCCAGCCTGCAACCAGAACCTGACTGAAACGGGTCTACCGTCACGCAGCCGGAAGCGGTTTAGAGGGGCATACACATACCCCGCAGAATAAGTTAAGCTGTCACTGATGGCTACAAGCGCACTGCTGACATTCGTCCACATCTGCGAGTTTGAGTGGTAGAGAGATAGACGCCATCGACACTGATTCCTTTCACAGGGAGGAAAATTATTTCAGCCTTTCCTCTGTGACGAGACACATTTCGAGACAAGCAGGGGCGCTGGTCTATTGTAAAAGAGACTCCTACACTGCACTTTTCCAAATAAGCTGTCTGCCATGTAAAACTAAGCATGAACGAAGGTTCTGGAGGATTTTATGCTCTTAACATACAGAGTAAATTTCACTTAACAAAGGATACTACCAATCTGTAGATGAATTAAAAGCGTGAAACCGGCAGCAGAGCCAGTGACTAAAGCTGTATCCGACTCTGTAACTTATATCAGCGAACCAAGAGAAACTCCCATCTGATAGTATCACCACGAGATAAATGCCACTAATGCGCTCTTGATCAAACTGTATTAGTCTTCTTTGCACATTTCATTATAGATTTATGAGAATGTTGCGACATACATTGTTTTCCTGTAAGCTAAGTGATGACGCCTCCAGCTGGGAGGTCATGCTTCGTTCTTGTTATTGTTTTTATTGTGTGCGTTCACAATGAAGACTGGTTTGATGCAGCTTTCCACGCTAGTCTGTCCTTTGCAGCCTCTTCATCTCCCGGCATTTGAACCTTCTTACTATAGTGAAGCGTTGGAGCCCAGTACAATTGCACCCTCCACACTTCCTCCCATTACTAAATATTTTTCGTATTACAGAATGAGTCCTACCAATTTTTAATCAATTGGTGCCATAAATATTTTGTTTCTTCCATTCGATTTCATACCTCCTCATTGGGTATTAACTCAACCCAATTGATCATTCTTTTACTGCACCACGTTTCAAAAGCTGCTATTCTCTTCACTGTCTGAACAGTTTAATATTCCATTTCACTTCGCTACAAGACTACAGTCTCAAGACACACCTTCATCCTCATTCATTTACATTATTCCACTTATTATTTAAGGCGGAGGCTGGGACTATTCCTTCAACAGGGCCACTGCTGATTTCCTGTACTGCGGTTGTCCAAGTGACCTAGTGCTAGGGTGTCTGCCCGAAAGAAATGCTCTGGCTTCTCTAGGAAGAACGTGGATCTGAAAACTGGGCTGCTTGACCGGTAGTGAGGTAAAGCTTTGCAGCGATAAGCGGCTACACAGTGACACTGCTGCCGCATAAGCTACACGATCCCCTTGCATCGGTGTACGGTATCATGACACATTACAGCAAACATGCAGGACTGGAATCTCATTCTGTTGTAGCTCACTTTCACTGAAATGATATTATATAATGACGTTAATCATAAGGTTAATTAATTATGTATTGTTGCGATAGTGTTAATTGAATAAATATATAAATAAATATACATGTATATATATAAACTATTTTATACTTTGTATGAAAATCAGTATTATTATTCGAAACATATTTGTTTGCAATAAATTGTTGTGACCAAAATTATACTTTACTTCTTTTTATTCGTATTCCTGCTTTGTCCAGATAATTTGCACTGCAATAATGTCTTACAGAACCTAAGATAACGTTTGGCTAAACAACTAAAGAACTCTCCTTTCTCCTCCCGTCTAATTTTGGGGAGAACAAACTGCGTTTCGCCAGTAAAACAGTTACGAACATATGTTTTCCATTCGCTATAGTCAAGGTTTTCACATATGGAAATACAACACAGAAATGAAAGAAAAGGGAGGTTAATTTTTTACTGAAATTTAAATAATTATGGTATTGTAAAAAGGTAATAAAGATTTTCTATAAATTCTTTACGGTACAGTGCACATTAGAGAAAGCGGCGTCTCAAATACAGAGAAACTAAATAACTTCACAGAAAGGGAATTACTGAAATTACTAAAATGTCACATTGTCGGTAAAGTGAATCGATTGACTCGCTACAACGGACGGAATAAGTCACGGAAAGAAATAAGAAAAACCGCATGACTCCCTAACAATTGTCCGCAGCTCGTGGTCGTGCGGTAGCGTTCTCGGACCACGTCGGTAAAAAAAAAACAGCATCCAGGAACATTTGGAGAAATCTCGGTCTGTGCAACTATAATTGTGAATATTTGTAAAACTTAGCGAATGATGTCAGCAGCCGTAGTAAGCGCTTCACTCTTGACTGAACGGAGACTGAGGTCAGCAGCCGTAGTAAGCGCTTCACTCTTGACTGAACGGAGACTAAACATCTGTGTTACCGCTGGAGCAAGAAAACGGTATGGAAGAGTGCGCCTAGAACCGCTCGCTACCCCGGCCGGCAAGCGGCTATACCAGGCCTCTCGTAGTAGCGCTCTTGAGAAGACTGAACGTGTCTCTCACCAGGTTTCGTGTGAGATGTTTCGAAATTGAAATTTTTTGTCTTGGATAAGGATAAAGGCTGGAGTAATGAATTAAAATTTGTGTCAAGGCCAGGATTTGAACCTGGGTCTCCAGCTAAACATGCAGACTCGCTAATCACTACACCACCACGGCGTTGTGGCTCAGAGAGCTGCGCGGACGATTCTAATCCAGCACCCTAACACAAACCTCCGTTCACGCCTTGAGCCCACTTTCCCCTTCTTAGATCTTCAGTATTGCCGAGTCTCTCCGCTACTGGAGTAGTATCCCAGTTTTGTACGTAAAGGGAAATCCTGCCTGCACCTCAGGCGTAGGTGATCTATCCTTACCGAATATAAAGTTGACACTCATACGTCTCCAGGGTAATTTAATTCCATCAGATAAATTAAATTCCCTAATCTGGATGCTATGAAGGAACGTGCAACACCATTATTAAAGTACCGACATGTCTAAAGTTAACAAATTTTTTATATCATCATGAATTATCCTCGGAGTGAAAATTGTAAGGCTCTGAAAGGGACAATAGCTGTTTGAGCTACATAGAAAATTCTGTAAACTGAGCATGAGTGAGGGGCACACTACCAAAAAAATTTAAAGTTGACCAATTTTGAAAATTGGTGAGATGAGACACAGGAGTCTCACGAACGTGACTAGGCCCATGTGAGTCAACGATTTTCAAAGCTAAATTCATGTTTATAGAGTGATTTTAGGAGGGTGGAAAATACGGGAAAATGTATGACGTATTAGCACCAAACACATTTATTCTCGTGACACTTAAATCATGATACACCGCACACAAATTTTCAGTATAAAGTGTCAGATGGCTATGTCATGTCACATTTAAGTGTTTTGTATATTCTATGAAGGTTACTGGGACACGTAAATCCAACTGCACGCAAATTACGAGTAAGTAGAAATCAGTAGAATTACTGGGGAGAGTGTTTAAGTCTCAAAACAAAATCTTTGATGTACAGGATGGGCAAATTAAATGTGAGCCGGATAATATTTACAATAAGAGTGACGTGAGATTGACCCAGTTTGTGAAACATCATATATAACGTGCTGGAAATAGCCCCTGTTGAACTCGATGCAGCGCTGTGCTTGATTGTCAGACTGTGAGAGAGACGTAGCAGCTATGACTGCGGACAGTGCCTTCAGTGTTCTGCTGTAGCTCTTACAGTGTGTGAGGATTATCTGAGTACACCAGCTCCTACAGTTTGCCCCCAGGTAAAAATCGCAGGGAGAAAGATTAGGCGATCGAGGAGACCACGCCGGCCGAAGTGGCCGTGCGGTTAAAGGCGCTGCAGTCTGGAACCGCAAGACCGCTGCGGTCGCAGGTTCGAATCCTGCCTCGGGCATGGATGTTTGTGATGTCCTTAGGTTAGTTAGGTTTAACTAGTTCTAAGTTCTAGGGGACTAATGACCTCAGCAGTTGAGTCCCATAGTGCTCAGAGCCATTTTTGAGGAGACCACGAGATGGTTATCTTCGCCTCACTGAGCACCACAAGGTGAAGTTGATCAAAGCGGTCTGTGCCGTTGCTCCGTTTCGTTGAAAACATACACACAGTCATCTAATTCACTTACGCATTAAACTGCTTGTGGACATACTGGTTAACACTAAACGTTTGACGAAAAAATCGTGCGACAATGTGAACACCAGACTTGCGCACCAGACACCAGTCTTGATATTACACAACAGCTCTTCTGGTGCATAGTGGTTCATGTTCTGTTAGTTCATACATACTAACAGCCTGAATCATATCTCACCTGAAGAAATGAAAAACTAAGAATCCAAAATTCCTGGTATTACGTTTCACACCTCCAGTAGGACTCGACACACAAAAGTTCCTCTGGACGCATGACAATATATATGTAAGGATACATATACAGGTCATTTCTGATGCCCGCCGGTGTGGCCGAGCGGTTCTAGGCGCTTCAGTCTGGAACCACGTTACCGCTGTGGTCGCAGGTTCGAATCCTTCCTCGGGCATGGGTATGTGTGATGTCCTTAGCTTAGTTAGGTTTAAGTAGTTCTAAGTTCTAGGGGACTGATGACCTCAGTCCCGTACTGCTCAGAGCCATTTGAACAATTTTTTTGAAGGACGAGATGATTTTACAGTGCAGTGACAGATAAAACGTGAAATAACGATCAATGTGGTCGATTCCGTAGCATAAAGGAAATCCCTTAACGGCCTAGAGTATATTAAAACGAAAATAAACATAAAATCTTGTCCACACTATGCCTTCTTCATCGTTTTCTTTAGTGTTTCCCCATCTGGTGCAGGGTCCGCTGAGTTGATTCGCTGTTTCCATTTTGTTCGACCGTGGGCCACGTCTGGATAAAGATTTGCTGCCTCCAGATCGTTGTCCTTTGTCATCCGATCGCTGTCTTTGAAGTATCTTGACTCTCTTTCCTATGGCTTCCACTGCGTATGCTGCTCCCTTCGCAGTTACTATCGTCCTGTGCGGGCAGCGCATGTCCAAATCATCGACAAAGGCTTTCTCGCATTTTTTAATGAAAATTTCCCTCTTATTAAATATAAAGTGAGTATACGTTAATTCTTTGCTTATCCTCCAAAGTTGAAAATGTAACACACGCTCTTGCAACGTTTCCCGCGCTTCATTCACCAAAATTTAGAGAACTAAGTAGGATATTCGTTTAAGATGGGAAATCCTGACAATGTTAAAGTAATAGACCAAATGAATACACAAAAACGGAACCACAGTATTGATTTTCTGTATAATTGGCAGCATCAGCTTCTGGAGGTTGTGTTGCAGAGAAGAACGTACTGTGAAAAATTGTCGAGAATATTTATGCGAAGTTCCTTCTTCGTTCAGAACGCGTGAAAATTCCATTACTATGACACGTTGACACAGCATGAAATATTATACTATAGAAAAACAACAGTCAATGACTCTTCTTTTCCATATTTCGCACCGTATTTTGACTCGTTGGCTTTCGAGAATTTTCTGACAGGAGTGAATCAGTCAGGAAGCGAATAAATAAACGTTTTGAGATCAGACAAAGTCAGGAAGGCACCATTTATAATTTAGATCGCATAATAGCTATTTACATTCATATTTTAAACTGTACACGAGTGCGCTTATTGGCACGAAAGATAAACTAGTAATGACGAACATCAGTAAATGAAACAACAGAAGCACTCCCGAAACGTGAGGCTTTGAGAGGCGCGCGGGATTAGACGAGCTGTCTTAGGCGCTGCAGTCGTGGACTGTGCGGCTGGTCCCGGCGGAGGTTCGAGTCCTCCCTCGGGCATGGGTGTGTGTGTTTGTCCTGAGAATGATTTAGGTTAAGTAGTGTGTAAGCTTAGGGACTGATGACCTTAGCAGTTAAGTCCAATAAGATTTCACACACATTTGAACATTTTTGAGGCTTTGAGAGATCATGGAACGATAACACGCATAAAATTTAGCGTGTAAGTTAAGAAATAGGCAACGCAATAGCAACAAACAGTTTCACTAGAAGATAAGCAAACACTGCAGAAAAAATAAATTCAATTAAATGAACATGAGACTATTGTTACGAGAAATCTAGTCGAATATTATTCATTTATTTACATGTCAAGGCTTACAGAATATATTGTACCTTCTTAACAATGGAAGACAGACGATACAGGTAGTGAAATAAGAGAAAGTAACGATACTGAAGTACAAAGAAGAAATGAGCCAGTCCTGTAATACAGATTTTAAGGAATGAAGCGCTGACACATGGATATGAAACAAGTAGAAGCATGGCGCCTACCCAACTCCAACGTCGCTGAAAGATCTTCCAACTTGGAGTTGATTGCCTAATTTTGTGCAACAAGGAGAGAATGACGACTATTCCGTAAGAGCCTTGTCCTCAGATCTGTAGAGGCAACAAGGTCAGATAAACCAGAGCTATTGTAAAGTCATGACGATATCTGCCAAGTGTTGATTGCTGATTAACAAAATTTAAGACATGATGGAGGCTGACGTAATGCTGTAATATCAATCCTTCGTCTTCAACATCTAAATACACGCAAAAATCATTTCTGAGCGTCTATGCGGTTACAGAGGAGAGGTTAAAAACGGTATCTAGGTATGACAGGCACGCTTATGCGTTGATCTATGAAAAAGAACAATGTTTATTACGTAAAATGTATTAGATGTTTGAGATCCAAAGCTCCACAAAAGTGAGGTGTAGAGCAGGAAAAATTGTGTAGATTGTTTACAAAAACTAAAAGTCAAGTGAAGTAAAGCAACCACACATCTTGTGTAACCATTTTTATATGATGCTGCCATACCGCTTTCAGTCTGATCTGGCTCACTTTTTATTGGAGATCTTTGCTGCCAAGCTTATAGTGGAATTCCTTTCCATTTCGTACTGCGTAATAAGAAATCATGAGATAACTGAATCTCTCTTTAATCTGAAAAAAAGTAATATTTAGTTTCGTAATACAAAAAAACCTTTCCTTAGCAATTCTGATAAAACCTTATCCACAATTTCTTCTAACAGTGTAAGATAACTGGTTCGACAGAAAGAGAAAGTTAAGTAAATTTACACTTATTTCTGTAGAATAATTGTAAAATCGTTATATCATAATTTACGGTGTTGTATCTGTAAAGTATATATTAGTAAGGTAGACGTAAATAATTTATATCTTCTCACTACAAGATTACTGAAATCTGTACACATATATTTCGATGTCGACATTAATATGCTTTACTTGGTGTGTTCGATTGTGGATCTGAACTCCTTTGCATGCTCCTCCGTCTGAGTATGAAACGAATCGGCTTGAGTCCATGGAAGGTGACAGAACACTGTTTTACTCAGAGCACACTCCCTTAAAACCACAAGCTTTGATTTGCATTGTGGAATAACGTATTTAAATGTATAAGAGGAAACTATGTACCGAACAACTTTAGGTTGCGATAAATTGTCTGATCATGGCACACACTGCTAAAGACCAAAACTGTGGCGAATCCAAATATTTTTAAAGGTATCTGTAAAAACTAACTGTACATAATGACACAGTATTGTCGACAACTGATTATAAATTGAAAATAATGTCTGTATAATCAGTTATATTTATCTGTGAAGAACATATGAACCGATATAATGAGAAGTGTGAGGTCTTTCACATGAGTGCAGAAAGGAATCCGTCATATAAGCAGTTAATCTGACATGCCTCAAGACTCTACATTTTGGTCCGAAAGGCATTGACTGAGGAACGAATTCAAATATTCCTAATGGGGACATACTCTAATCTCGCCTGTTATTCGCCTAGTGTAAACTGGGCTATACAGTGGACTGAATATCGAACATCCCGCTGTACCCTTGAAAGTAGAGAAAAAGATAGATTAATAGAAACGGATATGTTTTAGTAAAAAAAACCTCTGACCATAAATAGTTTTAACAAATAAAGTAATTTTTATGTATATTTTATCAATCTCAATGGGTGTTTTCCGAGATTTCACTCATCTCCAGTTTGCGTGATGCGTATTTAAATCTTCTTGAGAAATTGATCGATACATCGACTGCCTTTTAGACTGCTCCATGTGCCCAGTGAAAATGCCAACTGAAATGTTTGTTTACATGAAAGCAAGTCATTCGGCAAACTGATGAATGTTGTGCTGTTTTCATGCATCACCAAAGGAAAAGTGTTTGTGCCACATTTATAAATACGGAGATCAGGAGAGACAACAAACAGAACTGAGAGTAAGTGCATCTAAGGAGTAATAAGTTGTAATCGAACAACGCGTGAAGTGTAGTAGCTAAAGAAACCGCTATTTGGCACAGGCCAGGTGTAGTCGTGGTCTAGGGGTAGCGTCCTTGATTCATAATCAAAAACGTTTTCGGTCCCGGGTTCGATCCCCGCCACTGCCTACATTTTGTTAAATAATCAGCATTGGCGGCCGAAGACTTCCGGCATAAGAAGTCAGCCTCATTCTGCCAACGGCCTTGTCAAAGAGGGCGGAGGAGCGGATAGAGGTTCAGGACACTCTCTTGTCCTAGGGGTGGGAAATTGCCCCTAAAGGCGGAAGAATCAACAATGATCAACGACATGAGGATGCAGAAGGCAATGGAAACACGTAACGTGTATCCACAGGACATGTGGCCTGTAATTGAAGAAGTGTCATGATGATCTCTCCATTGGCAAAAGATTCCGGAACAGTCCCCCATTCGGATCTCCGGGACGGGACTGCCAAGGGGGAGGCTACCATGAGAAAAAGATTGAATAATCAACGAAAGGATAACGTTCTACCAGTCGGGGCATGGAATGTCAGAAGCTTGAACGTGGTAGGGAAACTAGAAAATCTGAAAAGGGAAATGCAAAGGCTCAATCTAGATATAGTAGGGGTCAGTGAAGTGAAGTGGAAGGAAGACAAGGATTTCTGGTCAGATGAGTATCGGGTAATATCAACAGCAGCAGAAAATGATATAACAGGTGTAGGATTCGTTATGAATAGGAAGGTAGGGCAGAGGGTGTGTTACTGTGAAAAGTTCAGTGACCGGTTTGTTCTAATCAGAATCGACAGCAGACTGACAGCGATAGTTCAGGTACACATGCCAACGTCGCAAGCTGAAGATGAACGGATAGAGAAAGTGTATGAGGATATTGAAAGGGTAATGCAGTATGTAAAGGGGGACGAAAATCTAATAGTCATGGGCGACTGGAATGCAGTTGTAGGGGAAGGAGTAGGAGAAAAGTGTGGTGTCACCGCCAGACACCACACTTGTTAGGTGGTAGCTTTAAATTGGCCGCGGTCCAGTAGTACATGTCGGACCCGCGTGTCGCCACTGTCAGGGATCGCAGACCGAGCGCCACCACAAGGCAGGTCTCGAGATACGGACTAGCACTCGCCCCAGTTGTACGGACGACGTAGCTAGCGATGCACACTGATGAAGCCTCGCTCCTTTGCCGAGCAGATAGTTAGAATAGCCTTCAGCTAAGTCAATGGCTACGACCTAGCAAGGCGCCATTAGTAACATTGCATGTATCTAAAGGGTCTCACTTGTATCGCCACAATCTCCAGATGTACCAAAAGGATGGATTAAAGTTAAGTATTTCAAAAGCTACGTACTTTTCTTTATAGCATTCATTACGTATCCTGTTTCAGACCCCACGCACCCTGCTTTGGCTTAGCGCGTGCCTGTCGGCTTCCTCTCATTGTGTCTAGGCTGTCTTGTCTAGACACAACAATTTTTGGCGACGAGTCAACGGAATGGGTCTTGTTCTTTCTAATTGCTTGCATTACTTGTGTCATGGCTTCGCCAGATGTACTGTCCGAATTTTATCGCTTGCAGAATCAGCAGACGCAGGCGAGATTGGATGCCCTTGGACAGCTTGTCCAGGGTCAACGTGCAATGCAAAACGATGCGGCAGCCGCCGCTCCACTGCTACCACAGCCACAACATGATGTTGCACCCCCGTTCCGGATATTTGACCCAGATCAAGAAACATGGACGGAGTGGTCACGCCAGTTTGGATTTCATCTCGCTGCCTACAGAATTCAAGGTAACGAGCGGCAGCCTCATTTATTGGCGTGTGTAGGGGTGCAAACGTACCATGTGATTGTGAAATTATTTCCCCGACGTGACGTAGCAACTCTGTGCTACGAAGAAATTTTGTCGGCGTTAGATGCCTATTTCAAGGAAACAATTAATGTAGTTGCAAAAAGGTATACGTTCTTTCGTACAAAACGTACGGCTGGTCAGACTAATAGGGAGTGGGTTGCAACATTGCAAGGCCTTACTAGGGGTTGTGCTTTTGAGTGTGAGTGTGGACTCCCTTATTCAGATACTATATACTATGGTACATGATGCAATAGCACAGAACATTTCTGATGTTCGCATACGGGAACAGATTTTGAAACTCGTCAATCCCTCCCTTCAACAAGTGATCGACATATTGGATAGACAAGACACACTTGACTTTGCTCAGGAATCATTTGCAACTTCGCCAGCCATGTGTAACATTAACCGGCCCGCCGGGCGCGCTGCGCGGACCGATAAACTGCCCTCGCGCACGTCCACGCAGCTGCCGCCACGCTCTAAACCAGGTGTGCCACGCCAGCATACAAATGCAGTGAAATCATG
The DNA here is from genome assembly GCF_023864345.2 of Schistocerca serialis cubense. Lineage (NCBI taxonomy): Eukaryota > Metazoa > Arthropoda > Insecta > Orthoptera > Acrididae > Schistocerca > Schistocerca serialis. The sequence continues at coordinate 516,384,160 of NC_064638.1, forward strand.
CCCGCGGTGTGCTACTAGACATTCGCGTGACAATTGCCCGTCATGCCAAGCTATTTGCTTTTACTGTAATAAGAAAGGACATGTTCAAAGTGTTTGCCAGAAAAAGCTCAGATCAGACAATCACAATCATTCCAGGCCCTTTGCTTCGCGGCGAAATCGAACCAAGAATACTCAGGCTCGTGCACCTTCGCCCATGGACATTCATGTAGTTAATTCCACTTCGTCCAGTGCCACTGTCTCTAACAGTGACTGTGTTCATCCCACAAATACTGTGCGTCGACGTCGCAGGAAATCGCGTCAAGTCGTAAGTGCTTCTGTACCAGTGCCAGTTCAAATTGCACGAGACAGTCGCTCTTGTCGTCAGCAGGACAATAAACTTTTTGTAGACTTGGACTTTGAAGGCAGAGTGATCCCATTCCAGCTCGATACCGGAGCTGCAGTTTCATTGATCAATCATGACACGTACAAACTACTGGGCAAACCTCCGTTGCGTGCCGCAAATGTTAAGTTAAATAGTTATTCAGGTCAGAATATCCCTGTGTTAGGATAGTGCAGCCTTCTTGCAACATATAAGGGACAAACAAAACTTGTGTCATTTTACGTTCTTCGTTCTTCTACTGCAGTGAACTTGTTTGGATTAGATTTATTTCAATTGTTTAACTTGTCTATTGTAAATCAGGTCCTATCAGTGAATAAGACTGTGCCTTCAGACAGTGTTTCTAGTCTGTGTGATGAATTTGCAGACATTTTTGCACCGGGCTTAGGTTGCGCTAAGAACTATGAAGCACATTTGGAACTGAAAGTCACCGCGCAACCGAAATTTTTCAGAGGGCGCAATGTTCCTCACGCATTGCGTGATGAGGTCGCAAGAACATTACACGATTTAGAATCACAAGGTGTGAGTGAATGTGCGCCATGCCTATTCCCTTTCAGCTCCGCTTCATCGCTTACGCCGTACAGGTGTTCCGTTCGTCTGGACGACGGAATGCGACCGCGCTTTTCGCCAATTGAAATCGGCGTTGCTTTCAAATACTTGCCTTACGCCATTCGATCCCCAGAAACCCCTTTTGTTGATGGTAGATGCATCGGATTTCTGGATCGGTGCTGTGCTTGCGCACAAAGATGGATCGCATGATCACTCTATTGCCTTTGCGTCCCAATTGCTCTCGTCTGCGCAAAGAAATTATTCACAGATAGAGAATGAAGCTTTGGCTCTCGTGTTTGGTGTTACTAAGTTCCATGATTTCTTGTATGGTCGTCACTTTACCATCATCACAAACCTTTGACGTCGCTTTTTCATCCGAACACGCCTGTACCTCCGCGTACAGCGCAGAAATTCATTCGCTGGTCTACTTGCCTCTCACAGTACCACTACGATATCTTGAATCGGTCCACTGCTAAGCACGGAAACGCCGATGCGTTGTCCCGTTTGCCTGTTGCTGAGGGTAGAGCATTCGATTCTTCCGAACTTGCTTGCATGTTCATTGATTTGGAAACCGATGAAGTGGTCGAATCGTTTCCGACTGATTTTCGTCGTGTAGCTACAGCCACAGCTACTGACCCAGTCCTTGCTACCGTTTTGCGTTTTGTTGCTACGCAATGGCCTTTGTCAAAGTCACGGATCGAAGATCCGTTGGTTCGCCGATTTTTTGCTCACAAGGAGAGACTTTTTGTTCGACGTGGTGTTTTGTTGTTGCGTTCTGATAGTGATCAGTCCAGAGTCGTGGTCCCACGTTCGTTACAGTCCTCTGTTTTACGGCTTCTTCACCAAGGACATTGGGGTATAGTGTGAACGAAACAACTTGCTCGTCAGCACTGTACTTGGTTCGGAATCGATGCTGCGATTACGAATATGTGTTCTTCTAGCATGGCGTGTGCCGAACAACAATCCGCACCGCTGCGGAAAGTCTTTGCATGGCCAAAAGCCACTTCCCCTTGGCAACGCTTGCACATCGATTTTGCTGGTCCATTCTGGAATGCTCGATGGTTGGTTCTGGTAGATGCCTTAAGTAATTTTCCTTTTGTTGTCCGGATGTCTTCCACGACGTCAACTGCCACCATCCAAGCGTTGTCTCCTATCTTTTGCATTGAAGGTCTTCCGCAGACTATTGTTTCCGACAATGGCCCACAATTCATGTCCGCAGAATTTCAGTCATTCTGCCAGGCCAATGGTATTCACCATCTGACATCCGCGCCGTTTTCGCCTCAGTCAAACGGTGCCGCTGAACGATTGTTCCTGACTTTCAAGTCGCAGATGTTGAAGTTGAAAGAATCGCATTCTCGGGAGGACGCGTTGTTGCGCTTTTTGTCATCGTATCGCTCTCAGCCCCGAGATGGTCGCTCGCCGGCTGAGTTGCTCCACGGTCGTCCTCATCGAACCTTGATGTCTTTGCTGCACCCGCCGCATCAGGTTCCTGTGCAGCGGCAGACTTCTGCTTTTGCTCCAGGCGACGTTGTATTCTATCGCAACTATCGAGGTTCACGGCGTTGGCTCGCAGGGCGCATTCTTCGCTGCCTCGACCGCGTGATGTATTTGGTTTTGGGGGCCTCTGGTGAGGTGCGTCGGCATCTCAATCAGCTGCGCCTCTGTTTGCGCACGGGTTCTGCCGCTCCCCGTCTGCTTTCAGCGACGGTGCCGTCCAGTCAGCCCCCTGGGGACCCATCTGCTGGCTCGCCTCATCCCCAGGTGTTACCGACGATGCCTTCCCTTTTGCCCCATGGCGACGCGCCGCCGCAGCCGCCGCCGCCGCCGCCTGTTCTCCCGCCGGCGCCGTCCGCAGTGGACACTTCGCTGCAGCCGCCAAGCGCCTCCCTGGGTCACGCGCCGCCGATCGCTTACCATGACCAGCTGTCCTCCGCAATGGAACTCTTGCCCGCTCCGGACCACATGACGTCATCGCGCGTCGGATACCCCGACGCAATGGAGGTCGACCCTTCGGCCCCTCCTGTCTCTTTACGGGCGCATACACCGCATGTTGACGAGCACCCTGGACTAGGTTTTCAGGCGTTTCCTAGATCCCCTCGGACCGAATGGCCGGGTGCGGGTGGCTCAGCCTCGCCTGTTGTTAGGCTCCCCACCTCATCGCATACGTCAACATGGGGTCCTCCCCACGGCGGGCGGAAGCCTTGTAACACGACCGTTCGCCGATTTGCGGCGGAGGAATGTGGTGCAACCGCCAGACACCACACTTGCTAGGGGGTAGCTTTAAATCGGCGCGGTCCATTAGTACATGTCAGACCCGCGTGTCGCCACTGTCAGGGATCGCAGACCGAGCGCCACCACAAGGCAGGTCTCGAGATACGGACTAGCACTCGCCCCAGTTGTACGGACGACGTAGCTAGCGATGCACACTGACGAAGCCTTGGTCCTTTGCTGAGCAGATAGTTAGAATAGCCTTCAGCTAAGTCAATGGCTACGACCTAGCAAGGCGCCATTAGTAACATTGCATGTATCTAAAGAGTCTCACTTGTATCGCCACAATCTCCAGATGTACCAAAAGGATGGATTAAAGTTAAGGAATCCAGAAGCTACGTACTTTTCTTTGTAGCATTCATTACGTATCCTGTTTCAGACCCCACGCACCCTGCTTTGGCTTAGCGCGTGCCTGTCGGCTTCCTCTCATTGTGTCTAGGCTGTCTTGTCTAGACACAACAAAAAGGTTACAGGAGAACATGGGCTTGGGACAAGGAATGAAAGAGGAGAAAGACTAATTGAGTTCTGTAACAAGTTTCAGCTAGTAATAGCGAATACCCTGTTCAAGAATCACAAGAGGAGGAGGTATACTTGGAAAAGGCCGTGAGATACGGGAAGATTTCAATTAGATTACATCATGGTCAGACAGGGATTCCGAAATCAGATACTGGATTGTAAGGCGAACCCAGGAGCAGATATAGACTCAGATCACAATATAGTAGTGATGAAGAGTAGGCTGAAGTTCAAGACATTAGTCAGGAAGAATCAATACGCAAAGAAGTGGGATACGGAAGTACTAAGGAATGACGAGATACGTTTGAAATTCTCTAACGCTATAGATACAGCAATAAGGAATAGCGCAGTAGGCAATACAGTTGAAGAGGAATGGACATCTCTGAAAAGGGCCATCACAGAAGTTGGGAAGGAAAACACAGGTACAAAGAAGGTAGCTGCGAAGAAAAGGTTACATGAGAATATGGGCTTGGGACAAGGAATGAAAGAGGAGAAAGACTAATTGAGTTCTGTAACAAGTTTCAGCTAGTAATAGCGAATACCCTGTTCAAGAATCACAAGAGGAGGAGGTAAACATATTCCTTCCTTTCTTGAGATGTTTAACAAACTCAATTGGCAGACTCTGCAAGAGAGGCGCTCTGCATCGCGGTGTAGCTTGCTCGCCAGGTTTCGAGAGGGTGCGTTTCTGGATGAGGTATCGAATATATTGCTTCCCCCTACTTATACCTCCCGAGGAGATCACGAATGTAAAATTAGAGAGATTCGAGCCCGCACGGAGGCTTTCAGACAGTCGTTCTTCCCGCGAACCATACGCGACTGGAACAGGAAAGGGAGGTAATGACAGTGGCACGTAAAGTGCCCTCTGCCACACACCGTTGGGTGGCTTGCGGAGAATAAATGTAGATGTGAATGTAGATGTAGATGAAACCATGGGTAACAAAAGAAACACTTCAGTTGATTGATGAAAGGAGGAAGTACAAACATTTTCCGGGAAAATCAGGAATACATAAATACAAGTCGCTGAGGAATGAAATAAATAGGAAGTGCAGGGAAGCTAAGACGAAATGGCTGCAGGAAAAATGTGAAGACATCGAAAAAGGTATGATTGTCGGAAGGACAGACACAGCATACAGGAAAGTCAAAACAACCTTTGGTGACATTAAAAGCAACGGCGGTAACATTAAGAGTGCAACGGGAATTCCACTCTTAAATGCAGAGAAGAGAGCAGATTACCGAGCGAGGTGGTGCAGTGGTTAGACACTGGACTCGCATTCGGGAGGACGACGGTTCAATCCCGCGTCCGGCCATCCTGATTTAGGTTTTCCGTGATTTCCCTAAATCACTCCAGGCAAATGCCGGGATGGCTCCTCTGAAAGGGCACGGCCGACTTCCTTCCCCAACCTTCCCTAATCCGATGAGACCGATGACCACGCTGTCTGGTCTCCTTCCCCAAAAACAACCAACCAACCAACCAGACAGCAGATTGGTCGAAAGAATACATTGAAAGCCTCTATGAGGGTGAAGATTTGTCTGATGTGACAGAAGAAGAAACAGGAGTCGATTTAGAAGAGATAGGGGATCCAGTATTAGAACCGGAATTTAAAAGAGCTTTGGAGGACTGACGGTCAAATAAGGCAGAAGGGAACAAAACGACTATTCTCGTTGGTGTGTAGAATATATGAGTCTGGCGACATACCATCTGAGTTTTGGAAAAGCATCATGCACACAATTCCGAAGACGGCAAGAGCTGACAACTGCGAGAATTATCGCACAATCAGCTTAACAGCTCATGCATTGAAGCTGCTTACAAGAATAATACACAGAAGAATGGAAAAGAAAATTGAGAATGCGCTAGGTGACGATCAGTTTGGCTTTACGAAAAGTAAAGGGACGAGAGAGGCAATTCTGACGTTACGGCTAATAATGGAAGCAAGGCTAAAGAAAAATCAAGATAATTGCATAGGATTTGTCGACCTGGAAAAAGCGTTCGACAATATAAAATGGTGCAAGCTGTTCGAGATTCTGAAAAAAGTAGGGGTAAGCTATAGAGAGAGACGGGTCATATACAATATGTACAACAACCAAGAAGGAATAATAAGAGTGGACGATCAAGAACGAAGTGCTCGTATTAAGAAGGATGTAAGACAAGGCTGTAGCCTTTCGCCCCTACTCTTCAATCTGTACATCGAGGAAGCAATGATGGAAATAAAAGAAAGGTTCAGGAGTTTAATTAAAATACAAGGTGAAAGGATATCAATGATACGATTCGCTGATGACATTGCTATCCTGAGTGAAAGTGAAGAAGAATTAAATGATCTGCTGAACGGAATGAACAGTCTAATGAGTACACAGTATGATTTGAGAGAAAGACGAAGGTAGTAGAAATGAGAACAGCGAGAAACTTAACATCAGGATTGATGGTCACGAAGTCAATGAAGTTAAGGAATTCTGCTGCCTAGGCAGTAAAATAACCAATGACGGACGGAGCAAGGAGGACATCAAAAGCAGACTCGCTATGGTAAAAAAGGCATTTCTGGCCAAGAGAAGTCTACTAATATCAAATACCGGCCTTAATTTGAGGAAGATATTTCTGAGGATGTACGTCTGGAGTACAGCATTGTATGGTAGTGAAAGATGGACTGTGGGAAAACCGGAACAGACGAGAATCGAAGCATTTGAGATGTGGTGCAATAGACGAATGTTAAAAATTAGGTGGACTGATAAGGTAAGGAATGAGGAGGTTCTACGGAGAATCGCAGAGGAAAGGAATATGTGGAAAACACAGATAAGGAGAAGGGACAGGATGATAGGACATCTGCTAAGACATGAGGGAATGACTTCCATGGTACTAGAGGGAGCTGTAGAGGGCAAAAACTGTAGAGGAAGACAGAGATTGGAATACGTCAAGCAAATAATTGAGGACGTAAGTTGCAAGTGCTACTCTGAGATGAAGAGGTTAGCACAGGAAAGGAATTCGTGGCGGGCCGCATCAAACCAGTCAGTAGACTGATGACAAAAAAAAAGAACAAAAAAAGAACAAAAAAGGTGCAAATTACGTGCTCATGAAGATTTAAGTATGTGTTACGCCGACTGCAAATGGGAGAACGCCCGAAATGAGTATTGCTTTAAATAAAAATACATAAAAAGGTGGCTTGCTGCTATATTCCTTAAATTACGATATACCACAGCCACGGAGCTCAACGGCCTTAACGGCGAGTAGAATGGATAGCTTAATACTAAGTATAAAACTCATAGCGTCAGTAGCAAAACATGGCCACAATGGACAATACCCTATCTATTGGCTCGGCTCTGAGCACTATGCGACTTAAATTCTGAGGTCATCAGTCGCCTAGAACTTAGAACTAATTAAACTTAACTAACCTAAGGACATCACACACATCCATGCCCGAGGCAGGATTCGAATCTGCGACCGTAGCGGTCGCCCGGTTCCAGACTGTAGCGCCTAGAACCGCGCGGCCGCACCGGCCGGCCCCTATCTAGTGACCTACTAAACGAAACCATCACATTATGTAACGATACACCTCTTCAATAGCGTCATCCATCACATACAGTCATCCAGTTCGGAAGGGTTACCTGAATGACTATGACAGCTCAATAAATGCCATTCTACTGATTTATAAAAATATTACCATTTGTATACTGGTGCAAAAAGACGACAAATTAGACCAAATAAAACAACCTAAGTTATCCAATACGATGCTAGGTTTCAGTAGAGTTCACCTAATCTGTAAGGTAGTTGGCGGGATTGGGAAACGCCCCATCCGAAATCAGAAAAAGCAACTAGAAAACTAAAATCACCCCATGATGTGTATAAGCGATATCCCAACAGAGCAAAATACCAGAAATGGAAAGGAATTTACTGAATGCCAGGCCACTTGCTGTAGTAAGTGGAGGAATTAAAAGATTTCCAAAAATGTAAACACTAAATAAATTGTAACAATTTTATGGTTAGGGTGTTTGACAGTTTTAGTCTAACAGTAATAATAATAATAATAATAGAAGTGTACATCAGGCAATATAGTCTATGTTTATGTCTATGTTTATAATTCCTAAAATGTAGTTCACAATACATTTTTTGGTTGAGCTGGAAATAATAACTGGAAAGACTGCAGTGTTTTAAGCATGTATGCATCACCAAATTAGTGACTTGGGTAGTTAGCCTGCTGACGCTGTTAATGAGCCACTAGTAGTCATACTTGACAGGTCGTAGTCGAGTTTAGACTTACGTATTGCACAGTCTAGTTTCTCGAAATACGGCGTTTTCATGGCGCCGATTTATTTAACTGCGGTTATAGAAGCAACTGTACTCAGCACATATAAAGTAGTTGTTATTTTACAGTATTTAATGAAGTCCACATTCACATTACCAAAGGTATACCAACGAGCTGCGCTAGCTTGATTATGTCCTTTCCTTTTTCTCTTTTTTGTTTCTTGTTACTTCCATTAGTGGCAACGATTTAAGAGATTTCATTGCACGAAGTCTAATTATTTACATGTAACAAGAACATTCCCAAAAATGTAAGTACAAGAAGGAAAGACGAACAACGTCCTGAACGCTTCAGTAAATATAATGAAGAGTGACAGCTTTAAGATTCATAAGTGACATTGCCATTATATGTGAAAGTAAGGGTGTATGGAAGGGTTCTTAAGCGGGGTGTGTCTACTTAGTGAAGAATTCCACATAGAGAGGAATAAAGAAAAAACAAGAGAGAGAACAACAGATCACAGCATTCTTCAATCAACGAATTTTGATTAAGGCCGGTATTTGTCAAACAATATAGCGATTCAAAAAAAAATGGTTCTGAGCACTATGGGACTTAACTACTGTGGTCATCAGTCCCCTAGAACTTAGAACTACTTAAACCTAACTACCTAAGGACATCACACACATCCATGCCCGAGGCAGGATTCGAACCTGCGACCGTAGCAGTCGCGCTGTTCCGGACTGAGCGCCTAGAACCGCTAGACCACCGCAGCCGCTATAGCGATTCTTTCCAGGCGGTAAATAATATGTGTACCAAGTTTAGTAGAAGTCCATCGAGTGGTTTAGGAAATGTGGAATATACAGGCATACGTACATCAGTTTTCATAACGTGTATGGATACATTAAAGTAGTAAATGAGTTTTGCTATTTGGAGAGCAAAATAACTGACGATGATCGAAGTAGAGAGGATATCAAATGTAGACTGGCAATGGCAAAGAAAGCGTTTCTGGGTAGAAAACATCGAGTATAGATTTAAGCGTCAGTAAGTCGTTTCTGAAAGTGTTTATATGGAGTGTAGCCATCTATGGAAGTGAAACGTGGACGATAAATAGTTTGCATAAGAAGAGAATAGAAGCTTTCGAAATGTGGTGCTACAGAAGAATGCTGAAGGTTAGAAGGGTAGATCACATAACTAATGAGGAGATATTGAATAGAACTGGGGAGAAGAGGAGCTTGTGGCATAACTTGACTAGAAGACGGAATCGGTTGGTAGGACATGTTCTGCGGCATCAAGTGATCACCAGTTTAGTATTGGATGGCAGCGTGGAGGATAAAAATCGTAGGTGGAGAGCAAGAGATGAATACACTAAGCAGATTCAGAAGGATGTAGGTTGCAGTAGGTACTGGGAGATGAAGAAGCTTGCACAGGATAGAGTAGCATGGAGAGCTGCATCAAACCAGTCTCAGGACTGAAGATCACAACAACGACAATGGATACATCTGAACTAACTGGGACATATTTCATGCTGAAGTGAGCAGCAACTCGTAAGCTCCCATCAGCAGTTATCTTGGGAAGTCTGTACTTTCTCTTATATTTTCAGCCGTGTTCGATTCTACTATTAACTACGATACACTCAAGCATTCTCAGATAGCAGCAAGGAGGCTACTGAGAATATCATCTGCAGACGAATCACCATCAATAATCTAACAAGCCTTCACTTGAAGAGCCTGGGTAGGAAAGTCTGAGACATTTGTACACAGTCAAAGCATTACACCACCAACTCCTCACCTTTTGCTGACGAGAACCGTGGTACATAGTTTTCTTGCGCTACGGGGATCCAACGAGATATCTTTGGGTCGAGCGCCGTTTAAAAGAGTCGCTGTGTTCAGCGCCCAGAGATCAAAGTAAAATTTCTTAGCCAGCTGTGTATTGACCCTGTAATATACGTAATTGTAATAAGAAAAATAAAATGTTAACAATAACATAAGACGTATTATCAACTTATGTTGGTGAAGACTACAGGTGTGTAATCGAAGCTGTCACAAATCCCCTACGACCATTGTGTTATGCACATCACGATTTTCCTAAATTACTTTTGACGGATGGCCGGCCGGAGTGGCCGAGTGGTTCTAGGCGCTTCAGTCCGGAATAGCGCTGCTGCTACGGTCGCAGGTTCGAATCCTGCCTCGGGCATGGCTGTGTGTGATGTCCTTAGGTTTAAGTAATTCTATGTCTAGGGGACTGATGACCTCAGATGTTAAGCCCCATAGCGCTTAGAGCCATTTGAACCATTTGAACTTTTACGGATGGTTGATAGTCCCTAGTAAGGTCACGGCTGTTTCTTTTTCTCATTCATATCCCGCCTCACGTCGAATGAACTTCTCGCCGACAGAGCGTTAACCGACAACTTTAAAATTATTGGGGAGCTATGTCGGCAGTAAATGTGAATGCGGATTTCCTTAGAACTGACGTCCTGGGTCTTAGCGCTCGTGGGACTTACTGTATATCGTGCGGTATACCTGTTGTTATTAATTTCCCGCCGACTGATGATTCACGGTTTGTGCATTATTTCAGGACGATTTATGGCTTCCCTCTGTTAATCCCAGAGGTGCCTAATCCAGGGAGCGGCGCGCCGCGGGCACGCGACAGGCAGTTTTATTGCGCCGCGCGCGCTGCCTTCTGCAAATAATCGCCACTGAATGCCCGGGATCACCGTCGAGCGACCCGCCGGTACAAAGTGGGCCGCATCTTCTAATCCGGCGGCAATTCGCAGCCTTAAGTCGATAATGCCTCAACGGCGGCGCGGAAGCACCGTCAATCGTCTCCGAGGCGTGATGGATTTGTAACCCATCTCGGTCCGCCTGCACCTCTCGTGCTTCTGGTTGCCGACGGAGAACAGACAAGTAAGCCTCCCTAAGGGATGCATTTCTATTTTGAACAGCAAAATAAGAAACATATATTTTTATACGTCCCTATATGGCCGTTAAGGTGATGAAACACTGCCTTGAAAAAATATGAGTTTAATATTAATCTAATGAATGAATGGTATTGAAACGGTAACTGAAATAAAAAGAATCTTGGAATAATATTTCTGTAGTTTTTAATTTACATTACAATGGTGCACCCAGATTAGTCGAAAAATTTTTTTTGGAAATCACCTCTCCACTCTCCTATTTTGTTTTCCATTCTACAGTTCACTAACAGTAAAACGTATAGCATCGGTAATACGAAATTCAGTTACGTATGACGAAATGGTATTCCAAAGATGCATTTGTCAGAAGTAAGCTAGAAATACCTCTATATCGCAGTATGCGCATCCGATGTGTGTCTGCTTCAATGCTAGTTGTCATATTGGGTTGTTTAATAAGTCTTTCCCAGATAAATGTGTCCTGAATGTATATTCTACATTGTCCCATGTATTTGGTCTGCAAAATCAGAGTGCGTTCAGCATTTTTTTTTTAACCAAACCACCTTGTGATTTCTGATTACTGTGCAGATTTACAACAATGTTACAACAATCATGTATGAACAATTTCAAATACGACTTAATTAAATCTCAAAGATTACAACAACAAAATTACCAACTGTAGCCGGCCAGTGTGGCCGAGCGGTACTGGGCGCTTCAGTCTGGAACCGCGCGACCGCTACGGTCGCAGCTTCGAATCCCGCCTCGGGGATGGATGTGTGTGATGTCCTTAGGTTAGCTAGGTTTAAGTAGTTCTAAGTTCTAGGGGATTGATGACCTCAGAAGTTCAGTCCCATAGTGCTCAGAGCCATTTGAACCATTTTTGAACCAACTGTAAAACGAAAACAGAAATTCAACAAAAGATATTTCATAATTTTCAGAAAATTTAAGGAAAATAAACATAGAATAATATATGTAGAATATAATTTAGAATATATGTATCTATGAAAGACATATTAAACAACTCAACACGATAACTGGCACTGGAGCGGAAACAATCGTATCTGGCGCGGGTACATCGATATGGAGATATTTCTAGCATATTTCTGACCAATTTATCTTTGGAATACCACTTCGGCATATATAACTGAATTTGCTACGCGTTTTTCTATTAGTCAAATGTCGAACTGAAAGGTAAAACAGTGAGAGTGAGGGGATTTCGAAAAAAAAACGTTTTGTCGACACATCTGGGTGCACCGCTGTAACGTACATAAAAAACTACACAACTTTTATTTCGAGTTGTTTACATCTGTTGTCGTTCTAACGGTGCTGAATCAAAAATACTAAACTCAAGCTTTCTCAAGGAGGTGTTTCATCCCATCAACGGATATGTGCACACATAAGAAATTACATGTCTTATTTTGCTCTACACTACAACACTACATAAAAAACTACATAACTTTTATTTCGAGTTGTTTACATCTGTTATCGTTTTAACGGTGTTGAATCAAAAATTCTAAACTCAATCTTTTTCAAGGAGGTGTTTACCCCGTCAACGGATATGTGCACATATAAAAAAAATACGTGTCTTATTTTGCTCTGCACTACAACATATTCAAAGCCGATCAAAATCGAAGTACATCTCTTGGGTAGCCTTACTTGTAAGTGTACATATCAGACACTAAATGAAATCGTGAAACCCTGTGTAACCCCAACTTCAACTCCGAAGAGCTACTCAAAAGTTCTCGAACTATATTAATGAAAATTAATGAAAAAGTCTTACCCGTATTTTTTCTGAAATTCAAATGAGTCCTCTGGGACGAATACAGTGATCCTTACGTTTATGCGTCTTTGTTTCTTGGGATGTTTGGCACCCTCCGAGATTCGACTTCAGTCTCCTTCGCTGTATCAAACCTGCGCCCCTTCAACTTGATTCAGATCTTGGAAAAGAGTAACAAGTCACACGAAGCTAAATCTGGTGAGTATGGCTGCCATCTTGTTTCTAGCCGAAAATTTCTGAACAGTACCCGGCCGGGGTGGCCGAGCGGTTCTAGGCGCTACAGTCTGGAGCCGCGCGACCGCTACGGTCGCAGGTTCGAATCCTGCCTCGGGCATGGATGTGTGTGACGTCCTTAGGTTAGTTAGGTTTAAGTAGTTCTAAGTTCTAGGGGACTGATGACCCATAGTGTCCCATAGTGCTCAGAGCCATTTGAGCCATCTGAACAGTATAGGTCGTATGCAGTCGTGAATTGTTCAAATGGTTCAAATGGCTCTGAGCACTATAGGACTTAACATCTGTGGTCATCAGTCCCCTAGAACTTAGAACTGCTGAAACCTAACTAACCTAAGGACATCACACACATCCATGCCCGAGGCAGGATTCGAACCTGCGACCGTAGCGGTCACGCGGTTCCAGACTGAAGCGCCTAGAACCGACCGGCCACACCGGCCGGCCGTGCATTGTCATGGTGAAATAATCAGTTATTCGAACGTTTGTGGACGTTTTCGCCTCATGTTTACCTTCAGGCGCCTTAGAGCATTGCTGTAGCACTCTTCATCGGCCGGCCGGAGTGGCCGAGTGGTTCTAGGCGCTACAGTCTGGAACCGCGCGACCGCTACGGTCGCAGGTTCGAATCCTCCCTTGGGCATGGATGTGTGTGATGTCTTTAGGTTAGTTAGGTTCAAGTAGTTCTAAGTTCTAGGGGACTGATGACCTCAGCATTAGTTCCATAGTGCTCAGAGCCATTAGAACTCTTCATCGACCTTCTGGCCAGACAGTTTCTCTTTACATTTCTCAGTCACTAGCGTGACTCTCTTTTCACCTATGTTCTTCAACTGTGTTTTATCACGTTTCACTCCTACGCCTTCTCTCGTGTTCACTGCTCCTGACGCTCGTACTTTTAAACTACCTTCTGCAATTAGTCTTTACTGTCGTACTTCCTATGAACGAATGTAATCTGTATTCTTTCTGCACTATAGTAATCTCTAACGGTTGCACAATGCCGAATATTGAATCTAACCTTGAACATCCTTATCGTCACGAATATAATGCAAAATATGTAGTATACATGGTTAGATGTAAAAGAGGACTTGATAGCCGTAATCCTGCCAGGTTTACTAAATAAATACTAAAGATGTAAAACACAATATTGTGCGTGTTATACAGGATTTATTTATTTAGCTAATCGGTATTCGGCTTACAGGATCATTGTTAGACAGTATCTGTAAACAACACTGAAAAAGATGTTACTCAGCTAGTTTGAGAAATGAACATACAGGTATCAGAAGAGGAGATGGAGCTGCAAACTTACGCTGTACATTTCTCTGAAGCCGTCCCCGCCATTTCACATGGCCAAGAACGTTAACAGACTACGGTTTGCGACTGATTCTTGTTCCTACTTTCTGTCATGTAATCGCAACCGTTGTTTTGAACAGTAAATGTTACAGTGCCTTACCGAAGAACACTGTCTCAGAAAAGTAGTTTCGGAAGTTTCTCTGCCCTTACATGCATATTTTAACCAGTAATACGACGAATGTTGTCTTTTTAATGCAACTATCTTTTCCAATATCCAAGCAAAGAAGTATATGATATGAAAAGGCTACTTTCGTAGTTTACCATTTTCCTTAATACCAAGTGTCGTAAATGATGTAAGGCTTAGTCCACCTCCAGAAAACATATTTTGCTTTTTGAGTTGAACTGACATGAAACACAAATTCAAACGATAGAAATAAAGCCACAACGGTAAAAGTAAACTGCGCAACAACGAAAAACGTGTATAGAAATGAAAATATTGCCTGACAGGTCCACTTACTTGATTCCTGTATGCATTAGGGTAGGTCATAAGCAGAGCAATATGTACACCCTAAATGACGCAAGCTGGCAGTTTTGATGAAATACTTCCACCTGCAGGTAAAGTTTGGGGCAGCTGACATGCAGATGTCGGCTTCGAGTTTCTGACGTCGAGACAGCTCCTCTTAGTATACCTTTATGGGCATGAAAACACAGTAAACGTCATTTTTGACAGTGTAGGATTACTGCTGCACTGAGAAATATGACATTTACTGTGTGTTCGTGGCCATGGAGATGTAGTAAGGGGAGTTGTCTTGACGTCACAAAGCTGAGGCCGACGTCCGCATTACCGCTGCACTGTCAAGGATGACGTTTACTGTGTGTTTGTGCCCCGGTCTAGGTGAGTGACATATTGTTTACAAATGTTGCAACTTGTTTGACGACGATAGTTAAAGTCTGACGATGGCCTTGTAAACCGAAATCCGATTAACCTGAATAAATTATACCTGCAGAATATACACAATACTGCTCTTTTTTTTTGTTTATAGCTACATTTTTCTACTAAGAAGCGACGGAAGAACCACTTAAAGTAAAAACTCATTATGAACATTCCCGTCAATATGGACTTAATGTTCCTCTTGACACGCAGAACTTGTTTTGGCAGAAATGAAGAAGAATTGCCCCAATGAGACGACTGCCGATAACTTTTAACGTCATTCTCATAAACCTGAGTCCCGTAACATGTGGCAGCCTATGAAAGTAAGTTTGGATAATAGTGAAGAAGTTGCTCAAGTTCCCTGAAGACTTTCAGGATAATTTTGCTTCTGACGCCTGGAATCAGTCGTGGCACGAACATCAACGCAATCTATTTCATGTTCAATTCTTTTGACGGAAGATGGTGGTGGTGATGGTTAGTGTTTAACGTCCCGTCGACAACGAGGTCGTTAGAGACGGAGCGCAAGCTCGGGTTAGGGAAAGATTGGGAAGGAAATCGGCTGTGCCCTGTCAAAGGAACCATCCCGGCATTTGCCTGAAACGATATAGGGAAATCATGGAAAACCTAGATCAGGATGGCTGGAGACGGGATTGAACCGTCGTGCTCCCGAATTTGACGGAAGACGTTCACAAGTAATTTAGTTTTTCTCCTATGGAGTTGCAGAGATTTTCTATTGTCTGTCTGCTACCATGCAGACTCAGATCCTTGACTTTCTGAATATTTTCTGGAGTGATGTCAGTTGAAAGCTTATCATATCGGTCACCATCACCAGTGAATGTTCGCCCCTTTTTTAAACGCTTATATAAGTCGTAAGTCACTATCTGACCTAAATAATTGACTCCAAAAGCTTCCTTCAATAGTTGGTGAATTCTACCATGGATTTCCTAAATTTAACGCAAAACGTCACATGGACATGTTGCTCCTTCGGGACAGCTGTTCCAAAACCGAAAACCGACGGGAAGGCGACAATGGAAAATATCCTCACTAACAACTAACTAAACCACCAGTTTGCATCCGCTTGATACACTGTTATCCCCCTATTCAACATCCCATAGGTCACAGATGCAAAGCCACTAACACACACATGATAGATGAAGAAAGTTGCAGATGAACTGACCAAGAAAACAAGCGAAATCAGCTTTATAATGCGTTTCGGAACAAGACCAATGCGAAGAAAGGTGAGCCCTGAGGTTAGAAGAAGAAGCGACAAAAGGTATATCTCGGATTTCAGTCGGTTTCAGAGAAAAGCTGTCTAGTGGTGAAGCGGCGGACGAAAATTTTGGTCATCTGTCAAAACGTTGTGATAAACACAAAGTAATTTTGGCGGGTCGTGAATCGTGCTTTGTTAGTTAAGACGGCAAAGCACATGCCCTTGTAAGGCGACGGCCCCAGGTTCGAGTCACGGCCGGGCAAGCAGTTTTAATGTTCTAGAGAGTTTCAAATCAGCACACACTTCCTCAATATCCTCCAAGTGGAATATCTTGCCTCTTGACCGAGGCACTGCAGAAATTAAGACATGAAATAAGGACAGCCAGAAAGCCGCATGACCCCAGAAAAAATTATCGGAAGGCTGCATAGATGCAGACACGTTAAGCAACGATTTAAGGAAGATTTAAGAGAAGAAAAATGGAAATGGAAACGACGCATGGAGACCAATTCAGAAACCGACCCCTGTCTAAAGTCATACAGAATATTGTTCGAGAAAATGCCATTACTATGCTCAAAAGAAACGATGGGATGATAACAGAAAGTTGGGAATATTCAGCTGTCCTGCTAATGGGAACACTGGTTCCTGACGACGAAGAAGAAGACGAGACAGAAGATCACCGCAGGTTACGAACAGCGTTATATGGAGACTATATGAACAACAAGCTTGTGTACATCTCCGCATAGTTTTAAGACTGAAATAGAGAAAATATCCAGTACAGGATGGGATCCCTGCTGAAGTAATACAGACTTTATTTTACCAATTAGATATCTACTTGTGAGAACTGTACAATGAATGTCTCTTGCAAGGTAGAATCCTTGTACCGTGGAAGAATGCTTAGGTGGTGATTATCAGTAAAGGGAGGAATAATGATCCAATGATACCCAAATCCTACAGACCAGATTGTCTTTTGAAACTATCATGCAGTAGATTACAAAGAAATAGATTGGTACACGGGATGGGCACTCGCCAATGTGCATTTAGAAGAGGCAAGTCAACTAAAGACGCAGTTAATAAGCTGATCCTGCTAGCGACAGACACTCGTTTAACCTGCTTCCTAGCGATTATGGTTGGAACTACAGGCGCTTTCGGTATTTTATGATAGTCGTCTTTCTTCGATCGCCTTAGGGCATTTGAGTGTCCAGAGTCAATGTACAACTGCCTGAGATACTACTGCCGTGGTTGACGTGTATCTTTAATATGCCCAGAAAAGGAAATGACGAAGACCTTATCAAAAGGCTGTCTGCGGTGATCCATGTGTAGTCCACAGTTTTGGGGTGTCAGATCAGGCCATGTTAGAGATTAGAGAAGTTACATCGCAGCGGTAATTTAAAGGCATTTGCAGGTGATGTGTTATTGTAACAGAATAGTAGAAGAAAAATTCAGTGCAGCATTCCATGAAGGATGTTATCAAAAAGTCAAATTGTCACTATCATCAGACAAAACTAGCTAGTCCTACTGAAAAAGAACCTAAAAAGATCATAAAATAAAAGTGAATACTGTGTCGACTAGAAGAAGCGTAGTGACGAGAAACCTAGAGGTATTCCTGGACGAACGTTGTAGTTTTGCACATCAGATAGAGGAGGCAGACAGGAAAAGAACAAAGTTCACGCACAAAATTATACCCATCACGGACAGACAATTTTGACTTCCATTGAAAACAATCAGAGCATCAGTTGTAGGATTTGGTGCATGTGTTTGGGCTCATAGCCTGTAGCTTGTGTAGTCGCTTCATTAGTCAGAAGCTAGGAGTGTTACTAAAATTAACGAGCGCCTACTGCTCTACACCGAATGATGGAGTGTTTGTGATTCTAGGAATATTCCCATTAGATTTGGAAGTCACGAAACGAAGACTCCGTTATTGACTAAAGAAAGGTAATCAGATGGAAGTAGAAAGGGGGCTTGGAACAGAGGGCTTTACGAAGAAGTTGGTAAAGGGTAACTTTTCAAAACTGTGACAAATAAGAATGTGATACATCAGGCACAGACGGGAGACCATATAAATTTCTGCCTTACATCAGAGAAAAGCTAAAAATGAGATTTCTTCATCCCTACAGTGAACTGATACTTTACCTGACCGGTCATGGTACGTTGTTTACGTTTCTGCACAAAATCGAATGACAGATGGACAGTAGCTGAACTTGCGGCAGTGTGGACACTCCAGAGCACACGTCGTGAGACTGTGCGCCCTGCGAAGATGCAGCGGGTAATGGTTGTTAGGCATTAAGGACGTAGGATCCCAAAGCACCACTGAGGAACCAGTCAGTTTTGTTCATCTTGGACAATACTGCAGCTGCATTGTCCAGGAAGGTCAAGGAAGACTTCACGAACATTCAGTCCCACAACAGCATGCTGCCACCCCGACTAGACAATATACTCTGTAGAGAGATACACGGCAACTGAGGTCAGAGACCGCTGAATGATATGGTTTCCAAAACTTCACATCTCGTTGATGCAAGTGATAACGGAAGTGTAGTTTCTAAGATGTTACGGTATTTCGTTGACTCGCTTGTTACAGTGGAAACACTGCTTAAGAAAATACGGCATGCAGGATAGGAAAGAATGCCAGTGCGCACTCGATATGTTTATCACGGAGTCTCATCCGTGACATTGGAGGAGGCCTTGCCGGAGGATATCTAGCGCACTGAGTGGAACTGGCTGCAAGTTATGGCACATGTAGGCGCGAATGACACCTGCCACTTGGTTTCTGAGGACATCGTCGGCTCCTTTCAGCGAATGGCTGCATTAGTGAAGACAGCTAGCATCGCACGAGGGTGCAGGCTAAGATGCCTATATGTTGCATCTAACTAGGGTCGGCTCCGGTCCTCTGGTTTGGAGCAGAGTGGAAGGTCTAAACCAGAGGCTTAGACGAAGGTATCGGAGGCGAATTTCCCGACCGCCATTATCGAGTGGAGAATTGTAGGGCTCCCCTTAAAATGTCAGGCGCGCAAAATATATGCAGGAAATGGCTACTAGGGTAGCGTGCATATTGTCTGTTTTTTTAAGTTAGAGAACTCTAGGGAGCCCTGCCCCCGTCCTCCTCCACACGTCCCGTGGGATCAGAGAAAGGTTGTCTACCAGAAATCGCAGATCAGATGTAGGAAAGTTTAATATGATATTGCAGGAGCATCCAAGGAAAGGTCCCAGAAATAGCATCGCTTATTGAACATTACAATGTCCATACAGTTATAGCAGCAGCAACTCGGTTGAAACCGGAAGTTAATGGCAAAGAAATGGTATGCTGAGATTTCAATAATTATCGTAAGGATAGGTTAGTCACCAGAGAGGCAGCGTATTTATTGAAGTAAAGAACTCGATAATACCTAGCGAGGTTATCGTGGATCCGTGAATGCGAATTAATATGAATGAAATTAAGCATCCAGTTACGGTCTAAAATGGTAATCGGATGCTTTTATAG
Source organism: Schistocerca serialis cubense (assembly GCF_023864345.2). NCBI lineage: Eukaryota > Metazoa > Arthropoda > Insecta > Orthoptera > Acrididae > Schistocerca > Schistocerca serialis. Next base: position 516,403,908 of record NC_064638.1, read on the forward strand.
TATTCCAGACCCTTGTGGCGGAGCGATTCAGAGAGAATTTACAGAATATCATTAATAGTTTTCTTGATCGTGCTGTTGTGTTTGGGGTTGACTTCAACTTGACAGATATAGATCGGAGAGTTATGCTATCAAAACCTGTGCAAGAGACAGGTATTCGTGTGACGTTATTCTGAATGTCTTGTCCAAAAATTACTTTGAGCAGGTAGTTAGAGAACCAACACGTGAAGGTAACGTCTTAGTTCTCCTAGCAACAAACAGACCTGAAGTTACCGAATCACATAACGTAGAGGAGGGTATAGTGAGCATAAGGCTGTGATATCAGCTAAGAGTACGGGTTTTACAAGGAATGTTAGGAAAGGTAGAAAGGTATATTTGCTTACCAAGAGTGACATGATACGAACCACAGATTATCTAAGTAGTAAGCATCAAATATTCAATGATGAGGACGGAGATATGGAATAAAAATGGAACAAAAATGAAAAGCATCGTTCAGTATGCCTCAGATAAGTATATTCCGAGCAAGGTTTTAAGAGAAGACAAAGACCCACTTTGGTTTAATAGTCCTGTTAGAAAACTACTCCTCAGACAAAGAGAGTTTCATTTCAGATTCAAGAGAAAACAAAACACAGATGACAAATAAAAGTTGAACGAAGCGAAAATGAGCGTAAGGAGAGCAATGAGAGAAGCCTTCAGTGACTTTGAAAGTAAAATTGTGTCAAACGATTTGAGTGAAAACCCTAAGATATTTTGGTCTTATGTAAAATCAGTAATCGGTTGGAAAACATCTATTCATTCATTCAGAGACCATACTGGCACTGAAATGTAAGGTAATAGATTGAAGGCCAAATGCTAAATTCGGTCTTCCGAAATTGTCTCACCGCGGAAGATAGTACCACGGTGCCTTCTTTCAACCATCGTACGAACGTCGAAACGGCAGATACTGAGATTACCGATCGCGGAACAGTAAAACCACTGTAATAGCTTAGTGATGGAAAGACATCAGGAGCAGATGAGATTCCTATAAGATTCTACAGAGACCATGCTGAAGAACTTGTTCCCCTTCTGGCAGTAGTGTATCGTGTTTCGCCAGAACAACGGAGGGTAACAAGTACTGGAAAAAAGAGTACGTCATCCCCGTTCTCGAGAAGGGCGGTATGAGAGACGCACACAATTATACAGTAGATCCCTGTCGTTGACTCAGTCTGTTGTAGAATTATATAACATGCTCAAGAATTACGACATTTTTTGAGGACGAAAAACTTCTGTATAAAAATTAACAGCACCTCCACAAACAGAAAACTTGTAAAAATCAGCTCGCTCTGCTCCTCTATGAGATCCACACTGCTCTATAGAAGGACGCTCTGGTTAATATCGTGTGCCTTGACTTCACGAAGGCATCCGACACAGTCCCTTACTGCCGTTTACTGAAAACAAGTTATGAGCTCACCGAGTATCGACCAGACTTGCGACTGGATTCAAGACGTCATTGCAGGTAGAACTCAACACTTTGGTCTTAAGGGAACAAAATCTACAGATGTAAAGGTGATTTCCCGAGAACTCCAATGAAGTGTGATAGGACCGTTATTGTGTGCAGTGTATATAAGTGATCTAGTAGAAACCGTCGCATGCTTTTTAAGACTGTTCGCAGATGATGTGGTTGTCTATAACAAAGAAGAAACGTCTTAATGACCAGCAGACGACTGATGAATCGGTCAGGCTCTGGCAGTTGACCCACAACGTCACTGTATGTAACATATTTCGCATACATAGAAAAATAAATCCACTACTTTACAATACCGCTGGAAACAGTATCTACTGTAAAATATCTAGGAGTAACTATCTATAGCTACCTTAAGTGGAATGACCACAAAAAACAAGTAGTAGAAAAAGATAGTGCTATTGACAAGGGAATTCATATATTTCTGTATTTCCAGAAGGCTTTTGACACCGTACCACGCAAGCGGTCAGTAGTGAAATTGCGTGCATATGGAATATCGTCTCAGTTATGTAACAGGATTTGTGATTTCCGCCGGCCAGAGTGGCCGAGCGGTTCTAGGCGCTTCAGTCTGGAACCGCGTGACCGCTACGGTGCAGGTTCTAATCCTGCCTCGGGCATGGATGTGTGTGATGTCCTTAGGTTAGTTAGGTTTAAGTAGTTCTAAGTTCTAGGGGACTGATGACCTCTGATGTTAAGTCCCATAGTGCTCAGAGCCATTTTGTGATTTCCTGTCAGAGAGGTCACAGTTCGTAGTAATTGACGGAAAGTCATCGAACACAACAGAAGTGATTTCTGGCGTTCCCCGAAGTAGTGTTATAGACCCTTTGGTGTTCCTTATGTATATAAACGATCTGTGTGAAAATCTGAGCAACCGTCTTAGGTTTTCTGGAGATGACGCTGTCGTTTATCGAATAATAGAGTCATCAAAAGATCAAAACAAATTGCAAAACTATTTAGAAAAGATATCTGAATGGTGCGAAAATCGGCAGTTGACCCTAAATAACGAAAAGTGTGAGGTCATCCACGTAAGTGCTAAAAGAAATCCGTTACACTTCGGTTACACGAAAAATCAGTCTAATCTAAAAGCCCGAAATTCAACTAAATACCTAGGAATTACAATTACGAACAACTATTAAGAGACTGCCTACTCTACGCTGTTCCGTCCTCTTTTAGAATACTGCTGCGCGATGTGGGATCCTCACCAGATAGGACTGACGGAGTACATCGAAAAAGTTCAAAGAAAGGCAGCACGTTTTGTATTATCGCGTAATTTGGGAAAGAGTGTCACAGAAATGATACAGGGTTTGGGATGGACACCATTAAAAGAAAGGCGTTTTTCGTTGAGACGGAATCTTCTCCTGAAATTCCAATCACCAACTTTCTCCTCCGAATGCGAAAATATTTTGTTGATACCTGCCTACATAGGGAGAAACGATCACCATGATAAAATAAGGGAAATCAGAGTTTGTACGGAAAGATATAGGTGTTCGTTCTTTCGCGCGCTAAACGTGATTGGAATAATAGAAAATTGTGAAGGTGGTTCCATGAACCCTCTGCCAGGCACTTAAATGTGATTTGCAGAGTATCCATGTAGATGTAGATGAAGAGAATGCCAGATTGAGATTCGTGTGAGGGATCCTAAGGAAATGTTACTCGTCCACGAAGGAAGTGGCTTATAAGGCTCTTGTTCGGCGATTTTTGCGTATTGTCCATCAATATGGGATCCTTTCTATGTATGGCAGATAAAAAAGATAGAGGTGATTCCAGTAATAGTGCTTGTTTCGTCACGGGATCTTTTAGTCAGCGCTCGAGCGTTACCAAGGTGCTCTACAAACTCCATTCGCAGACGCTACAAGGAAGGCGTTGTGCATCATGGAGAGGTTACTATTGAAATTTCGAGACAACACTTTCCGGAAAGAGTCGATCAACATATTACTTCCACAGGAGTACATCTCGCGTAATGATCACGACGAGAAAATTCAGAAATTAGAGCCAAAACAGAGGCTTACCGACAATCATTAAGCAGCTTACAGAGTATGATGTGGACTTACATGTACTGCCCAATGTCCAAGGAATTCAGCAGAAAATGGATGTTGGCCAGAGTAGTGTGACGGAGGATCCAGTAGCGAGGCAACCATTTACAGTTTCGACCGACCCTGAAACATGAACGTTGAGAAAGCAGAATCTGTGATAATAGCAGAAGCATTAGTAGTTGAGAAATCGGTTAACGGCTTTTATGATAATTTTGTAGTGGCGGGAATTAGCTATAGTATTAGCATGTTTTCGTAATATTTATAAGCAACAGGAAGAAATATTTAGTGCGTACGTTTATTATTATCCACATAGATTTGAGTTTTATGTCCTATGCTAGCTTCTCAGATAACTGACAGTAATTGTGGAGAATAAATAAATAAATGCCAGAGTAATTTAGAGGGATATGTAGGAAGAAGACTAGTGGTCTTTCAGCGTACACGTAACCATTTTCAGCGGGATTCATATTTCAAGATCTTCTGGACACCACCTCGTACTCGTCCGTTGCCGGGCCTTCAATCTCAGCCATGTTTTATCCCGAGGACTGCACAAAGGCGGTTGCATCAGCTTGTCCCTTAAGGCCTTCGTACACTAGGCCGCCAGCCGACGCAGCCAGCCGCGCCGCCGGTGATCCAACAATCACTCGCTATTCAGGCTACGGTAGTTCGGCAGTTCTCGCCAAGTCGAAAGGTCTGTTTTCATCGCACATTTTTCAGCGTACTGTTTCTTTTACTTCATTATGTCTAGTAAACTGCAGAGTATCACTGTGGGAGTGAGTGGAAGTGTAGACACGTCAAAAGGGAAAAACATGATGGTGGAAAAAGCACTGAAAGAGTGCCAGAAGTTATCGGACACAAAAGTGAATAACGAAGAGGTCATTTCTGCTGTTGCACAACAAGTCGAAAACTGGGACGCCAGTTCTGAAGCTTAAAGTAATATGCAATTAAATCTAAATGCTTGGAATCAAATTACGTGTACATTCCCACCGGATTTTAAACAGCGGTCTTTGGCTGAGAGGAATAACCTCAGTAAGTATTTACACTGATCAGCCAGAACTTAATGACCTCAGACCTACTAACAACACAAACCCGTCCAGGCGATAGCAGCGTCATCTGGCCAGGGACGACTGCTGGTCAGACACACGCACGGTGCATGTAGCATCAGTGAGAGTGCTGTCCGTGTGTTGAATGTGGAAAGCACGGGATCTGTAAGAGTTTGATCGAGGGCAGATTGTGATGGACCAGAGGCTCGGTACGAGCATTTCGGAAACTACACGACTTGTCCGGTGTTACAAGAGTGTTATAGTGAGTGTCATCAACACGTAGCGAAACCAAGATGAAACCACGTTCAGATGTCGTTGGGGTAGGCGGCCACCCCTCAATACAAATGCCGGACGTCGTGGGCTGGACATACTGGTAAAAAGGGACAGGCGGTTAACTGTGGCGGAACTATCACCAGAAAAAAATTGTTCAAATGGCTCTGAGCACTATGGGACTTAACATCTGAGGTCATCAGTCCCCTATAACTTAGAACTACTTAAACCTAACTAACCTAAGGACATCACACACATCCATGCCCGAGGCAGGATTCGAATCTGCGACCGCAGCGGTCTCGCGGTTCGAGGCTGTAGCGCCTAGAACCGCTCGGCCACTTCGGCCGGCGAACCATCATTAGACTTTAAGGCTGTGTGGAGTGCAAGTGTGTCTCAATACACAGTGCACGGAACATCCCTAACGATGGGCCTCGTAACCGATGACCCTTACATGTACCTATGTTAACACCACGACATCGGGAACTACGACTGAATTGGGCACTTGACCATCGGTACCGGACGTTGATGCAGTGGCAGAGAGTTGCACCTCTGACTAATCCTGGTACCCTCTCCCTCGTGCCAATGGGAGAGCGCTAATCCGTAGTCTTTCAGGGGAACAACTCCATGTCACCCCTTCATGATAATCACGTATTCCGTCGGCAGTGGCCTTTTTCAGCAAGATAATGTACCATGTCAGAAGGCCAGGAGTGTGATAGAGTGGTTTGAGGAACACATCGGCGAGTTCCAGTTGATGTGCTGGCCCCCCACCTCTCCAGAAATAAACCTGATCGAATACATCTGGCATGCAATTGAACGTTGCGTCAGAGCTCATCGCCCCCCTCCGCGGAATTTACGGCAATTAGGTGACTTGCGTGTGCATACGTGGTGCCAACTCCCTCAGCGATGTAGGCCGATGTAGCCGAGCGGTTCTAGGCGCTTCAGTCTGGAACCACGCGACCGCTACGGTCGCAGGTTCGAATCCTGCCTCGGGCATGGATGTGTGTGATGTCCTTAGGTTAGTTAGGTTTAAGTAGTTCTAAGTTCTAGGGGACTGATGACCTCAGATGTTAAGTCCCATAGTGCTCAGAGCCATTTGAACCAGCCCTCAGCGATCTAACAAGGCCTTATTGCTTCCATGCTACTGCGCGTCGCCGCTGTTATCTGTGTCAGAGCTGGACATACCGGCTATTAAGTGGGTGGTTTTGCTGATCAGTGTAAATGCTTCATTTATCCTCAAGGTCTCGCAAGTATAAGGTAGTCGTTATGAATACAGATAGAAGGGAATACTTGTACTTCTAATTTTTAAATCATAATCTTATTCTTGCACCCTACGCTTGGGAGGATGTCCTTCGTTTTTTTCTTCTCAATAATAAGAGGAAAGAAACTCAAAATATTATGAATTTTGGAAAGAGCTGCTGCGTATTTATTTTTTTGCTGGAACTCACCCGAATGTTTTAGGGAAACAAAATTAAAACACCAAGATAATTATATCCTCTAAACTATATTTATGATAAACAGTAGTTACATGTTCTTGGTTCAGCGATAGTGCTGTTAACTTCATTTATTTACATTCTGTTCATCTGTAAAGGTACAGCTCCTGCTTCACTGACAAAATGATCACAAAACTTGTCTCTGAACTGTGTTGCTTATTTCTGTTGGTGGTTGATGGTCTTCACTCCATTCATATAAATCTTCCGCTGACAAAGTATCTTCAGTTTTGAAACCATCACGTTCTCTGATAAAGTTATGCAAAACAGTGTAACCACATGTTATGGATTCGCACAAAGAAAAGACGACAATCATTGGTCGACGGGAAATTCTCCATTTATTGGCCAAGATTTCAAACGCACACACACTATTCCTCCCTGATCTGCTGAGTCGGCAGTTGTATATACCTTTTTTTTTTTACTCTTAAACATTTACCTACATAAGATCCAAGTAGTTTATTCGTCAGACTAAAACCTTCATCCCCAACAATCACAAAGGGCAGTAGGCTCACCGACACCTGGAAAGAAAATTGAGTTTCAGGAATATCCCGGTATTATCAACCTTTATTAACGACCATAATTCAAAGAAAGTCGATTGAGACATCCGTAAGTAATTAAAAATTTGTTGTCGTCTAGAGACAGTTCATCAGAGTATAATACAACCCTTTAAATGCCCTTACAGCTAGCATGTAGTATGCATACATCTTCCTCTCATTTCGTCTTCTTTTTTTCATTAAAAGTGCGAGGAGGAACATGTATGTTTGTTTGTTGTGCTGCATGTTTCAGCGTCACTAGTGCCCAGCAGACTGGCCAAGTGGTGGTCAAACCGAGAGGCGGTGGCAGTATAACATTACAGCTCGGGGCTGATCTATGAGGTCTTGAATATCTTATTTGTATCTGTCAGTTGGTATGGAGAAATTGAGATTTCGGGCATTTCTTTATACAGTTTTGCATGATTAAGTCCCGACGCTATGCAAAGCTGTCATTTAGTTACGTGCGATTTTCGATCTGTCACGTTTTATTTTCCGATTATAAATCATACTTTTTCTGATTACCGTTATAATATAATGACGATAAATCTTTGAGGTCATGTGGAATAATATTTTAATAACTATGTAGATGACGGGACGTCATTCTTTTACTCTTAGAAGAAAAAGGGTGTTAATTGTGCGTTTATAAACGGTTAGTGTCGGGATCAGTGATTACGATTCGAGAAATAATTGATTTGACGAAGTTCAATTGCACACAATCGCGTGGGGCGAATTATGACCTTGGAATTGATTGTAGATGTATGCAGGTCAATTTCATGACAGGCTCGTAAGTGTCGCGAGTGTGACGCGGCATCAAGACTGCTTTCGCGCCGCCGATGGTTTGCTTTAAACACGCGAGAATACAATTTACGCGAATTCTTAATTAGAGCGAAAGGGTAGAATATTTGATGGTTACCCCCACTGTTGATGGGCCATTGTGGATGACGAAAGTTTTGATAAAAGATCAATTTCAAAATCCAATATAAATCCTGTTGGTCGAAGTGGCCTAGCAACCCAAAACTTATACGTGGTTATCAGTAGAAACAGTGTACTGTTTTTCATGCACACATTTACACTCCACATCGAGGGGTGAATGATTTGCAGGTACAAAATAAACATTTGAAAGCATTTGATTGAATAAAAGGAAACATATAAAGAAGTTTATTAGTATATTTTGTTATTTCATGAACAGTGATATTTTCTTATAGTGGTGAAGAACCTTACGTATTATTAATATTGTGACAGACTGATCGTAAGTGCTCTCGTTACAAGTTGAGTTTTTGGCCTGTTTAAGAGTAGCTGGTTCTTAGAGTCTCAAAGATTAAGTGAAGAGCCGGCCGGAGTGGCCGAACGGCTCTAGGCGCTACAGTCTGAAACTGCGCGACCACTACGGACGCAGGTTCGAATCCTGCCTCGGGCATGGATGTGTGTGATGTCCTTAGGTTAGTTAGGTTTAAGTAGTTCTAAGTTCTAGGGCAAAACGAGGATAATGGAATGTAGTCGAATTAAGTCGGATGATGCTGAGGGAATTAGATTAGGAAATGAGACACTTAAAGTAGTGAAGGAGTTTTGCTATTTGGGGAGCAAAATAACTGATGATGGTCGAAGTAGAGAAGATATAAAATGTAGACTGGCAATGGCAAGGAAAGCGTTTCTGAAGAAGAGAAATTTAACATCGAGTATAGATTTAAGTGTCAGGAAGTCGTTTCTGAAAGTATTTGTATGGAGTGTAGCCATCTATGGAAGTGAAACATGGACGATAAATAGTTTGGACAAGAAGCGAATAGAAATTTTTGAAATGTGGTGCTACAGAAGAATGCTGAAGATTAGATGGGTAGATCACATAACTACTGAGGAGGTATTGAATAGAATTGAGGAGAAGAGGAATTTGTGGCACAACTTGACAAGAAGAAGGGATCGGTTGGTAGGACGTGTTCTGAGGCATCAAGGGATCACAAATTTAGGATTGGAGGGCAGCGTAGAGGGTAAAAATCGTAGCTGGAGACCAAGAGATGAATACACTAAGCAGATTCAGAAGGACGTAGGTTGCAGTAAGTACTGGGAGATGAAGAAGCTTGCACAGGATAGAGTAGCAAGGAGAGCTGCATCAAACCAGTCTCAGGACTGAAGACCACAACAAAACAATAAGTTCTAGGGGACTGATGACCTAAGAAGTTAAGTCCCATAGTGCTCAGAGCCATTTGAACCATTAAGTGAAGAATAAAATCACACTTAAATAACGCTGCATCGAAACCCACTATCTTTATACTATATTAAGCTAGCTACTCGGGAATCACGTGGTATCGTGGCCGTGTAGTTGTATGCCGTCAGCAACAAATAGGTAAACACAAACATAAACATTTCTCATGCTCTGATATCGACGAGGGAAAGAAGAGACGACAACGACGACATAAACGTATACATATACAAACGGTACACGTGGCGCCTTACAATACAACACAACGACGTCACGGTGTAACAGGACTGGCTGCGCCGCCTGAGTGCGCCCGAGGTACGCGCAATTCTTTTGTATTTATATATTTATGAACATAACATAGATACAACAATACACGTACAGAAAAATGTACGCGCGATGCCCCACTACGACTCTCCGCCGCCAGTAGCGGCCGACGTGGTGGCTGGGCACGTCAGCCAGTCAGCAACCATCTGATGGTGGCGCCACGGGCTGTCCTAATCTTTTAAGCACCGTAATAGTCGATTCCCAGTGGCGAGCAGCGTCACCGGTAGGGCGGTTGGCTGGGCCTCGTGGTGATCTAGCGTAATGGGGGCCTTAGCATCTATTAAATGCCTGTCTTTATCTTACGGTTTATTTACATTTTTTTTTCGTTAAAATTTAGTCATGACTTGTTTCGGTAATTCCGTCGTGAGATCTGTGGTGGAAAATATATCAACGTACATGTGGAGTAAGTAAATTCGAACTGCGCTACATATTGTTTGTCCTGAACGACTGATCGTTTCAAATATATGGAGAAACAAACACTCGCCATTAAAATGAACAGTTTTTCTTCAAGAAATAGTCTCATAGTACCTCGTCTGAGATATACTAACATATAGAAATGTAACTATCAAACAAGGAAGTTGACAAGATACTGTCTATCAATTTGTGAGAGACACTTTTATTTTATCTTTTTCCGTGTTTGTAACGTTCAGTGGGCGAGGAAAGTTAATATCTAGAGTAATTTGAATGTATTTACCCTTCACGTACTTTTATTTGTACTTTATCGCTGATCTGAAGATAGTTACCGAAACGTGACACGAATGGGCTTCAGGTAAAACGAAAACAAAAAAATTAAGAACATGTAATAACATTTCATAATTGCAGAAACTGTGTGATCATGTACATTAAAATGGGCGTTTTAGCTCATATTGTTACTTCCTTAGACTTATCAATAAATTTAGATTGTACTTAGCTGCCACTCTCTTATTTCATCCCCGACCTACGCGCTTCAATTATTTACGACCACCTTGCTTCTGTGCAACAGATCTTTTCGAGATGATGTTAACACACCTAGCCGCAAGCGTGCCTCGGGAAACCGTTTAATTATTGTTTGTATTCTCCTACCGTGTGTCAACCTCGTCCCCAATCCACCTACTCCAGTAAACTGAAGACATCACCTGCCTTCACTTCAGTTTTCTTGAAGGTCCTTCCAAGGCCACCTTAGCAATTTCGTGCCTTGATGCAACCACTGATACCTAAAATTCAGGCATTTCAGAACATAGCCACTCGCCTGTTCCAACGCCTCAACTTCCATCCCACCACCTACAAGGAGTTCATTCTACTTACTACTATAGTAACACACTAACAGCTAATTTGGATGAAAATGCAATACGTCACAAAGGCGTTATAGACTAATGTGCCTGAAATAACTAACAGGTCAAACAAGTAGAGTACATCGTTATAACACAGGTTACACACATAGAACTCTTAAGCGAACTAATCTTCGTCATTGATTTATGAATTTGGGCTCCTTTTAGAAACAATAAGTCCACATAATTTAAGAGCACTCTTTCCGCCCTCATAGATATACCTCTGGAATTCCTGAGCACTCTGCACACTAGAGCATCAGAGTACTACTGTGCAACCAGTCCTCAACGAAACTGGAACCCTGCCTCACGTCCACCAACTGCCTCCACTTACTTCACATATCCACAGCCTATCTGAGGAACTTCGTCCTATACCGAATTCCTCATCAAGATTTTCATAGGTGATTTGCATTTACTGCTACCAACTGGCCTTCACTATAGTCAACATCAGTCGAAATTCTCTTAAGTAATCCACACTTCAAACTTTGTTCCCCTTTATCTTCACAGTACTCATACCACAACCTTCAACACAACCCTCCTACAACACTCACGCCGATTTTTTTACATGCGAAGCTTGTATCTCGTAAGGAATCTGCAGTTCCACATCAACATAGACGGCATCCTCATCTATAAACTCACATTTCGCATACTTAATTCTTTATATTCAGCTCTTTGATTGAAGTGCTCTTAGATTGGACAGCGAATGTGTTACAGCTGTCAGCCAGTAACCAATCATGAACAAACGTTCGGTAAAGGAAAGACAAAGAGGTATTAGAAGAGGCAAATATTATCAAAATAAGGAATGGATCATTGTAACTCCTTCTAACTTATTTAGGAAGAATAAACTTACCATCTGGAAAAGCAATAGAGGAGAACTAGGAGTATACTGATGTGCCAAAGCATTAACATTATCAGCCGCCGGGAAACTTAACCGTGTCTGGTAGTATGGCGGGCACGAGGCACAACAAGGAAAGTATTTAAGCAGAGCATGCAAGAACCCCCTACTTGAATTAAACCTCCAGAAATGTCTCCGTCTAGCCGGTGAGTAGGTAGACGGTCGTTTCAGGAGCGTACGGCATAACTTTCCACATTTCCCCACCAGAGTTTTATGATAATTAATCCAGTCCGTCCTTGAACTGACTTCCTACCTGTTACGTCGAGATGCTCTTGAAATTTTATGTCCCTTTGCAGAACCGTAGCAGCGCCGTCGGATTTTGAAAGTGCAATACTACTGTCTGTGTTCTACCTAATGAAGCTGGAAGGAGCCTTTTAGGGCAAATAATTTTTACATTGAATGCCATTATGGTGCATTTATTTAAGAAACACCATAAAATGAACTTGTTCACTGATTATAAGCTATTAATGGTCGTGGTCTACCGCATGACTGGATCGAAAGGTGTCCTACAAACGACTGCTGCCTATGGCGACCAGTCTGGAACTTGAACGTACAATCGGTGTAGTTCGTATAGGATCATACATCTTCGGATACATCAAAGTTGTTCATTTATTTATTAACATCAATGTTTCCTGACGTTGTAAAATTATTGAAAGATAGTGTTTATGACTTGTAGACCGCTCCAAATGTCTGAGTGGCAAAAGGCAAATATTTATGAATAACAATTACTCGCTTCGCGCCAGTGTATATGTACGTCCCTAAGTATCTCTTTGCTGATTTCACGAGCGATTACTTCATCGGCACATCAATCCACTGGTTCTGAAAGCGCCGGATGGTCAACCGTCTCTGCTAGCCAGCATGAGAAGCTACCGCTTGCTTCTTACTCCTTACGAACTGCAGCGCTAATGCATTCAGTTCATGTATGTGAAATAGCAAAACTGGAAATAAAGTAAAATTCGCTCTTATCTGCAAATAAGAGTAGTTTACAAGCAAACACGAATAGGAAATCATTCTAGCGGTGATACAAGTCACAAATGGAGAAATCCACTTATGTCTGCAACTTCGACAAATGCCAGATTCTTACAGCATGGCCCCTGAATGGTTCAAATGGCTCTGAGCACTATGGGACTTAACATCTGTGGTCATCAGTCCCCTAGAACCTAACTAACCTAAGGACATCACACACATCCATGCCCGAGGCAGGATTCGAACCAGCGACCGTAGTAGTCCCGCGGCTCCGGACTGAGCGCCTAGAACCGCTAGACCACCGCGGCCGCCATGGCCCCTGAGAAGGAGCGTCTCGGAAACAACAACGCTGGTCGGCTGTTGACGTGCTACTTTGAGAAGGACGATGAAACCACACGTAGGCGATAACGCTGGATAACCACGCCTCATCACAGAATCAGTGATCATAAGGCCGTTGCAGCATCCCTGAATATGGAAGTTAATAGGAATATAAAAGAAGGGAGGAAGGTTTATCTGTTTAGCAAGAGTAATAGAAGGCAGAATTCAGACTACCTAACAGATCAAAACGAAAATTTCTGTTCCGACACTGACAATGTTGAGTGTTTATGGAAAAAGTTCAAGGCAATCGTGAAATGCGTTTTAGACAGGAACGTGCCGAGTAAAACTGTGAGAGACGGGAAAAACCCACCGTGGTACAACAACAAAGTTAGGAAACTACTGCGAAAGCAAAGAGAGCTTCACTCTAAGTTTAAACGCAGCCAAAACCTCTCAGACAAACAGATGCTAAACGATGTCAAAGTTAGCGTAAAGAGGGCAGTGAATTCGAAAGTAAAATTCTATGTACCGACTTGACAGAAAATCCTAGGAAAATCTGGTCTTACGTTAAATCAGTAAGTGGCTCGAAACAGCATATCCAGACACTCCGGAATGATGATGGCATTGAAACAGAGGATGACACGAGTAAATCTGAAATACTAAACACCTTTTTCCAAAGCTGTTTCACAGAGGAAGACCGCACTGCAGTTCCTTCTCTAAATCCTCGCACAAACGAAAAAATGGCTGACATCGAAATAAGTGTCCAAGGAATAGAAAAGCAACTGGAATCACTCAACAGAGGAAAGTCCACTGGACCTGACGGGATACCAATTCGATTCTACACAGAGTACGCGAAAGAACTTGCCCCCCTTCTAACAGCCGTGTACCGCAAGTCTCTAGAGGAACGGAGGGTTCCAAATGATTGGAAAAGAGCACAGGTAGTCCCAGTCTTCAAGAAGGGTCGTCGAGGCGATGCGCAAAACTATAGACCTATATCTCTGACGTCGATCTGTTGTAGAATTTTAGAACATGTTTTTTGCTCGAGTATCATGTCGCTTTTGGAAACCCAGAATCTACTATGTAGGAATCAACATGGATTCCGGAAACAGCGATCGTGTGAGACCCAACTCGCTTTATTTGTTCATGAGACCCAGAATATATTAGATACAGGCTCCCAGGTAGATGCTATTTTTCTTGACTTCCGGAAGGCGTTCGATACAGTTCCGCACCGTCGCCTGATAAACAAAGTAAGAGCCTACGGAATATCAGACCAACTGTGTGGCTGGAGTGAAGAGTTTTTAGCAAACAGAACACAGCATGTTGTTATCAATGGAGAGACGTCTACAGACGTTAAAGGAACCTCTGGTGTGCCACAGGGAGTGTTATGGGACCATTACTTTTCACAATATATATAAATGACCTAGTAGATAGTGTCGGAAGTCCCATGCGGCTTTTCGCGGATGATGCTGTAGTATACAGAGAAGTTGCAGCATTAGAAAATTGTAGTGAAATGTAGGAAGATCTGCAGCGGATAGGCACTCGGTGCAGGGAGTGGCAACTGACCCTTAACATAGACAAATGTAATGTATTGCGAATACATAGAAAGAAGGATCCTTTATTGTATGATTATATGATAGCGGAACAAACACTGGTAGCAGTTACTTCTGTAAAACATCTGGGAATATGCGTGCGGAACGATTTGAAGTAGAACGATCATATGAAATTAATTGTTGGTAAGGCGGGTACCAGGTTGAGATTCATTGGGAGAGTCCTTAGAAAATGTAGTTCATCAACAAAGGAGGTGGCTTACAAAACACTCGTTCGACCTATACTTGAGTATTGCTCATCAGTGTGGGATCCGTACCAGATCGGTTTGACGCAGGAGATAGAGAAGATCCAAAGAAGAGCGGCGCGTTTCGTCACAGGGTTATTTGGTAACCGTGGTAGCGTTACGGAGATGTTTAACAAACTCAAGTGGCAGACTCTGCAAGACAGGCGCTCTGCATCGCGGTGTAGCTTGCTCGCCAGGGTTCGAGAGGGTGCATTTCTGGATGAGGTATCGAATATATTGCTTCCCACTACTTATACCTCCCGAGGAGATCACGAATGTAAAATTAGAGAGATTAGAGCGCGCACGGAGGCTTTCAGACAGTCGTTCTTCCCGCGAACCATACGCGACTGGAACAGGAAAGGGACGTAATGACAGTGGCACGTAAAGTGCCCTCCGCCACACACCGTTGGGTGGCTTGCGGAGTATAAATGTAGATGTAGATGTAGATGTACTTCTGTAAAATATCTGGGAGTATGCGTGTGGAACGATTTGAAGTGGAATGATCATATAAAATTAATTGTTGGTAAGGCGGGTACCAGGTTGAGATTCATTGCGAGAGTCCTTAGAAAATGTAGTCCATCAACAAAGGAGGTGGCTTACAAAACACTCGTTCGACCTATACTTGAGTATTGCTCATCAGTGTGGGATCCGTACCAGATCGGGTTGACGGAGGAGATAGAGAAGATCCAAAGAAGAGCGGCGCGTTTCGTCACAGGGTTATTTGGTAACCGTGATAGCGTTACGGAGATGTTTAACAAACTCAAGTGGCAGACTCTGCAAGAGAGGCGCTCTGCGTCGCGGTGTAGCTTGCTCGCCAGGTTTCGAGAGGGTGCGTTTCTGAATGAGGTATCGAATGTATTGCTTCCCCCTACTTATACCTCCCGAGGAGATCACGAATGTAAAATTAGAGAGATTAGAGCGCGCACGGAGGCTTTCAGACAGTCGTTCTTCCCGCGAGCCATACGCGACTGGAACAGGAAAGGGACGTAATGACAGTGGCACGTAAAGTGCCCTCCGCCACACACCGTTGGGTGGCTTGCGGAGTATAAATGTAGATCTAGATGTAGATGTAGAATGTGGAGGTCGGAGGCTTACATGCTAAAAGGCAGATCTGGCGACAGTGTACGTTGCCTGTGCAGTGTGTTTCGAAGTGGACCGTTCAGCCCACAGTGTTTAACACGGGGCTGTCCAGCAGACGACTCCCATGTTCGGTGAACAGCATTGTCAGTTACGATTACAGTGGGCATGTGACTATCGACATTGGACCATGGATCAATGTAAACGTGTCGTTTCGTCACATGACTCGTGTTTCTTGTTACATCAGATCGATGGTCGTCTACGGACACGCCGTCACCCACACGACAGCTTCTGTGAACACATACCGCGCTACGGTAGCAGGCCGGTGGGGACAATATTGTATAGTTGTGGTCATTCACCAGGATTTTCATGGGACGTTTCGTAGTAATTGGAGGAGGCAGGAGAGACGTGAATATTATTGCGAAACACCTGCGTTCCTCTATATTCGCTGTTATCCCCGAATACGATGGCATCTTCTAGCAAGATAACTGTCCGTGTCATAATGCCAGAATCGTGCTACAAGAGTTTGAGGAGCCTGACAATGAACTTACGTTGATGTCTTCTCCTTCTTTTCCTCAGGTATTAAGCGCAATTGCCTGTTACAATACGCATCTTCGCCAGAATTTTTCTCTGCCTCTTCTTCCTTGGCACTTAAATTTCTAGCCATTATTGGGAGACTCTCAAACTCCATAATTTATAGATGTTCATTCTGTTTCCTTCTGTACTTTAGAATTTTATCATTTAAAGTAAAAATTTAAGTTTCTCTCTCATATCTTGATTCTTTAGTGTGTCATCTATTGTGCAACCTTTTCCCCTTCTCAGGAGTTTCGCTTCTTCTGACTGACTACGGCTCTTCTGCTTTTCGGCAATCAGCCAGGTGTTGCTTCTCTGGAGCAAGGTGAGACTGCAACAGTGCTGTAGTATTTAATTTGAGTATCATTCCTAGTTTCGTTTTTAATGTTTCTACCAGTTGTTCCATATACCGGCCGAATTTACTGAGTATAATCTCTACACTTTTGCTGCACCCCTTCGTCACATCTCATCCTAGGTAACTGAAATTGTTGACTTGTTCTAAAATCTATCACTATTTTGACTCTAATTTGTTCTCCCCCCTGAAGGCCATTGTCTCGTTTCTTCTGTCGAGATCTCCAGATTTCGCACTAATTTGTTTCAGTAGCTAAATTCTTTTCTTTAAGGTCCTATTTTTATTGGTTTGGATCACTGCATCGTCAGCACATAATAATTTATTAAAAAGAGTTCTCCTGTCTAGATGTATACCTTCTTCAAAATATATTTTTAATGTGTGCTTTATTTCACATATGTAAATGTTGGACGAAGTTGGGGAGATACAGCAGTCTTATCGTACTCCTTGTTTTAGTTTGTGCCTCAGTAGCCCTTTTTCCCGTGAGAGCTAGTGTGATAGCCGTGTTCTGAAAGAAACCTTTTATCGCACTGACGTCTTGGCCGCCAAATTAACCGGATGTGAAAGCGATGGAGCACATCTGGGACGCTATTGGGCGCCTAGTCTGCTCCCAAAAGCCACCGATCCGCGCGTACAAACCTGGTGCCGCACCTACCAAAGAGCTGTGTAGTCAATGTCAAGCAAAATCGCTGCTGTATTTCATTCCAAAGATGGACCAACACGCCATTATGCAGGTGGCCATACGATTTGAATCTTCAGTATATTATCCGGCAGACAATGGGTAAGTTACGTAAAACTTATTACTGACAATATTGGTAGCGGCATACAGGCAAATATGTAAACAATTTTAATAGGAAACAGCAAGAAATAAAGGATCATTAAATCTGTCGAAAGACTGCTGGCTGGAGAAAAAGGTCACACCTTCCTTACTGTGATTATGGCATATACCCAGTGTAAAATTGACAATCTACATAACAACACTCACTGTTTTTGGTTTCTAATGCGGTTTCTGGACGAAACTGTGTTATTGAGAAATGTTGGAAGTAAGTAACAGATGAAACTGAAAATGGCAGCACCTGAAGTGTATTCCTATCAGAGTAAACGTATTAGAATTCTACTCTCCTACGTCGATTTGGTTGAAATACGTCAAAATAACCAGTGCATCTATTTTCACTGCACATAGCGCAGAGACTGATCTTCAGTTAGGACAATACCGGACAATGCAGTGGTTAAGGATCGAACGCCACCACTTTATCTTCTCTCGAGTACCGCATCATGTCGTCTTCAACCCTGCAAACATTTTATATACGGCTTGCACGAAGACTAATACACAGGTTGTTCGTACACGAAAGTTAGTGCCACCTGTGCATGATCTGCGACATTAACTGAATAATACGTAGTTGCCGTCGTGAGTGCTTGGGGGGTGCAGTGTTGTGTTACTGTTGAAGGGGAGAGTGAACTGCAGTGGCCGCACATAGACTATTCCTCTCAGAAAACATGATACAGTCCCTCTATTGTAACAACCTCACCCCATGGACGGCAGTGTAACCACATTCTTTGAGACACTACAGAGATCCGTGGTCGGAAATTATGGTGCGCTATTTCCGTGCTCTTTTTGTTGAAATTACGGGGAGATGAATTTTTTTTGCCATCAACAGAAACTGGACCGTCAATATTTAGAACGAGTGGCACTAAGATTTGGAGAGACCAGGCTCAAATGTGGGTTATTATTGATAAATTACATTGTAAAGCGTTCTTATCTTTACTCGCAGATTACTGCGGCATATAATCTGGTGTCAGTTGAAAATCTAGCTGTATAATAACATAACCATTGTTCCAGAACTCTCATCATGTTAAGGTTCATGTGGTCGTTGTATCATCAAGAAAGGTTTATATAACACAAATGTCTTGCCTTCAGCACAAATATTAATTGCTTTATTAAATGACTTCTCCTAATGACTTTCGGCAACTGGAGTGCAATTCATCAATGTTACTTCTAAAGAAAAGATTTCAGCTTCATGACTGTTCTTCAGAGTGTGCATATACTGACTTACATGTAGTGTTTCAACAAAGATACGTCAGTCAATTAGACGAATCGCGTGGAAGATGGTGACTGACAAGTGGAACAATTTTGGCCTTCACCAATTAAATTTAAATTTGTTCCAGATAATGCAGTTGTTATCTGCAATATTTGGTTGCAAAAGAAGTCATCTGAAAGCAAATGATAGAGTACTCCAGATTTTATTTACTGCTACATCACTCAAGTGAAATATACTGTAAATTACTAGTGAAACATAATTTAAAGCCTTAATACCAAGTTCAGATGTGGGAAAATGGTTCAAATGGCTCTGAGCACTATGGGATTTAACTTCTGAGGTCATCAGTCCCCTAGAACGTAGAACTACTTAAACCTAACTAACCTAAGAACATCACACACATCCATGCCCGGGGCAGGATTCGAACCTGCGCGCGGTTCCAGACTGCAGCGCCTAGAACCACTTGGCCACTCCGGCCGGCTCAGATGTGGGAAACATACGAGATGAAATACGTCTAGATGACAGGAAGAAAATATATGGATCAAAATCATTTTCCAGTTTTCTCGTGCATTCATGAGAAACCTTCAACGTTCCAGCAAATATAAAAACACTAGCAATATCAGCAGCGAACTGTATTTGTGGTCTGACATGATGTTTAGATTAATTAATAATGTAGTAGTAATGAATTGTGACTTGAAGAATCAGTATCTTGATAAGAAATTTTGCATCCGAGGTATGAAAAATAAATAAATAACATTCATCTCAGTACTGAGCAGCAGGAAGTTTCCGATGGGACATCTATCGTTTACACTGTTACGCAGCACTTTATTTAAATTTGTTATGGAGTCTCAATGGTATTCAGCAAAACAAAAAACTCCTCCTCTTTTGTTCTCTTCCTTTATCTTCCGCTCGTTGATTGGCAGTAAATTGGATTCATGCTAAATCTACCCGCGTAACTGACACTCGCCATAGATTGATTGTCCTGGTATTTCGTTTTATAATGATGTAGCTAATCCCCGCTAAAAAATGTGCGTTTCTTTTCTGTTTTTCATCGAGTCACTTGACATGCCGATGTAGATGCCCTCTCAATAGTTTTTCCATATTTTCGATGCTGAACGGCGTTTTACAACAATATCATTTCGTTTTGGGTGTCCTTTATGCTCCTGATACAACTGATTAGTCGTTATTTAGTAACACATTAACCACTGTTGGAGAAGCACTGCTTTGATTTATAACAGTTAGCAACACTTGAATGAAAAGAAGCGTTGCACAGAACCTTTTACAGTGTATTGCAATATCTGCCTGTCTATATCTATATCTTCACCAACATCTACACTAATAATACAACTGTTAAACCCTCGTGTCTCTCTGTTTGAACACAATAATCTGCAAAATTACTAGACGAATTTTCGTGGTGTTTTCACAAGTAATTTTGAGCGTAGCTTGGAGAAATTTACAGGCTTTATTGTGTCGAAATAGGATCACAGTAAAAAAGATGTTCCAATTTAAAGTTTTATCTCGTTCGGAGAACCTGGAGCAAAATCGGGAAATACACATATCCTTCTAAAAAGTCCACCGAGTGCGGTAGTGCATTGGTTAGAAAACTGGACTCACATTCTGATTCGGGAGGACAACGGTTCAAACACGCGTCTGGCCATACTGATTTAGGTTTTCCGTGGTTTCCCTAAGTCGCTTCACGCACATGTCCTTCGAAAGCGAAAGGCCGATTTCCTTCCCCATTCCTCTCTAATCCGAGCTAGTGATCTGTCTCTAATGTCCTCGTTGTCGCCGGGACGCTTAACACTAATTTCGTCCTTCCACTCCTTGAAAAAAATTTGTTTACTCTTTCACTTGTGTGCTGTATCATATTTGTGAAAATAGTTTTATTGACCGATATGATTCAACGCACCTCCACTGGGGACCATTCCCATCCGAGGTGTGATTAGTGGAATAGAATAGGCTGTTTAGAAACTTCCTAAGGATACTGCCGAAGAGATTAGGCGTGACACATGCCGCATTTTAACACGAGCTCCACCTAGGAAATCCAACCTTTAACATCGCCTCAGCTGAATGCTGTACGAGAACTGAGAGGTGACCAAACAATCGACATCTTACCTGCTGACAAAGAAAATGCTACTGTGCTTCTCTCATACACAGAATATAACAAAAAGATACACAAACTGCTCGGCGATCCTACATACAGTACATTAAAATATGATTCGACAGGTAGGATAGAGAAAGACTTTGGAATTTATCAGGAAGAGCTCGAGTCCAGCGCAGACCACCAAGGGATTTCCTCCTATGGCCTCCTCTACGGCCTACCCAAGATCCATAAGAATGGGGTGCCTCTCCGTTCCATTATAAGTAACGTAGGAGCACCAACTTCTTTTGTTGCTAAATATCTGACATCACTATTGAGGCCTCTTGAAGGCAAGTGCGACTATCATGTTAGAAACTCTGGGAGTATCATAGGTTCCCTGAAAACTCTTAAACTGCAATCGTCGGCTCTCTTAGTAAGTATTGATGTTGTGTCTTTATTTTTTTTAAGAAAAAAAAAGATGCCCTTGCTTGACACAAGAAGTTTGAAGAGACATAGCGGCATTATTTAAACACGTGCTTACTTCAACACACGTCTTATTTCGTGGCCAATGTTTTGAACAAGAGGACGATGTAACCATGGGAAGCCCTCTGTCTCCTACGGTGGCCAATTATTTTATGCGTCTGACAGCACTGTTAGTAAACAGCGTACAGCGCACGCGCAGGAAGGCTGCCCTGCAATTTTCAAAAAAATGGTTCGAATGGCTCTGAGCACTATGGGACTTAACATCTGAGGTCATCAGTACCCTAGAACTTAGAACTACTTAAACCTAACTAACCTAAGGACGATACACACACCCATGCCCGAGGCAGGATTCGAACCTGCGACCGTAGCGATCGTGCGTTTCCAGATTGAAGCGCCTAGAACCGCTCGGCCACTCTGGCCGGCTGCGATTTTCGGCAGAGGGTGTTTGAGTATGGCGTCATCTATCTGCAAATCATTGCGCGTGTGTGATTTCCGCGCCTGCACATTCTTTGCGCCCGTGGTCAATGCACAGGTGCCTCGACCTGTGGATACCGTCTATCGTGCCTCGCCACCAGCGAGGTTCTACCACATGAAGATGTCGGACAGTTGCTCCGAGAAAATACTGTGGAATTTGCACAACGTCATCCGGCGGCAAACCCGTGAAGGCTATTTCCAATAATTGTGTCAGTGTACTAGCTGAAATAATCCTACCACCAAACTTTCAGAGACAGTCTTTGATCAAGGTCAAATATTTTGGTTCTATTTCATTTGGTTTATTTTTTGTTTTTCTTAGGTTTACATGGACAGCTGCTTGTTTTTCATACTAAATTGACACTGTTGACGCTGTTCATGTTGGCCCTAGGCCATAAAATTGTCCATCAACACTAAGAAATACTCATGTACACTGAATTCATTGCTGTCTATTAGCTGGAGTGGTAGACAGTGCTCTTAAATGAAATTTATTGTAATCGTGGTGAATGCCGTTTCAGATAGCAGTTCCTTGAAAACAACACATAGTAAAAGAAACGTACTAGCCAATTAGACTATTTTCATCGTGGTGTCATCTTTTTTTTCTTTTAAAAAAAGCAAACAGGCAACTCATGCTACACATCTAAGATCTCACTCACACAAACTCCTCCTTTACCAAATAACTGTTTCATTAAATGTTACTTTCTGTATTCTTACTTTTGCTAGCTTGGTGCCATTGAAAATTTAGTATTTTGTCCTTAAGAGAGTTTCTTTCTCGTATTTATTTCATTTATATCGATCTTTACTTCCTTGATTAATTTTTCTTACTTACAGAAAAAAAATTATTTTTTTAAACATACAATGTCAGCTTCAAGAAAGACGAAAGCCTATCACCTCCAAAAATAGAGTGGCTCATTCTTCAGACTGTAGACACTTTATGTTTCTTCTTATTATCGCATAAGAGCTGTTCAGAGGAAAATTAGCCTGTATTTCTAATACGTAATGTAACTGTAGTTATCTTTCCCTCGTTTCTTTTCTTTTGTAGTTCTACAGTTTTCACACATTACAATTACTATTGGATGTTTTAAGTAAGTTACAGGTCTTTCCTGATTTTGGAATTATTTAAACCATTTCAATTCTTTGTTATTTATTTTCCCTCATTATTTTACCACATGTTCAACCTATTTTACGTTATTTTCATTTTTTTGCAACGTGTAACACACCTTAAAACATAAGTTTCTATACCTGTGCACACTATTTTTTGTCTGTTTTTTTAAGGGCACTGCACGTACAAGTTCCCTTCAAATCTTATTAATAGAATTTTCAGTAATACTTGTTTCCCGTTTTTAAAAAGAATTCTCATTCCGTTCAACTTCCTTTGGCAACTGTTAACAGTATTATTTTTCCATTGTCATTCTGTTATTTCATCTTACAAAAGTCCTGAGGAAGCATCAGTTGAATTGTTGCAATTTTTATGCTGATCACTTACGTGAGCTTATATTGATTAAATGTTTAGTATGTACTTAGATTACATCTTCTTTAAGAACACCTTCACCCATTTCTAATTTTTTGATATACGTTTCTGATGGTTTTCTGGGAGTCTTATAAAACTGGGTCGTCTGCCATTTTACAAATAATCCTGTGTTTGATTTTCAATATTCTCGTTGACATATTGGGCTATTATACTGTCTCATTTTCTCTTTAACAATTTTGTAGAAAATTTTAATAATTCTCTATAAAAATTTCCTTGTAGTTCCACGAGATTAACTTCTTTAATGTATTTTTTTTAAATTTCTGTTCGAATATTTTCTCCAGTGTATTATCTTAGTTCTTTTGTTTATCTCTTTTAAAAGATTTGCTCTTTCTTAAAGCCAATTCAATTTTTTCCTGTAATCCATCACATATTCCATTTCACTCCATCTCCTTGTTTTTGGTCCACAGTAGTTTTTAAAATTTATCTTGGAGCTATTGACATTAACCACTTCTAACTAATTCAGTTCTATAGCTGGAAATGCCCGTTAACAAATAAAGCATAAACAGCTTAACCATTTCCGCTATATGGTGGCAGTTTTCATTGGTTTTCGTCATTACCCACCACTCGATGACCTACAGTGCAACAAAATTGTAATGTTCAATCCTCAGGTTAAGAGGTCAGTGGGCATGCAGTTTGTACAAGTGAGGCAGTGTCGGAGCCAAGATCAGAGCGCTGGTGAGTGTTTCATGCTTACACTCAGTCACATATTTAAGTAATGTTACACACATGAGCCCAGTATCTTTCTTCATCCCTGCAACAACAATCTTGGGCAATTCTGAAAAAAAAATATTTAGGAGTAAAATTGTAAACAGGGTATTTAAAATAGGTATACATCATTTTAAGGAGAAATTCTCAAAAAGGAAAATATTAAGCTCAGAGTAGGATGGCAGGTTGTAGCATGTCCAAAATTCCGGACGGAGACGCTAAACGATTAACTACAAACACACACTGATAAAGGATAACTCAGTAGAAATTAAATATCGATTAGTATGTCAACAAAGAATGCTCATAAGAATGCATTAAGGAAGCAATTGAACTTCTGACAAACATGTTCATCACATTCTCAAAGGCCAGTTTCTCAGTCAGATGTCACTGAAACCCTCCAAAATCCTAAACCACGTAGTAGCCACGAGTGCAATATCTTAAAAAATAAGCGTTTGCAATCTCCCTGTGGCTTCTGGTTTAATTACAGTTTCCTCACTTTTTTCTTCAGAGTGCATTTAAGAGCTCTGTTGACTGGATGAGGAGATCATTGTTTAACGAAGGTAATTAGAGACGAAGCACAAGTTTGGATTAGGGAAGAATGATGAAGGAATACGGCCTTGCCTTTCAAAGGAACCATGCCGGCACTTGCTTTATTGACTGCAACCCAATTAACATTTATGCTTTTGCAGGCATTGAGCTGCTCCTCTGCTGCGACCGTGCCTATCCCAAAGAAATATGACAGAGGCAGCGTTGCCAGTTGCATGAGTGCAGATCTCAATCCATCTACCTACAATCTCCCTCTCGCTAATAAGAATTCCCGCAACTAACGCTCATTTTTTTCCTTCCAAAATTTTCTGCCCTTGGCCCAGTTCCGGACCGATGTGGCACATGCATTAATACGGAGCTGCTTACACCCGAAGGCGTCAGTGAAACAGTGGTATCTCTAATAACATTTTATTAACGAAATTGCTATAGTGAATATTGTCTTCTCCGAGGCGCAGGAAACGGGTGATGGACGCTACACACAGCACTCCGGTAGTTCTCGTAGCTTGCGGCAGATCAGACGCTCTGGCGTACAGTGAAACGCCACGGGGTGCAGTCTGTGGGAGCCAGCGAGCGCTCCGCGGACTGGGTTCTGCGGATTTGATAGACCTCAACGCTCTCGGAGGTGGCCACGCTCTTAGCCCATAGCATCTTCCGGATGGAGGCTGTCGTGGAGGCAGCGTACAGCTAGGAAGGCAGTACAGGTACAGCATGGGAGGCGGCACTCAGACGCCCACCCAGCAAGTGAAAACTGGCAGCTTGCAGTCTCTCGGTTTGGCCCTTCAAGAGAAGAAGGCGCGCTAGGTCCGCATCTTCTGTCTGTCAGGGCTGTGATCTGTCGGTAGCGGCAGCGTGGAGCGGTCAAGTCAACGACAGCCGGCAGGCTGGTGCAGTCTCTTAGCTGAAGTCTTCAAACAGGAAGCAAGCAGCACATCACGGTCCGCCACCAGAAGCACCCTGTAACTAGGGGCATTGTCGTCCCATCGATGGTGCGAATGGGATGACCAGAGAATGAGGACGAGACGTCTGAAATAGCGGTATTTGAAGCCAGACATCGCGTCACTGTAGCAAGTTAGCTGCCAATTTGCCCTCATTTAACCAGAGGAGCCAGCAGCGTGTCTCATTTGCGGACTGATTTCCCTGCATATGCATTTCTCATCAGTACTAGAACGCCTTGGAACGGCGGATCTCAGATGTTGCACGTTATTAATCTGTGTTATGAGGTTTGCAGGACGACGTTCTGGGTCCTGCGTTCCGTGCTATGTCTTTGCTCGTAGTGTGTGAATAATTCACGAGTGTTGCTCCGATTTTGCTGTACTGTAGTTCTTCGCGTGTTCTAGATTATGATTGTGACTTGGTTCTTATACAGTCTGTATCGAGAAATACTTTCGAAAATTTGTTAGTACAAATGGCAATAGGAATGCCGTGTAACAAAACGACTCAAGTTGTTTCTTATCTTGAACTTCAGGCACGTTGCTGTTTATCGCAAAATTTCCCGCTTACCTCCCGACACTTCATCCATGCCTTTTTCGTCCTAGCTCTTTCATCACTAGTGATGCTGCCCTGGCATTAATTTGTAGACGTGCGCAGCTCCTGGTCTCTGGATCACGGGGTCCCGGTTTCGTTTCCCGGCCGGGTTAGAGATTTTCTCTGCCCAGGGACTGGGTGTTCGTGTTGTTCTCATTATTTCGCCCTTATTATCACTTGTGACAGTGGCTCGATTTGACTGTGTAAAAAATTGGACGGTGAAAAATTAGGGACTCTGTACGGGTGCTGATGACCGTGCAGTTGAGCGCCCCACAAACCAAACATCGTCATCATGACTTTGTAGATGTGAGTCAACATGTTACAACAAGTACAGATCCTTTATATTTTGTTCTTTAATGTGCATAATCCCAAGATCTGCTGCTTTAGCAGCCCTGTGCTGGCACCTACAGTTCAACGTCACTAACGGAAAGCAAGGCCCTATGCGTGTTCTGCTGCAGATGTCGAGGAATGGTGTCCATGGTCAAGACGAACAACAGTTATAAATGTATCCCAACAAACGGTAAACACACAGCGTCTGTGTTTCCGTATAGAGCTCCACCGCAGACAGTGAGCTGTTTATCCCTATTTTAAGCAAAGCGTACCTCGATACCTGATGTTAAAATCGGTCAAATGTCTCCCCAATATCTATAACAAAAATGAGGAGTTTTCTAGCTTGTTTTCCCATTGAATTTTTGGAATGTGGCTAGAGTATCATTCCGGAAGGGTTAAAATAAGTTTATGGGTAACGTAAGGTCGAATAGAATCTAGTTTGGACAAAGTTGTGAGCCGAACTTCAAATAATTCAACCCACACCTAGCCATTCGCCTTAAGTGGTTTAGGGAAACTGCGGAAACTGATGGCTGTACCGGGATGTGAAGCCCGCTCTCAGGAGTGCGAATCCAGGGCTTCATCACCAATACACCTCTCTTCAATGACACTAGTTATGTCATATATTAAACAACTTCCTAATGCGACAACTAAGAGAGCCTCTCACAAACCACACATCTTTCGATAGAACACTGGCTCGCTTGCGATTAAAGGCTGGAGAGGAACAATAAACTTCAATTGGGCGCAATGTCGCAGTGAAGAAGTTGTTGTCACTAATTCGAAACAGCGACACTGGAATTGTTAAATTTATGAAAGGTAAAATTTCACATAATATTCGAAACTAGACACTACTGTGTAACTACGAGAAGTAAGATAATAATACTATGTCCCAGATCTTCGATCTTAAACTGTGATTAATGACGATAAGAAAGGCACAGAAAAATAAGAAATGGCAAATTTAGGAACATTAAATAATGGTATTATTCCATATTTCAAGGTCGTAATCACAGAAGATCCCTTCTCTCTCTCTCTATCTCTCTTTCTCTCTCTCTCCCTCTCTATCTCTCCCCCCCCCCTCTCTCTACATATATATATATATATATATATATATATATATATATATATATATATATATATATGTATTACCAACCGATCCCTTCTTCTAGTCAAGTTATATATATATATATATATATATATACATATACATATCATTCACTCTCTCTGTCGTTGGTAAGATCATAACAGCTCACCCCATTCATTTGAACCTACGACTGCTAGTGTCGTTTATGCTAACGGAATAATTACTGCAGAAGACACGCTGTTCGACAGCAAAACAGTAATTGAATAACAGTAA
Source organism: Schistocerca serialis cubense (assembly GCF_023864345.2). Lineage (NCBI taxonomy): Eukaryota > Metazoa > Arthropoda > Insecta > Orthoptera > Acrididae > Schistocerca > Schistocerca serialis. Next base: position 516,431,654 of record NC_064638.1, read on the forward strand.
TCCTGACATCACAATAAAAATTCATTACAATCAAAAACTGTTTTGACGGTTGGCAGGATGTGGCATACTTTAAATCGATAAGGCATTAAGTATTTCCGATAACTGGGAATATTGTTCTTCTATGTTAAAATGATCTTGTCGGGAAACTTATTTTAGACTTGACATCACAGACGCGCGCTAAGATAATCTCCATCTGATAGCTCATACACGGGTTGTTAGTGTTTGGAGATAATAATACTCCAATCATTCTCCAGATAACACTTTAAGTACCACAATATCGGTTATCACTATAGCTTTTCTTACATTATTTTCTCCTCGAGGCTGCTAAGTGATTTTCAAGTAGCGACTGGCGTCACGATAGTCATCATACGTGTACCTCCGGCGCTGCGTCACGTCTAGTAGTTTTCCAGTCTCGTCGTTAAATAGACGACGCTCCTCCCACAGTAGATAACAAGCAGATTTTCGCGTTGTTTCACTCATGCTGTTTCTTTGTAACACTAATGACAGGCATAATGTGCACACCTATTTCTTATGCTGACGCTTTTTCGGTAGCAACCGTTTCCCCTCGAAAAAATCACGTATTGCTCCACAGCTGTTATTAATCCTGTCTCGCAACGGCTTCCAGAGAGTCGAAGTATGAGTATCAAGTGGTTCATAATTCCTGTTGCAGACAACCATTTCTCAGCCCTCTGGTATAATGTCAAATTAAACTTAAGTATCATTACTAGCGCCGTAGGAACGTCTGCTGTGCGAAGAGTCATTTCATACTTTTATTTGTTAGTTACATTGGCAATTTATCAGTAGAGAAAACTTAGAACGAAATATAAACGTTAGCCTAATACGTATCGTAAAATAGAGTGAATACAAACAGTGAGGTGAATCAAAACTAAACTCTCAAATAAGTCCTGTGCTACCATGTCGAAAGACAAGTGGGAATGTTATGTTTTTATTTATTTATTTATTTTATTATTATTAGATTGCTAGCAAACCAATCTAACAGGAAAACTATACTATGAAATTGAAAATTGTCGATCTGATCAGTTGATGTTTTGTTCACTCTTTGACAAACACTTGATCTGCTGCTTAATTTTCTTCCTTCAAACTTTATTTGTACGTAACAGTCCGACTTGTATTATTTCAATTTAGCTTCATGGTTCCCAGCAGTAATTTATGTCGTACCCGTGTAAAATTTGCTATTTAGAATGCAAAGCTTATGTTGAAGGCTTTTTGAAAAACAAGTCCGATTAAACCCGTTTATTTCAACAGATGCGGCGTTATTTCTTAATCAAGGAGATGTTCGAAACACTACGTTAGTTGTGGATGTACAACTTCTCAATTCAAATACATCATTTTAAACTTGTCAGTGATCTGAAGTATTAACAAAAGAAACAAGTCCATGAATTTGATGTTGCAATATACTAGTCAGGGCTTCAATAATTGTTATTAGAAAAAGAGAAAAAAAGACCACCTTTCATACAATATTTTTAGGTTTTTGTACTGAATAACTTTTTAAGCATATAAATTTTGTGTCGTATCCTTCTAGATCCAAAACATATTTTTACATTTCCTTATTCGCCCCAAAGACCAATAAACAAAGACTCACATGGCTACAAGTTTAAAGTTACACAAAAGACCTCTTCTTCATTGTGTTTCGATTTCAATGTTTCTTTTTAAAATTATCATTTTTTTTCTTTTTAAGTAGAAAACTGATTCTATTCATCCTATTTTAACGTAAACCTATATCTATACTGTGCAAATGGCTGTGAAGTGCCTTGTAGAGGATACTGTTTATTTAAGTACCTATTAACGTTCCTAGTGTTCATTTTACGGATTGAGCGTGTGAAGAATGTCTGCTGTATGCCTTTGTGCGAGCTGTTAATTGCTTAATTATATCAGCGCGATGTCGATGGAGGAGGCTGAAGATTATGGGTAGTTTATGTCCCGAAAGACGATTGTTTAAGTTTCCTAATGAAATTCTTGCGACATGTGGAGCTTCTTTCTTCGAATTTCAGTCTGTTAAGATTATTACAAAGTGCCACTTTAATTGGGATTGAAAATCATTAGAAGATACCACTCAAAAGATTGAAATATTTAAATAACACAATATTTTACGGAAAGAAACAGGAGCAAAGAAGGAACAATATAAAAGGTGAAAGAAAAGAGGTCAGCGTTTTGCATGATCCTCGAAGTACGAGTTGTATATTATAAGAACGATATATCAGCGGACGCAAAATGAGAGACCACAAAGTAAGGGGGAGGAATACGATACTATATGTGTTTGAGGTGATAACACCGTGACGACATAGTGCTAAGTACCAGAAAAAGCTTATATTAAGATAAATTAAGCTCGTACGGAAAGAGATAGGTGTTCATTCATTCCGCGCGCTATACGAGATTGGAATAATAGAGAATTGTGAAGGTGGATTGATGAACCCTCTGCCAGGCACTTAAAAGTGATTTGCCGAGTATCCATGTAGATGTAGATGTAGATGAACTACTGGGCTCAAAAAGAAGTGCTGAAAGATGGACTGAAAGTCCTGTACCAGCTCGTGACTACAATTGCCGTAGAAATCAGACCGAAACAGGCAAGATTTGCAGGGCATGTGATCAGAATCGATGTGGATAGAATGAGTAAATGAATATGAGGTACAGCAGGCAGGACAAGAGAAAACGTTGTTCACCTCAGGAAAGATCAGTCTGAGATGGGAATCAAGGTGAAAGGGAAGGAAAACTAGAAAGCGAGATCAAAAACAAGAAAGCATAGAGGAAAAGAACGGTGAGCTACCAGCGAAACAGATAATACAGGTGGATACTGAGGAAGAGTACGGAAGAAGAAGGAAAGGCTGAAGAGGTTCTGGGAGGCAAAAACTGCAGCCTGGAAGTTTCATTATGGCGTTGCGTCCTTTAGTCCAGTCAATGGAGGAAAATTAGGGGAAAATTGTGTACTCGCAAATTTTTGCACAGTGCTAGGAGGCAATGTCATGAGCAGCATACAAATAATCCTGACTGATGGTGTGTGAGCGTTGGGAGGGGAGGGGGGGGGCGTTTAAAAGTCAGTACTTTTTACGTTCTTTTCGCTTAACTCGAAAATCGCTGCTCCTAGCAAAAATGTTTTCCTCTATAAGATTAAATTACACCCCTACAAAAACTATCCATTTTTTCCTCTAGGACTAATGCTTTCCTTATTGAAGAAGACGGACAAATCGCAGATTATTAGAAATAGTGTTTGAATGGTATAAAATTACTATTTACGGTTAAATGCAGTGAGTTAAAAAGAAATATTAAACGTACGTATTACGTCTAAGTGGAGTAGCGCCACAATAAGGAATAAATGATGTTCCGCGGGTGAAACTGGGGGCGGAGAGGGGGGGGAGGGATGTGTGAGGCATAAGCGCGAGGGAAGGTAGCTCTCCGGATTGTGGTCATGCATTGCCCTCATTCATAGGTCTGCTAACTGAAGAGCGAACAGGTGCCCCCCCCCCCCCTCTATCTGTCCCACTATCTTACACGAAGCAATTATAAGATGTTTGACAAAATTATATCGACCCTCCACAGGCTGCCTTATGAATAACTTGTGACACAGTGCGCAGGTATGCTCTGAGGATGCTTATTTTCGAGAAATTGCTTTGGCACTATATGGAATGCGGATTTGAGTTACTAATAATACTAACGCAAGTAATCCGCATGGACAAAATCTACTTAAGTCTCTGCGGAAGTTCTACATTGCTTGAGGGCGAATTCATTGCTAGTCATCCTGTACGGTGGCTGCAGTGTTCTTCCGAGAAAGCCATCTTCTCCCACCGAGAGAGCTGCTCGCTTTTCAGTTTACAAATAGACTACACCTCTCTAGCATTTCTCGTTGACTACAGTTAAGTGAAATGACAAATTAACTTCACTGAGCTCGTGTTTATATTGTGGAGTTATTTTCAGTTCATTAAGTGAGTATTTACTTCCAGTTGTCAAGTGAGCTGTTATGTATAAAAGCTAAACACCTGCAGCTGTCAACTGTCTACCACACTGACGAGCCTGTACTAATAGTAACATGCTGACAATATCTATTCGACAATGACAGTTTTATTATCTCTACTGTCAATATCTGCAATACGTTTCAAAGGGGTATCAAGTGTATAATTCCAGCCTCATATATCCCACCATGTGAAGGGATCCAAAGACTTAAATTGTTTCCCTCCGCAACACAACTTCGGATATTTCCAGGTAAACCAAGCGATGGATTACAGCAGATTACTGCTCTAGACTTGAAAATGTTCAGTCGCATTCCATCAGACATATTCACACCCATCTTGAAAAATATACTGTGGATACGATATTGCAGTGACTGTTGCTCTGAATTAAGATGGACATCCGTGTGTGTCCAAAGGAAATTTGCATCGTCATTCAGAATAACACAGGCACTGCAATACCGCATTTATGCGCCGATACGCAGGAAGTGACTTTCAAGTAATATATCTCACCTGCATGGGAATATACATGATGGATGAACGAATACAGGTTTTAGGCACATGGTTGACAACATATGGAAGTTTCGTTCGGCCTTGAGTCGTGCTCGGATAGAGATGGTAAGGCGACCGCTGGCGATAAGCGGGAAATCCGCATTCGAGTCTCAGCGCCGGCCGCTGTGGCCGAGCGCTTGTAGGCGCTTCAGTCTGGAACCGCGCGACCACTACTGTCGCAGATTCGAATCCTGCCTCGGGCATGGATGTGTGTGATGTCCTAGGTAATTTCGGTTTAAGTAGTTCTAAGTGCTACCGCACTGATGACCTCAGATGTTAAGTTCCATAGTGCTCAGAGCCATTTGAGTCCCGGACCGGCAGAAATTTTCACTATCGTCATTCCATTCTACAGCTGCTGGTTGTCCATATTCGCAGTTGCGAATTCATTAAATGTATACACTGTGGATATCTGGTAAGGTGGAACCACTCGGTGCAGTCCACTCTGCAAGTGCCAGTAAATCTTCAATGGAAAAGTTTTATACAGTCTACAGGTAACATTATTAATGACTACAGAAATGTAGCAACTTTCTGGTCTTTCGTTAATTCACTACCGCGTGACTACGACACAATTACACAAATTTACAGTACTCTATCAACGATAGACAGCAGCAAGGTGTCACATTTACAAACCCAGACGCTGTTCCACCAACAATACAAAGGCCGCTGACAACGTCACGCTTACAAAAATTTAACACTTCTCAGCCGTTGTTCATAGGGATGTATTTTGCATAAATCCTCAATTAACGAGTGCAAATAACCACAATTTAATAAAATGAAAATAACTCCATTATATAAATATTCTGTTCCCGAAAAAACAGTTACCTTTGATGACCAAGCAGCTTTACTAGAATGAAATGATAAATGGACTCACTAGCAGCAAACAGGCGTTGATATACTTCATTGAATACATGTGGAAAATGTGTGCCCCGACCGGGATTCGAACCCGGTATCTCCTGCCTACATGGCAGACGCTCTATCCATCCGAGCCACCCAGGGCTGCCATGTAAGCAGGTGATCCCGGGTTCGAGTCCCGGTCGGGGCACACATTTTCAACATGTCCCCAATGAAGTATATCAACGCTGTTTGCAGCTAGGGCGTCCATTTAATTATCATTCCATTATATAAATGCTCAGTGAAGTTTCTTTGTCCATTTACATAAGAGAACTGGACAGAAAATACTGGGAAAGTGCAACCTGTCTATAAACTGAAGAGCGAGCAGTGCTGTGATGGAGAAAGTTGCCTCACCCGGAGAACAGTACAGCTGCCGCACAAGAATGATTAAGAATCAATTTCCCCTCTAGCAGTGACAAGGTGGGAAAAGGTTTGCGTAGATTATGTCCATATGCGTACCTTGCGCTAGAGTTATTAGTAATTCATACATGTATTCGACGTAGTGTTAACGCACTTTGTGGAAAATAAAGACCCCTCCCGGCACGTCTGTGCACTGTCAACAGCCGCCAGTGACTCATGAGGCACGCTGTGAAAGGTTGCTATAAATTTGTCAAGCACCTTGTCCGGTTTCTTGTGACGTAGTGTGGTAGATAGAGTGGAGAACCACCGGCTCGATCTTCCGTTTACAGAACTATGAAGGAGGGGAATTCATGACCAGATTGCGGCGACCTACTTCCCTCGAGTTTCTACCCCACACATCTCCTCACCTCTACCCCGCTCCCACCCGCGCCCAAGTTTACCAACGAGACTTAATTTATTTCTTAATACGTCTCCACTGTTCTTAGACATGGCGCACACTTTTTATATTCATTTTTAACCCACTTCATTTAACAGTAAACAGTAATTTTATACCATTTGCGATTTTTCATCCTCTGCAACGCGGAAAGCATCAGTCCGGGAGAAAAAATTGGTGGGGCCTTTTTTGTAGAAAAGTTAATGCAGTTTAATTTTACACTGGGAAACATTGTCACGAGAAACCGTGGTTTTCTAATTATTCGGGAAAAATGTAAATCGGCGACGTATAAATGTCCCTCCACCCTACAGCTCACACCGCACCGATCAGGATTATTAGTATGTTGTTCAGGACAGTCCCTCCTAGCACTTTGGCACTTTGCAAAAATATGCGACTACACGATTTTAAAATATTTTTTTTTTTTTTTTTTTTTTTTTTTTTTTTTTTTTTTTTTTCTGGGCTACTGCGAGCCAGCCGGTGTGTTGGACCTTACATCGAGCTACAGATCCCCTTGAAGATGTCTCCCGCAGACGGGAATTGAGACAAAATTCATCAACCGACCACAGCATAACAGCCCGGATAATCATAATGGACATGACACTTGTACTCAGCCCAGGATTAAAGTCTGATCTTAATTCTGCCGCAGTTCGCCGTCTGTCCTGTTTTTTCAGGCTGCCCAGCCCACGACATCCGACAACAGTAACGAGGGGTGGACACCCAACCCCACGACGTCTGGACGTAGTTTCACCTTTGTTTCGCCACGTGTTGAATGCACTCACCACAGTACTCATCGAATACCCGAGAGATATTACAGTTTCCGAAATGCTCGTGCCGATCCTCCACGCCAGCACAATCCGCCCTCGGCCCATGTCAGCCAGATCGCGCGCCTTCCCGGACAGCACGCTCACTGATACTACACGCACCGTGCATGTGTTTGAGTAGCAATCATCCCTCGCCAGGTGATGGTGCTATTGCATGGACGGGTTTATATCGACAGTAGGTCGGTGGTTGTAATGTTCTGGCTGATCAGTGTATCCGCTGCTTTGGAGACCTTTGTCGGCTCTTAAATCAACTTCTTGTGTTTGGTAACACTACATACGTTTATTAATCAACTTCTTGAGGAATTATTTCGATCCAAATCAAATCACTCCTTTTTACTGAGGCACGTATCATAGCCGCGATGTCGCCATATATTGTGGATTCACTTGACGTCCTATGACAATTCTGGCGTATGGAAACCCAGTATTGAGTGGCACTCATAAAGCATTAGTAATAAGCAGCTTCTCGTTACATGTTATCAGTTTACAGATGGATACTTGTTTAATACCTTGCCCGGTGATCTGCCAAATATATGGCATGTTAGTTGGAAATGCTATCGAAGAACTTTGTGTAGATTCTAATGGCTTGATTATTATTTCAAGACAGTGATTAGAAAATTGAAGAATCATCATTCACACAGCTAAAATGTATGAGCAAAGAGCAAGCACTTGTTACATTTTGCAGCAGTTTCTTAATGCATCGTCCGCAGCTCGTGGTCGTGCGGAAGCGTTTTCGCTTCCCGCGCCCTGGTTCCTGAGTTCGATTCCCGGCGGGGTCAGGGATTTTCTTTGCCTCGTGATGACTGGGTGTTGTGTGATGTCCTTAGGTTAGTTAGGTTTAAGTAGTTATAAGTTCTAGGGGACTGATGACCATAGATGTTAAGTCCCATAGTGCTCAGAGCCATTTGAACCATTTTTTGAATCTTAATGCATCGTTACTTGCTTATTAATATTCAGATGATAGGTATGCTAAGCTCATTTTCAGTTCTGTTTTGCTAGGTAATGTAAGTTTTTGTGAATGTGCTTGTGTGTGTGTGGGGGGGGGGGGGGGGGGGGGGGGGAGACAAAATTCCTATTACACAAAAAGTTCACATGGCATTTCCAAATTATTTCTTTTCCTTCTTCTTCTTTTCAGATATTATGGAAAATAGTATGTTACGGTATCGACTTTTCCCGAGCTCCTCCTCTCTTTGCTCTTCCTTGGCGCTTATAATTTCTAGCCTGAGTGTTCAGTCTACTTTCTCCTATAATGTGAATTTTGTCACTTAGATTTTAGTTCTTCCTTAATGTCTCGATTCCTTAACCTGCTTTTTCTTGGGCAAATCTTCTGAGGAATTTCATTTCTATTTCATTTCTTACGCCAGAAAACGTGTTTTTTACTTTTTATTTTTATTTTTATTTATTTATTTATTTTGTAATCACGCAGATTTAACTCGCGTATAGCAGTTTAGGGACTGCAACGGTTTTGTACAATATAATTGAAGCATATGTCGTAGTTTTGTTTTTAAGCTTTATATTAATTGTTCAGCACACCTAGCTGAATTTTCAAGGCTTAATTTCCATAGTTTTGCTGTAACCATACGTCACCTCATATCCCAGGTAAATGAAGTAGTTTATTTGTTCTAAGATATTCTGTTGTATAACTATTTTGGTTCTAAGGTGTTCTTTCACCATGAAGGCCATTGTCTCAGTTTTTCTGTTAAGATTTCCATGTCTCATTTATCATTTATTTGTTTCAGTAAGTAAATTCCTTTTGGAAGGTCCTATTCCTCATCTACTAGAATCCCTGTGTCGTCAAAATATACTAAGTTATTTGAAAGACTTCTCTTGTTTAAATATACACCCTTACGTAATTCTTTTTCACATTCATGCATTATGCTTTGATATTCCACGGGGCATTATGCATTAAGCATTATTATTTTCTGGGTATAAGGTTTATACTTGCTGCATAGCTCAGAGGTTGAGGGCTTAACTGTCGCTATTTATTATATCACTATTTTTAACACAAAAATTTTAATTGTATGCAGATACATAGCATGCGGGTCATCACCAGCTACACTACTGGCCATTAAAATCGCTACACCACGAAGATAACGTGCTACAGACGCTAAATTTAACCGAAGGGAATAAGATGCTGTGACATGCAAATGATTGGCTTTTCAGAGCATTCACGGGGGTGACACCTACAACGTGCTGACATGAGGAAAGTTTCCAACCGATTTCTCATACACAAACAGCAGTTGACCGGCGTTGCCTGGTTCAAAAATGGTTCAAATGGCTTTGAGCACTATGGGACTTAACTTCGAAGGTCATCAGTCCCCTAGAACTTAGAACTACTTAAACCTAACTAACCTAAGGACATCACACACACATCCATGCCCGCGGCAGGATTCGAACCTGCAACCGGAGCGGTCGCACGGTCCCAGACTGGCCGGCCGTTGCCTGGTGAAACGTTGTTGTGATGCCTCAAGTAAGGAGGACAAATGCATACCATCACGTTTCCAACTTTTGTAAAGGTCGGATTGTAGCCTATCGCGATTGCGGTTCATCGTAACGCGACATTGCTGCTCGCGTTGGTCGAGATCCAAAGACTATCAGCAGAATATGGAATCGGTGGGTTCAGGAGGGTAATACGGAACGCCGTGCTGGATCCCAACGGTCTGGTATCACTAGCAGTCGCGATGACAGGCATCTTATCCGCATGGCTGTAACGGATCGTGCAGCCACGTCTCGATCCCTGAGCCAACAGATGGGGACGTTTGCAAGACAACAACCATCGGAACGAACAATTCGACGACGTTTGCAGCAGGCTGGACTATCAGTTCGGAGACCATGGCTGCGGTTACCCTGGACGCTGCATCACAGACAGGAGCGACTGCGATGGTGTACTCAACGACGAACCTGGATGCACGAATGGCAAACAGTAATTTTTTCGGATGAATCCAGGTTCTGTTTACAGCATAATGATGGTCGCATCCATGTTTGGCGACATCGCGGTGAACGAACATTGGAAGCGTGTATTCGTCATACTATCACCCGGCATGATAGTATGGGGTGCCATTGGTTACACGTCTCGGTCACCTCTTGTTCGCATCGACGGCACTTTGAACAGTGGACGATACATTTCAGATATTTTACGACCCGTGGCTCTACCCTTCATTCGATCCCTGCGAAACCCTACATTTCAGCAGGATAATGCACGACCGCATGTTGCAGGTCCTGTACGGGCCTTTCTGGATACAGAAAATATTCGACTGCTACCCTGGCCAGCACATTCTCCAGATCTCTCAGCAATTGAAAACTTCTGGTCAATGGTGGCCGAGCAACTGGCTCGTCACAATACGCCAGTCATTAGTCTTGATGAACTTTGGTATCGTGTTGAAGCTGCATGAACAGCTGTACCTGTATACGGCATCCAAGCTCTGTTTGACTCAATGCCCAGACGTATCAGGGCCGTTATTACGGCAAGAGGTTGTTGTTCTGGGTACTGATTTCTCAGGATTTATGCACCCAAATTGCGTGAAAATGTAATCACATGTCAGTTCTAGTATAATATATTTGTCCAATGAATACCCGTTTATCATCTGTATTTCTTCTTGGTGTAGCAATTTTAATGGCCAGTAGTGTAGATAATGAATGAGTCAGTTCCACCACTCAATGAATCTCATCCTTATTCTCTGCCAGAAGTCGCAAGTGTTCTAGTTCACAGCACATTAGCATGCGGCCATAATTATGGACGAAGTGCAATCATCTGAAGACAGTGCCAATTTCCACTCTGCACACCAGCGACGTAGGTCAAAACACTTATCTTACTGAGCGAATCAGCAACAGATATCACCCACATTTAGTTCGTCATCTCTGTACTCAGGAGGGAAGAAAATGTTATTATTAAGACTACGAGCAGGTCACACGAAAATTAATAAATCAGGACATTTGATAAAATTCATTCCTTCTCCTAGCTGTAATTTATGTCTCACTGACTACGTATTGCAGATACAGCACTTAATTTACTACCTGATCTTTTCTCCAGAGTTGTAATTACACCACTGAGTGGACTACGACTGTCAGTATGGACTAACCGTTCTGCGTCCACGTGTCCATACTTCAACACCCGACCTGCTGTCCGGTGGAAAATAAGCATTAATGGCTTGCTCTTGGTGTGGTCATGTTTTTCATGGAGGGGGCTTGCACCCCTTGTTGTTTTGCGTGGAACTATTACAGCATTAGCCTACATTTATGTCTTAAGCACCTACTTGCTTCCCACTGTTGAAGAGAAATTCAGGGATGGCGGTTGCATCTTTCAACACAGTCGAGCACCCGTTCATAATGTGCGGCCTGTGGCGGAGTGGTTACACAACAATAACGTCCGTGTAATGGACTGGCCTGCACAGAGTCCTGACCTGAATCCCGTAGAACACCTTTGGGATGTTTTGGAACGCCGACTCAATGAAGCATGGGCTGCCAATCCCCAAGAAAACTTCCAGCACGTGATTGAACGTATGCGTACGAGAATGGAAGCTATCATCAAGGCTAAGGGTGGGCCAACACCATATTGAATTCCAGAATTACCGTTGAAGGGCGCCACGAACTTGGAAGTCATTTTCAGCCAGGTGTCCGGATACTTTTAATCACATAGTGTATCTCTGACAGACTGACCAATATAAAGCTTAGCACTGTCAGGACAAGTAATTTTACATACCCCACACATGGCTAGTAATTGGTTCTGATATAAGAACTCTTGTAAAGTACCAGTTTTATTCCATTTGGACCGTTTTAATGTAAATTATTATACAGGCTCTGTTTGTCCACCTTAGCGTTAATGTTTTTCCAGGTTGGTTGCCTTTAAATTTATTTGCTGTTGAATATTTGACCTTTTCAATTGCATTAACACTGCGTTGTCAAACACGACCTTCACTGTGTGTTCGTGCCTCAGTCTAAATGAGTAAAGCCTTGTCCAATGTCGTATATAAACTAGTAAAACGAGAGATATGTTGAAATTAATACCCTCTCCCCACTACGATACCTGCCCCATTGACGAAAAGATGGCACATGCACTAATGGCATGTAATAAATACAATAATCCTAGAATAATTACACTGTGCCAATTTGACGACGATACACTGTTAATGTCTGATGATAGCCTTATAAGCCGAAAATCGGTTAGCTAAATAGGTTAATCCTATACAACATAAACAATATTGGGCTTTTCATTTATAACTATGTCGTTCTACCAAGAAGCGACGTAAAGATCAGTAACAAGATCTAACAGAATTTTAATTTTTTTAAATGTTACTTTCTTTGCAGTAATATAGCCATACCAACGTTTTTGGACGAATAATTATTCGTTCATTTATGTCTTATATTTTATAATGTATTCAGACCAATATCCATCATAACGTGACATAATTGTATCTGGTGCAAAGTGTTTGTCTAAAATCAACGAGAAATAGAAATAAATAAAAATAAAAATTTTTGAATCAATACACCGCCATTTGACTGTGTTGTTGTTTACTTAATTACGATCCAGATTTCGGCCTTTAATGCCATTTTCAAGTTCAAATGGTTCAAATGGCTCTAAGCACTATGCGAGTTAACATCTGAGTTCATCAGTCCCCTAGACTTAGAACTACTTAAACCTAACTTACGTAAGGACATCACATACATCAATGCCCGAGGCAGGATTCGAACATGCGACCGTAGTAGCAGCGCAGCTCCGGACTGAAGCGCCTACAACCGATCGGCCACCGCGGCCGGCCATTTTCAAGTGATTGAGTTTATGTCATTACAATATATCGCCATAAATTAAGAAAAATATTCGCGCCCCACGAAATGCCAGATGTAAAATCATCATCTTGTAAAAAGATCATTAAATATTACTGGGAGCACGTCATATTTAATAAAAACGGGTTTACTTTTTTATGATTTTTAGATAATAATATTGAAATTTTCACAGTAACTCAGGTAAGTGAGCAACTTTTTTTATATCTACATTACGCCTCTCATTTCATCCTAACTAGGTTAAGAGCTATGGCACTTACAGAGGTGAAATCATGCTACAAAAGACAATACAAACGGCATGGAAACTTCGTAACATCACCGTAATGAATTCATCCTTCAATATAACTTGAACTGTACGCAAATTAACTGAGTCATACAACACCGCGTCAAAGAGAAACACAAACGAAATCCAGAGTGTTTCTACTTAGACATTGCAGATTGAAGACGTTTCGTTAATCGCATGTAGTTAAGATGCCGTCTTCCTCTTGTACTGCGTACAGATCTCAATTATGGTGAACCAATGTGATTGAAACGGATCTTTATTGAGCCTCAGAAACTGAGAAGACAGTACTTCAAAATTTCGCATGTAGAAAGTAGCGAATGATAATAAATCGTTCTTTGGATTTCAGGTACATCAAAACAGGACGGATCTACCGCGATTTCAGTTGTAGCAAGGCAGAAAGTAATATTCATGAATAATAAACAACTTAATATTGACATATGTCTGCACTCAGTTTCATACTTAACCAAAAGAAAAGTAAAAAGTCACTGACACGATGGCAGTACAAGGACACGGCGGATTCCAGAACATAACGATGATATGCATTAAAAAAAAGAGCTAATAATGTAATCTATTGCGTAAGACAGCTCCATTTGCAAAGATAAAGGAAACACGTACTGACAAAGTAAGTAGTGACATCTTTTAATCAGTGGCCAAGTAGAGCTAACCATCGGCACTCTCGATAATATCTACAAGCAATACTGTTACGTATATGTTCTGAAGTTGACTGACAATACATATCGAAAGTAGTATTCATGATGTAAGGCAATTTTTACAAGATTTTCTTAAATGCAAATCACCGTGAGTTAAATGTATTACTTTGGTTGAGAAAAACTATTTATTTTAATAAATGTTTATTGTAACATGGTATGAGGTTAGTAGACGGAAGCTGTTGATATGTGTTAGCTGAAGATTCAAAAACGGATAGCCTCAAGGACACGCGAGTCTTTTCTAAGGTCACACAGCATCTCAGAAAATTTTTGTTAGTTTGAGCCATGTTTCATGATTATCCGTATACGTTACTGATTTATTCACAGTAACTCTGTTATTAAACAGCTTCTTATTTTTCTTTGCTTCACAGTCAGTGCACTCACGTAACCATTTCCAATTTCCATCATTTAATTTTATGAGAGATACACTATCTGATCGAAAATATCTGTACATCTACTGGTGAACATTAATATGGAGTGTGGTCACGCTTCGCCTTTACGACGGCTTTAACTTTGCTGGACACACTTCCAGTGAGGAGTCTGAATGTCTCTGGAGTGATGGCATACTTCCTGAAGAGCTGAAACCAGAGAAGGTAGATCTCTAGGAGACACTAAGGATAAAATGAGACCAATCACAGAGGTGCACAAGCTATCTTTCACCCACGGACAGAACGGGAGGAACCCTCAATGAATTAAAAAAAAAAAATACGCTGTCCCTGTTACTAACGGAACCGGGCGGGCTTCTATCGATACTTTTTCCTTTTTCCTGAAAATGTGTCTTTGCCTGTATGCCACACGCGAGCGCTAGAGGGCGTGCGCAGAGGAGGAGTGGCTATCGGGTGCCCGGTCCACCGACCGGCAAAGCTGTAAAGAAATCTCGGCCAGACGGTACGAAATGAAGAGGGATTCGGAATGGAAGTTGGCCGCCCGGCACCGTAGACGGAATAACCTGCGCGGTTATTGGGATGCACCGTGTGGCCCTGATCGGTGCAGCGCCGCGTTCAGGATTTCACGCACCTTGACGTCAACTCTTCTTCCCGGGAATGTGGATGGTTTAATGCGCCTGCCTGTTGTCAAGACTACGTGTCCTTGGTGACCCGTTTTGGTGTCTGTGTAATGTGGTATTGTAGCGCTAAGGGCTCGGCGAAGTGTGACCCAAGTTTAGATTCAAAGCGAAACTTGTCGTAGAAGTTTTATGTGATCTATAATGAGAAGCATAGCAATTTAAATGGGCATTTCATTCACTCTTGCCTGCCTCCTGGCCGAAAAAATCAGTTTGCGTTAATGCGACACAAAGCATAAATTGTAGTAACATTGTGGGTTTGGTGTTTTGTAGCTTTGAATGTTAATTTAGGCCAGACAGTTCAGTCGGCTTCCTCAGAGTTTTCCCTCAGCTTTCATGGTGGTTAATGGGAACAAGCACATATGTCCGGACTTGGCTGTAAAGCTGGTGTATAGTCTGAGTCACCTTGCGGAGTCATGCTCGCTGGTGCCATTCTGGACAACATTTCTTGTGATAAAAAAATTAAATTCCCTCCAGCTGGTAGCCGCTCTGGCGTTAACATTTTAAACTAATTTTTGTTTTTCACTGTATATTATGACAGTGAGACTGTTAGTGGCCGTTTAACGTCAGTATCAAAATTTTTTTCCCTTTCTTTTTTTTTTAATATTTGCATTAGCTCCTTAATTTGCCATTACATAAAATTATAAAGTGTTTATTTTAGGTTTAAAAAACAGAAAAATGGGGAACAGGGCAAATGTTAATGGGGCTCTGTTTACATGTAAACCGTAATCCTCACTCTTAGTGTGTCGTAGTAATTAGTTGTAACTGCCACTATATCCGACATTCTTGTTGCCGAAAGCGACTGCCTAAACACGCATTCTCAAAATTTTGTAAGCAGAGCAGCTAGATTTATATTATTTTGTTAAAAATCAATTTTAAGTCAGTTCTGTGACCGAAGGTGGCTATTTAAGAAAAATTTTTCCAAAATATCTGTAAATACTGCAGCCAGATTTAAATAATTTTGTTACTAGTCAGCAGTAAATTATTCTTTGGCCGAAGGTGATTGTCTGAAGTTTCTTGTCTGTCAGATCACCGATGTATAATCCATTTTTTTAAATAAATGTTGGCTGAGTTTTTTCACTTGATTGTGAATGGTGTTCGAAATATAATTTGCCCTCGTGTTATGGTCTAGCCCCTTCAACTAACAGCTGATTACGCTAATGCCGCTGTGTCTACATCTACATCTACATCTACATTGATACTCCGCAAGCCACCCAACGGTGTGTGGCGGAGGGCACTTTACGTGCCACTGTCATTACCTCCCTTTCCTGTTCCAGTCGCGTATGGTTCGCGGGAAGAACGACTGTCTGAAAGCCTCCGTGCGCGCTCTAATCTCTCTAATTTTACATTCGTGATCTCCTCGGGAGGTATAAGTAGGGGAAAGCAATATATTCGATACCTCATCCAGAAACGCACCCTCTCGAAACCTGGCGAGCAGGCTACACCGCGATGCAGAGCGCCTGTCTTGCAGAGTCTGCCACTTGAGTTTATTAAACATCTCCGTAACGCTATCACGGTTACCAAATAACCCTGTGACGAAACGCGCCGCTCTTCTTTGGATCTTCTCTATCTCCTCCGTCAGACCGATCTGGTACGGATCCCACACTGATGAGCAATACTCAAGTATAGGTCGAACGAGTGTTTTGTAAGCCACCTCCTTTGTTGATGGACTACATTTTCTAAGCACTCTCCCAATGAATCTCAACCTGGTACCCGCCTTACCAACAATTAATTTTATATTATCATTCCACTTCAAATCGTTCCGCACGCATACTCCCAGATATTTTACAGAAGTAACTGCTACCAGTGTTTGTTCCGCTATCATATAATCATACAATAAAGGATCCTTCTTTCTATGTCATGTCAGATTATTATCAGAATGCTGTTGGCGCTGAAGACATCACCTGAGATCTTTTCCTCCCAGCCGATACAGAGCTGAGGATGGAGTTTAGTTTCGAAAGATTACACTACTACTTTTAAAACCTTCGACTGATGGAATTCTGGGAATACATCAGTTACAAGTTATCATTCAGTTTCACTTCGAGATGCTGGTTTCCCAGCTGCTGTCATTCTCTTCTGACCTGTCGCAGACATGAAGTGGTTGCTCTTCCCTCTCTTTGGATCCGTAGCACAAATGAAGCTGGAATGTCTAAGTTACGAGCAGCATACATGAGAAAATAGCATCATGTCACTGGTATTTCATTGCCATCTGATGCTGTCTTTGTTGTTTCTTTCTTTTTGGGACCACTTTGTACTGCCATGAGACCACGTGTTATCTAAACTGAATAACTTGCGCAAGTACGCGTACAATCAGTTTATTATGTTGAAAATTTACTGTGCTCAATACACCCCCTCTGTAATCCTCTCTTTATTCGAAAATCAACATGCGATTTTTTACAAAGGATTTGGCTTACATATTACAGAATTAACACTCTTTCTCATAGATCATTTTAGGATGACGGGAGCTAATAATGTCAAAGTATTCGACGGAAGGACGTCATAAACAAAGAACAGTACTTGTGACTAACGATGTTTCGAATAGAAAAATCGCACATATTAGCATTCAGTCAAAGGTTAAGCAACATTACCTCAGACACTGCAGTACTAGATATCTTAGCAAAAGCGTCTGTGACGTAGAATTCTATCCAGATGTACGAGTCCCCGATATCAGTCTCTCTAGATACGTGAAGAGGAACATCCGCCTCATTAACCTAACCATCCAAACGGGCACTCGCCGCTAAACTGAGTGATGACTGCAGAATACGATGGCGATAAGCATTACGTCAGAGTCAGCAGCTGGCGTTATGACGTGGCAAGTTAAAGACAGCCTCTTGCACAGATATTTTTAATGTTAATATCTTTTTTTCTACCGAAATTGATATGGAATGTGTCCACTCTTCATCTTATGGCCATTTGAACTCTGCTGGGGACTCTTTCAGTGAGGTGGCTGCGTGTCTGTGGAGTAATGGTCGCTCATTCTTCCTCAAGAGCCGACACCAAAGAAAAAGATAGTGGTGTTGGATGCTGGCGTCTGGAGCGAAGTCAACGCTCTGACACATTCCAAAGAGGTTCCACTGGGTTCAAGTTGAGACTGCGGACAGACCAGTCTATTTTCGGAATGTTACTGACCACAAACCATTGCCTCATAAATGCAGCATCGTGAGAGGGCGCATTGTTATGCTGATAGAGACAATCGTCGATGTCGACCTGTTCCTCTTCTGTAAGCAGTACACAGTGCTATAGAATGTACTCATATCCTTTCGTATTCACTGTTTTCTTAAGCGCAAGAAAGGGACCACAAGATCCCATACCATCACACCACCTTCCCATACACCATCGTTAGCACTACACATTTTGGCAGGTAATGTACCCCAGGCATTTCCCAAACCTAAACCCGCTGGGTACAGCATGATTCATCACTCCAAATCACATTTTTCTAGTCATCCACTATCACAAAACATCGCACTTTACATCACTGCAAGCATCGCATAGCAATGACTACAGAAAGGTGTAGCTCATGAGGAGCTCGTCGAGATTGTACTTCTTTTTTTTATTTTTATTTTTTTTTAACTCCCTACGCACAGTCATTGTACTAGATGGACTGGAGTTAGCACTTTGGAACTTATGAGTGATTCCTTCAGCTTGTTTTTTTACAACTACGCTTCACAGTACTCGACTTTCCCCTCAAACTGCATCAACTTGCGCCAGAAATGTATCAACTTGCCCTCCTAATCGTATCAAATAATCCACGAAATGTATTAACTTGCCCCACAACTGTATCGAGTAGACCTAAACTATATGAACCTGCCCTGAAATTGTATCAGCTAGCCCCTTCCCCATGCTATATCAGTTTGTGTTCCAAACTTCATTTCTTTAATCAGTGACCTGTTCTATTTTCTTAGACAGTGACCCGTTCTATTCCTTTAAAAGCTGACCAATTCCATTTCTCTAAAAGGTGACCTGTTTCTATTGCCTAAATTCTTATCCGTTCCATTTTCTTAAACGGTGACTCATTCTGTTTATCGTAAACAGTTACACATTCCGTTTTTTAAACAGTGACACATTCCCTTAAACAGTGTGCCATTCCACTTTCTCAACAGCGACTCTTTCCTTTTGTTTTAAACAGTGTCCTGTTCCGTTTCTGTAAATGGTGATTCATTCCATTTTTAAAAACGGTGCCCGTTCCATTTCTTGGCAACGCAGAGGGATGGCGGGCAGATGCAAAATGATCACTGACCATCATTGACCCCGACCGCTGATCATAATTTTTCTTTGCCCATCTTTGTCTAATGACCATCATTCTCCTCTGACTATCATTTTTCATTGACCCTGATTGTCCACTGGCCATCATTCTACGTCGATATTCTACATTGACCATAGTCCTCTACTAATCATAATTCTCCACTGACTATAATTCTCTACACTAACCATAATTCTCCTTTGACTATCATTTCTCATTGACCTTAGTTCTGCACTGACCATAATTCTCCACTGATCATAATCCTCTACTGACCATCATTCTCCATTGAGCATCGTTCTCCATTGACCATCATTCTCTCCACTGAACTTCATTCCCCGTGGACCATTATTCTCATTATTCTTTTCACCTAATAGTATAAAGGGTAATGGCGGGCAGATATCTCAATATCTATCCCATCCACTGTACTGCCGTGTCATTAATTTTCATTGTAAAAAACTTCCAAAATAGAAGTGCCCATATCACAGTTGATACATACCGTGGTTATTTCTTTCAGCAAAGTTATGCTGTTGTTTTCAGATCACTGGATACTTGAGTTATAAAGCACCTAGCTGTGGCACAGTGCCATCTGGCCATTGAAAAAATGGAGGTAAACTCACAGAAAAGACGCTCCCATGCAACAGTAAGTACACTAAAATAAAGGCATAACTGTATCAAAAAGACATAAAGATGACAAATACACGAGATAGAGCACATCTGTTCTCAAGTAGATAATAATGGAAATTTGCTGAAACAAGTAACCATATGTGTCAGCTATGATCTGGGCTCTAAAACTGCTATTATTAAAGCTTTTTTACATTGACATATAGATCGCTTTGCTTCTGATGAAATCAGATAGTTACATTCATTTTCGTCTCACATGTGTCCTGACCACATTAAGAAATTGTGTACAAAATTTACACATTTTCCTCGGCATCATAATCTCTCTGATTCACACACAATTTTCTTTCTCCCTGTAATGCTTATTTTAATGAGGCAATAACATATTAATGTATGTTACAGAGTGAATACAGTTTTTCCTCACAAATTTCCACTGTGTAACTGTAGAAAACGACAACGCTTTGACTATGATAGTGGTAGGCATTCTGGTCATTCTGCTGTGATAAATGCATCCGAAGGTCTATGGTAAACTGCTTTTTGGAATGTTTTCATTGTTTTCTTAGCTTATATTTTGGTGTTCTTTAGGCTTCAGTGCTCATTTTTGCATTGCAACTTATTGTTATGTATTTAAATGACTTTAATGTTCTCGATAAGTGATCTTCGTGAATGGTAATACGTAATACAGACATGTAAACGTAGGCTTCCGCGGCCGTTGTCACAGTCAATAAAATTCTTCTGGGTTTGAGGCCGCATTGTCATCTGTAAAATTCCGCAGATAGCAATACACCCTGAGGAGGGCGCATTGCAACAGTCGCCGAAACGTCGGAATTTTACAGATGTCAATGCGGCCTCAAACCCAGAAGAATTTTATTGACTGTAATACAGACAGTTTGGGAGCGGAAATTCTTAATTTGAAGTTTCATAGAACTTAAAAAGTACGGTATAGCAATCAAACTTTCGTTGTTAATGGTGCCGCTTAAACCAAAAGTTTTTATCAGCAGTGTCAATATGCAAGCTGTGCGCATTTTCATGAGTATTACGTAATATAGACAGATATGGAATTATTTAATTTGAGGCTTCATTGTGCTTGGGCAGTATGTAAAATCTTACATACTTTGAGAAATATAATTTTATATTCCTGAAATTTTAGTAGAGATGTATAATTATACTTGATGTTAGGCTGAGGAAACTGCGTGTCTGTGCATGCTTTTGCAACCGAGCGAGGTGGCGCAGAGGGTAACACACTGGATTCGCATTCGGGCGGACGGCAATTCAAACCCCCGTTCGGCCATCCTGATTTATGTTTACCGTGATTTCCCTGAATCACTTCAGGCAAATGCCGAGATGGTTGCTTTCAGAGGGCACGGCCGACTTCCTTCCCCATTCTCCCCTAATCCGATGGGACCGATGACCTCACTGTTTGGTCTCCTCGCCCAAATCAACCAACCAACCATGCTTTTGTACTCAATAAATGATAAAAAATTATATGAAAGAATTTGCTTTTGAGTTGTTGTGTCCATCATTTTCTTTGTAGATTTATATGCAATACAAATTGATGGAGAAAGGGAAAGGATGGGTCGGAATGTGGGACTTCCAGCTGCATAGGGCGTTGTAGTCACACAAAGGCGGAAGCTGAAAATTTGAATTTGTGCCACACCAGGACTCAAATCTGGATTTACTGCCTCTCGTAAACGATAGCTTTAACCAGTTTGACCATCCAGACACCGTCCCTGACCGATTCAAATTTCGAACCTATCGCACGCTGCACTGCAGTGTCCCTCGTTCATTAATCATCTGGACCGGCCGTTGTGACCGAGCAGTTCTAGGCGCTTCATTCCGGAACCGCGCTGCTGCTACGGCCGCAGGTTCCAATCCTGTTTCGGGCATGGATGTGTGTGGTGTCCTTAGGTTAGTTAGGTTTAAGTAATTCTAAGTCTAGGGGACTGATGACCTCAGATGTTAAGTCCCATACTGCTTAGAGCCATTTGAAACATTAACCACCTACTCACAAATTATTGATCCCCATAGGAGTTTGGACGATATTAGTGCTTCCGCACTGAAACAGACGTCGAAACCATCCCGCTCTTACAGAATTACACTCTTTTAAGTGGTGCCTGTTTTGTCAGACATGTCCAACAGAACAGACACTACTTGTGATTTCATATAAATGTGTGCACTAGCCCCATCATCATGAGTGGTGTGTGTTCTCTTAGACATGTCTGAGAGAACATATACCACTCAAATATATACATTAATGTAAGAGCACGATGGTTCCATAACGTCTGTTTCAGCGCGAATGCACTGATATCGTCCAGACTCCTGCGGGAGCCAATAGTTTGTGAACAGTGGGTTAATGTACCAGGGACACTGCATTGCAACATACTCTAATTTGGAAATTTGAGTTGGTCATGGACCATGTTCAGATGGCTGAAGGTGACCGCTCATGAGAAGCTGTAAATCTGGGTTCAAGTCCCGGTCCGGAACAAATTTCGAACTTACTATTGCACTACCACAATGCCCTGCATATCTGGAAGTCCCGAATTCCCATCCAACTGTGCCCTTTCTTTCACCAATCTGTATTTCCTATAAATGTTTACATCAGCTGTGTCATCACGAGTGGTGCCTCTTCTGTCAGACAGACACCACTCTAATATACAAACAAAGCACTCGTTCTACAATTTGAGTGATATTTCGTAGTAAATAACTTTTTCCTTCCATCCTGATATTATTCTACAGTTAAGATGACAAAAAACACCGTCTTTCGCCTTTCTAAAAATCACGTTTAGCTATGTTGTGTGAATTTGGTGTTTTGCATCGCATATTTTTATTACATGTTGATGCTGTTTAGCAGTTGATTGTAAGGAATATAGGTTGTAAACATTTTTGAGAACCTTAGTTCGACAAGTAAATGGTATTTGAGATCTATCGTTCTAATTGTAGCAATTCATGTCATACTTAACCCCTACTTGGCCCATCGTTATTTCTAAACTGGTGGTGAAAAACGTTGGGTCATAAAAATACACATGATATGTAACCTCATTTATGCATTTAGGTACTGTTGTCGCACTTAAATATTTAATTAGTTGGCGTTACGCCATGAGTATGCCTATATAATTATGTTCACTATGTCTGCTTGTTTGTGTGTATGAGTAATATTTTAGCATGGTCATTTTAAATTTCGATCTTTTACTCCTAACTTTAAATGTCAACTGTCTGTTATTTTCCTTAAGCATAGAAATAGCTTACTAAAGAGTTCACAAAGATGTTTTGGACACCAATCTCACCCATAAGTGTGGAACAACATTGTGATGCTTGATGTCAATATTGCGATACTCAACAAAGACATTGCCTTTTTTGGATTGCAGATTCAGTTTTGAGTATATTTCGGACTTTGAAAGAATATTATAACATTTGGCAAGCATCTTAGATGTGATAAATAATTAATTTGACCCTATGTTGTGTCGTGCTTCATGGTACATCTATCTAACTCAGAACGTTTACTTGTGAAGTCATCTGTCATGAAAAACAGGCAATAGGAGCATAAATCCGCTGTTGAATTTATTTCTAGTTTTTGTTTTGTGAAATAGCACTTAAACCAAAGTTCAAATATATATTGCTAATGTGTTAATTGGACTGTATAAGGAAACTTTGATTTTTAAATCCCTATTTCGAGTACGTTCTGTACTCATTATAATATTCTCTAACTTCCAACGAAATTCACAGATGCGACGGGCAAGTCAATCGAAAACAATTTTTTGCATTCAGTAATGTTGACAATGTTTTTGGAACAATTTTACGTAAGTCACGTATCTTTAACTGTTTGACATATTTTAGATATGAAAATACTGCTACCGTAATTTTTTGACAAATAGTCTGTGCACAACAGAGATGGGACTACTCTGTAATTGACACATTCATTTTAATGGCCGCTAAAATACTTGGCTCCGATTGGAGGGGTTTCAGTTACTTTTAGTGTTACACCTATTACGAGAACATGCAAACGTCAGTATGTGTACACAATTCTACGTAAATATAAGGAAAATAATGCGTATCCTTGTTATTGGCATAATTTTTACAATTGATTTTAATGTGTTTGTTTTCGATGGATCCTTCTTTAAAAGCGATTACCACTAACTGAACATATTTGGTACGGACACAAATGAGTACAGGAACTAAAGTAAATATCACGGAAATAATGGATACACCGGTCAGCCAGAACACTATGACCAGCTACCTGGCAGCCGGTATGTCCACCTTAGGCACCGATAACGGTGACGGCGTGCCATGGTATGGAGACAATGAAGCGTTGACAGGTCACTGGAAGGAGTTGGCACCACACATACACACACAACTCACCTAATTCCCGTAAATCGCGGGGACGGGTTCGATGAGTTCTGACATATCATTCAATCACATCCCACATGTGTTCTATTGGGATTCAGATCTGGCTGGCTGAGACGCCAGCACATCGTTTGTAACCCGCCACTGTGTTCCTCCAACCACTCCATCTCAGTCCTGGTCTCGCGACGTGGTGCATTATCTTGTCCCACTCTTTCCGGGAAACGTAATTCCCACGAAGGGGTATACGTGTTCTGCAACCAGAATGTGGTACACCTCGACCGTCATGATGCCTTGCGCGAACTACACTGGACCCATGCACGCCGGCGAGAATGTTCCCCAGAGCGTAATGAAGCCGCCGCCAGCTTGTCTCAGTGCTGCAGTACAGGTGTCAAGCAGCTGTTCTCCTAGAAGACAAAGATTTCGTGGCCTCCCATCGGCATGATGAAGATGGTATCGGGATTCATCAGACCATGCAACACTCTGACACTGCGCCAACCCCCAGTGCCGAAGCTCAGTTGCCCATTTCAGTCGCAGCTGCCAATGTCGTGGTGTTAACATAGGCACATGCATGGGTCGTCGTGGGGTGCGATGGCTCATCGTTAGGAGTGTTCGGTGCAGTGTGTGTACAGACACACTAGTACACAGCCCAGCATTAAAGTCTGATGTTAGTTCGGCCACAGTTCGCTGCCTGTCCTGTTTTAATACTCTGCCCAGCCTACGACGTCTGGCGGCAGGTTGCTGCCCAACACCACGAAGTCTCGATGTGGTTTCACCTTGGTTTCGCTACGTGTTGATGACACTTTCCACAGCACTCCTCGAACACCTGACAAGTCGTGCAGTTTCATAATCTGCTACGCCTGCCCCATTCAACACACGGACAGCGTGCTCACTGATACTACATGCACCGTGTGTGCGTCTGACCAGCAACCATTCCTCGCCAGGTGACGCTGCTATCGCCTGAACGGGTTAGTAGGTCGAGGGCCATTATGTTCTAGCTGATCAGTGCATGCTTTGGCTTGGTGTCGTTTGAATATTAGACGAGAGATGCGTACATGCAAGCAGTTTTATATAAATCTATAATATCAGGTGACACCATTTTTCACGTAGTTTGCATACTTTACTGTGACTGTCTGCAACGAGAGGGTGGGGCATAATCCACAGTTGTCTAGTTACGTCGTATTGGATTTTATATTGCGTGGAGATATAGAAGGGAGCAGGAAGGTGACGGGATGGAATGGGAAGGGGAACGGAAGGAGAGACATCAGAGAAGGAGGAACATGGTTACGTAATGCTTACAAGTCAGGGTCTAGGTCATAGGCCATTATCCTTCCCCCTAAATGTATGCAACCAAAAGTCAATTTTGGCCCAGAATGTCCATAGCATTGCCGGCCGTCGTGACCGAGCGGTTCTAGGCACTACAATCTGGAACCGCGCGACCGCTACGGTCGCAGGTTCGAATCTTGCCCCGGGCATGGATTTGTGTGATGTCCTTAGGTTACTTAGGTTTATGTAGTTGTAAGTTCTAGGGGACTGATGACCTCAGAAGTTAAGTCCCATAGTGCTCAGAGCCATCAGTCCATAGCATTCCTACTGGAATACAAGGGTGGTCGAAATTCAGAACGACCTACGTGAAGGATGCCTCAAAACTAAAAGCACAAATAAACATTGTGGAGAGTTTCTGCGCATTCTCTCAGAAGACACGAACATACGTTTATGGAGCAGTGGAAGAGATAATGCCGACATGCCTACGTATCGATGGATCCTTCTTTGAATGTGATATGTGATCACCACAAACTAAATACGTTTGGTATGGATACCAGATTAGCAGTGCCAGCCTAGGCTACACGCCCATTGCTTACCTCGAGCGATCTGTCACAGCAATTGTTGTTCTGTAGATATCACACAGCCTCTGTTGCGGGATGAATGTACTGTCAATAACGTGTAATCATTCCACAAGACAACGTTATTGACGCTACTCTTGAAGCAGATGCTCCTATTGTATACATCACTGCTTCACAAGTGTGTACAGACACACTAGTACACAGCCCAGCATTAAAGTCTGATGTTAGTTCGGCCACAGTTCGCTGCCTGTCCTGTTTTAATACTCTGCCCAGCCTACGACGTCTGGCGTCAGGCTGCTGCCCAACACCACGAAGTCTCGATCAAATAAATCGTTACTTCAAATATTTCATTATATTCCACCTGTCAACAGTCATAACGAGAGCTAAAATCAGTTTAACTACTTCGTTTTGTACACTGTGCTTCTGAAAAGTTCGGTGAATGGACTCAGAAAATAAAGGAAAAAAGAGTTACAACCAAACAACAATTACTGGCCTTCAGAGTCATCCCATTAGCTACAACACGTTTGCGAGCCCGGTTGTAAGGCTGTTGGAAACAGTCAGCGTTTTTAGATATTGGCGTCATTACAGGAAACGAAAACTGGTGCGACCGCTACCATCCAGAGACCAACCGGCAGTCAATGGTGATAAGTTCCTATGGGAGCAAACTGCTGAGGTCATCGGTGCCTAGACTTGCAGGCTACTTAATCTAACTGAAAATAACTTACGCTAAGGACAACACACATACCAACGCCCGAGGGAGGACTTGAACCTCCGATGGAGGGAGCAACGCGAACCGTGACAAGGCGCCCGAGTCCGCGAGGCTGCCCCGGGCGGCAACCGGCAGTCATTGGCATGGTGTTCATCTTCTTCCCTCCTCCTTCGGGTGGAGAATCATGACGGATCAAGCCCTTGCTGTCGGAAAAGATGGTGAACGCAATGCTACTGACTGTCGCTCGGTCTCTACATCTGTCTGGTAAGACCAGTAATGATGCGGATTTCCACTCGTGACCACCGTGCTTTCAACATTTCCACTACAAGCGTCCGATGAGCATTTCCAACAGATATACAAGCAATGTCCGAACTGTATTGTAGCTAATCGTGATTAGTTTGGAGGCGAGTAAAGATATTTTCTATATAACTCCTGTTTTCTTTATTTTGTGAGACTATTCACTAATCTTTTCAGACTCACCTTCAATGGAATGTTTCGATATCCATTCCTCTTTCCTGTAGAAATTTCTTACGTATTGACCATTCGGTCTGTGGGAAAACCTTTTGTTTGTCTGATCAAACCGTAAAGTATTGTTTACAATTATGTACTAACTCACGCTATTATAACACTCAAAACAGTTAACTTGTTCCCCAGTTCTAATACAAGTTGGTGCATGCCAATATTTCCCGTAAATAAATATAATTGTTTTGGTGGTTGTTTGCTTTAGTAAATTTGTGCAGAGTGTCACTTCCTAAACACGGAGGCAGGACTCATTAAGGACGTTGCTGCTTGTCAGGGATAAAGCCTGCTAGATGGTTTCATCAACCATCGCGTGTAACAGTGCCATGTCGAAAAATAAGCTTAATGTGGGAGCTACGTCGGCCTAACAAGCGGTACACATTAAATAAATCTGTACGTTAATAGAGTACAGCAACACACATTGTAAACTCACTGCTTAAGACCGGAAACCTCAAGAATTTCATAGATGATTTAATAAAAAAGTTTTTAGTAGCGGTTGTCCAAGAAATGAGAAACACGATAGAGGACCCGTTCGAATCACAAGGATATAGAGTTTGTAATAGGAAACTAGGACAAAGGTAAAATCATCCCCTCGTTTCGATCTTCATCTATGTAGCAGAGTGTCGGTCACGGCTTGCAAAACGTGACGCGTGCACAATGTGCTGCTCGGGTGCAGCCTTTGGCGAGGCTTGGCTCCGTACTACTCGGTACTCTTGGGTGCGCCCGATTCCTCTCGGTATAGCGCGACATTCCGTTTAGCAGTGTGATACGACACTTGGTGTGCCTTATTTTGGTCTGCACGACTTTCTTCACTTCGGCAAAACTGTAGTGTAAGCGCTCTTTACCCCCGCATTTTGTTCGCGACGTAAAAGAAGTTCATAATCACAGTGACTGTTTTCGCAGAAAGAGGCGGTCTAGTGATCTATTGTCGCAGTCCTTTAAAAATGAATGGTAATCACAGACGAGAAGGATGAGAACCCGCAGTGTCTATTATGCAGTCGTATACTCCACGGGTATGGCAAAACTGCTATGAAACGACATTACAAATCCGTGCAGAACAGATTTAAATATTTAATTGACGGCGAAAGAGATAATTATAAATATCTACAGACGATTTGAAAGTGATTCAGATAAAACGTTCCGTTTTCGCATTACGACAACAACTTCACTGTTTCCCGCGTCCCCCGACACGCTTTATACTACACCCTCCACTGCTAGTGCTGCCACCTGCAGTCTGTGAGCGGTTGTACCACGTGGACGTCGGACATAGGAGGTGGTCACTTTACTGTGACTGGAATGTGTATATTGAGTAAGTAATGGTTCTTGTAATAGTAAATGTAAATGTAATGTAAGCAAGTCATAAGGGGCGATCAAAAAGTTTCAGTCTGAGGGCCATGCTACATCATGTAAACAATGTAGTGCGACTCCGATGCATGTACACAGGGTGTTACAAAAAGGTACGGCCAAACTTTCAGGAAACATTCGTCACGCACAAAGAAAGAAAATATGTTATGTGGACATGTGTCCGGAAACGTTTACTTCCCATGTTAGAGCTCATTTTATTACTTCTCTTCAAATCACATTAATCACGGAATCGAAACACACAGCAACAGAACGTACCAGCGTGACTTCAAACACTTTGTTACAGGAAATGTTCAAAATGTCCTCCGTTAGCGAGGATACATGCATCCACCCTCCGTCGCATGGAATCCCTGATGCGCTGATGCAGCCCTGGAGAATGGCGTATTGTATCACAGCCGTCCACAATACGAGCACGAAGAGTCTCTACATTTGGTACCGGGGTTGCGTAGACAAGAACTTTCAAATGCCTCCATAAATGAAAGTCAAGAGGGTTGAGGTCAGGAGAGCGTGGAGGCCATGGAATTGGTCCGCCTCTACCAATCCATCGGTCACCGAATATGTTGTTGAGAAGCGTACGAACACTTCGACTGAAATGTGCAGGAGCTCCATCGTGCATGAACCACATGTTGTGTCGTACTTGTAAAGGCACATGTTCTAGCAGCGCAGGTAGAGTATCCCGTATGAAATCATGATAACGTGCTCCATTGAGCGTAGGAGGAAGAACATGGGGCCCAATCAAGACATCACCAACAATGCCTGCCCAAACGTTCACAGAAAATCTGTGTTGGTGAGGTGATTGCACAACTGCGTGCGGATTCTCGTTAGCCCACACATGTTGATTGTGAAAATTTACAATTTCATCACGTTGGAATGAAGCGTCATCTGTAAAGAGAACATTTGCACTGAAATGAGGATTGACACATTGTTGCATGAACCATTGGCAGAAGTGTACCCGTGGAGGCCAATCAGCTGCTGATAGTGCCTGCACACGCTGTACATGGTACGGAAACAACTGGTTCTCCCGTAGCACTCTCCATACAGTGACGTGGTCAACGTTACCTTCTACAGCAGCAGCTTCTCTGACGCTGACATTGGGGTTATCGTCAACTGCACGAAGAATTGCCTCGTCCATTGCATGTGTCGTTGTCGTTCTAGGTCTTCCACAGTCGCGAGTCATAGGCTGGAATGTTCCGTGCTCCCTAAGACGCCGATCAATTGCTTCGAACGTCTTCCTGTCGGGACACCTTCGTTCTGGAAATCTGTCTCGATACAAACGTACCGCGCCACGGCTATTGCCCCGTGCTAATCCATACATAAAATGAGCATCTGCTAACTCCGCATTTGTAAACATTGCACTGAGTGCAAAACCACGTTCGTGATGAACACTAACCTGTTGATGCTACGTACTGATGTGCTTGATGCTAGTACCGTAGAGCAATGAGTCACATGTCAACACAAGTACCGAAGTCAACATTACCTTCCTTCAATTGGGCCAATTGGCGGTGAATCGAGGAAGTACAGTACATACTGACGAAACTAAAATGAGCACTAACATGGAAATTAAGCGTTTCCGGACACTTTTCCACATAACATATTTTCTTTATTTGTGTATGAGGAATGTTTCCTGAAAGTTTGGCCGTACCTTTTTGTAACACCCTGTATAAGGACCGTCATGCAGGCAAGCGATTAGTGTGTGGAGGAAGAAAGTGAAAAAATGTGATCATCTCTTCCCACTAGAACTCAACACTCGATCCGTGGCTGCTGTCAATTCTCATTTCCGAGCGCTTGTTTTGAATTACACATTAAAAAAAAAAAATGTTCAGATGTGTGTGAAATCTTAGGGGGCTTAACTGCTAAGGTCATCAGTCCCTAAGCTTAACACTACTTAACCTAAATTATCCTAAGGACAAATACACACACCCATGCCCGAGGGAGGACTCGAACCTCCGCCGGGACCAGCCACACAGTCCATAACTGCAGCGCCTTAGACCGATTGGCTAATCCCACGCGGCTTACACATTTTAATTGTAATTACATTTCCCTGATTAGTGTTAATTCAGAAGCGTTTCGACTTTGTTGATGTAGTTGTCTTTCTCTTACTGTACTATGTCGAGATGATTTTTTCATCTCTTCGAAACTACTGCGATCAGCATCCTCGTTGAAAAGTTCATCTACTTAATACTATGTCTATCACCACATTCTCTCTCTACCAGTCCTTAGCGTAACAATTAAATTATTCTTGGATATCTTAGAACATTTCTTACCAGTCTGCCAGTTCGGCCGAATTTCAACATTTATGTGTCGCAGTTTCTGCAAACCCAGAGAAACGTGTTTCATCATTCATTAACATGGTGAACACGCCGTAACACAGCTTACATAAGACAAAGTCGTATTTTTCATTCCGTTTATATTTGAGTACTTGCTACATCGGCGTGAAGTAAAACGGAGGGAGCGACTTCTCTCGGCGATTGTTGCGACGCCGAGCTGCGCGCTCGTAACTAAGAAGCTCCGACTTCCGTTGAGGACGATTTAATCACAGTTTTCAATTCTGCAAACAAGGCATGAAAAAAGTTTGTCCGCGAGGGTGGTGCTGTGTCATACCGGACTGGAGGTGGGAGCTGGGGCCCCCGGACAATCAACATGCAAATGCGGCCCGCGCTGCGCTGCCCCGGTCGCGTGTTTTGACGAAAGTCGCCCCCGGATGACGGCGGAATGTAATGCGCCAGTTTAGGGCTCCGGAGAGGGGCTGGATGTGCCGCCCCCGCCACCCCTAATGATATCGTGCGAGGGAGGGGCGTTATCTGGCCGCATCACCCCCTTCGCCAGCCGACCGAGCAACCGCCATTATTTTTCCTTTCCCTACGGCCGCCGCCGTATTTTATCGGCGATTTCATCCCGCGCTGGCGCTCAGGGGACGGGAGCCGCGCATGCGCCCTGTCGTGTAGGCGGGCGCGGAGGCGGGGGGGGCGGTGGCTGCGGCGGCGCGGGGGTGGCTGCAGATAAGGCGCCGCCGTCGCTGCCTGCTCAATAGGATCCGTGTAGCAGATAAACCGAGTATCGGGATGAGCGAGCGGCTGTGATCTCGCTGTGTTTTGACGCTTTGTTTTATGGAGTCGCACGTCACGAGCAATCCCCGCGGCTGCTCAGGGAGGCGGCACGTCAGACGCAGCCGCGATCTCGCCCCTAGATAGATATCGTGATGGCGGACAATGCCGCTGTCTGCGCCTTGATAGCGACCTGACGATCCCTTTGTACTGCTGTGCCGAGCAGGAATCTCCTTAGAGCCAACTTCAGGCTGACAGGCAGAGAACCCAACCAAACTGACAGATCGTACAAAATGCTAATAAATGCCAAGAAAACTTAGCAGTACAGTACTGTGTTGGTGGAAACGACTGTATTGCAACAACTTCACTTGTCATTGCTGCCGCAAACATGATAATGTGGACTGGTTGTTAATTGCCACGCATCTGACGCGGGTTTTGCCGGTGAACATGTACTCTTCAAGTACAAAGATCTCTCCACTTACGTTGCGACTTGTGTAATTTTGTCCCTTAGTCAAAAGATATCACTTAACTACAGTAGGGATAGCTACACGTAGACTGCTTGGCAGTGAGTAGTGAATTAATTTTTTAGGGATGCCGCGATAGTTTTATTTGTCGCAAGAACTATCCTTGTGGAATGTGCTCCTTTCGTAATCACCAACTATAAAATAATGACACACAACTGAAACAGAATAAAGCACACTCTCGTTCACCGTACGCCACCGCCCATAGACTGTAGCCATCCTCTCGTGTCGTGGAGTCTCTGTTGTCAAAACTAACCAACGTGAGGAAAGGTGGCGCTTCCTTATGAGGGCATGCTCTGGGCAGCTAATGGTAGACGAGAAAACCTATTTCTCAGTCGTTTCACGTGATCGATCAGACAGACGGTGCGTGATCACGACACAGTATGTGTTGCCAAGTTGAGTTTGTCGCACATTGCATGACATTTAAGTTTCCATAACCGCTAAGCTATCAAGTAAGCTATTACGAACAGCATAGTGAAAGCCTTATTGTAGCCAAGACAGAGACGAAGCCCACACCCACAACAAGTAGTCCATGTTTATATGGCAACTAGCTCCACAGATGATGAAGAGATTGCAGAGATATGTGATGAGATAACTGATATTTTCAGATAGTTAAGGGAGACGAAAATTTACTAGTCATAGGAGGCTGGAAATCGGTAGTAGGGAAAGGAACCGAAGAAAAAGTAGTAGGTGAGTATGGACTGGGGGTAAGGAATGAAAGAGGAAGCCGTATGGGAGAATTTTGCACAGAGCATAACTCAATCGCAGCTGACACTTGGTTTAAGAATCATGAAAGAAGGTTTTATGCATGGAAGAGACGTGGAGACACCATAAGGTTTAAGACTGAGTGTATAATGGCAGGACAGAGATTTAGGTACCAGGTTTTAAATTGTAAGACATTTCCAGGGATAGATGTGGATTCTGGCCACAATTTATTGGTTATGAACTGTAGATTAAAATTGAAGAAACTGCTAAAAGATGGGAATTTAAGGATGTGGGACATGGATAAACTGAAAGAACCAGAGGTTGTAGAGAGTTTCAGAGAGAGCATTAGGGAACGATTGACAAGAAAGGGGGAAATAAATACAGCAGAAGAAGACTAGGTAGCTTTGAGAGATGAAATAGTGAAGACAGCAGAGAATCAAATAGGTAAAGAGACGAGGGCTGGTAGAAATCCTTGGGTAACAGAACAGATATTGAAATTAATTGATGAAAGGAGAAAATATAAAAATGCAGTAAATGAAGCAGACAAAAAGGAATAAAAAGTCTAAAAAATGAGATCGACAGGAAGCGCAAAATGACTATGCGGGAAGGGCTAGAGTGTAAGTATGTAGAAGTATATATCACTAGGAGTAAGGTAGATGCCGCCCACAGGAAAATTAAAGAGACCTTCGGAGAAAAGAGAATCAGCTGTAAGAATATCAAGAGCTTAGATGGAAAACCGGTCCTAAGCAAAAAAGGGAAAGCAGAAAGGTGGAGGGGGTGTACAGAGGATCTATATAAGGGCGATGTACTTGCGGGCATTATTATGGAAATTGAAGAGGACTTACAGGAAAATGAGAAGGGAGGTATGGCACCAGGTGCTGACAGGTTTGAAAATTACCGAACTATCAGTTTAATGTCACGGTTGCAAAATACTAACACGAAATCTTTACAGACGATTGGAAAAACTGGTAGAAGCCGACCTCTGGGAAGATCATTTTTGATTCCGTAGAAATGTTGGAACACGCGGGCCATTACTGATCCTACGATTTATCTTAGGAGATATGTTAAGGAAAGGCAGACTTACGTTTACAGGTTTCGTTGACGTAGAGAAAGCTTTTGACAATGTTGACTGGAATACTCTATTTCAAATTCTGAACATGGAAGGGGTAAAACACAGGGAGCGAAAAGCTATTTACAATTTATACAGAAACCAGATGGCAGTTATAAGAGTCGAGGAGCATGAAAGGGAAGCAGTGGTTGGGAAGGGAGTGAGACAGCGTTGTAGCCTGTCCCCAATGTTATTCCATCCGTATACTGAGCAAGTAGTAAAGGAAACATACGAAGGGAGAAGAAATAAAAACTATGAGGTTTGCCGATGACATTGTAATTCTGTCAGACATAGCAAAGGATTTGGAAGAACAGTTGAACGGAATGGACAGTGTCTTGAAAGAAGGATATAAGAAGAATATCAACAAGTGCAAAAAAAGGATAATGAAATGTAGCTGAGTTAAATTAGGTGATTCTGAGGCAATTATATCAGGAAATGAGACACTTAAAGCAGTAGATGAGTTTTGCTATTTGGGTGGCAAAATAACTGATGATTGCCGAAGTACAGAGGATATAAAATGTAGACTGGCGATGGCAAGGAAAGCGTCTTTGAAGTAGAGAAATTTGCTAACATCGAATATAGATTTAAATGTCACGAAGTATTTTCTAAAAAGATTTGTATGGAGTGTAGCCATATGTGGAAGCGAAACTTGAACGACATACAGTTTAGATGAGAAGAGAATAGAAGTTTTTGAAACGTGGTGTTACAGAAGAATGCTGAGGATTAGATGGGTAGATCACGTAACTAATGAGGACCTACTGAACAGAATTGGGGAGAAGAGGAATTTGTAGCACAACCTGACTAGAAGAAAGGATCGGTTGGTAGAACACATTCTGAGGCATTAAGGTTCACCAATTTAGTATTAGGGGGAAGTGTAGAGGGTAAAAATTGTAGTACGAGGCCAAGAGATGACTAAACTAAGCAGATTCAGAAGGATGTAGGTCCAGTAGTTACTCGGAGATGAAGAAGCTTGCACCGGATAGAGTGTCACGGAGAGCTGCTCCAAATCAATCTTTCGACTCAAAACCACAACAACAACAACATACCACATTATTAACTGTCTCACAAAAAACCAGCTTCATGTTTTCGAATTGGCCGCCCTCAGCGTGATTCCAACTAGCAAAAAACTTAACAAAACCATCTACATCATGTACGGCCAAGAACTCTGCTCGCATGTGGTGTTCGTGAGCGTGCGCCATTCTCTCCCGTCCGAGTGCACACTTCTCCCTCTTACTCGCCTTGCTGTTCTAGGGAGAAGAGGAGGAAGCGGGGGTAGAAATGACAAAGCCCCACATGTGGCGTGCAGCTTCCTTTGTATTTCTCAACAACATACATCACAAACAAACAAAAGTAATTTTTATTATTGTTAAATTCTTTTTGGCCTGCTACTGTTTTAATGAAATTTATATCTGGTACAAACTACCAGAATACGTACTGAAGCTGATACTTGACAAATTTCCGTCACTCAAGTTGCCACGTAATCGTGATCCATTTAGTTTCATAATCGAGTAAAGCGTCGCACGCACATATGTTGATCGAAACAATATTACCACGATGTTATGGAGGAGAACAACTCTTGATCAACTCTTGGCAGCAGCGCGGCCCAGGGCGTCTTGTAACGGTCCACTCGGGTCACCCCCCCCCCCCCCCCCCTTGGAGGTTCAAATCATGCCTCGGGCATGGGTGTGTGTGTCGTTCTTAGCGTATGTTAGTTTACAGTTTACGTTAGTTTAAGTAGTGTGTAACTTAGTGACCAATGACCTCAGCAGTTTGGTCCCATAAGACCTTACCACAAATTTCCAATTTTAAAACTCTTGGTTAGTTTTAACGCAAAGGAATTGGTCTTTTCAACGTGAATTACGCTCCAGATCGACCAGTTACATCTGCAGATACAGAGTGTCGCTTTCAACCGAAATGGCAACCGGTCTCAAAAACAGCTCAAGTCAAGATTTGCGGTGTCCTCAAACGTTTAGAAAACTATTCTGCCCCTCACGTCTGAAAAGTCATGATTATTGGCTTTCTGGACGAGGGTGGAAGCATTTCCGAAACAGTTAAGTGCGTAAAATGTTCACTTGCCGCTGTAGTTAAAGCACACTGTGCACGGCAAGCTAGCGCTGTCCAGAACCTGCACCGAGCCAGCTGTGGTGCAAAACTGCCATAGATGACAGGCTGCGGAAGTGTGTGGTGCGTGCGAGCAACAGGCGTGCAAATGTTGAGCACCTAATCGCCCTGGTCAACGAGTGGCTATCAACAGCGACTCGGCAACGACCGTTCATCGAACGTTGCTACGTACGAGCCTCCGCCCCAGGCATCTGATTCATGCACCCATACTGTCTGCTGCTCATTGGCGACGAAGACTCGAATTTGTACGCCATAACCTCAACTGGGTGTCCATTGGCATGTACGGCGTGAAGCGTCTCAAACCAAATACGCTGCAACCAGGAGGGAGCGCTATGCTCTGGGGAATGTTGTCGTTGCATTCCCTGGATAATGTCATTCTGGGTGGCACAATGGGTAAACACAAGTATGCTTGGGGGCTATATCCACCCTACGTGGAGTTTGTTCTTCCTCGGCACGATGGCATCTACCAGCAGTATAATGCAATGTGTCACACAGCTCGCAGTATACGTGCGACGTTAGACGAACACCAGGACGGATTTACCATACTGCCTTGACCACCAGACACCACGGATTTAAACCCAATCAAGAATCCGTGGAACCACCTCGATCTGGCTGTTCCGCGTTGTGTATTCTCAGCCGTGAAATCTAGAGTAGCTGGCCACAGCACTGGACCGGCATGGCTCTACATCCCTGATGGTACCTTCCAGAACCTCACTGACTCTTATCCTGCACGTCCCGCACTGCAAAAGGTGGCTGTTCAGGCTTCTGGCGAGTTGTCACATTAATGTAAGTGGACAGTGTAAAACCAAACTGTACTCTTCCAACAACCTGAAGATCCTCTGTAGACAAAAGGGCGAATGACCAGTAGGTGAAATACCGTAACTTCAGCCTGTTAGTTAGTTAGCAGAATATATCTTTCTTTTATTGCTTGCGCAATATATCGTGATGACATCGAACGACTCCATGGTTAGACCACTTAATGAAATAGATCTGCGTACGTGAAACATACTGACCACCTACGAAAGCATCTATTTTTAAGACAATGAAGAAGCAACATTTAATATATACAAAGAGATAATGTAATTTTGTCATATGTTCACATGATTGGAGACCGTGGCTGTTATTTGAAGACAAATATTGATGGTGTTGAGACAGCAACCAGCCACAAATTTATTTTCAGTTCCTTTGTTCAAAAGGTACCGTTACCGGTTTCGAATCATTACGATTCATCTTCAGACGGTTTTCATGGTTTTATTAGAACATGTGGTGCCCGTTTTTTTACAGATTAATTGTCCTAAAATATAAATAATGCATAATTATAAGCACGCCACACAGGTGGTTGCGTTAAAAAATGGCTCTGAGCACTATGCGACTTAACTCCTGAGGTCATCAGTCACCTAGAACTTAGAACTAATTAAACCTAACTAACCTAAGGACATCACACGCATCCATGCCCGAGGCAGGATTCGAACCTGCGACCGGAGGGGTCGCTCGGCTCCAGACTGTAGCGCCTAGAACCGCACGGCCACTCCGGCCGGCGGTTGCGTTAAAGATTTGCACTGGATGTGACTTACGTGAAATGTCGGTTTGGAGTGTTTGTTTTCATAGTTTTCGTCCAACAAATGTGAATACATTCCCACTGCATTCTTATCGTTGCACACGTAAATTAATCTGTAAAAAACCGCACCACATGTTCTAATGAAAGCATGGAAACGGTCTGAAGATAAATCGTAATGATTCTAAACCGGTAATAGTACCTTTTGAATAAAGGAACTGAAAATAAATTTGTGGCTGGTTGCTGTCTCAACACTATCAACATTTGTAAACAGATAATATATTAAACACATTTGAAAAGCAAGTATTTTGATGTTTTGGTACTAAATATGCAACAACCGCGTAAATAAGATTCCAGTAAAAGAGTAAATTCTTTGGTTTGTTTTCAATGTTAATTTTACTACCACGTCGAGGACTCCATTTTCAGTTTCAGTCAGGAATTTTCGTTGGTGGGAGGACTGGAGCGGGGTGCACTTCAGCCTTATGAGGCTAGTTTACTTCCATGAAAACGCACCATATCAGAGCAAAATGGCTCCACACGACAAAAGATGACAGAGCGATCGGTTGGAACTGCATGTTCTGAGTTTTTCTTTACTTATACATTCTAAACCGTAACAGGTTGTTTCAAACATAGTCTAAGGAGCGTGAAAACATCTAATCAAAACTTAATAGGTCTTGCGACTTTACACTTGGTCATCACATCTGTCTTGTGTTGCTCCAGAAGCAACAAATGCCGTCCTATCATCAAACGTACAGTTGTCTGATACGTATTGATTTACGTCGGTGGGTACCTGCGCTGATAGTTTGCGTGTGTATGTGTCCGGTACCAGCATATTCAACGAAATTATTTGCTGTTTTCCTAGAGTTATCAATGTTTGTTTTGTCGTGCTTGGTGGCATTGTGGTAAAGTACGAGCCTGGGAAGCGTGAGGTTTCGGGATTGAAACTCGGTTAGACCTCGGAATTTCTCTATCTTCACGTTGGCCTTCACCTCTAAATTATTTGAGTATGTGCCAGGAACGAATAATGGTTCCCAATACACGTTGAACTATATGTTGCATTTGCCCGGCAGAGCTGCGACACGCAAGTCGCACGAAAATACATCGTACCGAAAGAACTTGCAAACAGTGTTACGGGACTCCTTGCCAATCATCCCATACGAATTTACTTTCCTTTTGCTGTTTAAACTGACTAATTTATGGAAGCTATATCGTGTCTTGTGGTTCCAGTCACTTTGACTATGACTGGATACATTGCATTATAGAAAAAAAAAAAAAACACTTGAGGAAAAAATGCCTGTAACCTGAAGAAATGATGCGAAAAACATTAACTATTTCTCATATAGTGTTTCTATGAAACATACCGATGCTGATGGAGCATTATTTGTTGATAGAACACATCTATCGAGGTCTATACCAGACTGATGCTGCCTACTGGAAGCGAATAATGGATCTGTTGCTGAGTAACAGTATCGTTAGTTATGCTGTCACAGCTGGAGTCATTTCTAGTCAACAGGTAGGTCTAGAACGAAGCAGTGCACGTTACGCAGTGAAAACACCTTCGCAGTTACTGGAAAGTGAGACCTTATCCCAAAGTGTCATACTGCAAATTTCTTACTGGGCACGGGTATTTTGGTAAGTAACACTTTCATTACAAAATGTAGATTCATCATACAAGTCTTTCGAACCGCCACATCGTCGGAAGTCACTTATCGCTCCATATCACATATTTTCTTTGTTACAGAATCCTGTAGAATCATTTTTGTACAAATGTAGGCTCAAAATGGCTCTGAGCACTATGGGACTCAACATCTTAGGTCATAAGTCCCCTAGAACTTAGAACTACTTAAACCTAACTAACGTAAGGACATCACACACACCCATGCCCGAGGCAGAATTCGAACCTGCGACCGTAGCAGTCCCGCGGTTCCGGACTGCAGCGCCAAAACCGCTAGACCACCGCGGCCGGCTACAAATGTAGGAAACTGCGAGCTTCGTGACACAAAGAGAGCTGCTTAGTGTGACTCAAACATGTGTAAATAAGAGATATGAGTACTCCCACGTGCAATCAAAAATCTACAGTCGTTATTCTTATCGCCGGCCGGTGTGGCGCTTCAGTCCGGAACCGCGAGACTGCTATGATCGCAGGTTCGAATCCTGCCTCGGGCATCGATGTGTGTGATGTCCTTACGTTAGTTAGGTTTAAGTTATTCTAGTTTCTAGGGGACTTATGACCTCATATGTTAAGTCCTATAGTGCTCAGAGCCGTTTGAACCATTTTTGAATTCTTACCGAAGAGTCACACTTTTATTTCATCACATTTAGAGGGTCTTGGCGATTGGTGATTAACATGTGAGGGGGAGTTCAATAAGTAATGCAACACCTTTTTTTCTGTAAGCACATTGGTTTTATTCAGGTTTTCAAGACACCAAATTATTCCCCACTCTTTCGGCTGCAAAACTCTATTTTTAACTTAATCTCCGTTCAATGCGGCGGCCTTACGCCCGCTTTGTAGGAGGGTCTGTATCACCACATGCTACCACTCTACTGGTCGACATAAGAGCTGGATAAATAAGCTCCCCATTAGCCACCTAGTGCTTCCTGTGGAGTGCATCCTTCATTGGGTTAAACAGATGGAAGTCCGGCTGTATGGGTTGTAGCGGGACGAGGAAGGATAATCCAATGAAGTACTGTGAGCTCCTATTGGGTGCACAGACTTTTGTGAGGCCTTGTGCTGTCATGAAGAAGGACAAGTTGGTATGCATTTGTAGCGACGAACACGCTGATGTTGTTTCTTCAATTTCCTGAGGGAAGTACAACGCACTTGTTCGTTGCTCGGTCCACCATGGGCGAGGAAACCAAACCGAATAACCTGTTTAGAGACCCAGAAGATCGTCGCAAGAGATGTGGTGTGGAGCCTCTCCATGGATTGCCGTTTTGCTTCCGGTTCGAAATGATGAACCTATGTTTTATCGCCTGCGACGATGTTCGACAAAAGTTGTCACTATCAGCCTCGTAACGCGCAAGCAATTCTGCACAGATGATCCTTTGTTTCTCTTTACAGTCTTCTGTTGGATCTCGAGGAACTCACTGGGCACACACTTTTGAGTACTGCAACTGGGCCGGCCGCTGTGACCGAGCGATTCTAGGCGCTGCAGTCTGGAACAGCGGCACCACTACGGTCGCAGGTTCGAATCCGGCCTCGAGCATGGATGTGTGTGCCGTCCTTAGGTTGGTCAGGTTGAAGTAATTCTAAGTTCTAGAGGACTGAATACCTCAGATGTTAAGTCCCATAGAGCTCAGAGCCATTTGAACCATTTGAACTGCAACTGGTGGACGAATATGTCAGCACTACCAACAGAGAAGTACAACTGTGCACCGAGGTGTTTGATTGCGAGCTCTCGATCATCTCGAATGAGAGTGTCGTCTGGTTCCAACACTGCAGGAGTCACAGCTGTGTGCAGCCGGCTGGCACGCTGGAGATCGGACTGGTTTGCGCGACCTTGTTGCGATGGTAACGGACGCCTCGGCCAACGACTCGTCGTGCATTTGTTCACTACCAGGTCTCCGTAGACATTCTGCAGTCGCCTATGAATATTTGCGATGCTCTGGTTTTCCGCCAAAAGAAACTCAATGACAACTCTCTGCTTGGAACGCATCTCCATTACAAACGCCATTTTGAAGGCTACGTATAGTGAGGCTACCGACCGGAACTTCATGAAACGTGATTTCCCACAGCAAAATCCATTTTTTTTAACGTAAATCATCTGAGAAAAAAACTCGCTCCATTACTAATTGAACGACAAAGTATTTGGGTACATTAAAGGAAGAATCTTGTTTCCCTCAAGGGGATACTACAGTTACTGGATGCTATGTAGCTTATAACAGAGACAGAACGGTATTTGTTCAGCAACACAACGCACGTGTGTGTCTGGAAATACCGTGGAATTACTGAAATAAAGTGAGAAGTGAAAATATTATGACCGCCTACTTAATATCATTTTGGGACCTCTTTAGCACGCAATAAAGCACTGCTTCTACGTGACATAATTTCCACAAGTCCTTCGTGGCATTCAAGACATTTGTGGCACCAGATGCCTGAGCGGGGGTTACGCAATTCCTGCAAATTACGGGACGGTAGTTTGCGGGCATGCAGCAGGGTTCCGGTAACGTCCCAGCTGTGTATCAGCGGATCCAGATTTGGCTAATTATATTTCCAAGACATCAACGTCAGGTCACTATCATTGTTCTCGAAACACTGTAGCCGTGTTCTGACTTTGTGTCAAGAACGGTTATCATCCAGGAAGATGCCAACGCCCTGGGGAAAAAAATCAAGTAAGAAGGGTGGTCAGCCCACAGATGTCATGGTACCTTTGTTTTGTGCCACAATCTAATGGAAACCCGGATAAACGTCCGCCTGATAAAATATTATCCTCAACAACCTTCGTCCGTTGCGCATTACTTGTTTCCAGCTGCTGTTCACCTAGACAACGGTGTTTCCGAATCCGACCATTGACCTGGTCTAAAACAAGAAAATAAAAGAAAGACGTGATTCATCCGTTTCCATTTACCCGCAGTCCAACTACGATGGTCCCATGACGATTGTAGTCATAGTTGGAGATATCGTTCGGTCAAAATGCGAACACGCAGGGGTCGTCTGCTTGTGCTGCACACGTTCGACATATGCTATAAACGGAGCACTCCAAAACACTTGTGCCCGCGCCAACAATTTACTCTCTTGTCAAATCTGCCAAAGAGCCCGACGCCTCTGATCTCCACATTGTGTGTCGAGTTGTGGATGTCCAACATCGTTTCGTGTACACTTGAGTAGGAATGGAAAACACATACTAGGCCAAATATGCATAGCGGTCATTCCTCGGACTGTATCAGGTGGAAGCAGATTCGATATCCCTGTATTTAGAGAAAGCATTTGGCGTGGTGCCTCACTGTAGAGTCTTGACGGAGGTCCGACCTTACAGTTTAAGTTCACAGATATATGAGTGACTCGAAAACTTCTTAAATCCTTGTACGTATCACGTGACCCCCGACGGCGTACCTTCTTCAGAAACAAGGGCATATTCAGCAGTGACCCGGAGAAGTGTGACAGGGTTGCTTTTATTCTCTGTATACATAAATGACCTGACGGACAGGGTGAACAGCAAGTTACAGCTGTTTGATGACAATGATGTGGTGAACGGTAAAGTGTCGTCGCTGAGTGTCTCTAGGAATATACAAGATGAATTGGACAAAATTTCTAGTTCGTTAAATGAGTGGCAGCTTATTTTAAATGTAAAAAAACTATAAGTTAATGCAGATGAGTAGGAAGTACATTCCTGTAATTTATGAATGGTTGCGTGGAACTTCGATTAAATACCTAAGCGTAACGTTACAAAAGGATACGAAATGGAATGAACAAGTCAGGTTGGTTGTGAGACCTTCGTATTATTGGGAGAATTTTGGAAAAGTGTAGCTCATCCGTAAATAAGAGTTTAGAGCGCTAGTGCGACCCATTCTTGAGTGCTGTTCAAGTGTATGGGATCGCAACCAGGTTGGATTAAAAGAAGACATCGAAGGAGTTCAGAGGCGTGTTACCTAGACGTGTTACCGGTAGGTTCGCTCAGCACACAAGTACTTTGGAAATTATTCCTGAACGTAAATGGGAATCCCAGGAGAGAAGATAATGCTCTTTCCCCAAGGCACTATTTCACAAATTTAGGGAACCGGCATTTGAAACCTCTTTCAGAACGATTCTACTGTTGCCGACGAACATTTTGCATAAGGTCCATGAAGATAATATGGGAGAAATTAGGGTTCGTTCGGAGGGTTTTAGACAGTAGTTTTCCCCCGTTCTATGTGCGGGTGGAACATGAAAGGAAATGGTTATTAGTTGTATAAGGTCCCTCTGCCACGCACGGTACGGGAATCTGGAA
Organism: Schistocerca serialis cubense; assembly: GCF_023864345.2. Classification (NCBI taxonomy): domain Eukaryota; kingdom Metazoa; phylum Arthropoda; class Insecta; order Orthoptera; family Acrididae; genus Schistocerca; species Schistocerca serialis. The sequence continues at coordinate 516,475,109 of NC_064638.1, forward strand.
AATATACTTGATATACTTGTAGATGTAGAGGCCATGCTCCCTTCCCAACCCTCACTTCTTTCTACGAAGTCATCCTGCCCTTCCCGTTTGCTACACTTCTCGCCTTATGTTGAAAAAAGAGCAGTCAGAGAACTTCTAAGCCAACATATCGAATTTAGATCTCCCAGTTCAGCCCAGTATTCTACTAGCCATTGAAAAGAAAATGTCTAATCACAGCCCAGTATTTAACCAGCCATTAAAACAAAACAGCCAATCAGTATGTAGCCCAATCGTGGCCATGTCCAAAAGTATCCGAATGACTGAAAGTCTGTGCCAAGTTCACCACCTAAACAACGCGTATTACTTATTAAAAACATGCATAAAATGTATAGAACACAAATGTAAATTGTTTTGTAGGTTAAGGAATATCAAGAGCTACCCAAATAATTTCAGAGTTAACTTGCGATGCAGGAAAGAGAATTAAATATTCCGCAAAGGAAAAAACGTCCACATACATACACACAAACACAAAAAAAATCCACACAGGACGACAGGCACAGATCACATGACAAAATACTGAGATATATAGGTCACTGTGTAATGAAACATTATATTGATAGAACACATGAAGATTCCAAATTCAGTTTCACACTAAAATAGTTTACATTCCCAGTTCACATCTTTTCTATATCTACAACATACAGGTTACAGTTTCAGATCACATCTTTTCTATGTCTATACCATTTAGGTTACATTATATATAAAATCTTGAGTGTTTCGAGTTCTATGTTTACAGCTTATGATTACAACTTCAGTTCACAAAACATTTACAAAAAACAGATTAAATTTCCGGTTCCCGTTTTATCTATGCCTCTAACATATAGCATACATTACTAGTTTTCATCTAATAACAATACGTTACAACTACAGTGGCCTGCTGCTAAATCAAATGTTGTGTACACAGCAATGACCCCACTCACTTTAACGTCAAGTATTAGAGGCTTATCACATTTAGCGGAAGTACTAATTTGCGTTGCGTTTTAGATCGATTTACATATTGCGCAGACGATTTTTCAGTATCATTAAACACACGATTCCAGTAACCATCAATGCTGAGCTCTTTTGCTGTTGTGTGCTTCACACATTTCACTCTACGTATTGCGTTTTGTGCCTCAGATTGGAGAGCGGACAGTTTTGTTGACAGCTCTATAAATTCTGTAATAATTTCTGCTGATAATTTCTCTTTCATCAAATCCGCTTTCTTCTTATTGAAACGTGGGATGTTATAAAAATAAATAGACCGAAGTGTCGAACCACCTTTGCACGTAACTTTTAATAACATCATAAATATTTGAAGTAGTTACACGATATATTAAGCTATCTTTGTCCGTGTGACGCATTTTAACATTTTTTACGCCAATTTCCTCATCATATGCCCATCTTCGAAATTTATAAGCAACTCGTACTTGGAAGTATCTAAAACAGCCTTTCTATCAGCTATAAATTTATCAAAAGTAATGTCAAGACTGCTTACTTCAACAGCAAGCAAATTTTCATTTATATCGCACTGCGCTTAAATTCTGTTTTGCAATCAAAACGGCACATCTGTATCTCCCTTCCCAACTTGTTACTAGCTTCACATCTTCTGTTTTTTTTTGTTTTTTTTATGTAGATCTTGCACAGTTTTGACAAAACACTGTCATTCATAAGTTCGAAGAAATTATTTTCAAAGAACTCTTTTGCATTTGTACGTTCCTCAGAATTACTATCGACTCATGGTTTAAACCAGGGAACTTGCCAGAAGAACAAAATCTGTTGAATTTTGCTTAGAATACCGTTACTGTTCTGAAACTGCTTTAAATTTATGTGATGAATCGCAGCATTTCCCTTATAATATAATGTGTAAATCAGCGTCTTTGTATTCCTGGTTTGTTAAAGCTAGATGGCGATACAGTTTTCTCTGGATATATTGCCAGACCAGAGTGCAGTTTATGTATAGTTTTCGGACAGTCAAAGTCTACTTCTAAAATGTAAACTATGTCTGAATCCTCTGGTATTCCAATTACATCAAACCCATCCGCAGACATCTATGCTAAATCGTAGAGTGGTGGGTGTTGAATCATGGCCCGGCTGTGTAGACTGTTAATATCGAGGCATTTAACATACCAGAGAACCTAGGAACGTTTTGCAATTCCTAATTAAGTATGGGATTTCGATATACATTTTCATCTGGGGTATCCCTGAGAATTGTGTCAGGACGCAAATTTCGGCTCCTGGTTGGGACTTTGATCACTTTGAAGGTATGGAACTTGAAATTTCAATTAATAATATAGAATATGAATGAAAAAGATCTTGAAAAGCTCTTTACCGAACTAGTTCAAATTTTGCATGATATATATAAACATTCTGACGAACATAGGCTACATAATTTTTAAACAACCTTGTACTTGTTTTGTGTTAAACTGACTGCGAAAAATAAAATGTTGTGCTGTGCTGTGAAAATGTTTTGTTTCGTTGGCACATTCAGTTTTAACCAGGATAGAAGAGTATTTAAGCCACTGGATACATTCATTGTCCCATACATATTGGTTTTCCATGTACACGGTTTAAAAAAGAAATTGCATGAAGAACAGTTTGCTGTTGGTTTTAATAGAAAACTTGCATATTAGGAAATCTGTATTTATGGCTTATCCTTTATGTTTAGAATACTACTATGCAATCAGAATCATCCAGAAATTTTGTAATGCTACCCGTCTACACATTAAGATTACGCAAAATAATGTTACTGAAACTACTACCGTCACAGATACTACTATCGTCACAGATCCAGCAGGTAAAGGGGGGGGGGGGGGAATTTCCTTCATACTCTGCATACCAATCATCCCAACCAGTTTACCTATTCAGTTTAATTTTTCAGTTTAAAACCGACTGCAAGAAAGAAAACGAAACCACACATTTTCACAGCACGGCATCTTCTTTCTCGAAATCGATTTTGACAGAAAACATGTACATTATTGTGTCTGCATTTTGAGCACGGAAATTTTGAAACACATCTGCCAGAAGTATAACGTTGGTTTTAAAGTAAATGCCAGGATAATTTCCTCGTGTCTTACATTCAAATAAACTCCACCCGTGGAACGCTCTTGGATATTCCATTTCTTTGACTGTTGGTTCACCACTCAGCAAACTGTTGAATACTTCAATTTGCAGCAATTGTCCTTCCTACAAAATGGTTTCGTCAGTTACACACAATCATGGAATGATGCCTTCATTACTGATTTTGAGCGCTACGTGGCGCCTTCAGCCATATGTTCGGATTTTCCAGGAGAGGTGCACTTAGTGTGGCAGTTGTGGCATTGGTATCTGGTGATCAGTAAAACACTGGCTACTGGAACGCAGTGCGGGTGGGGTCTGGCCGCTGAGTCTTCACCTGCATTACGTGAATCCTGTCTGAGTAGGGGTGAGAATGAGTGACGGGAGCGGAGGGCAGCACGTGGGTTGAGTAGCGAACACTTGTGATGGGTCTTACAGGGTGGCTGACGATCTGAAAAACTGTTTAAAAGCTCTGATGACAGGGAAAGAATTTTTCAGTTTAGGGAGATCCATATGCAGTCCTTCACCAGGAGATAAGAGAATCTTGTCCTGGACCAAAGAAGCTGCACATGACTGCGTAGACGGAGGATTACAACACTGGAAATGTCAGTCGTGAGATAAGCCCTGAAAGTGAGTCTTCCTTTCGCAGGGAGATCGTCCGTCAAATTGATGGCCAATGAAGAACTTGCGGCAGGCTACTGCCAAATCCACCTTGCTGTATAGCATTCTGTCAAACTGCATTTCAACCTATCATAGGGCAGAGTGTGTGATTCCACTTCCAGTATAATGATGTACGCCGAATTCACATGTCTCAGGAACATCCACTGTGTGAGGAAATACATCCTTTCTTTTTTAACTTATTTAATTTTAAATAGTGAGACATTTTTCTACGTAGCGCACCACAAGGATGAAGGAACATCAAATGTACATCGTAACTGATTAGAGTTTGAAACGCCGGCCGGGGTGGCCGTGCGGTTCTAGGCGCTACAGTCTGGAACCGCAGGACTGCTACGGTCGCAGGTTAGAATCCTGCCTGGGGCATGGATGTGTGTGTTGTCCTTATGTTAGTTAGGTTTAAGTAGTTCTAAGTTCTAGGGGACTGGTGACCTCAGAAGTTAAGTCCCATAGTGCTCAGAGCCACTTGAACCATTTTTAGAGTTTGAAACACAACAGGTAAAGAAAAATTAGGCCTGTGGTAATGATATCTGCGTTTCATAACAGATTGCTTAAAATATTCCTTGCATATGTGATAGATTTCGGTTGTTCGAAACGCTTCTTCCTCTTCTGCGCATTTGCAGCAAGTAACTTGCTATGCATTCTACAAACAGATACAGCACGTTGATAAATCACTCTATGCAGTCAACACCTCGGCACATCTGAAACTCTGAATATTCAATACTGCAACTCCAGTGTACGTGGAATATAATACTACACAGTGTGTGAAAGAATTTCATTACTAACGCTCAGCTGCAGCGTGCATGCGATGTCTTTATATGTGGACTACTGTAGCTCTGACTGTTTGTTATACAAGTCAAATTTTACTAACTGTTTCTATACTTCGCCATGATACTACGCAGCTAGCTTCTCTCTAGAAAGAAAATAGTACAAACAGCACTCAAATGCTTCAGCTGAATGTTTATAGCCAGTAATGCTAATGCAAGTTAACCTCGAAAGATCTTCTGTGTATCAGAAATGGGAAAGCTCTGTGTTTTCGACAAGCAGGATTAGCAGTTTTACAGTTTTCCCACGATTACGATTTTTCAATACATATAATGGACCACTTGCCTCCTCCACTCATTTTCAGTGTGCTGAATACCGTACACATTTTCCTCATATACTTCCACATTTCTCAGTTCAGCAGGAAATTAAACGTTTGCAAATTTTAATGCATCTTAAGAAGGAAGATATGCAGAGATGTGACTCACACTGTTATTTTATTGGTACGAACCAACTGCAATTCACAACATGACGCCACGTCATCGTTCTTTAAATCAACTTTTATCACAGTACATTTCTTTGCTATCGCGTTTGGCAATTTTCTGTGCATTCCCATATAAAATTCATTACTTATATTCATATTAATACAAAGTTTCGCAATTTCTTTTAATGCCCAACCGGAATTCTGAAAATGGGAAGTTTCCAATATTCTAAAAGTTGTTCTGTAAAATTGGTTGAGTACCATTCACTAAAGAGATGCGTTTTTTGTGTTCATATACAGTTCCCTAACCTTATCTTACCTGAGAACTTGAAGTTTACAGACAGTGAGACATTTCTCTTAACTAGCCGATTGAGCTCCAGCACTCTGCTTTTAAAAAAGTCACGATGGTACACTGTGAGAAGAGGATGTACTGCTGTACACATGCAAGAAAGGCAAACATGGAAGATCCTGTTTCTGCTTGTGAACGTTGCAGGTAGTAGAATCGAATCAGTTGTCATGTCTTACTCCCTCCATTTCCGTAATACTCGTGCATTCATAGCGCTCAGATACATGAAATCTCCTACGCTTTCCTGGAATTCTCTGAGATTTGCCATTCGTTTTGATTTACGCGTTCCTTCCATTCCCAGCATTACACCTGCATATATTATTGAAGTGACTGCGTCACCACTAATACTTTATTGATTGCTTTTCTGCTCTTAACCGTAAGTTTGTTTCGTGACTTCTTAGGTATCAACCACTCATCAGAGTAATTCAGTCTGTTTGAACTAACTGTATGTGGAGTTTCCCACCCATGAACCATCAACCTTGCCGTTGGTGGAGCGGCTTGCGTGCCTCAGCGATACAGATAGCCGTGTCGCAGGTGCAACCACAACAGTGTGGTATCTGTTGAGAGGCCAGACAAACGTGCATTTTCTGAAGAGGAGCGGCAGGCTTTTCAGTAGTTGCAAGAGCAGCAGTCTGGATGACTGATCTGGTCTTGTAAGATTTACCAAAACGGCCTTGCTGCGCTGGTACTGCGAACGGCTGAAAGCACGGGAAAACAATAGCCGTAATTTCTCCGGAGGGCATGCAGTTATAATGTATGGTTAAATGATGTTGGCACATGTTGGATAAAACGTTCTGGAGGTAAAATAGTCCCCCATTCGGACTCCGGGCGGAAACTACTCAGGAGGACGTCGTCATCTAAAGAAATGTAACTGGCATTCTAAAGGTATGAATGTGGAATGTTAGATACCTTAATCGGGTGGGTAGGTTAGAAAATTTAAAAGGGTGAATGGATAGGTTGATGTCATATATGATCGTAATTGGTGAAGTTCGGTGGCAGCAAGTACGGACTTCTCGTCAGTTGTATCAGTTGTATATAGGGTTTTAAATACAAAATCAGATAGCAGTAACGCAGGAGTGTATTTGATAATATATAAGAAGATAGGAAAGCTGGTAAGCTACTATGAACAACATAAACAACGCATCATCGTAGACAAGTTAGACACAAAGCCCACACCCACACCGGTAGTACAAGTTTGTGTGCCAATTAGCTCCGCAGATGATGACGAGGTTGAAGAAATGTATGAGATAAAAGAAATTATTTAGTTAAGGGAAACGAAAATTTAATTGTAATGGGGGACTGAAATTCGATAACAGGAAAATAATGAGAAGGAAAACATCAGATGAATACAAACTGGGAGAAGGGATAAAAGAGGAAGCCGCCTTGTAGAATTTTGTACAGAGCATAATTTAATCCTTGTTAACACTATGTTTAAGACTCATGAAAGAACGCTGTATGCATCAAGGGACATGAAGATGCCAGAGGATTTCAGGTTGACTATGTAATGGTAAAACGGAGATTTCGGATCCAAGTTTTAAATCGTGTCACAGTTTTAGCGGCAGATGTGAACTCTGACCAAAACTTATTGGTTATGAACTGTAGAGTATAACTAAATAAATTGGAAAAATGTAGGAAATTAAGCAGGTGGGACCCGGATAATTTGAAATAATCAGAGGCTGTAGAGAGTTATAGAAGGACCATTAGGGAACGATTAACTGAAACAGGGGAAAGGAATGCAGCAGAAGATGAATGGCAGCTTTGAGAGATGAAATAGTGAAGGCAGCTAAGGATCAAGTAGGGAAAAAGGAAAGGCCTAGTAGAAATCCTCAAGTGACACAAAAGATACTGAAATTAATGGATGAAAGAATAAGTACAAAAATGCATCAAATAAAGCAGACGAGAGGGAATAGAAACGTCTAAAAAATGAGATTGACAGGAAGTGCAAAGTGGCAGATAGAAAACAAGTCCTTAGCAAAGAAGGGAAAGCTGAAAGGTAGAAGGAGTGTATATTGGGTCTCTACGAGGGAGCTGAACTTGAGAGCAACATTGCAGAAGTGGAAGAGGACATATCTGAAGATGAGATGTGAGACATGATACTGCTTGAAGAATTTGACACTCCACTGAAAGACTTAGTTCGAAACAAGGCCCCAGGAGAAGACGACATTCCGTCAGACCAACTGATAGCCTTGGGGGAGTCACCCATGACAAAACTCTACCATCTGGTGTACAGGATATATGAGACAGACCAGATACCCTCAGAGTTGAAGAAGAATATAATCATTGCAATTCTAAAGAAAGTTGGGGCTGGTAGACGTCAATATTATTGAATTATCAGTTTCATAAGTCATGGTTGAAAATACTAACACGAATTGCTTACAGAAGAATGGAAAAGGTGGTAGAAGCCGATATCGTGGAAGATCAGTTTCGATTCCGGAGAAATGGCGGCACATGCGAGACAACAGCGACGCTACGACTCATCTTAGAATATAGGAAGGAATGGCAAACTAACGTTTCTAGCATTTGTAGACTTAGAGATAATTAGGACAAAGATGAACGAAATTCTGAAGGTATCAGGGATAAAATAAAGCGAACGAAATGCTATTTAGAACTTGCAAAAATACTAGGCAGCAGTTATAAGAGTCGAGGGGCATGAGAGGGAAGCAGTGGGTGAGAAGAGAGTGAGACAGGGCTGTAGCGTATCCACCTTGTTTTTCTATCTGTAATTGAGCAAGCAGTGAAGGAAATAAAATTTTATAAAAAATATTTGGAGATGGAATCAGAATTTAGGGAGAGGAAAGGTTTGCTCTGTGACACCGTAATTCTGTCAGAGACAGCAAAGGACTTGGAAGAGCAGTTTAACGGACAGTGTCTTTAAAGGTGTAAGTGAGATGAACATCAACAAAAGCAAAATAAGGAAAATGGAATGTATTCGAATTAAAACAGGTGAAGCTGAACGAATTAGATTAGAAAAAGAAAGACGTAGTAGTGGATGAGTTTTGCTATTTGGGCAGCAAAATAACTGATGATGGTTGAAGTAGAGAGAATATAAAATTTAGACTGGCAATGGCAAGAAACGCATTTCTGAAAAAGAGAAATTTATTAACATCGGATATACATTTAAATGTAGGCAGTCTTTCCTGAAAGAATTTTTATGGAGTGTAGAAACCTATTGAAATGAAACATGGACAATACACAAGAAGAAAATAGAATCTATTGAAAAGTGGTGCTACAGAAGAATACTGAAGATTAAATGGGTAGATCACGTAACTAAAGAGGAGTTATTGAACAGAATTGGGTAGAAAAGAAATTTGTGGCATAACCGGACTATAAGAAGGGATCAGTTGATAGGACACATTCTGATATATCAAGGGATCACCAACTTAGTATTGGTGGGAAGTGTAGGAGGTAAAAATAAGAGGGAGACCAACTGATGAATACAGTAAGCAGAATAAGGAGGATGTAAGTTGCAGTAGTTATTCAGAAATGAAGAGGCTTGCACAGGATATAGTAGCATGGAGAGCTGAAGATCACAACAACATGTGAAGTTTGTCATTAGCGTTATATGCATAAATCAGTACAGTCACATGTCGCATATATTGTTCCTAATCATCCTGTAAATGCTGACGTACCATGAAGGCAGTAGAATCATGGAAGCATTTGCATCCTCTTCCCATTTCCGTAATACTCACAATGGCGGAAGCAGCTCAGCAACGTTCTAACTTTAAGAAGCATAGTGTGGCCAGCTTGGCAGTTCTTGTTTGTTGTTTAGCAAGTTAGACAGTTTTCCCACCTTTTAATGTAAGCAAAGCCAAAATTCAGATCACAGCAAATTGCGTGTTTTACTACTTCTGGTGACATACTGTGGTTATACAGCACTAAAGCAAGCCTCACAATGGACAGCTCTTCAAATGACAGTCTAGGGATGGCTGCACTCACTCGGCTACCAGGTGGCAACCGAAGCGCCACCAGATGTCACTGGCCCCAAGGCCCTCTTCTCCTCCGCGGACTATATGACTGGATGTATCCTGGCGCAATATCCTGGCACCTGGGTAATATTTAGGCCGGACCCTGGGTTACGCTCGAAAAATCGCTCCGAGTGAGTGTTCTGGACAAGCCCTGGGACTTTATCTTCTGCGGTTCCCTTACAGACTAAGATTTTCCAGTCTTCAGCCTTCAGATATTATTACTGTTCTTTTGCTATTCAAAACGTGATTTGTTTCAATTGATGTGTTCCAAACCAACACCCATTGTAGAAGATTTTTCACGTGTGTTACAATTAACTTGATATTCGTTTCATACCTGTGTACTTTTTCTGCACTGTCTTCGACGGATACAGCACATGGCGACGAGACTATCTCCACGTCGCCTCCAGAGATCTCAAATCGATCAACTCCATGGTCAAGGCTTCTATATAGCGCTTCCACCCTCCAAGCCATTCAACAAAAACGTTGAGCTATGGGAGAGCTACGTTGCATGCAAGGAACAGCACTTCTTAGAACACAGCATCACAATTAGCACAATTAGTGATACCCAGCAGTGCCTGTGGTTTCTGTCGTAAATGGCCCCAGAAATTTACCATCTCCGGCAACAACGCAACTTGGAAGTGGAATGTTATGATATTACTGGACGTTCCTGAGAAATATTGCTTCGGCCAATGTCGTTATACTGGAAGTGGAGCCCCACACTCTGCCCTACGGCAGGTTAAAATCCAGTTTGTCAGAATACTTTTACTCCGAGGTGGAGGAGCCGGTAGCCTACCGCAAATTTTTCAGTTTCCATAAACTTAACAAAGAATCTTATTGAAAATCGATCACCCATCTGCTGGGTTTATCTCACAGCTGCCATTTCCAGTGCAGCAATCCCCAGTGAAAGCCATCCGATAGAGCTTCTTTGGTCCAGGACAATATTTTCTTGCTTGCTCCTGAAGAAGGACTACACATGGATCTCCTTAAATTTAAGGATCCTTCCTTAGAAACGCGTCTCCTTGTTGTAATAGCTTTTAAACAGGCTCTCAGGTCGTCAGCCAGCCTGCAAGACCCATCACAAGTGTTCGCTGCCCCAGTCACATCCCACACTCAGGTTGGATTCGAGTAATGCAGGCGAAGACTCAGCCGCTAGACCCCACCCTCAGCAGCTCCGTTCCTGCAGTCAGTATTTTATTAGTCGCTAGACACCAATGCCACTCCTGCCACACTAAGTACACCTCTCCAGGGAAATCCGTACATATGACTAAAGTGCGCCACGCAGTGCTCAGAATGAATATTGACTGAGCTTGTATGGATCCCTCAGATGTGGGATGGACGACAAGGGGACCTATTACCAGAGATGCACTACACCCAATCTGTGCTTTCCCACTCGGAGGAATCTCTGTCGCTCATGGTATTCATCGACAACATATCATAGAACTGCAGATATACAAGTGGTATACTGCGACCATAATAAATTGCCGACTTCGTTATCGCATTGGTTCCCCTCCCTGCGTAGTTACAGCAATGAGATCATTAAAATCAAGGTACAATTCACAGCCCAAGTTCAGTGCAATTCGACAGCCCTCACAGACAAGATTTAGATAGTCGACGCTCCTGGAACCAACAGTTTTCTTGTCCTTGGGTCTGCTCAACGATCTTAGCTTAGAAGTCCATGATTCTACCACCACTGTCTGGCCGTTGGGCGCCGATTCCTATCTATAGGACTTCTTTTCCAAGTTTAGCTCAATGTTCACGCAGCCCTTTGTGGATGTCAAAGATTTCGAGGCGCTTGTTGCTCGTCTGCCATTAGAGACAACGAAATTCTTCAAAGCCAGAAATGTTCCGTTACCACTCAGAGACAAAATTTGGCTGGAGCTACAGCAGTTGCAAATGAGGGTATTCTCAATTGTGTCTAAGACTGTTTCTGCAGCACAGAGTAACTACTGTCGGATAGAAAAAGGAGCCCTAACAATCATATTTCGCCTAAAAATGTTTCGTGACTATGTCTACAGTCCCCATCACAACACTGTTCATGGATCCCTAGCCACCACTCACTCTCTTCAAATTGTTGACACATATTTTCACCAAAATGCACACTGTGTTCAGTGGTGGACTCCGTTCCTTTCAAGTTATAATTACAGCATTCAATATCATTCGACGACTTGATGTGCTGATACTGATCTCCTCCGGCATCTGCACCTGAACCAGGATCTTGCCATCAACAAAGATCTCGAAATATGCTTCCATCCGGACGTCGCCGCCGAGGAAGCCATGGACGCCAAGGGCATCATATGCCACACTGGCAGCGACTCAGTGTTCAGCGAGAAAATCCAGCTGGTGCAGTGCAGTCAGTCAGCGGACTGCAGGCAGCTGCGACATCTGGAGGTCTAGGCCTACTGGTATTGCTCGAATGTGCTCTCCACCCTCATTCGGATATTGATCCAGTAGGATAAAATCTGTACCAAAGTCATGATTTTGGCAGCCCTCCAGCAGCACATCCTGCCTCTCTTGCATGCCAGGCACTGAGGTGCTGGGCTGACAAAACACCTGGTTCACCAACATGTTTATTGGTGGAACAACGTTGCAGTGATCACCCACATAATAACCTCCTGTCCCACCTGACAGAGCAAGCAGGGTGCAACTGCACGTCGTTTTTTTACCTTGTCCTGAAACTTCTGCCCCTGGTCTCCTTTGGAGGTGGATTTTGTGGGTCCCTTACTGGGAAACTCGTGATTAGTCACCTGAGATGATGACAGTGGTTTCTCCTATGTCTGCATGTTCATGTCCGCAGGGCCAACCCTTCAATCTCTTTCAGTTGAAGGGTTCTCAGAAACTATTGTCATGGATAACGGCCCTCAGTTTGCTTCTCTGTGACTCTCCACTTTGTTCGAAGCAAATGGCATAGGTCTGATACATACTACAGCCTTTCACACTTCTAGTAATGGTCTAGATGAGTGCTTCATCCATATCTTTAAATCCCAGCTGTTCAAGCTCCATCCCCCAACACCCTTTGGACAAGTCAACCCTAGCATAAAAGCTCTATGGGATCTACATAGGTTGCAATTATCTGTCATCCATGCCATCTGCGCCCACACCTCCTTCTTCTTGGCAATTCAGCCACCACCATTCTTCTCTAAGATACTGTGCTGGACCTTGTCTTCATATAAGGGCACCAGCATTGGTTTTCTTCAGTCATTTCGAACCTTCTGTGCCAGGCTATGGGCGAGGTGACACTTTAAGATGACACAATGTGCTGTAAGCTCATTAACCAGTTGTGGAGTTGCAGTGTTCCTCTTCCTGTCCACTAGTCTACAGTAATTTTTTATGGAGGAAGAATCCTACGTAATGCCTGTCTCAGATACCAGTGGCCTGTCCCAACTCCAGCCTGAACCTTGTTCCCTAGAGGAACCCTCAGCTCCTCCATACCCTACATCAGTATCAACGCCAATGGAAGTGGATCTAAGCTGACAATCCACCTGGGCCACCAGCAGGAACCCAGACCCTTCCAGGAATGTTGAGATGTGCTACAACCTCACCCTGCCCCCTTGGTGTGGGTGGGGGAGGAATTCTGTGTTGACGTCCTGGGATGACTCAGTCAAACGAGGTATCTGGGTACAGACCTTGCAGGGGGGCAGTTCTTCAGACAGCAGACAAGGTATCGCTGTGTTTGATCCAGCCAGCAAGCTGCAACTCAAGTGCCACCACAAGTCACTGACCCCACGCACCTTTTCTCCTCCATGGGTCATATGTCAAAAAGTAGCATCTGCATTGTTCCAGCACGTGGGTAGTATTTAGACCAGCACCCATACTATGCCCAAGAGTTCACTCAAAGAGAGTTTCCTGGGTAGGAAGACCTTGAACCTCGAATCGACCTAAGAGAGGCTGTTGTAGAGCTCAAGAAGCGATGCTGAGCCACCAGCTGCTCAATCAAAAGTTTGTGGATATGCTGCACCTGCTGGAGCAGTAACAAAACCTGACAGAGGCATCCACCATGTCTGTCATTCTGGTAGCTACAAGACAGTTAGTGTACTTGAAACAGGAAGAACACACACGAAAATACTGTCACCTGGATCAGAAGATAGTACATATGAGATACTGATTCGAGAAAAGTATTCCCACAATCAGAATCTCACTCTGGAGCCGATGTTATGACGATACCGCCGTCCATGTCGACCTTCTTCTCCGTGAGTTGCCACCTATGGACCTACACCATTTGTGGCCTCTACCCCAAAGAGACATGTTCTTGAATGCTGTGACCAGCAATTAGAGTTTGTAATATTTGTCTTCGTTTTGCATCAGCAATGGGGGCTGAAACTTCTGCGTATTCTTTCAGGACATTAATTTTTGCTAGTCCTCTCAGGACTTTAACTTTTGCATGTCCCTTATAGAATTTGATTGTGGCTCACTTTGTGTGTGTATATGGGATTTGGAATTTTCAATTTCAGCCTTCAGATATTGTTATTGTTCTTCTCAATATTCAAGAAGTGACTTGTTTTGAGCTACTGTATTCGACACTAACTACTGTCGGAGAAGATTGTTTACGTGTGTCAAGATAAACTTTATATTTATATCAGACCTGGGTATATTTCCTGCACTGCCTTTGATAAATATTTCAAAGCCTTTCTTTTGTATCACGTAGTTGTTTAGTAAGGATTTTAAGCACACTACATTTTAATCGTTGAGTAAAATCATGCATTTGGGGATATGGTAGTCACCATGGTTTAGGGACAATGGCAGACGCTCTGTTAACTGGTCATGCAGTAGTATCCTGGGTTAATAGCAGTCAGCCTATCATCTCATCATCAATGCCCCAATAGTATGTGAGATAATGGTTGTCTCCATAATTAAGAGATTATGGCATTCACTATGGTTTCCAATGGTAATGATCATGATGGATGTGTAGTGGTAGTCTCTCTGTCAACAGACCATCATTGCCCTCCCCAATAGTATGTGGGATAATGGTAACCACAGTGAATAAGGAGTAATGGCCATCACTAAGTTAACTGACTGTCAATGGCCCAATAGTAGCCATTTTATATTACTTTTTATGTTTCAGATGGTTGTAAAATATATGAGCCGGCCGCGGTGGCCGAGCCGTTCTAGGCGCTACAGTCTGGAACCACGCGACCGCTACAGTCGCAGGTTCGAATCCCGCCTCGGGCATGGGTGTGTGTGATGTCCTTAGGTTAGTTAGGTTTAAGTAGTTCTAAGTTCTAGGGGACTGATGACCTCAGAAGTTAAGTCCCATAGTGCTCAGAGCCATTTTTAAAATATATAAGGAAGGCAAGGCTAAATGTGACTGCAGAAAATTTGAAAAAAAAAAGAATCAAAACAAGCTGTTACTTGCAGTTTATCAATTACAAATTATTTTGAAATTTTTTAATGCCTTTTGTACACTGCAAATCAGGTTATTGAGTGAAACTGATTTAGACCTGAGGTTTGGAAGGAAATGTGACTGTATCCCTGCACTCAAATAAGTTACAACTGAGCATGTTAAAACATCTGAAGGTACAGTGTGACGATGTGATTCAGCAAGTACGCACTTTAACTTTTCGTCATTCTTATTACTTATGAAAGTTAATTCCAAGCACAAAATATCAAACATTGTGATACATTTTCAGAGACAATGGAAAAATGAATAGCGTCATCCAACTTCTCTATGAAAATAAAACCAAGTTTCAGAAGGTATATGTATAGTTTCCAACTCTCTTCAGCAATATTTATATAAATAGAATAGAAAGTGCTTATGAAAATTTGAATGATATTAGATTTTCGCTTTTGTAAACAAGGAGGATTTAATATTGCCCAGTGAACCACAACCATTTTCGATTTTCATTTCTAGTGATACTGCTTGTGATAAGCAAGATCACGTCAAGGCATCCGGTCCTGTATGTCACGATTGTGGTGTAGACAGTTTTTATCTGTCAGACATATATACAGAAAAATTCTGAAACAGTTATTTAGAGACAATGGTAATGTCATTATTCTTTTCAAACGAGATGACTATAATCTGAGACGTGTATTCAGTGATCACATTAAAACTGATATGGCTTGTAGTCCATTCCTCAAAATATATAAACGAGCTTGAAGTGAGAATGCATGCAATTTTCTCGTCATAAGTAAAGAAGATGATTTAAATAATGGGCATTATTGCATTAATTTAAGATAACCATTTTTGTATTTAATACAGGAACAGGAGATGAAACACTGAAATTGTAATCTGCCAATGTTAGTAAAACATTAACACCAAAAAAGTTCATGTCCGACAAAATTCTTCCATTTAAATACATCCATCAAAATTATTTAAAGTCTCGACTTGATATAATATGAAGTGTCTCTTTATTAGCACATAAACTCAAAAACTACGCATTATAGCACTAAGTTTTTCAATATTATGTAATTAAACTCTTAGTGTTCATAGTTTTAAACATAAATAGCGATAAAATGCTCTTAACTTCAGATCATTTGTTCACAAGAGTATAAAACTTCAGCTGTTGACATATTTATGCGTCCCAAATACTAATTCTCAATCAAAATGACAGAATGTAATTTCAAGAATAGACTGCTGGCTTGTCTAAAGAGCGGCAGTCTCCCATAACGTGCTCTATCTTGCATCCCAGTACATCAACTCACTCCAGCTGCTGCTTTCTGAACGAGGCAGTGACGGACATGAGTGATATCGAACTTTGAGCTAATGAGCTTGATAAATAATGCAGTTATTTTGGATACTTTTCGATGTGGCCCAAAATTCGTATCATTTAGAGACTTTTGAACATGACTAAAACGGTGATATGCTGTCTGGTAAGATACTGGGCTGTAATTAGAAACTCTGAACATGCTGCGTTGGCTTAGAAGCTCTGCGATTGGCCTATTTCTAAGATAAGAGACATGAATTAGGAAAGAAGTGGTCATGAAAACGTCACTGAAACGAGTGTAGCTTAATGTCGTGTCTCGATGCTGATGCAACCAATGAGTATGGGTTTTGCATGGCCTGGCGCAATCAGGATGCTGATGACACTACTTTTTTGTTGGAATTTCCCCTAGTTAATGTTTATAATGCATTCCAGAGGGAGTTCAACGTTGCTTAGGGTTGGTGTTGAGAACAAGAAGGATGTATTTATTTGCCGTTGAAATCCTTTCACCTATTACACATGAACTTCCCGCTAGCAAGAAGCAAGAGCCACCTGGCTTGTTATTCTTGTTACTATTAAATGCTCTAGCTAGGGTGTCAAGCTCAGAGACAAGGGCACACGTTGCCACTTGCTGTGCCGTCTACCGAATAACTGGCCTGTTGGCCTTACAACTAAGCCATTGACCCATTGGCCTTGTACACGGGAGACCAGTACTATGCAGATACTTGTTCCTAATAGCAGATGAAATCCACTTCAGTGCTATTTGTAGACAAAGAAAGGCTTTCTCTTTTCAACACTATTCAAAGAAACCCACGTGACACTTCTAAAAATGCTATTCATCTATTAGTTGTAGTTGTGCTGTGGATGTTCTACTGTTGCATCAGTATTGGATGCTGTCAACTGATGTTGCTGGCTACTTCTGATTACTTCTTCGATACTCCACCAATCTGCTGCTCTATTGCCTTACTCTACTGATTGACACTCTATTACTCTATTACCGATTAGATAATGCCCTTGGCTGACCATTTATACTCTTCACAAGTGTCTTTCTCCACTCCGATCTGGTTGCACATGCCCTGCTTCATTAACTTTCTGGAACATTCTGTCCCCAAATGATGGTGATAATTTTCCATTCTGTGGCCAAGATTCGGAGTGTTACTCTTGTCATGTGCTGGGCCTTGACTCAGGGCCTCTGTGAGATGCTGACTAGAGCTAACCCCACAATGCAGCCTTTGCAAGCCTTCAAGTGACAACTCAGAGTCAACTACTCCCAAACGTGTTATTGTTAACAAATATTCCGGTTTGCCTCACGTTTATGTCACCTGGTAACATAAACATGCATGTCTGCCAAGAACCTCCGTCAGATTTATCCCAATTAAGTAATTATACTCTGAAATTAAACTAAAATGCCCCCTGGTTATGTCATCTCCCGTCCCCCCCACCACCCTCCCTCCCCCAAACTAATGGATTAAAGTACTCAACCCAAACTGACGGTAATAAAGAAAATTTTATTTACGTAGTCTTCTTATACACTGTAAGCCAAAAAAAAGCGACGCACGACGAAAGAGTTATCGTAATCGGTCAGAAATCGGTAGTTGTAATGTGCATGCACATATAAACAAATTATTACAATTTCAGAAAAATTGGATGATTTACTCAAGAGAAAAAAGAATTGTTCAGATCGCTTTGAGCACTATGGGACTTAACATCTAAAGTCATCAGTCCCCTAGAACTTAGAACTACTTAAACCTAACTAACCTAAGGACATCACACACATCCATGCCCGAGGCAGGATTCGAACCTGTGACCGTAGCGGTCGCGCGGTTCTGGACTGAAGCGCCTAGAACTGCTCGGCCGCATCGGCTGGCTATTCAAGAGAAAGACCTTCGGAATTTGAGCAGGTGAAAAACGCGTTAGTCCGCCTCTGGCCCTTACGCAAGTAGTTATTAGACTTGGTATTGATTAATACAGTTGTTGGATGTCCATCTGAAGGACATCGTGCCAAATTGTAATTGGAGGGTTAGATCGTCAAAATCCCAAATTGGTTAGAGGCTCCAGCTCACAATGCTCCAAACTTAAATTTGGGAGAGATCCGTCGAGCTTTCTGGCCAAGATAGGATTTGGAAAACACGAAGACAAGCCGTAGGAATTCTCACTGTGTGTGGGAGCGAATTATCTTGCTGACATGTAAGCCCAGGACGGCTTGCCACGAAAAGCAACAAAACGGGGCATAGAATATCGTCCACATACCGTTGTGTTGTAAGGCTGCCACGCGTGACAACGAAATGGGTTCTGCTAAGAAATGAACTTCCAACGCAGACCATCATTCGTGGTTGTCCGGCGGTGTGGTGGGCAACGGCCAGCTTGGTCTCCCACTGTAATTGAGGGCAGATCCAGAACTGCAGACCTGCCTCAGCCTGGCATTTCGTTTACTGTAGCAGATGGCCTTCAGTGATGAGTCCCTCTTCGAACTGAGTCCAGTGGCCATGCATAGGTTTCTGGAGACGCCTCCGACAGTTGTGGGACACCAACCTGACTGTCGCCAGCGTATGGCACGACAACCAGAAGTGATGGTCTGGTCTGCGATTTCTTTTGATATCAGGACGCTTTTGGATCTCATCAGCGGCACAGATACACCACAGCAGAACGCCGACGATATTTTACGCCCCGTTTCGTTGACCGTCATGGTACTCCACACGTCGTGCTTCCATTTCAGTAAGATAAGGCATGCTTGCACACAGCGAGAGTTTTTACTGCTCGTCTTCGTGCTTGCCAAACCCTTCCATGGTCAGCAATATCGGCGGATCTCTCCAGAATTGAGAAGTTTGAAACATTATGAACAGGGTTCTCCAACCTTCTAGGGATTTTGACGATCTAACTTTCGTATTGGACAGAATTGGGCACGAAATCCTTCACGAGGACACGCAACAACTCTGTCAATCAATGCCAAGCCGAATAACTGCTTGCACAAGGGCCGCAGGTGGAGCATTCACATGCTGAAGTTGTGAAGCTCAAAAATGGTTCAAATGGCTCTGAGCACTATGACACTCAACTTCTGAGGTCATCAGTCCCCTAGAACTTAGAACTACTTAAACCTAACTAACCTAAGGACATCACACACATCCATGCCCGAGGTAGGATTCGAACCTGCGACCGTAGCGGTCTCGCGGTTCCAGACTGTAGCGCCTAGAACCGCACGGCCACTCCGGCTGGCTGTGAAGCTCTTTCTCTTGAATAAATAATACAATTTTCTGAAATGTCAACCATTTGTTTATCTGTAAATTTACATCATATCTACTGATCCCCATCCCGTTCGCATTCGATTGCGGTGCATCTTTTTTTTTGCTTATAGTGTATTACTTTCTCTGTAAGTATTTTTGTTTGTTACAGAGTGAGAAAAGTTAAATGACAGTTTTGGATCCTGGTATTACTTGCTAGAAGCGCATTACTATAATATAGGTTGAGAACACGGGCCACATAAACAGTTGATTCGGGTAACATGCGGCCCATGTGCCACAATTTGTGATAATTGCTTTAGATCCATTTCGACATTTATTCCGACCTAAACTCCATCTTATCGATGTGGGACTTGTAATAAGCAGCCTATGCCATGTCCAATGTTTGGAATAATATTTTATTTATTGTTGTTGTAGTTGTGGTCTTCAGTCCTGAGACTGGTTTGATGCAGCTCTCCATACTACTCTATCCTGTGCAAGTTTCTTCATCTCCCAGTACCAACTGCAACCTACATCCTTCTGAATCTGCTTAGTGTATTCATCTCTTGGTCTCTCTCTACGATTTTTACCCTGCACGCTGCCCTCCAATACTAAATTGGTGATCCCTTGATGCCTCAGAATATGTCCAACCAACCGATCAATTCATCTAGTCAAGTTGTGCCACAAACTTCTCTTCTCCCCAATCCTATTCAGTACCTCCTCATTAGTTATATGATCTACCCATCTAATCTTCAGCATTCTTCTGTAGCACCACATTTCGAAAGCTTCTATTCTCTTCTAGTCCATACTAATTATCGTCCATGTTTCACTTCCATACATGGCTACGCTCCATACAAATACTCTCAGAAACGACTTCCTGACACTTAAATCTATACTCGATGTTAACAAATTTCTCTTCTTCAGAAACGCTTTCCATGCTATCGCCAGTCTACATTTTATATCCTCTCTACTTCAAACATCATCAGTTATTTTGCTCCCCAAATAGCAAAACTCCTTTACTACTTTAAGTGTCTCATTTCCTAATCTAATTCCCTCATTATCACCCGACTTAATTCGACTACATTCCATTATCCACGTTTTGCTTTTGTTGATGTTCATCTTATACCCTCCTTTCAAGACCACGTCCATTCCATTCAGCTGCTCTTCCAAGTCCTGATCTTTCCCGATGTCGGCTTCTACCAGTTTTTCCATTCGTCTGTAAAGAATTCGTGTTTGTATTTTGCAGCTGTGACTTATTAAACTGATAGTTCGGTAATTTTCACATCTGTCAACACCTACTTGCTTTGGGATTGGAATTATTATAAAATATTATTATTATAAATATTATATTTATAAATTCTATACTTTACCAAATTCTGTAGAATCAGCTATTATTATGTCATTTTCTGCTTCGTAGTCAATGTTACTAACTTGGCTCACTTAATGTTGGTGAATGCTGCGCGTACCACCTGTTAAATTTGCCATCTTTTTCCCTGGAGTCTTTCGGAGTTTCTGTGTATGCTGGTATTGCCCCTGTTTAATATATATATAAAACATTTGGGGATCTGACAGTCCTTTGCGTTACACCCACATCTCTGACGTTTTCCACGAATAAGTATCCTGTTACGCTTCATACCTGTATGCCCTGATTCGATGCGGAGTTAACAGAAATACTGAAACTTCCTAGCTTCCTCAGCCCTGATGGGTGTTTGCACCCATATTATTTTGATGCTTGTCGCAGTGTCACACAGTTGTAACATTTGTTTATTGTTGTTCTACCAGCATTTTGTCATAGTCCCTTCATTTTTTTTTTTTTTTACTTCACAGACATAAATACATTTTCCTCTTCAAGTGTTACTTCATCTGCGTCGCTTAAACTAATGTTTTCGCCTCTACCATGTATGATATTCTGTCATTTGCAATTCCATCAATGATCATGCTCATCCAAGTGTGCAAACGAATTGTGCTGCATTTACAACTGCATTTTTTTTCATCATTCTCATTACGGCAACCCTGATTGATTTCTATCCTATTTATCCATCATTTTCCTGAATGTTCTCTGGTTTGAACATTCTGCATTCATAAAAATCAGCTGTAAATTTATCGGAATAGTTTTCTTCTAAAATACTGCTCACATTCCGCCAGCTGGTAGTATTATCTCTATCAATTTAGCCCTTGCATCTTCCACAACTTTTCATTTTGTGCGCCGCAATCACAATTCTTTGTCCTCAGTTCAAACTACGTCAAATGCAGCATTCATGTTGTCAATGAACTTCTGCAGTTCTGTTACCCTCAAACGTTCTCGAAACTAATACTAGTCCATCATTAACACTTACTTCATTCTTATCGCTACTGGAAGCTGTCATTTTACAGAATCACAAGGGACCTTAAACTTAATTCTGGCACACTGCTTTCCCTTTCTATTGTCTTGGTGCAGTGCAGCTCATTCAATCTGCTGGGCTGCTATGGTCGTCCACTTCTTGCGTGCTGCTACTCACATGGGCTACTTCTTCTTGCAGTGCTACCTGATGATACAACTGATAGATTTTCTCTTACGTTCCTCTAACTGCTGTGGTATACACACTTGCCACACACTTATCACCAAAATTTTTATACCGTATCCCACCCCAGGCCCAAGTAACCAATATCGAATTGGTGTGGCTTGCGTGGCGCATTATGGACGTTGACAATACATTTGTTTGGTTGTGTTTCCCCTACTTAACCTGAGAGTTGAGAGGGAGTAGAGCTTCTGCGATTGCTTGGGGTTGGTGTTGGTTCAAAAATGTTCAAATGTGTGTGAATTCCTATGGGACCAAACCACTGAGGTCATCGGTCCCTAGACTTATACACTACTTAAACTAACTTACGCTAAGAACAACACACACACCCCTCGAACAGGCGGGATAGGACGTGACAAGGCGCCTCAAACCTCGCGGCCACCTCGCGCGGCTTGGTGTTGGTATGAAAGGAGGATCTTTGACATGTACGGTGACTGCCAAAGCAGAAAAGCAAGTTTATTTACAATTAGAGTGTCCTGGCGAAGGCTGTCGCCAGCACACCAGGCGGCAAGGAGGTTGCAAGAAGACAGATAGTAGGCGTAAGCAACGCACCTATCAGGAGAGAAGCCAAAAACATCCTCGCAGCCAACGTGCCGCCAATGCCCGGTCAGCCCAATCAGTCATCCAGTGAGCCAGCGAGTCGAATCATCAGTCGTAGCCCATTGGGAGTCGGAGTCGCAGTTAGCTCAGCCTCTAGATCAGAGTCAGTCAGTGCTTATCAATCAGAGTAGTGTACACAGCGGACTTGTACTTCATCAGCAGTGAGGCTAACGTGGACTATTATTGAGAGCTTGTACCACAACAACTGGACAATCTTAAGTTAAGTAGCTTCCTGTTTAACTTAAAGAACAATCAAGTTAATATATGTGTGCAGTTGTGTTATAGAAAGAGGATACCAGCCACCAATCAACATCCTTTCCTTCCTTCCCATGGTACAAGCCTACAGTGACAACGAGACGACACAAAGTAGACATATCTGTGTGTGAGATGCCTGACCAACAAATTCCTTAATATTTATACTGATTAAAACTCAAATCATTTCTTTTATAATTGTTGAAACCCTTTCACCTATTACACATCGGCTTCCCACCAGCAGCAGACAAGAGACATCTGGCTACTTATTCTTTTCTGTTCTATTAAATGCACCATTTAGGGTTTCTAGCTCAGAGACAAGTGCAGACATAGCCATTAATTTGTTCTGCCACTACTTAATCACTGGCCAGTTGGCTGGACGTGGATTTGAATCCTCGTCCTCCCGAATGTGAGTCCAATGTGCTAGCTACTGCGCCACCTCGCTCAATGGTATTCAGTGAAACGTGTACTAGACATTCCTACAACTGCTACTCATCTATCAGATTCAGTGCGGAGTCAGTTGCTTCCAAACACATTATAGTTAACAAATATACTGGTCTGTCACACTGTCATGTCTTCTGATGGCACCTACATGGGTGTCTGCCAAGAAGGCCACTGTAACTGTTCCAATTGCATTGTGGCATTTCAGTAATGTACTCCTTAGTCACAGCATTAGAAAGCCGAAATGGCCTCCACCTGACTAGGTCTGAGGAATGGCTGATGTGTATATTTTTTCAAGAAAATGTTTGGCTTTCTATTCACATTGTTTTACCATCCTTCAACAACTTTCCATAGATGCTCACAACAGTAGCACGTGAACAATCAAGTAGTCTTGCCTCTTCCGTGATTCTCGAATCCTAGGTGCCGAGCTACAACAATCTGCACTTTTTTAAAATCTCTTATGGCAGTGGATATCTCCATCTGTAGCCCAGGGCAACGGCCTTACTCCACTGGAGACACCGGTTCCCGTCAGGCCACCGAAGTTAAGAGCTGTCGGGCGTAGCCGGCACTTGGATGGGTGACCATCGGGGCCGTCATGCGCTGTTGGCATTTTTCGGGGTGCACTCAGCCTTTTGATGCCAATTGAGGAGCTACTCGACCGAATAGTAGTGGCTGCGGCCAAAGAAAATCATCATAACGACCGGGAGACCGGTGTGCTGACCACACCCCCTCCCATCCCCATACTCAGCTGAGGCCTGAAGACGGAGTACTTTTGTCACTATCGTAACGGTAACGCTTTCCCAGTCATCTCTGCGCTACTTATACACCTTAGTTACCACGTTATGTGCCTGCAAGGCCACCAGCTGACATTCAGTAATGCGCTGGAAAGTGGCTATAATCTTTTGGGTCATCAGTACATGAATTGTGTGGTTTTTTTTCAGGCATAAATGTCTAATATTGGCACTGTACGTAGTATTCACCTATGTGAGCAGTTGTTCTGTTTGTAAAGCAAACGAACAACCTGTGACGTGATGCATCTTCTTCCACTTCTTCTTTCTCTTATTGTCTTGTGAAGAATGATTCACTATATTTCGTGTACATACAAACAGTGGGACGTATATCTGAAACGGCACCCAAGATTTGTGTAATTAGTGAAGTGACGCAGTTGTTAAGTACAGTATTTGCATTCAAGAGGCTGTGTTCAAACCCCGTCTGCATATCGAGACCTAGGTTTCCGGTGGTCCCACTAAAATAAATGAAGCCAAACACTGGGGTCGCTTCTTATAAAGGATGCGGTCCATTTACTTCTCCCCTCTTTTCAGAGCATTCACACAAGGATGGCGTCGGTGGCGACACCTACAACGTGCTGACATGAGGAAAGTTTCCAACCGATTTCTTATGCACAAACAGAAGTTGACCGGCGTTGCCTGGTGAAACGTCGTTGTGATGCCTCGTGTAAGGAGGAGAAATGCGTACCATCACGTTTCCGACTTTGATAAAGGTCGGATTGTAGCCTATTGCGATTGCGGTTTATTATATCGCGACATTTCTCCTCGCGTTGGTCGAGATACAATGACTGTTAGCAGAATATGGAATCGGTGGGTTGAGGAGGATAATACGGAACGCCGTGCTGGATCACAACGGCCTCGTATCACTAGCAGTCGAGATGACAGGCATCTTATCCGCATGGCTGTAACGGATCGTGCAGCCACGTCTCGATCCCTGAGTCAACAGATGGGGACGTTTGCAAGACAGCAACCATCTGCATGAACAGTTCGACTACGTTTGCAGCAGCATGGACTATCAGCTCGCAGACCATGGCTGCGGTTACCCTTGACGCTGCATCACATACAGGAGCGTCTGCGATGGTGTTCTGAAAGACGAACCTGGGTGCACGAATGGCAAAACGTCATTTTTGCGGATGAATCCGGGTTCTGTTTACAGCATCATGATGGTCGCATCCGTGTTTGGCGACATCGCGGTGAACGTACATTGGAAGCGTGTATTCGTCATCGCCATACTGGCGTATCACCCAGCGTGATGGTATGGGGTGCCATTGGTTACATGTCTCTGTCATCTCTTGTTCGCACTTTGAACACTGGACGTTACATTTCAGATGTGTTACGACCCGTGGCTCTACCCTTCATTCGATCCCTGCAAAACGCTACTTTTCAGCAGGATAATGCACGACCGTATGTTGCAGGTCTTGTACGGGCCTTTCTGTATACAGAAAATGTCCGACTGTTGCCCTGGCCAGCACATTCTCCAGATCTTTCACCAATTGAAAACGTCTGGTCAATGGTGGCCGAGCAACTGGCTCGTCGCAATACGCCAGTCACTACTCTTGATCAACTGTGGTCTCGTGTTGAAGCTGTATGGGCAGCTGTACCTGTACACGCCATCCAAGCTCTGATTGAGTCAATGCCCAGGCGTACCAAGGCCTTATTACGGCCTGAGGTGTTGTTCTGGGTACTGATTTCTCACGATCTATGCACCCAAATTGCGTGAAAATGTAATCACATGTCCGTTCTAGTATAATATATTTGTCCACTGAATACCCGTTTATCATCTGCATTTCTTCTTGGTGTAGAAATTTTAATGGCCAGTAGTGTAATTTGTTTTCATTTACTCACTGGCTGACAAAAAAGTGAAGGATTGCAAAGGCGTGGTCGGATGTCAGTGCAACTTCGTTCACGTACAGAGCATTAGCGGGCATATAAAAGATTAGCGTTGCAATTCTCTGCGACAGGAAGAACTGCTAACAAACTGGATTAGAGTTCTTCTTGTTTAATGTTGTTACAAGACTTGGTAGAGTATATCAGGGGCGTGAAGTTGAGAGCTCACTTTGAAGGACAACGAGATGTCGCATGCACATGTGAGACAGCTTCGTCAGCTCCCTACAGACTTTGAAAGGGCCTCGTTAGGGGTCTCCATTTGGCCTGCTGGTCGAATCGTGCTCTGTTCAGATATGTGGAGCCTCCGGGTGCGATGGTGGCTTGATGCTGGCCTACGTGAGAACTTGAACACAGAAAATTTTGGAAATATGTGGTACGTTGCTATGGGACAAACTGCTGAGGTCATCGGTCCCTAGGCTTGCTCACTACTTAATCTAACTTAAACTAACTTATGCTAAGGACAAGGGTGGGTACCCATAACCCGAGGGAGGTCTCGAACCTCCGACGCGCGGACCGTGCTAAGACGCCTAGATCGCGCAGCTACCCTATGCGGCGTTTGAATACAGACATACTCGTCGTCAAGCTTCTGGTAGACCACATCTGACTACACAATTGGAGGATCGCTCTGTTGTGCACCAAGCACACCGTGACCCCTTCACGTATGCATCTGCCGTCAGAGAATAAGGTATGGACTCCTCCAAAATTCTACATCATCCTGCATGATTGGTCAGAGATCATCCACATCAGGATTAGGTTATTACTGTCTCCAGCGCAGGATACCTTTGACACCGCAACATAAACGGCTGCCTTCTGGAATGGTACAGTGGCGCTGAGAAGCATGGGATGATGATGAATTGCGTCGTATTGTGTTCAGTGAGGGTGGCGGTTCTGCCCTATCCTGGATGAGCATCATTGGCGAGTATGGCGGCGTTTTGTGGAGATGTTTTTTCTTCCAGTGTCCTGGAGAGGCACTGCAGTGTCATTCCTGGCAGTGTCACACCACTCGGGTGTGACTTCAAGTCACGACTGGTAGTGATCGAGGGAACTCTGGCACACCACAGATATCAAGCGCCCTTATGCATTACCTCTTAAGCGGCAGTATCGTATAGTAATTTTTAGGTAGCGCAATGCTCGCCCACGCGAGGCACCCAACTCTAAGAACTCTCTGCGCCGGCTGCTGTGGCCGAGCGGTTCTGGGCGCTTCAGTCCGGAACCGCGTGACTGCTACGGTAGTTGGTTCGAATCCTGCCTCGGGCATTGATGTGTGTGAGTCCTTAGGTTAGTTAGGTTTAAGTGTTCTAAGTTGTAGGGGACTGAAGACCTCAGATGTTAAGTCCCATAGTGCTCAAAGCGATAGTGCTCAGAGCCATTTTTCTTCTCTACGTGATGTTGACGTACTCTCGTGAGCATCAAAGTCGCCAGAAGCTGTCGGACCTTACTTTTTCGAAAAGTAAAAGTCGGTAACAATGACTGTACTCAGTATGAACAAGTTTAACTTTTCTAACCCTTGGATGCACTGCATTATTAAATTTTTGGCTACGTGTTGCAAAAGCTGAGTAAGAATTCACTCAGCGGAAAGAAGCACGTGTTAGAAAATTGTTTGATAATCAAATCATCCAAACTGTCGGTCACATTCAGAATTCCATATCGTTACATGATTTATCGGCTTATTACTTTTAAATTACGAGATATATTTTAATTTCGTTCCTTTGAAACTTCATCAAGAGTGAAATAAAACATTTAATAACAATTCGTCATATCCCAGTGAAAACCCTAGCGTCGTGGTTCCCTGAATTTCTTCATTTACTTTCCTTTCTTCTGAGGAATAACACTGTGCACCGGATTTGCACCTATTGACGTCATGATTTTCAATATTTGTCTACTTAGTATTTATTAATTTTTCTTGGGGATAAGGCTTGAACCGGGCTACAAGGCTTCGTTGAACGTACCGCATGAATTAAACGAATTATTTAAGCTTGAAGTTCCTGGTATTCGAAAGACGTTCGCTGTCTTTCAGTTTTGTCCGCTTCTGATTGAGTATCACGTGACTACATTAAGAGTCTGATCTACACGAACCTATTTTTAACACTCATTATTTGCAGCAGTCGACAAAAAGTATTCATAACCATCATATGTATGTTACCGGAGATACTGGGTGAATTAAGTCTAAATCGCTCCAATACTCAGTAAATGAGAGGTGGAGAGAGTTATGGTAATCGCGCAATCTCATCGTGTGCTGGGTGCTGGCTGAGGTGGTTTCCTGTTGCCTTCTTCTGACGCCTTATGAAGCGCCAAGTGTGCGTCTCTGTGGTATGGACGACTGTGATGAATGCTTACACAGTATAGAGTTATGTTTGCATTGTTGAGGTTGAAAGGATGAAGAGAAAGGATACGGTGAAACTCGATGTCCGCAAAAGCCAAAGTCACTCGAATTGCACCAAGGACTCCTCCTTCGATGATACCCCCATCTGACTGACGAATCGCGTCAACAGAGTCACAGGCTGTCCTTACATGAGACTTTAAACTGGGTCATTCGTGTAAAGTCTGGATATCAAGAACTCCTCGCTTTGCCGGCTTAATGTTAGAGATGGAAATTTCTTCTACCACCGTGATTCGAACCAGCAACTTCTGATTCGAGCACCACAGCACAAGTGCGTGTCAGCGATGCCGCCTACGGAGACAGCTACTCTAAAAATTACAAACAATCAATTTTCGATCTCTCAGTTTTAGATATTGTAAAGAGCAATTCTGCTGAGATGCAGGCTGCACAAGCAGAGCTCATTTTGACGGCCGCAACATGAAAAGCGAGTTCCGCTATTACATTTTCTGTCGGTAAAATGTGTTGCTGAAATTCTTCCAGTGGTGTTTCTTTTTCCATTAATGACAATTTTCTTATGCAAACAGTGCTCATTTGGATGGCCGTAACATGGAAAGCGAGTTTCAATATTTCATTTTCTGTGGGCAAAATGTTTTACTGAAATTCTTCCAGCGGTGTTTCTTTCCCCACTAATGAAAATTTGCTTATGCTAATGTTGACTATTTGGAGTAGCCACTGGCACTTGACATTACTCATATTGTACCATTCACTACTTTTTGGACAATTTCAGCCTTTCTTCTTATAGCTAGTAGGTTTGCTAACCTCTTTGCTGATGGACGCAACACTTGAGCGTTATACTACGTAAGAACGCGACTGGGATAATGATGACGTCAGATCCGACGACGGGAAAGAAGCCCAACCTGCTTGACGCCACCATTCCTTAACCCAGACCTCGAGCTTAGTTCAAACGATGCTTGTTTATCAACAAACAAGGAGGACGCAAGAAAAGGAGAAGACTGGGACACCAGTTTCCGTCCTCTCGTACTTCCCCCCGTCATGAACAGCGGATCGCGAAAGAGGCGTTTGTGTGTGTGTGTGTGTGTGTGTGTGTGTGTGTGTGTTTGTGGGCGCGCTGGATTGGGCAGCATTCAGGGAGCGGGCGTAAGGGATGGAACCGCAGGCTCGGGGTGGGAGTACGGGGGAGGCTTTTAAAAAACATAAAACGAACCGGCGCGGCGCGGCGCGGGCGAACGATCGCGCTGCTCGCCGTTATCTGGTGGTAATAAATTTGCCTACTTGATGTATGTCCCTGGCGCTTCCTTATTCATTTATTTTATCTCTGCGGCGCCGTGCTTCTCTTTTGCACGCTCTTTTTATTCGCGCCGCGGCTGTGGCGACCGCCCCCAACCCTGCGCCGGCGTCGCGTCGGACTCACCCCCGCGCCCCCTCCCCTCCAGATAGATCCTCTCTATATTTTATCCGCCCGCCCCCCACCACTCGCCCCCTTCCCTCCCCCTCTTTCCTCCACCCCCTCCCCTTCCCCCGCCGCCGCCGCAGAGCCGCCGCTTCCGCGCGCCGCACCGTGTGCATATGGCAGCCAATTCCAGCGCCTAATACGGCGGGGACCGTCCCGCCGCTAAAACTCTTTCTAGCGCTCTTGTAACCGCCGGTTAACTTTGTAATTCCCAGCAGACAGCCGCTCAGGCCCCGCGCCGCTGTAAAAGCGAACTTCTCCATTTCAGACTCCTCCCTCCACCCCCACCCCACCTCACCACCACGTTCCACACCGCAGAGCCCTACCATCATCCACCTCCCCACACACACTCACACAGCACACCACCGGTGCAACCTATTCTGCAAAATTCCCGCACGGCCGCCGGAATTATATAAATCAAGGGGTAGAAAAAGAAAAAAAGAAACACTCGGATGGGGGGAAAAAATGAGAAAGAAAAGAAAGACGGTAGGGGGTAGGGAAGGGCATTTTCTACGTTTCGTGTCGCGAAACAAACGTGCCACGGAATATATGTTAGCGCAGCCGACGCGTTATCTTGATGCTGCAGTAAAATTGGTTATCTTCTGCTCGAACAAAACGATCTCGGCGCTGCCTAGTCGCTGTAAAAGGATACAGGAGTGGACAGCGTTAATGTTTTATCTTTTTTCCCTTCTTTCCCCCTCTCATGCCTACCCCTTTAACCACATTCGAGACCAGCGCTGCGACGTGCTGATGTAGGATGATGTGTCCGCAAATTCAAGTGGAGGGTGTTCGTTACGGCGAAAGACTTAACTTGATACGTCAGAGCTCCAAGACTTCAGCGAGTATTATACAGGGTGTTACAAAAAGGTACGGCCACACTTTCAGGAAACATTCCTCACACACAAATAAAGAAAAGATGTTATGTGGACATGTGTCCGGAAACGCTTAATTTCCATGTTAGAGCTCATTTTAGTTTCGTCAGTATGTACTGTACTTCCTCGATTCACCGCCAGTTGGCCTAATTGAAGGAAGGTAATGTTGACTTCGGTGCTTGTGTTGACATGCGACTCATTGCTCCACAGTACTAGCATCATGCACATCGGTACGTAGCATCAACAGGTTAGTGTTCATCACGAACGTGGTTTTGCAGTCAGTGCAATGTTTACAAATGCGGAGTTGGCAGATGCCCATTTGATGTATGGATTAGCACGGGGCAATAGCCGTGGCGCGGTACGTTTGTATCGAGACAGATTTCCAAAACGAAGGTGTCCCGACAGGAAGACGTTCGAAACAATTGATCGGCGTCTTAGGGAGCACGGAACATTCCAGCCTATGACTCGCGACTGGGGAAGACCTAGAACGACGAGGACACCTGCAATGGACGAGGCAATTCTTCGTGCAGTTGACGATAACCCTAATATCAGCGTCAGAGAAGTTGCTGCTGTACAAGGTAACGTTGACCACGTCACTGTATGGAGAGTGCTACGGGAGAACCAATTGTTTCCGTGCCATGTACAGCGTGTGCAGGCACTATCAGCATCTGATTGGCCTCCACTGGTACACTTCTGCCAATGGTTCATCCAACAATATGTCAATCCTCATTTCAGTGCAAATGTTCTCTTTACAGATGAGGCTTCATTCCAACGTGATCAAATTGTAAATTTCCACAATCAACATGTGTGGGATGACGAGAATCCGCACGCAATTGTGCAATCACGGCATCAACACAGATTTTCTGTGAACGTTTGGGCAGGCATTGGTGATGTCTTGATTGGGCCCCATGTTCTTCCACCTACGCTCAATGGAGCACGTTATCATGATTTCATACGGGATACTCTACCTGTGCTGCTAGAATACGTGCCTTTACAAGTACGACATAACATGTGGTTCATGCACGATGGAGCTCCTGCACATTTCAGTCGAAGTGTTCGTACGCTTCCGTATTGTGGACGGTTGTGATACAATACGCCATTCTCCAGGGTTGCATCAGCGCATCAGGGATTCCATGCGACGGAGGGTGGATGCATGTATCCTCGCTAACGGATGACAGTTTGAACATTTCCTGTAACAAAGTGTTTGAAGTCACGCTGGTACGTTCTTTTGCTGTGTGTTTCCATTCCATGATTAATGTGATTTGAAGAGAAGTAGTAAAATGAGCTCTAACATGGAAAGTAAGCGTTTCCGGACACATGTCGACATAACATATTTTCTTTCTTTGTGTGTGAGGAATGTTTCCTGAAAGTTTGGCCGTACCTTTTTGTAACACCCTGTACGTCACTTCCTCAGACTGTAGCATTCCTTAAAACCACGGTTCAAATGGTTCAAATGGCTCTGAGCACTATGCGACTTAACTTCTGTGGTCATCAGTCGCCTAGAGCTTAGAACTAATTAAACCTAACTAACCTAAGGACATCACACACATCCATGCCCGAGGCAGGATTCGAACCTGCGACCGCAGCGGTCACGCGGTTCCAGACTGAATCGCCTTTAACCGCACGGCCACACCGGCCGGCGAAACCACGGTATATTCACATCTAGGAGAAAACGACTTCTTCCATGAAGAAAATTCGAATGTAGCTGAACACCTACTCAAACACTTGTGAGCGATCACCTATAACTAGACGGAATGAGACACAACACCTCCGAACCCATTTAAGACACCGTAATTTTGTTGTACGGAATGACTGATGATGCTGCTGAATCATGCTGCAGAGGAAAGAGGAGCAGCATTATTCGTATTAAAAATTCAGATGGCAAGCCATTATATGCAAAGAAGGGATGGTTGAAAGGCGGGATAAATATATACTGGGCTACAAATGGAAACTATCTTAAAAACAATATTATGGAAAGGGAAGAGGATGTCGGCGAAGGTACGATGGAAAACGCGATACAGCGAGAAGAATTTGACAAACATATAACAGCCTGAAATAGAAAAAAGGCTTCCGGAGTAAACGATATTCGTACAAGTTTATTGAGATCCATGGGAGAACTAACCATGACAACAGAATTGCACCTGATATGAAAATATTTGAGATAGGCAAAATACCCTCAGACTTCAAGAAAATGTAATAATAGCAATTTCAAAGAAGCTAGGTGCTGACAGTAATGAATGTCACCAAACAATCAAGTGAATGTCACCAAACAATCAGTTTAATAAGCCGTGGTCACAAGACACTGATAGGAATAGAAAAACTAGTAGAAGCTGACCTCGTGGAAAATCAATTTGGCTACCAGAGAAAAGTAGGTGTAATACTATCTCTACGACTTATTTTAGAAGACAGGTTAAAGAAATGTAACCCTACATTTATAGCGTTTGTAGTTTTAGAGGAAACATTTGATATTGTTGATTGGAATACACTCTCTGAAATTCTAAAGTAGCAGAGATAAAAACAGTGAGTGAAAAACTATCAACAAATTAAACAAAAACCAGACTGTAGTTACAAAAGAGCACGGGCTTGAAAAGGAACTTCTAGTAGAATAGGAGAAACAAGACTCTGAGCCATGGTTGTAACCTGTCTCCGATGTTATTTGACCAACACACGAAGTAAGCAATAAAGGAAAAGAAGGAGATATTTGAAATGTGGAAGAAGATATAAAAACTTTACGTGGTAATTTAGTCAGAGACAGCAAGGAACTCGGAAGATCAGTCCAGCGGAATGGATAGTGTCGTGAAACTGGCTTATACAACGAAAACAAAACAAGGGCAATGGATTGTAGTGGCATTAAGTCAGTTGATGCAGGGGGAATTAAATTAGGAAATGAGAAAATGAAAGTAATGTATGACTTTTGCTATTTGGCAAATCAAATAAATGTCGATGGATGACGTAGAAAGGAATAAAATGTAGACTTCCAATAAAAAGAAAACCGTTCCCTAAATTTTAACAGCTGCTATTAATTTAAATGTTAAAAATTCAATTCTGCAAGTGTTTGTCTAGAGGTTAGCCTTTTACGGGATTGTAATGTAAACAATAAAGAGTATGTCAAGAATAGAATAGACGGTTTTGATATATGGGGTTTGCAGAAGAATTCTGAAGATTAATGGTAGGCCGGACATAATGAAGAGTTACTGAAACTAACTGGAAAGAAAGGAAATGTATGGCATGACGTGAATGAAGGGAGGAACCGGGTGATATGGCACAACCTGACGTTTCAGGGAATAGTTAGTTTGGAACTGGAGAGACGGATGGAGAGTATAAATTGTAGATGGAAGTCGAAGAGTTACTACAGGAACTAGGTTCAAGCGAATGCGTGTTACAGTAGCTGCATACTGAGGAAGATACTTCTACTGATTGGTCTATCTTGAGAGCTGCATCAAACCAGTCCTCGGACTGAAGACCACAACACCGACACCTGCGTACCTGATATTGTTATCAAAAAAGGCTACGCAACCTTAAACGAGAATTTTCTTGTAATTTATCAGAGGGAATGCATATTGCAGTGTTGTAAGCACTTCCAGATATATTTTGGGTTTACAGCGTTAGTGCCTCAACTCTCCTATCATCTAAAAATTTATACAGCGTAAGTTCAACCCAAGAAGACCTACGCAAGCTCTAAAACACTTCTCATAAGCAGACCGAGAGTGTTCCGAATAACAGTCCAAAAACCAATACAATTTTTGGTACAGCAGAGATCAGTATTATTTCGCTACCTACAATTGGTAGTTACAAGTGAAACAACTAGGAATATGAGTAGCCGTCTACGCCGATCATGTAAGTATTGAATATGGAAATATCAAAATGAAATAAATAGCACTAAACGCGTACAATATTAACCACCATTGTTACATTTTAAGAGTAATATTAAAACATAAGCCATGTTCAAGATCGAAAGGAGATAGCCCAAAGTAACATCCAGATTAATGAAACAATATCTCAAGAGCTCAAACGCTTAGTTCTGCGATGCACATACTCACAACATGGATCGTATCAATATCTACCAGACCTATTTGCTGCCAGGACTGATAGTCAAGTGAAAGTTTCAAATCCGGAAAGACATCTTACTTCTTGATACCGTTTATGGCTTTGTGATTCGTAGGATTGTTTCAAGGACACATATACTGTTCGCAGAACATATGCTAACCAAAAGGATCTCGTTTCGTTGTTGTTTCCCAGTAAATAAACAGGCACAGAAAAATTTGCATTTTGGTGCTTGATTTGATTCAGCACTTTCTACAGCGGATGAGACAGCTCCATTTTCTCAAAAGCTCATCGACACATTCTTATAGAGGTTCGTTTAAGACTTCTTATGAAAGATTTTTGTAAGACTGTCTTAGTATTAGACGTGAAACACAGAGAATACTAGCTCTCTGACCATCTTATAAGATTTGCACTTAGTGTGAATCATTCTAGGTTACTTACTGTCTTAAACACTTCATGGAAACTGAAATGCCAAAACATGGCTTAAATGACTGCATAAATCTTACTTGCTCAAACTATAACAAAAATATCAGGAATGATAGTAAATCTGTGTTTGCTGTTCAATCCTGTAGCACATACAAGAAAATTTGCATCCCAGTTCGTTATTAATTTACGCAGTTCCATGAAGCAACACAAAACATTGTATGCAGAACTTTAGAAAGAGTGAAGGGACGCAGTTGATGTACAATAATGTTCAGGTAGAGTATAGGTGTAATGATACGTTCCGTCACTATTACAGGTGCGGTGGAAACCCAGGTTAATGTCGCCCACATCATAATACTGCCCCACCGCCTGGGCAACGTCGTATCCGACGTGAATATCGATCTGGTATAACAAGAAAAGTGATACATCTGACCAGATGACTTGCTTCTATTGATGCCAGGTCCAATATCGATGATCCTACTGAACGAGACGGCCCACCGATTGGCACAGTAGACCCGCGTTCGAAATGACGACGATTCAAATCCGCGTCCGGCTCCCCAGGTGTAGGTTCTCCTTGATTTCCCTAAATCGCCCCAGCCAAATGGTCAAATGGGTCCTTTGAAAGATCACGACCGATTTCCTCCCCCATCATTGAAACATTCCGAGCGTGTGCTCCGCCTCTAATGATCTCTATGTCGACAGAAGGTTAAACCCTAATCTTCTTTAATTTTTTTTTTCGATGTTCCTGCACCCGCTGAGACAACGTCGTTGGACCAAATTGGGAACACGTGTGTGTCGTCCGCCACAGATCTCCATGTTCAACAATACGAGTATGTACTGCAAGGTGTGCTACGAAACACTTGCGCCCACACCAGAACTGACGTCCGTGTTCCGCTTTGAGTGATGAGGTGTCAATGTCCAACGCCTGGTCGCCTACAAACGGTTTTACAGTCCTACAGTCATCTTCCACAGAAAGCTCACGACAATGCAGCACGAAGAGGTAACCACCTTCGCCGTTTCCGACACCGTCGTTCCCAGGCGAAGGGCTGTTATTAAGTGCCCTTTCCCAATGTCGCTTTTGTTAGTGTGGGTGCCTATTTGCAGCCCACATTGTAGCTCGAATTATTAGCTATCAGTCTCTGGTCCGCTTACGTACTTTCCTTGCCGCGTCAAGGGCTCACAACGCCACTAGGTAGCATTCTGTCTGGCATTCTTCAGTGTTCATAATGATTCGGCTCATCAGTGTGTGCCAAATTACGCAATTATTTAAGTAATCATACTTCATCTTATTAGCTCCCATATAGACTTCAATCTTAAACTTGCGCATTTGCTTCTTTGACTCATTTTTTGTGTGTGTCTATCGCAATCCTACCATAAACACTGTCGTGTAGTAATTTATCTGTGCCACGTTGCTAGTACAAAATCGACCCACTAACGTCCTGTTACGCCTAAGTACTCTTCGAATTTCGCACGAATATCTCGAAAAATTCTGAACACGATTATGTGACTCCTTAAAGCTTTTACTGCGTGTCTTTACCTTCTTGTAAGGAACATACCGTAAAAACCATAACGCAACCCTCCCCCGTGGCTATCCTCTGCGGAGAAAAGGAATAAAGAACAGAAAATCAGATGAAAATTGGTCTTTGGAAGAGAAATGAAGAGGAAAAGAAATTAACAGAGGTCTCTAACCCACGCTTGTGTAGTGCTACTCGACTCGTTAGTAGCCGGTTAAACACTGTACGTGAAAGAAATTTTCGTTGCCAGTTTGTGGTTGAGAAGGCGAATAGAGTGGTGACGTAAAGTTTCTGATCGTCAAACACCGTGTCACTACCGATACTGATTTCTGAGATTATACGTTAGGAGCACAGCATTGTATGGTAATGAATCACGGACTGTGGAGAAACCGGAAAAAAAGAGATTTGAAGCATTTGACAGATGGTGCTACAGGAGAATGTTGAAATTTAGGTAGACTGCAAGGATTTATATTAAGAAACCAGGGAATAATATCCCTGGTACTAGAGGGAACTGCAGAGGGCAAAAACTGTAACGCAAAACAGAGACTGGAATACATACAACAAAAAGTAATTGAGGACCTAGCTTAAACTGCTGCTCTGAGATGAAGCGGTTGGCACACGAGAGGAATTTTTGGCGGGTCGCATCAGTCCTGTGTACCGACGAACCTGGATTTCACCCTCTCCCCTCTCTTATCAAAATACAACGCAGACATAACACAGACATTTCAGTCACAACTTTCATATATTGTGTGAAAATGCACCATGAGGTAGGAAGAAAAGCCTATCCCAATAGGCGGCCGAACAAGCACTCAGGGTCTCGCAACTAATTATGCCATACGAGTCTTTTCTCTTAACGGTAACGTATAAGGTAGATTAGCTGCACTCCGAAGGTTGGTTTTGCCATCGCAGTGTTTTACTAGGTATGGCCTTACTGGACGCTGCAAGCCCTTGTCTTCCTCCGATTTCTGAATTGCCTTACCCAGCCAGTTATAGTGAGTCGTACTGTTTAACGTGAGGTTCGAACCAATGCAGTTTGACAGTTTCCACATTAACAAATTTTTCCAGGCGTCAAGGAAATGACAAATGACAGAAAAAAATACTCATTATAAGGCCTACCTGTTGGTGCTCCTTTGGATTTGTAGTCTCTCAATGAGCCACGGAGACGCACAAAATCTTCATATACAGGGATTCCATAAAGTCTGGGTATATAGGAAATTCCAATAAATAATGATTAAGCAGATTTAACTAACTTTAATGCTAATAAATAATATTTTCAAGATGATGTTGATGCTTTTGAATGCATCATTTGATACACTTAGCAAGATTCCACTCGATGGAATATGACAAATACGCCGTCGATGTTAGTACGCTGACTGGTAATACATTCTGTCAGGTACTTTAAATTTCTGACCTTCATCGATTAAACTTTCTCTTTTAGCATATCCCAGAAAAAGAAGTCGAAGTGAGGAACGACTGGCGAGCGAGGGGACCGCTCCACATGACCTCTCCACCCAAGCCAGTGAGGAACATCGTCATTCAGCCAGCCTCTAACAGCTGCAGGAAAATGGGCAGGGGCACCATCTTGCTGCAGCCAGTCTGGAAGTCCCTCACCCAAACGCTCAGTTTGAGGCTTCAGTTTGTCCCTCAGCACTTTCAGATAAATACGTTCAACAAAGAAGAAAGGCTATAGCAAATGATCTCTCCACGGACCGTACCATAGAGTCACCTTTTGGCAGCGCTGTTGTTTGGATGGACTCATGCAAGGGGAATTGCCTTGAGACCAGTACCGAAGATTTCGTCTGTTCACTTAACCACTGACCACAGTAAAACTAATATTTTCATACAATTTATCTGAAAGCCATTCACACATCTGAATGCGTCCATCGAAGTAATCATTATTTAAGTGATGGAATATCTGTAAC
Source organism: Schistocerca serialis cubense (assembly GCF_023864345.2). Lineage (NCBI taxonomy): Eukaryota > Metazoa > Arthropoda > Insecta > Orthoptera > Acrididae > Schistocerca > Schistocerca serialis. Next base: position 516,513,352 of record NC_064638.1, read on the forward strand.
TTTTACGGATGAAATCTGACCACTGCTACGATTTTGTTGATGACTGATCTCCATAGAGGTCCGACGAAGCGGTTTCTTTGGGCTAGCATAAACCTTGGCCTAGACAGTCTTTTTCGTTTCGTCTGAAGTCTTTGGTCGTTTGGAAAGGAGTTTGTCCAACACTTTGCTTGTTTCTTTAAACATACTAATAAATTTCCCGGTGGCAGATTGACGATGAGGTTGTCGAAGGTTCTTTAGACAGAGCCATCATTCAATGACAAGAAAATGATTAAAATTATCAGAATTTATTTTATTATTATTATTTATTTATTAATATTTATAGAATATTGAATATTTATTAGAATTTATTATAATTCCCTATGAACCCAGACTCTGTGGACACACTGTACGAAACGTTTATCTTTTACTTTACTTACAATAGTAGGAGACAGTGCGTTGTAAAAACGCTCCTGAGAACGGTGTGCTTATTGAGGAGCGCAAAACGTCCATATTATTTAGTATTTCCTCGCATTCCATAAGCCGAGGTAAAATTACCTCTTATATTTTCTTCTAACTTTATCTCTCGTGCGTGTGGCAAACAACTTTCCCTGACTCGTATCTCATCGAACTTAAAGAAATACTGTCAATAATTATAATTTATACATCAATATGATAAATATATCAGTCGTATATGATGGCGAAAGCTCATTTTCACGCAAACATCCGTAACAGGGCCAAGTCTTTCTCATATCGGCCATGAGGAGAGACAGTATCTTGAAACATTCGAAATTTCGCACATAATAACTTCTCTTGGTTTCAAGAGTACGATCGTAAGTGTCATCAAAAATGCTTTTCTCCTTCTTTCGTTGTGGTCTCGTTCGTCATATGAGGGCGCGTCGAGTCATCCCTCAAGCGACGTAATACAGCGTTTCTATCAGCGCTGGATGTTTTCTGTACGAACCGTAGCGCAGCGGCCTGCTGGGCGCTGTGCGGGCAGCCTACTCGCCTGGGGTGGAGAAAGACAGAGGCGTGGCGGGCAGAGAACAGCACACAAACGGCTGGCAGTGTGGCGGAGGGTGGCTGCAACAGCAGAGGCGGCTCTGCCAAAAGGGGAGTGCGACTGGGCGGCGGCGGGGGCGGGGGGAAAGGAGAGAGAAAGGGACGCGGCCGCGCAAAAAAGAATGCGCACATCTCTCACAAAAATGTGATGCCTTTATCAGTACTGATAAAATGAACGAGATAAAATGGTATTCCCGCAGAATGGATATATAAAGTCCGGGGAGAGGAAAAGGGAGAGACAGAAAGAGAGAGAGAGACAGAGAATGGAGACAGAGACAGAGAGAGAAAGAGAGAACGAGACGGAGCATGGCAGTAATCATACCTCGAATTGGAGTCCAGTGGAGATACCGGAGGAAAAATTCTGGCGGTGGAGCTCCCATGCAGTGATTCATAGGCGCAGTCGCTTCCTGAATAGCCACCCCGTTAGCTGAGGATCAGTGCTGGATGCGTCCGCGGGGACGAAACAATCGTCGCGCATGCAGGCGCGGTGGATGGCAACTTGGCGCACCTTCCATCTTCCACCCCGTCTTCCAGTTCTATTTTCTCCTCCCACTTTCTCCTCCTCCTCCTTCCAACATCTCTGCTTCCACAGGTGACGAATAAGAGTTTACATCACGTTCAAAGTATTCCGCTAACTGCCAATGATGAAAGATAGCGCAACACAGCACCTGAATAAAAATCTGTTTCAGATCATTATAAAATATTCATGATGCGATGTATTATATTTCCATGTTTATATGCAGAGCAGCTGATGAATAACGAAGTGTTGCCACCAGAAAGATATTAAAACAAGAAACTGCTTGGAGTCAAAGAATAGTTTAAAAAACTGGTACCTGGAGATGAGTACAATAACAATAATTTTTTTCTCCATGAACTTTCGTCAATTGATGATAAGCATTTTGAAAGTAATAAGGTGTAAATTTTGACTAACATTTTTGGATTGATTACTGAACTTCCTTAGTTTTCCCCTATGTTGAAATGGAATGTATGTTGTGAACTAATTGACGACTGATTTTCAACTTTATGGACAGTTTTCTTTCCTTCTCCTCAAAGTGATGCAGTTCAGTATGGTCTGAACTATCCAGTGACCCAGCACGTCAGGTTCCGTTTACTAATTTCTTTTTTTGCGTCTGTTTTGTGAATGCATTTCGTTGTTAATTATAATTAGCACAGTGATGCAATAATAATAATTTTCTTTTTAGGGGAGCTGCCTGGCGACCGTAATATTAATGTTCCTATTTGCAAGATAACTTTATGTATGCCACGTATCTATGTTGGGACTCATGCTGCATATTTTTACTCTGCTACAAGGAAGATGCATGTTGTTTACTCTGTAGGAGGTAGTGATCTTCAAATGTTAAGGAACATCTGTTGCAGACTGCTGACTATTATCGAAGTCACATATCGCATCATGAGTTTTGCTTCAGTTAGGTTACGATTACTTGATCATTTATTGTAGACAGTTATTCGATATCTCGCTGGAAGGGGGGAACCTGGAATACTAGGCAGTGTACCGGCGGGTCAGCAGAAGGCTTTGACTGTGTCTCGAAAGCAGGGGAGGTGCCCAGTTTTCGTGGAAAGGTCCTGTTTCCCGAAATCTTATTGTGGTCATTCCTTGCCTCTACATCACTGCAGCAGGCACTGTGCCGCCGGCTGCCACAGGGTTCCCTTGTGGGTACTTGAGCATGAAATTTGTCTTTCTGTCTGCACGTCAGAAAGAACCGCCAACTGGCACTGCCTTGGATTTGTGAGATAGTGTGTTGCTTTTCCTCCAATTTAATTACTGTCCCATCCAAATCATCACCCCACCAGCAAACGTGGAATGAACGCTGCTAACCAATGGAGAGAGACTGTTCAGTATCAGTACCGACCTAATGAATCGTAATATGCATTTTTGTACAATTGAGTGGGGAGTTTCTGTTGAGTTCTCCTGTTTTTACGTGGTGAAGACACGTTTCCGTTCATCACATTGGCAGCAGCAACCGATAAACACTCCAAATGGTGTGTGACAACTGTGGGCAGAGCAGGAGAGAGAACCTGAATTTGGCAGCCATTCGCTTACTGGCTCTCGTCTGACTGTACTTAGAGACCATAACTGCCCCTCAGGCTCGAGCACAATCCCTCACCGTTAAATAATTCTGTTAGCTTGTATACTCAGGTATTTGTACCTCATACCTATCTCGTTTACCCCGAATTTGCGAGGTGCCCACATAAGGAAGTCTCATTCCTTTTTCTTCTTGCAGTCAAAAAATAAAGTGGAGCTCCTACAATACTTAGCGTCTTTTTGACTTGAGTTTATTCCATTTTTAAGAATATTTTTTGTGCAGTTTTGCTGTCAGTTATTGATCTGACTAGAGCAAACAGAAGTTTTGTATTCACAGTCTTGACTTACATTTTGAGATGCAACTTCCCCATGATCAAATTACCCTTACACAAAAATTATAACCACTATAATTTTTAGGATGTTCCCTCAATGTGATGAGTTTCCGTTGTATGCACACGCCAAGATTCATATACATGAGACATGCATAGGTGATAATGAGTGAATAGCTCTCGCATCTTTAGTTGCAGAATTAATTAATCCACAAGCATTTGAGCCTTATTTTGATTCTTTCCAGGTCTGTTATGATGCTATAAATTACGTTAACTGTGTCATTCTGTTTAATTTCCGCATGTATTTAATCATAACTAATTATCTCTTTTGTTTCATTGGTGATATTTCCACATAACTTGCTTCGCTTTATGACAAACTCTTAATTTCTCTTTTCTTCCCAGGAAATAGCCATCTAATTTTCATGGCAGACCTTCTGCCACGATAAACTTAGAAACAAAACACTTATTTTTCAAGTGATTCCTTCCCTAGTAACATAGTACTGATATAAGTTATTTTCTTTGTGTATTAGATTTACTAAGTAATTTTCTTTCGATTCACAGGCTAAATTATGATTTTTCTTATTCTGTAATATGTCATGCCACATATCATATAGGCACTCAAACACACACGCACACACACAACCGCACGCCCACCCACCCACTCACCGACCCCACCCACCCACCCACACCCACACACACACACACACACACACACACACACACACACACACACACACACACACACACACACATACACGCATATTACAGGTCCTGTCTATAATTAGTTATGTCAATGAATAATAACAGAGCCAACTTGGCTATGACTGCTTGTATGTGTATTTTGCATTACAGTTAAATTTTTGTAGCATAGTACTAGAGCTCTCTAGCGCGGAGTGGCAGCGCGGTTAGAGGCGCAATCTCACGAATCGCGCGGCCCCTCCCGCAGGAGGTTCGAGTCCTTCCTTGAGCATGGGTGTGTGTGTTGTCCTTAGAGTAAGTTAGTTTAAGTAATGTGTAAGTCTAGGGACCGATGACCTTAGCAGTTTGGTCCCCTAGGAATTCACACACATTTGAACACTTGAACATTTTCTCTAGATAATAGGTAGATGCAGTCAGCTGGGAATGGATTTGGTGCAGTGTAGTGTGGTAACTCCCATTGTTGGCAGGTAGAAGTCTCTACTGTGCGGAAACAGCAGACTGGAAAAATAACGAGTGATGACTGTGTGAAGAATTCAATAGCTAAATAAAATCTTAAAATAAATTATTGGGGCAAAAGAAGCCCTTTGACTACTACAACGCAGTCGCCGATCCATTTAAACTACTTTGCATGCAGACACAATTGAAATAGGATATGGAAGTGCCGACTGTATGTGTTAAATGTGAAATCCGGGCTGTTGTTATGTTTTTTACAATCGATATGTTTAATGTGATAGTAGGAATCATACATCTTATAATTTTTTATTTTTTGACTGCACAGAAAACACAGAGTGGACAAAGAAAGGGAGCAGATGAAGGCAAGGCTTGAGAGACACTGCTATAATTAACACAGGATCATGGACGCTAAGGATATGGGATGAAGAAAGGACAATTAAGTAAGAAGGGGAACAGATGGAAGTATCATTCTAAAACTGGCTGAGTACAACACTCACAGAGATGACAAACTCCAGTGATCTGTGAAATAGTTGGTTTGAGCATAGAGTGTGGATTAGTTAGCCACGACGAGTAAGTTCTACATTTAACAGTAGTGACGTCAGACCACTAAAAACTGCGTTGTATTAGAACGTTGCATGGAGATTCCAACCACTGCAGAAACGTTAAATCGTCCACCAACGCTATAACAACCCTCCAGCCGAAGGACTTGGTGTCCTCCAACACCTGTTGTCCATGAACCATCGTCTGACATTCATCAGATACTCTATTAATCAATACAGCTTCTAGAGGCTCAATCCATCCATAAGCTACAAAAGTCGTGCTCTGTACTCTCAGCCATCAAAACAAATTAATATGAGCAGTGTCCATGAGAATGTGCAAGTTACTGTTTCTCCTCTCAGGTACTCTACCATCTTCCTGTGGTCCCTAACGTTTTAAGCGAAATAAATTGATTCCGTTTCTGTTGGTGTGTTATGTGAAATTCTTTTACCTCTGATGTGATTTCCTTATTTGCAAAAGACTGGTATTAACAGAGCTATCTTGGATGGGAACAATATACTAATTTAAATTTTATAGACATATACTTGTCACACACTTCTGGAGGCTGTAGAGGAGACTTAGTAGATTAAGTTTTACATAGGAAACTATGTCAAAAACGCCATCCAACGACGCTACAAGATGTCAGAACTATAGGCGCCAGGGCCTGTAAATGTATGTACACTGTATAGTACACTGCACATACAAGGTGGTTCCGTGATGATGTTACAAACTTTCTAGGATGGTGGAGAAGGATAAGTGTATCATTTTGAGGTAAGGATTCCTGTATCTGAAACGAACGAGCGGCAAGTTACAAGTGAAAACTGTTCTGGTGCCTCTCACGGTGGAGTACATGTATTGGTATTCTTTTTGTAGTATAGGCAGCTTTCAGAGGTGGTAGTATGCACAAAAACAAGGAAAAAAGTCCGGTAAACGTGGGCTCTAAAATGCATACCTGAAGACCTATGAGCAGTTGTTCATCTCTGTCAGACTAGTGCTCATAGCTCGTAAGTCATGAATTTTAGACTCCATGTTTACTGGACTTTTTTCCTTGTTTTTGTGCCTGCTCCTCTTAAAGTTCCCTGCTCTGCAATCTTAACAACAAAAATGCCAGTACGTGCATTCCACTGTCAGGCGTATGAGAACGGTTTTCAGTTGTAACTTTCTACTCGTTTCTGGTATAGCGACCCTTACTTCGAAATTAATACATTTGTCCTTCTCCATCATGCCATCATTCTTGAAAGTTTGTAAAATCGTCACGAAGGGTGAGTTAAATGAAAACCTTAAATATTTTTTTAAATATTATTTATTGTGCGGAAGTGGTACAAAGCTGTATCAGTTTTCAGCATAATTTCCCCCACGCTCAATGCAAGTCCTCCAACGCTCACAAAGTGCATAAATTCCTTTAGAAAAAAGTTCTTTTGGTAGTCTGCGCAACCACTCATGCACCACGTGGCGTACCTCTTCATCAGAACTAAACTTCTTTTCTCCCATTGCGTCTTTGAGTGGTCCAAACATATGGAAATCACTTGGGGCAAGGTCTGGTGAGTGTGGTGGATGAGGAAGACACTCAAAATGTAGGTCTGTGATTGTTGCAACTGTTGTACGGGCAGTGTGGGGCCTTGCATTGTCATGTTGCAAAAGGACACCTGCGGACAGCAATCCACGTCGCTTTGATTTGACTGAAGGCCGCAGATGTTTGTTTAGAAGATCTGTGTATGATCCACTGGTGACAGTGGTCCCTCTAGGCATGTAATGCTCCAAAATGACGCCTTTTTCGTCCCAAAAGAGAGTCAGCATAACCTTCCCTGCTGATGCTTCTATTCGAAACTTCTTTGGTTTTAGTGATGAGGAATGGCCCCATTCCTTGCTCGCTCTCTTCATCTCAGGTTGGTGGAAGTGAACCCAGGTTTCGTCCCCAGTAACGATTCTTGAAAAGAAGCCATCACCTTCTCGCTCAAAGCGCCGAAGAAGTTCTTCACAAGCACCAACACGTCGTTCTCTCATTTCAGGAGTGTGCTGCCGTGGTACCCATCTTGCAGACACTTTGTGAAATTGGAGCACATCGTGCAGAATGTGGTGTGCTGACCCATGACTAATCTGTAAACATGCTGCAATGTCATTCAGTGTCACTCGGCGGTTTTCCTTCACTATGGCTTCAACTGCTGCAGTGTTCTGTGGAGTCACAACTCGTTGTGCCTGACCTAGACGTCGAGCATCTTCCACTGAAGTCACTACATTTGCGAACTTCCTACTCCATTCGTAGACTTGCTGCTGTGACAAACATGCCTCACCGTACTGAACCTTCATTCGTAGATGAATTGCAATAGGTTTCACACCTTCACTACCCAAAAACAGAATAACAGAACGCTGTTCTTCCCTACTGCAAGTCGCATGTGGGGCGGCCATCTTTATACCGAGACTGCGACGGTATGTGTGCATCTGCACTATGCTGCCACCCACAAGCCATTCTGCACGCTGTTTGTAGCACGCTAACCATCTTATAGGATAACGACGCAAATTTTCGATTTGTTATTACAAATTTAGGGATTTCATTTGATTCGCCCTCGTAATATATATAGCTCGTTGATCCTCCTCTGACCATTACTCAATCAGTTAATGATCGACAGAGCAGGGGGGTATCCTTCTGACGGATATCGTGCCAAATTCCGTAACGCTCCAAGCGTTCTCAACTGGGGAAAAATTCGGCGACCCAACTGGGCGAGGTGTGGTTTTGTAAGCATGAAGAGAAACAGTAGAAACTCTCACAGTGTGCGGGCGGGAATTATCTTGCAGAAATGTAAGACCAGGGTGGCCTGCCACGAAGGATACAAAACGGGGAACAGAATACCATAGTCGCACCGCTGTGCTGTAAGGGTACCGTAAACGACAAGCAAAGGGTTCCGGCTATGAAAAGGAATGAATCTGCATCAGAGACATATCCCTCGTCTAACTAAGCCCTGATGGCCAGCAAAGACGTCCTCCAGCAGCGGTGGAATACCAACCTGACTACCGCCCATCTTGCGGCCCGACAGGCAGGAGTGATGGTCTGGGGCGCCATTTTTTTTTTCATAGCTGGACCCCTTTGGTTGTCATTCGTGGCATCCTTACAGCACAGCGGTTCGTCTACGATGTTCCTCGCTCAGTATTGTGCCCTTTATGTCAAGAAATCCTGGGCTTACATTTCAGCAAGATGATGATCGCCCGCACTTGGTTAAGTTTCTACTGCTTGTCTTCGTTCTTTTCAAGCACTACCTTGACCAGCGAGGACGTCGTATCTTACCCCAATTGTGAACGTTTGGCACATTATGGGCAGGGCCGTCCAACCAGCTCAGGATTTCGAAGATCTAACGCGCCAGTTGGTCAGAATTTGACACAATATCTCTCTGGGGGATACGAAACAATGCTATAAATCAATATCAAGCCGAATAACTATTGGCATTGGGGCCAGAGGTGGACAAACGCTTTATTGACTTGCTCAATTGCTGGAGCTTTTTCTTTTCATTAAATCATCAATTTTTTCTTGAATTGTAATCATTTGTTGGTCAGTACATGTACATCACATCTAGCAGTTTCCGTCCGATTCGGGTAATCCTTAGTGGTGCGTCTCTCTGTGTTTTTTTTCTTTTCTTTTGTTTATAGTCCTTGAAAAAAACTAGTTGCTTACCTCTGCTTAGTTATGAATACGTCAGGTATTCTATTGTATACTGTGGGCAAGAATGTGTGTATTGAGTCTTTGATGTTCTTGGTATGATTGCTACAGAGATTAAGAGATGAACATCAATTAAAATTAAAGAAGGCTAGTGGAATGTAGTAGAATTAAATCAGTGATGCTGAGGGAGGAAATTAGATCTGGAAATTAAACACTAAAATAGTCGACAGGTTTTCTGTTGTAAAAAAACTGAAAATCGACAAAGTAGAGAGAACATAAAACGCAAACTGGTATATCAAGAAAACCCTTTCTGCAAAATAGAAATTGGTTCTTATATTGTAAAATTATTTAATTAATAAATTAATTTAAATATTAGAATTTATTTTCTTCTAAAGGTGATTATTTGGGGTTAGCTTAGAACGGAAGTGAAACGTTGACAATATGCTGTTCAGACATGAACAGATGCTTTTAACATGGTTCCATAGACGAATCCTAAGGATTACATACTTTTGTCGAATAACTTATGAGGAGGAGCTGAACCGAAATGGGTAAACAAGAAAATTGTGGTTCAACTTGAGTAAAACAACGAAGCAGTTGATAGGAGGCACCGTGAAGCATCAGGGAATCTACAGTTTGGTATCGGACAACAAGTACTAAGAGAGGAATGGAAGAATTTACTACAACCCTGCAATTATCGCTACCGTATGGACCGCACAATGACAGCACACAGCACATACATAGGCATTTAAGCACTTGCTCTTTTCGCGCTCCACATGCGGATTGAACGGGAAGAACTCTTAATAAGTGATACAATGCGAAGTACTTTTTGCCACGAACTTTTCAGTGGTTTGCAGAGCACACAGTGTGTTTCACAATTCCTCAGTTTCAACACTTTGTTGACAGGGTACGAGAAACTTTATTTAATTCATTAAAGCTTTTATTAACGAATCTGGCAACAGTTGCCGTATTTATATCAGGCGACTTGTATCGAAACTTACAGGTTCATTTTCAAACATGGCCTTCTGTGGGCGCACTGACAGTGTAAATCTCAATAACAAACGTCACAATGGCAACAAATGCTTTATAAATTTATTTATTTACATGTCAAGTTCCGTAGGACCAAATTGAGGAGCAAATCTCCAAGGCCATAGAACGAGTCAGTACATGAAATTACAACGTAAAAGTATTAACTGATAAAAATAAAATGTTTATGAACCGAAAAAAAGACAAGCTATGAGTTTACGTAATCCCAGACAACAATACAACAACAAGCAGCTTAATTATTCAAGAAACTCCTCGACGGAGTAGAAGGAGTCACTCATTCGGAAACTCTTCAGTCTCGATTTGAAAGCGCGTGAATTACTGGTAAGATTTTTTAAATTCTTGTAGTAGCTTATTGAAAATGGATGCAGCAGTATACTGCACACCTTTCTGCACAAAAGTTAAAGAATTCCGATCCAATAGGAGGTCTGATTTCTGCCGAATATTAACTCAGAGAAAGCTGCTTATTCTCGAGAATAAGCTGATATTGTTAACAAGAAATGGCAGTAATTAATGTATATATATATATATATATATATATATATATGTATACATACATTGAGAGGCCAATGCCAAAATACCCAGACTAGAGAACAGAGGTCGACATGAGGTACGCGAACTTACACCACTTATTACCCGAACCTCCCATTTCTGAGCCAAAAATATCCTTTTAGAATGGGAAGAGTTGCCCCAAAATATAATAACATACGACATAAGAGAATGAAAATAAGCAAAGTAGACTAATTTTCTTGTCGAAAAATCACTTACATCAGATACCGTCCGAATAGTAAAAATGGCAGCATTTAGTCTTTGAACAAGATCCTGAATGTGGGCTTTCCACGACAGTTGACTATCTATCTGAACACCTAGAAATTTTAACTGTTCAGTTTCACTAATCATATGCCCAAAACTGATCCTTGGGGCACGCCTTATTTGATTGTATCCCACTCAGATGCAACAATACAGCCATTCTCAACACTGTGAAGAATGATTGTTTTCTGTCTGTTGCTAAAGTAAAAAGTGAAGCAATTGTGAGCTACTCCCCGTATTCCGTAATGGTCCTGCTTCTGGAGCAATATTTTGTTATCAACACAATCAAACGCCTTAGTTAAATCGAAAAATATGCCTAGCTTTCGAAACCTTTTGTTTACCCCACCCAGTACCTCACAGAGAAAAGAGAATATAGCATGTTCAGCCGTTAAACAACTTCTAAATCCGAACTGTTCGTTTGGTAGCAAATTATGTGACATAATGTGATCAATTATCCTTACGTACACAGCTTTTTCAATAACTTTAGGAATCACTGATGGCATAGGAATAGGTCTAATATTATCTACATTATCACTTTCTCCCTTTTTATAAAGAGGCTTTACTACTGAGGACTTCAAACGTTCAGGAAACTGACCATTCCTAAAGGAAAAATTACAAATGTAGCTAAATACAGGGCTAACACGTGCAGCACAGTACTTCAATATTCAGCTAAGGACTCCCCAATATCCACGAGAGTCCTTAGTCTTCATTGATTTATTATTGACTCAATCTACCCCTTATCTGCATCACTGAGGAGCATTTCAGACATCAATCTCGGAAAGGCTTTTGCCAAGAGAGTTATATGATTCCCTGTAGGGACAAAATTTTTATTTAATTCACCAGCAATACCCAAAAAAGGATTTTAAATACTGTACATGTATCTGATGTATCAGTAACAGAAATATATTTACTATGAACCGACTTTATATCGTCGACCTTGTGCTGCTGACCAGACACTTCCTTCACAACTGACCATATGGTTTTAATTTTATCCTGTGAATTAGCTATTCTATATGCGTACCACATATTCTTTACCTTCCAGCAACATTTTAAGCACCTTACAGTATTGTTTGCAATGAGCTACTGTAGTTTGATTGTGACTACTTCTTACATTTTGATATAATTCTCACTCTGTTCTACATGATATCCTTATCCCGTCAGTCAGCCACCAAGGCTGCCTTTTACTGCTAGTACCTCGTTAGAACGTTCTAATGGAAAGCAACTCTCCAAGAGCATTAGAAATGTGTTAAGGAAAGCGTTGTATTTATCATCTATGTTATAGCCACTATAAACATCCTGCCACTCTTTTTCCTTGACAAGGTTTAAAAAATTCTTTATAGCTGTTGGATTAACTTTCCTACATACTTTGTAATTAAATATGACATTGGTTTGAGTACAAAAGCCTTTTAGTCCTGAAATTTGTGCATCATGGTCTGAAAGGCCATTCACGCTTTTACTAACAATGTCCATCTAGTAATGAAGAATGAATAAAAATATTGTCTATGGCTATGCTGCTATTCCCCTGCACCCACGTTGGAAAAAACACATTCTGCATCAGATTATATGAATTTAGGAGATGTATCAACATCCTTTTTCTAGCACAATCATATACAAAATTAATATTGAAGTCACCACATATAAATAATTCTGGTACATTCTACAAAGTGAATCAAGAACCCTCTCTAGCTTGCGCAGAAATGCTCTGAAGTCAGTGTTAGGGGACCTATAAATAACAACAAATAGAAGTTTAGTTGCACTATATTCAACTGCCCGTGACCAACATTCAAATAGCTATTCAGTGCAATGCCGTGCTGCATTAAGGGCTCAACTGGAATGCTGTTTTTTACGTACATGGCCACTCCCTCATTCCGCAAGGAACTCCTTGAAAAACAGCCAACTAATCTGTATCCTGGGAAAGAAAGCCTCTGAATTGTCAAATTATTTAACTGGTGCTCCGATATACCAATGACTTCTGAGTCAAAATCTATAAGCAGTTCATTAACTTTGTCTCTAATACCTCTTACACTTTGTTGAAATATGCTAATTCTTTCTCTGCTAGGAAACATGACGTCTTCTGAAGGTGATCTCTTAGTTAGAGGGACTTACTTTAAGCAGGTATAACTATCAGCTGACTTCAATCTCAAAAAGGTGCATCTCTAACATCAACTACTACAGGAATTTTTCCATGAGTGATCCCACCACCACCCACTACATTGTCACCTATAAGCTTCGCCAGCCTCCCCTTCCCATACAAAAAAAAAAAGTGTTCAAATGTGTGTGAAGTCTTATGGGACTTAACTGCTAAGGTCATCAGTCCGTAAGCTTACACGCTACTTAACCTAAATTATCCTAAGGACAAACACACACACCCATGCCCGAGGGAGGACTCGAGCCTCCGCCGGGACCAGCCGCACAGTCCATGACTGCAGCGCCTTAGATCCAATACTGTGCAGGCCATGCTTAGTGAAACCCGATCTACTGATAGACTCAACTGGCATCACTGAAACGTGACCCATGTCATCAGCCATTAGTGCCGTCTCCAACCCCATTTCAGTGCAGGTAACAGCCGCATTAATATGAGACCGGTCATGTCACTGAAACATTTGCACGAAATACACATTAGTGCCATCAGTTTGAGTAGCTATCTTTACCAGGTCACCACCTACATCACATTCCCCGTGCCTATAAAGACTACTCCCTGCTCCACCCACTATCACTACCTGATCCTCTTTTGTAAAATTCCTTCATAACTCGCCTATGCTGTCAGTCACCTGAGCCAACCCTGCACTAGGCTTCACAATGATGGTGACCTGATACTGACTCCCCAACAGTTCCTGCAACTGCTGGCCCACGCCTCTACCTTGCAAACTATCTAGCAACAGAATCTTCTTTCTGTTAGACTTTCCAACTGTCCTAGACCTCCTCACTGCTGAGGACTACTGTATGTTTCCTACACCTACAGCTACAAGTGACAGTTGGTCAAAGCTATTGCATATACGCATAGTGCAACTGCCTGAATACCTCCTCCACCTAGACGCCTTCTTGCCAACTGCCAGTTCCCATTCCCCAGCACCCTTCACCCTCCTCAACCTGTCTAGTTCCTCCTTTGTGTACTGTAACTGCACCTGCAGGGCCCAGATCTTAGCTCCTGCTCCTCTATCAACTTCTTTCTTCTACAGATTCTGCATTCTCGGGAGAGGATCTCGCTAGAATGCCCACTCGCTTCCCCACTGTTCCCCCCCCCCCCCCCCCGGAATGAAAATACTTTGAACAAATTCCACACCGTAACGCACAACTGTTTGCAGAATAAACTCCGCAATCCACACATGCCTCTTTCCAAGTCAAAAATTGCCATTACAATCTTCTACGGGTTGTAGATGGAATTTAGTGGATAAACGTTTGTTAACGTACTCATGTGTCGAAAGGCAATGTTTGAGTGTAAATTAAATTTCAGATCGGCTCACTTTCAAATCTTCCGCTACACGATACACACAGCAGCGGAGATAATGAGCTCTGGCCTGTGCACCACAAGAGCCGCCCCATGTGCTGATTCTGCTGTTCATTGCACAAGCTGCAGCTGTGATCTACGCTTCCTTACAAATGGTCCACAATCCCTCGTGCGAGTCCGTGGAGCACCACAATCACCCCTCCTAGTTGCAGACATACCCGCTACTCGCAGGCATTATTGTAGGTGGACGGAAATTGTATGTGACGGACTTAGTCGGCCAGGAAAAAGTTCTCGATACTTGTGTTGTGCAGCTCTATCTACCATTAAATACTGTACCCTGAAAAGATACATTTGAAATTAATCTAATCTTCAGACTTATTTTAAATCCAAATGGTACGTTTCCGACATGGGTTCCTTAACAAAACGTTCTACAGGGAGAGTCACTAACTATTGACACCTAGAATAACTCCGAAAGTATGATAGTAGCTGAAACGTTTGTGGAACAAATGTCACATGGAACAACAAGGGTCATAATACGACGTTGGTTTTTTGTTGCTAGGTGAAGTCGCGTCAGAGATATGAAGGCAAACTTTTTTTTTTTTTTTTTTTTAGTGGGATACTGTAGTTTGGTATTATTTTAAGATAGCGGCTGTCCAGACGAATCCAATGATGTGTAACACTAAGTCTTTGAAGATCAACGAAAGTAAAAAATTTAGCACGTACGTCCATTTACAAAAATGGTTCAAATGGCTCTGAGCACTATGGGACTCAACATCTTAGGTCATAAGTCCCCTAGAACTTAGAACTACTTAAACCTAACTAACCTAAGGACATCACACACACCCATGCCCGAGGCAGGATTCGAACCTGCGACCGTAGCGGTCCCGCGGTTCCGGACTGCAGCCCCATAACCGCACGGCCACCGCGGCCGGCCGTCCATTTACAGAAGGTGTTCAAAGTGGTGACCATTGGTATCAATGCAGTGGTGAAATCTTCTTATCATGGATTTAGTGGTATTCCTTATCACATCTGCACTTACGAAGCACATGCTGTGACAATTCTCTCCCGTATATCTTGCAAATAGTAAATATTCGCCGAATACGGCGTATCCATCCAACGTGCCATTGACATTTAAACACCACTCGAAGGTTTTTTTAATACAACACCAATAGGAACGATAAGACTTGTATCGTCGAATCAAGCGAATGTGTATGATGTATTCCTTCGAAGAACGAGTAAATATACTTCTCATTTATGGAGAATGCCGACGAAATTCAGTGTGAGCTAGAGACTTGCATGCTGAAAGATATCCTCAACGTACTCACCCTACACGTCGTACATTTAAATACGTGTATGATAAATTGATAAGAACTGGATCCTTAATGCATTGGAAACATATCCGGCAAAAGAAAGTTACTAACGAGGAAACGGAAATTGGTTCTCTTGCCACTGTGGTTCGAGATCCTTGTGTTAGTTCGCGTCAGATCGCAAGGGAATCTTGCATGAGCCAGAGTAGTGTTGTTCGTGTTCTGCATCGCCGTAAATTTCATCCTTACCTTATCAGTCTCCACCAAGCACTATCTGGTACGGATTGTATGCGTCTCATTGAATTGTGCCTATGGGCACAACATCAGTTTCAGAGGAATGACACATTTATTAATTTGATCTTATTTACTGAAGAGGCTACATTCACGACCCATGGAAATGTTAATATGCATAACATGCATTATTGGATAACTGAAAATCCATGTTTGCTGCGGCAACTTGCACACCAAAAACTGTGGTCGGTGAATGTATGGTGTCGGATTCTGGAGGACAGAATCATAGGCCCCCATTTCATCGAAGTAAATCGTAATGGTAGGAAGTACACCACATTCCTGCAAGAAACATTAGGTCCTTTATTGGAAGAATTACCCTTAGGAACAAGGAACACAATTTGGTATCAACAAGATGGATGTCCGGCACATTTTTCTCTGATGGCTAGAAATGAGTTGCAGAGACAATTCCCAAATCGTGGGATTGGACGCAGAGGAGATGTGTCGTGGCCGGCTCATTCGCCAGACTTGACGTCTCTGGATTTTTTCTTGTGGGGATTCGTAAAAGACATTGTTTATAAAGACATTCCAACTGTACCTGAAGATATGCGAGAGAGAATTGTCAGAGCATGTGCTTCTATAAGTGCAGATGTGATAAGGAATACCACTCAATCCATGATAAGAATATTGCAGCACTCCATTGATATCAATGGTAATCACTTCGAAGACCTTCTGTAAAAGGACGTTCATACCAAACTTTGTGACCTTCGTTGACCTTCGAAGACCTTAATGTTACACATAATTGGATTCGTCTCGATAGCCCCTATCAGAAAATAAATACTAAACTGTAGCATCCCAATTAAAAAACCGAAGTTTACCTTCATATCTCTGAAGCGACCCCACCTAACAACAAAAAACCAACGTCATATTATGGCCCCCGTTGTCCCATTCAACTTTTGTCTCACAAACTTTTCAGCTCCTATCATACTTTCGAAGTTACTCTTGGCGGCAATAGTTAGTGACTCACCCTGTATACTGAGGCCTCTCCACAGCCCCTAGATGCCTATAGTAGGAATTGTGAAACACCTTGTAGATTCAGAAAAGGGGAGGATCCTATCTGTCGAGAAGAGAGGCTACTGGCTAACTAAAGAACGAACGAATCAATAAATGAATTCCCTAAATAACTTTTTTAATCGGCTTGGGTTCATACAACCGTGGGGTCTAGCGCTTTGAACTTCTACACGGCTGTTGTTGAAGTTTCAAGACCATAACTCCACAACACGATACGAGATAGCATCACGACTTAAACGCTGAACCGATTTCGATGAAATTTGCTACGAAGATAGCTTTTAGCCAGAGGAAGGACATAGGCTATTTTAGAGAGTAAAAAAATATCGACCTTCAGAGGTTGAACTATGGAATACGAGGGTCACTCAATAAGTAACGTCTCACTTTTTTTTTTAATCCATTAATATACATAGACTAACTTCCTTGTTGGTGCTTCACATTTGGTCCGCAGCTCGTGGTTGTGCGGTAGCGTTCTCGCTTCCCACGCCAGGGTTCCCGGGTTCGATTCCCGGCGGGGTCAGGGATTTTCTCTGCCTCGTGATGACTGGGTGTTGTGTGCTGTCCTTAGGTTAGTTAGGTTTAAGTAGTTCTAAGTTCTAGGGGACTGATGACCATAGATGTTAAGTCCCATAGTGCTCAGAGCCATTTTTTACTTCACATTTGATGTTTGTTCTGTGCATCGGTGAAGTTTCAAACCTTTCTGGCATATGGAAGATCCGTAGTACAGCGTCAAAATGGCGTCTACGTACGACTCATGTTACAAGCAGCTTTCTATTATTTAATTCTTATATGCAGAAAAAGAAACCGTGATGAACATCCATAAACGTTTCTGTACAGAGTATGCCGATGCTGCAGTTGATAGGAGTAAAGTTGAGTGATGGGTAATGAAAGTTACAGCCTCAGAAAATGCAGAAACAGAACTCAATGGTCAGCCGCGTTCGGGACGTGGCTGCTCCAGTCTTGCTGAATCATGTGAATGCTATTATTCGTGCCGACCGGCGCTCCACAACTCGACAGTTGGCAGTACAATTGTCGGTCAGCATTGAAGGTGCGTCTGCAATGATCGAGACTCTCGAATATTCAAAGAGGTGCTCTCGATGGGTTCCACGAATGCTCATGGTGGACCACAAGACTCAAAGAAAAGCCATTTCATCTGAATTTTTGGAGCGTTTTGAGACCGACGGAGAGGCTTTTGCGTCACAGATCGTTACGGGGCAAAAGCTGGGTGCATCACTTTGCGCCGGAAACAAAGAGGCAGACCATGGAGTGGCATCATCCTCATTCACCACAAAAGAATAAATTCAAAGCAACCCCCTCCGTCGGAAAAAACATGGTGACAGTCTTCTGTGACTGTGAAGGCGTCATTCTCGTGGATGTGATGTCAAGAGGATCGACCATCAATTCAGAGGCATGCGTGAAGACTCTGAATAAACTCAAGAACCGTTGCCGACGTGTTCGATCGGACAAGAATCCAGCAGTAATCTTGCTCCAACACGATAATGCAGGCCCACACACGAGTCTGATAACCCAGGAACACATTGCCAAAATGGTTTGAACTTCATTGCCTCATCCATCCTACACTCCAAATCTGGCACCCTCGGACTTCCTTCTCTTTGGGCCGCTTATTGATTCTCTACGGGGAACACACTTTGAATATAACGACAGTGTCAGCTACACAGTGAAACGTGGCTGCGCCTACAGGACAAGAGCTTTTACCAGCAGGGAATACATGCTCTTCCACAACGTTGGCCTACGGCCATAGAAGGTGATGAAGACTGCGTATAAAAATAGGATGTGGACAAGACATCTTGATATATATTGTCATCAAGTTCTGACAGTAAACATGTGCTGAGAAAAAAAAAATGTTGGGCATTACTTACTGGACGATCCCCGTAGAAAATATTTTTTGCATCAGTGAACATAGCTATGCTTATCTGAACAGGCAACCACTTGAGGACAGCTGATGTTATTGCACGTACAATAGCTCATTACCTAACCATTATGTTACTGTAATTGGCCTCGTGAGGCCGGTATCTGAAAAACACGGTGACGTTACATTAACAGTGATGACTGAGGAAAACACATGATATTGCGAATGGTTTCAAGACAGTTGTGCATATATTGTGAAGTGGTTCAGCATGTCCTCTTGAAATATCTCGATAAAAGCTAAAGAAAAGCCAGCCGAAGCACCCTCACTACCAGGGGCAATAACACTGTGGTCGATTAGTACTTACTCAACATCACTCCTCATTACAGCATTATTGATATGCGAGTGCAGCCCAGGGTAAAAGCTAGTGTAATATATATATATATAAAAAAAAAAACTTAGCAGTTATTGCGAACATGCGACTGAGTGTTTTAAACTGGTTATGTTTCAGTAATACACCAAATTTCATCAAATGGTTCAAATGGTTCGGAGCACTGTGGGACTTAACAGCTGAGGTAATCAGTCCCTTAGGACTTAGAACTACTTAAACCTAACTATCCTAACGACAGCACACACATCCATGCCTGAGGCAGGATTCGAACCTGCGACCGTAGCGGTCACTCGTTCCAGACTGAAGCGCCTAGAACCGCTCGGCCACACCAGCCGGATCCAAATTTCATAAACTCGCGTTATTATCTCGTATAAAATTAAAATCTGCTTTGTACATTTGAGTATCTTTATGACTCGGTACGAAATACAGGGGGCGTTCAATAAGTAATGCAACGCTTTTTTGTGCTAGCAGGTCGATTTTATTCAGGATTCCAATGTAACATAATATTCCCCACTCTCTTGGTGAGGAAACCCCGTTTTTCAACATAATATCAGTTCTCTGCGACGGCCTTACGCCATCTTACTGGGAAGGTCTGTATGCCCACATGGTACCACTCTACTGGTCGACGTCAGAGCGAATGTCTTGCTGCATCTATAACCTCCCTCATTATCCACGTACTACTTCCAGCGGAGTGCATCCTTCATTGGACCAAAGAGACAGATATCAGAAGGCGACGGGACCAGCGGACACACACCTTTGAGTACCCCAACTGGCGGACAAGTGTGTCAGCATTACCAACAGATGTCTAGTTGTGTAGCGAGGTGTCTCACTGTGACCCGTCCAACACCACGAATGAGAGTGTCTGCGCGTTCCAACAGTACAAGAGTCACTGTTGTGCAGTTGTGTGCGGCATGGCCGGCACACGGGAGATCGAAGTCTGCCCCACCTTGTTGCGATGACGACAGACGCCTCGCCCGAAGACGCACCGTGCTATTGTACACTGCCAGCGATCCGTAGACATACTGCAAGCGCTTATGAATATTTGCGATGCTTTGATTTTCCGCCAAAAGAAACTCAATGACAGCTCTCTTCTTGGAACGCATCTCCGTTACAGACGCCGTTTTTACACTACTGGCCATTAAAATTTCTACACCAAGAAGATGACGTGCTACAGACGCGAAATTTAATCGACATGAAGAAGATGCTGTGATATGCAAATGATTAGCTTGTCAGAGCATTCACACAAGGTTGGCGCCGGTGGCGACACCTACAACGTGCTGACATGTGGATAGTTTCCAACCGATTTCTCATACACAAACAGCTGTTGACCGGCGTTACCTGGGAAACGTTGTTTTGATGCCTCGTGTAAGGAGGAGAAATGCGTACCACCACGTTTCCGACTTTGATAAAGGTCGGATTGTAGCCTATCGCGATTGCGGTTTATCGTATCGCGACATTGCTGCTCGCGTTGGTCGAGATCCAATGACTGTTAGCAGAATATGGTATCGGTGGGTTCAGGAGGGTAATACGGAACGCCGTGCTGGATCCCAACAACCTCGTATCACTAGCAGTCGAGATGACAGGCATCTTATCCACATGGCTGTAACGGATCGTGCAGACACCTCTCGATCCCTGAGTCAACATATGGGGACGTTTCCAAAGCAACAACCATCTGCACGAACAGTTCGACGACGTTTACAGCAGCATGGACTATCAGCTCGGAGACCATGGCTGCGGTTACCCTTGACACCGCATCACAGACGGGAGCGCCTGCCGGCCGAAGTGGCCGTGCGGTTAAAGGCGCTGCAGTCTGGAACCGCAAGACCGCTACGGTCGCAGGTTCGAATCCTGCCTCGGGCATGGATGTTTGTGATGTCCTTAGGTTAGTTAGGTTTAACTAATTCTAAGTTCTAGGGGACTAATGACCTCAGCAGTTGAGTCCCATAGTGCTCAGAGCCATTTGAGCCGGGAGCGCCTGCGATGGTGTACTCAACGACGAACCTGGGTGCACGAATCGCAAAACGTCATTTTTTCGAATGTATTCAGGTTCTGTTTACAGCATCATGACGGACGCACCCGTGTTTGGCGACATCGCGGTGAACGCACATCGGAAGGGTGTATTCGTCATTGCCATACTGGCGTATAAGCCGGCGTGATGATATGGGGTGCCAATGGTTACACGCCTCGGTCACCTCTTGTTCGCATTGATGGCACTTTGAAGAGTGGACGTTACATTTCAGATGTGTTACGACCCGTGGCTCAACCCCTCATTCGATCCCTGCGAAACCCTACATTTCAGCAGGATAATGCACAACCGCATGTTGCAGGTCCTGTACGGGCCTTTCTGGATACAGAAAATGTTCGACTGCTGCCCTGGCCAGCACATTCTCCAGATCTCTCACCAACTGAAAACGTCTGGTCAATGGTGGCCGAGCAACTGGCTCGTCACAATACGCCAGTCACTACTCTTGATGAACTGTGGTATCGTATTGAAGCTGCATCTGCAGCTGTACCTGTACACGCCATTCACGCACTGTTTGACTCAACGCCCAGGCGTATCAAGGCCGTTATTACGGCCAGAGGTGGTTGTTCTGGGTACTGATTTTCAGGATCTCTGCACCCAAATTGCGTGATAGTGTAATCACATGTCAGTTGTAGTATAATAATTATATTTGTCGAATGAATACCCGTTTATCATCTGCATTTCTTCTTAGTGTAGCAATTTTAATGGACAGTAGTGTAAATCAGCAAGTATCGCCGCCAACTGTCGGAACTTCATGAAACTATAGGACCTGAAGCGCTAATATTCTACGATGTCCCACAACAAATCATGCACTTCTTCAGCCGAATTTGGCCGAGGAAAAAAGCTGTTGTATTGCTTATTGTACGCCCCTCGTACCTTACTGAAGGCGTCATCCGAGCACTCTTTGCCTGTCCCTCAAATTCACCTCACATTTTACGAGCTCATTAAAACCAAACGGGGACACCTGCGCTGCTGGCCCCGTGTTACCACTTAGTGAGGCAGCGCCAGACGTCCGATACAGGTCTGGAGATGGAAGCACTGGCTGACTGGGAGGCCATTAAGGCGTCGCATAGTTTGGATCAGGCGGTGCACTACGGGGCGGCAGAGCACACTGCCGCGGCTCCTGACAGCTCAGTCCTGGCTGACGGCCCCACAACGGAATGTAGCAGTTTAATTGACACCCGGAATTGATTGGTCTGCTATCCGGAAGCTGCCGGCGTTATCTGGCGCTGTCAGTGGGGAGGGAGGGAGGGCAGGGGCGTCAGTAGGGCCCCGAAGAATGGCAGGTGAGCTGCTACTGGGACGCCGCTGGGGGAGGCGGCAGTCCCCAATCAAGGGGCGATGGTGGGCGGACACCCTGGAAGGCTACAGTCGCCATACTAGTATCACTGGCGTCTATATGGCACCACACGCATATTGGAAAAACATATCTCTCTTGCTTTTAAAACTGTTGTCCTCAACATTCAGTCAGACCTCGATAATTAGAGGCGGTTTGGACCGAGTAGAGTTCTAATTAGGGAGAACTCGAATTACGCAAAGAACAAAAATTTTGGATACGTCTTTTGCAAACTGTTACAGAACTTGATGTTCACAGTATTATCACATCGAACAAAGATATTTCATCCGTTAAAGTATTACTTAGAATCTGTTATAGAAACCATGTTCTGGAACAAACTCAAACGACACATGTTTTACATAAGCTACTATACAACAGTTACACTGTTCATATTTTATTTCCGGAAGTAAGAACAGATAGTTTTTCTTTGTTTTTGTGAAGAATTCGTTCTTAGCAGCTTAGTCCCGCCATTTTCGTAGAAGCAGAATGTCAGCTGCCGTTGCCACATGGCGTTGCTCCACCGTGTGCAGTGATAATTTTAACGCCGACGTTGCGTCACTATGACTCACTCTGTCGGTAGCAACCTCGTTCTCTTCCTCTTCATCACTAAAATCTCTGTTTCAGTTGTTTGCCATATCCACAACAGCACTGTTGAACACTTCATACTGATGGTCTTGGTTCATACACACTAGCACTTCACTGTCGTCTGCATTTTCAACAACAAATACGTCGAACGAGATGTAACAACTGATGGGCTGAGAGTGCAAATGGTACAAATGACATTTTACAAGAAAATGACCCACATGCATATTAAACCCATAGTGTGAACCTCTTCTGAATAAATGAAGTAAAAGCGATTTCCTTCAAAGTGCCGCACTTCGTGATGGTAGAATTAAAGCTCTATGCCATTGCCTAGACTGAATTTAGAATACAAAGCGAAACGGCGGACAGAAGGAGAATTGCTGTTATCTTTAATGAAGATTCAGGTATATACTTTCTTTTTGAAAGTGTGACAATAGCCTAATGTCTATGATTTTAAGAGAACTTTAATGAATGTTTAAAGAGGCCACATTTTGAAATGCCGTCTGTATATCCTGAGGAAAAATCAGCATCCTGATACAGTAGGTCACAAGGCCCGTGGACAAGGCCATACAGATACGTATTGCAATAAAGATTTTGGTCTCTCTGAAAAGGCTAAGAAACACTTCAAACATGTACTTGTTCTCCAGGACGGAATGGAAGCAGTAAAGTAGGTCAGAAGAAAGTTTTCCGTGGTGGAAATGAAAACAAAACTTCCTTTCAGTTAAGGCCATGGATGACGTAGCAAAGGATAAATTTGCTAAAGACAAAGAAGAAGTGAAATACACGTGGGAAAACCAGCTGGATCTGAATCAGCAAAGATAGTCCTTTAACAATACAGTTCAAGTATTCATTAAATCTTGATTTTGAGTCTATAGAAGCGGATTTTAGAAGGTCCAGTATTGATCCCTCATCAGTACCTCCTCTGCAGTCATTGGATCAAGTGAAATTTGAAATAAAATTTGAGAAACGCAAAAATCTTCTGCAGATGAAGAACTACATCCCTCCACCTTATCATGAGTTCCAAAAAATATATCCCATTCTCAGACATTAATTACCATCGGCCTAAGAAGAGGAAGTTGATAAAAAAGAGGATATGGTCAAAGAAGGGATGGGGAAAACTATAAACGGCACGATACAATGGTAAAGCGTCACGAGTGTTGTCTAGGAAGGTCATTCTTCAAAAGACGCCACAGAAGGAAATGATTATGATTCTATACAGCTTGACTGTGACGGTATTATAGAGAGTCACTATGAATAATCTTTAGTATATGTTGGAATCATACCAATATGTACTCGTTTTGGTATGGTATTTTAATTTTATTAATTTTTTATTTTTTTATTATTTTTATTTTTATTGTTACTTTTTAATTTTATTAATTTCAATTTTATTTGCTATTTACGGATGGTTTTTCGGCTTGTTCTGTTAATTTCGCTTTAATTAATCACATACCCTTCTTTTATAACGATATGTACTGAAGTACAGTCAGTTCCACAAGAAAGTGTACGCAAAAATTTTAAATGTAACGTCCGCAGCAACATCTAAGGTAGTGGTCTCGAATCTGTAATCAATGGGTTTTTGCACAATGTATAGATAAACAGTGAGACAGTTCAATGTTTTGCTTTTGCCGGTTGCAGTTGAAATGAGTGCAAAATATCTGAAGCGTCGCGAGGCAGTGTTGCTTGTAAATCATCCAAAGATATCAAAGCTTGGATATGGAGCTGCTGCTAAAACTCTTAGAAAGTCAACGAATTCGTTGCGAAGTAGGTAAAACGATATTTAAAGGTTGAAAACGTGGATGATTTACCGGAGAGAGGGCTAAGGTGCCAACCTATAATCGATAAAGGCGGCGATTGGATTAACTATTAGGTAATTGTGCAATTATTAATAAGACTATTTTCAGGTAAACATGTAATCAGCGTCTTTCATTTAACACAGATAACAGCGTACACTTTCTTGTGGAACTGACTGTATGTACACCATGTGTGTCGTACCGAGAAATCTTCAAAATATAGTAAACATAATATTTCTTGCACTAGTACCTTTTTCACTCTAAAAAGTTTTAAGACGCAGGACATATAAGTATTTTTAATATATGATAGTAATTATTATGCAGGGGCACTACAATTTCTAATGATACCTACAACTATCACAGACTAACTGACATTAAGAAAAAAAATATACTCACATAATTTATCATAATATATTCACATAAATTAGCAATAGACATTTAACTTTGGCAGTAATTTACTCAGTTGGTTTCAGCAGGCACTAGTACCACTTGTATTCTCAACCCCTTCAACTCTTTGT
The DNA here is from genome assembly GCF_023864345.2 of Schistocerca serialis cubense. NCBI lineage: Eukaryota > Metazoa > Arthropoda > Insecta > Orthoptera > Acrididae > Schistocerca > Schistocerca serialis. The sequence goes on from NC_064638.1 coordinate 516,538,510, forward strand.
TTTTGTTCTCTTCCGACAGAGTCTCATTGTTACTTTCATTATTTTTTCCGTTTTCCTAATGTTTCTCTAAAGAGAATTTTCGAACGCAAGTTCAATGTTCTTGATCAGTTTGACAATTCTGCTTTTAGCGGATAACTTTCCACCGCAACTTTCAGCCTGACCCACCCCATATATCTTCTCCCACCTATCTAGCCGGCTAGAACTAGCAGAAAAGCGTTCTTCTGCTTCCTTTAACTCTTTCAGAAATAGACGTGGCTTCTTCCGAATCATTGGACCACTTATCGGACTTCACTTAGCTGGCGGTGAGTGAACCACAAATAAAGGGCTTCACTATGTAACACACTTTTTATTACCGGCAGAATAAAATTTGGAAAAAGAATCTACGAGAAGATGTCACAAAAACATTACCTCAGGAACGGTACGTCGTAAGTGCTATGGCACGATGCGGTTTCCAGTATAACATGCATCAAATAAAAATGACTTATCGTGAATAACCTCGTCAGCTTCTACTTTATCATACTGATGCAATTGCATTTACCTTCAACTTTTGATGTATCGGGTCCTGGTGGCTATAGTGCTCCTCATTCTTTGAAGACGTTCTTTGTTAGCGAAAATACCGTATTGATTTCCACGTAAAAATATGGTAGCAAGTATTAAATCGGACTTTAAGAAAAGGATATGCAGACTTGATTTTGTGTGAATTGATATTTAAAACACACGACGCGATGTGCTGACAAACAGTGATGCACAAACCTAACATATACACTGAAGCGCGAAAGAAACTGGTATAGTCATGAGTATTCAAATACAGAGGTATGTGAACGGGCAGCCTATATAAGACGACAAGTGTCTGGCGCAGTTGTTACAACGGTTACTACTATTACAATGGCAGGTTATCAAGGTTTAAGTGACTGTGAACGTGGTGTTTACAGAAGGCGCACGAGCGACGGGACACAGCATCTCCAAGGTAGCGATTAAGGGGAGATTTTCCCGTACGACCTTTTCACGAGTGTACTCCGGTAAAACGTCCTATCTCCGATGCGCTGCGGCCGGAAAAAGATTCTGCAAGTACGGGAGCAACAACGACTCAAGAGAATCGTTCAGCGTGACAGAAGTGCAACCCTTCCGCAAATTGCTGCAGATTTCAATGCTGGGCCATCAGCAAATGTGTTAGGGTGTGAACCATTCAACGAAACAACATCGATATGGCCTTTCGAAGCCAAAGGCCCACTCGTTTACCCTTGATGACTCCACGACACAAAGCTTTCCGCCTCGCCTGGGCGAGGTCCGGAAACGCTCTATTTCCATGTTAAAGCCCATTTTCAACTTCTCATTATAATAACATTAACCATGGCAAACACACGGAAACAGAATATAGCATCACTAAGAGAAACGCTTTATTATAAGAAATTCTGAAAATATCCTCCTGATGAAGTTTGGTTAAAGTGTAGAGTAAGTATCCTTAGGTTCACCGCCAGTGTTTGTTGAGCGAAGGTAATGTGACTCACTTCATTCTTTGTGTCGACAACTGACTAACCTCACTACTATACTAGCATCAAGCACGTAGCGTCAACTATTAACTGTTCATCGTGGAACGTGCAAGCATCTAGCATCAACAGCTCATTGCTCATCAAGGACTTGGTTTCCGGTACAGTGGAATGGAAGTGTTCTAAAATTCGGAGTTGGCGATGCCCATTCGCTGTGTAGATTAGCAGTTGGTAAAGGGCGTGGCGCGCAACATTTGTATCGTGAGAGCTCTCCACAAGGGCAGGCCTCGACAGAATGACATTTAGAGCAAGTGACCGTCTCTTGGGCGGCACGGGACGTTCACGGCTACAACTCGCATTGGTGCAGTCCTAGAAGAACGGGGACACCGAAGAGGAGGAGGAATTTCTTCGTGCGTTCACGACAACCCTATTGTCGCAGTAAGAAAATTAGTTGCAAAAAGTAATGCTGACTAAATTATTGTCTTGAGAACTCTACATGAGAACCGGCTGTGACTGTACCAAGAACATGCACTATCAGGAGCTGCCTTTCCTGCATAAGGGGGGGGGGGGGGAGGGAGGGGAGGAGGCACTTCCGCGAAAAGTTCATTCAACAATATGTCAAACCTCACTTTAGTGGAAATGTGGTTTTCACGGAAGAGGCGTCGTTTCAACGTTATCAGACTCTAAATTTTCACATTCAGAACGTATGAGCTTTCGAGAAGCCTCACAAAATTATGCAATCACGTCATCAACGAAGATTTTCTGTCGACTTCTGGGCCGGTGTTGTTGGTGACTGTTCGTTAGGACTTCGTGTTCTTCCTGTCAGGCACGACGGAGTAATTTCCCATATTTTCTTAGAGAATACTGTGCTTGTTCTGCTACGAAATTTTCCCTTACAAGTGCAATGAAACATGTACTTCATTTCAGTGTTAATGTTAGTAAGCTTGTAAATAACAAATTCCGTGACAGATGGATACGTAGACGTGGACCCATTCCATCGCCTTCACGGTCTCCGGATCTAAACGAACTAGACTTTCATTTTCAGGGGAATTTGAATGATTTTGTGTGTGGAATCCCGGTACAAAATACACAGTCTTCGTTTCCGTATTGTGGAAGGCGGTGAGTCAATACCCAATTCTCCAGAGATACATCAGCGCATCGCAGATTCAATGCAATGTCTGGCCGATGCGTGGAGCTATTCTTGCTAACGGAGGACATTTTGAAAATTTCATGTAGGGAAGTGTTTCATACTGTGTTCTTTTCCCGTGTATTTCCCTTGATTAATGTGTTGCACAGTTGTAGAAACTGAGCTCTAATGTGGAAGTAATGCGTTTCCGGACACATGACCATATGTGTGTGAGGAATGTTTCCTGAAAGTTGGGCGATACCTCTTTATTAGTTAATTCCTCTCGTATACTCTTATTTCCTAATTTCTTATAATTTTCCTGCTTGGGCAGCCTTCGGCTGACCTCGGATGTTTCATTTCCGCCTATTGTAGGCAGCTTTTGTTTTTCAGTCCAAATTCACTACCCTAGAACAAGACATACACAGCTGTTATCTTGTAAGAGTATAATTTTGTATATTTTCCCACCTCATTCATTAAGGTTTTATTTATAGCTCCATTTACGCGCTCGAATTTGTTGATGTTATCCAGCGCAGCATTGTTGTTATTCAAGTAGAAGTCGCACCTTAAATATCTACAGCAGAAGACTTGTTCTTTTGCCTTGTGTTCAATAATGCTTAGGTGTATTCCCCAGTTAGTCTTTAGTTTTAGTAGCGAACATTTCCAGATTCTAGCATAGCCTTCCTATTTCATATAACCTATACACCGAATGTTGTAAGTCAGCTTCAGTATTCTGTATTAAACCACAAATTATTCTATATTAAGGCACACATAAAACTGCGATTCAAATTACAGTTAAAATTAATTAATATAGTACTATCATTGCTACTCTCATAGACCTTTTAATCTCTGATGTGCATAATTCTGTTGTGGCGATAACAGTACACATCGCACAGTCACAGGCAAGCACGTGAAGTGAAGACGGAAATGACTTTGCGCGCAGCTGTTACAATTTGCTGTTTATGTCATTCAGTTTATTGACGATGAGAAGAAGAAAGCAAGTGATACCGGAAGGAGTGTCGGAACGATCGAGCAAAATGTTAAAGTAAGTGGTGAGCAAATTACAAAAGGAAAGCGACGCTGAGCAGGGTGAGATTCAAATATCCACCGCGAAGAAGGAGAAGAAGCAAACGGAACACAAGAAATATCCCATTAATGATTTGAGCAGCAGTATTTGCAAAATTGTGAGCAACACAAGGAAGTACCAAGTTTGAGAAAATTAGGCAGCTTTAGTCATATACTGTAGAAGTGAACTTGAAGCTTAGCAAGGAGATAAAATTGTTCTGTCTATGGGAACTGACTTTACAAAGTACAGAAGTAAACAAGTTTTTACGTGTAAAAGACGATGATATTGATTCAAAAATGGCGTGTTACGCTGGAATTATTACAAAAACAAATTAAACGGTAATTAGTTTATTAAGATGAAACGTGACTTCATACACATTAGACTATGAATAAATGTTGTCTCAGTGATAGCATGCGATGTGTATTGTCAAATGCAAGTCCCGTTCACTGTTTAATTGTTGTGTTATGCAGGGCACTGGGCTCTAGACAAACAGCATGTGACAGCCTCTACTTATAAGGATACTCGAGAGCGCACTGTCACTGCATCCCCCACCTGGTTTTCTGGCGTAAAGACGACTGTGGTGTCATAGAGGTCAGATCTACAATTCGCTTTGCCAATTAATATGCTGTTGCTCATCAGTTAAAGAGGAAACACAAAAATAGCTGAGCTTGTAAGGTATCGAGATCACGGGATGTTGTTGGGTGTACATATTACCTATGGCGCCAATTTGATAGGACCAGCTTTCTGCCGAAACCGAGGCAGCGCATTCCAGCTGCGTTTTCCTCGAAAACGTCGTTACTGAATGGGCAGGCAATTCCTCCACCTGATGCCTCTCGAGAGAGAGGACTGCGTAATTGTGGAACAGGACCATGGTGCAAAATCTCTAGTTCTAAGACTGGAAGTAATTACTGCAGTGAGCCAACTATTTTAATAAATAAGGAAGGACAGATAACGACTCATACTAAAGTAAGACCTACGTCTCTAGTTCAAAATGATAAAATACCATTTTTCTGGACCAAGGGGAAGAGGCCTCGGCTGTGGCGCTGGATTTCGCATCTACCTATAAGAAATCAACCAGTTGTGTGCAATACGAATGCCACCCTGATAAAAAACTAGGGAGAGGACCTGACTCTTAGCTGCATCCTGATAGATGACAGACATGACCCAGGAACAGCACAATTATGGTTGAGTAATATGTTCCACTGAAGTGCTGTGGCACTCATGGATGAGTAACTAGACTTATATACTACATATTTGTTTGTAGTTAGCATATGACTTACTTATAGAATGTTTTTGCCAGTACAGATATTTCGTTCCAGGAGTATCATGTGAATATGCTCTTCTGTTCTATATATAAAGCAGAATGTATGTGTGTATGTCCAGAATCCCCCATCCCCCAAAAACCCCTGGATGATTTCAGTCATATTTGGCACAGAAACAGCAGGCCTCACAAGTGTCAGCTATGTAGGGCTTATAGCTTTCTGCCTCAAATAGTCTTTTTGTTACATAGTTAATTTGATTACTTTATATTCTACCACCACCAGTTCCTTGTAAAAAGGCTGTAATTAATTCACACACTGGCATGTTCCACAGTATGCGACGGAAGTGATCTCAAACTGTGCAGGATAATATCTGTTAAAATCATCCAGGAAAAGCAAGTAATCCCATATGCTCAGGTGCTGATTTTGATAGGAAAAATTATTTCAGCTTCAGCTCTGTAGTTGTGTTGTTGAAATCAACAATCCCTGAAGGGAAAGTCGAGACAGAGGAAGAAAATGAAAAGCCAAGAATCGGTCATCTGCGTTACGCTGGTATAACCTCTAGAAAGCTCCGTAGACTTCTACGGAAACATAGCATCGAAGGTATTTCGTAACCCTAAGTAAAGATTAAAAGAATCTTCCTTTTAATGTAATACACAGTCTACGTCTCCTAAATTTGTGTGTCGAGTCCCATGCAAATGTGAAACGTTTTATGCAGGGTGCACTATTGCAACAATGGAGGACAGGTGTGTGGCCGAGCGATTCTAGGCGCTACAGTCAGGAACCGCGCGACCGCTACGGTCGCAGGTTCGAATCCTGCCTCGGGCGTGGATGTGTGCGATGTCCTTAGGTTAGTTAGGTTTAAGTAGTTCTAAGTTCTAGGGGACTGATGACCTTAGAAGTTAAGTCCCATAGTGCTCAGAGCCATTTGAACCATTTTTGAGGACAGATGAAAGGCCCCACACCTGAATAAAACAACCAAGCAAATCAGCTATCATCGCTTACACTCATGAACTGAAACAGGGCGATATCACTTTTGTCGTAACGCCAAGTTTCTGGGGCATCGTAATTAAGTAGCATGCCTAAATAAAGTTGTCGGAAAAACTCGTAAAGCAGGACGGAGGTTTCAGTTTAGACAAGTCTTGGGATCTGATAACAAATTTATCAGGCTCTCACTAGCTATCCTATCCTTCACAACTGGAAAACGTTGAAAAAGTGTCTGTTTCACGAAAAAACTGCGGGTCCTCCCAAAAACAATGGAGCATCTAAGGGCGTATGGATCATTGGGAGTCGAACTCTTATGTAAACAGCAGTGTGATACAATACATCACGGTCTGGTCAGAGTGCAGGCGGAGGCCCACATAGTAACACAGCTCGCAGCACCTGAAGATGGCGATTGGGTCGGTAGTCGAAGTATCGTGCAGGCATGTGGAAACAACAACTCGGCTGAACATGCAAAAGGATTCGAATAATATTTTCTGTTCTACAACACGAAGCATTGTGTGTCTGCTGTTATGCTCGCCGCATCATTCTGTCTAACAACTCTTTGCCACACGATAACTGTTCATCCCCATTTCTCAGTATAAACGCAGAACTGTAGAGGTTAATAATTTATATTTTTTCGATTCTCGTTAAGATGTTACATTCTGTATCCTGTTTTTCTGGAGCAGTAATGTTACAGGCCGGCTACATGAGTGTTTAACTGAAAAACAATGGCTATAACGGCTACAACGATCACGAAAAAATTAAGTGATCTCTAGCAAGATTTCAAATAAAGCCAACGACAAGGATCGGGAAATTAAACTTGATTTTTTCCGTTGTAATAGTGAGACGACACCAAATCTAATCGATCTTCAAGTCTTCGTCAAAAATCTGGCAATTACTGAGACCAGAGAAAGATAGGGAAAGTCTCTGAATATCTGAGGTCTACAAAATACCTTCCGAGTACAGCAGTTTTACATTGGGCAACGAGTGCGCACTGTAGGACAGCACAGGAATGAGCATGCGAAGTTTTATCGCGTACGCTATATCGAAAAACGCGCTAAGCTGATCATGCTCTGGAAGCCGATCACAGGATCAAACCTGACGATGCCTCTGACGTGGCTCGCGCTAATGCTTTTGCCACAGTGTGAATAAAGAAGCCATCGAAATAAAAAATTCCTGATAGACCCTTAACACAGACGCCGATCTGCAGCTCAGTGCGGCGTAGGATCCAGCGAGAGCTAGGTTGAAGCTAGGACTGTTGATATTTTTAAAAATATTGAGAATCTGATATTTCAATGTTTAAAAAATATCATTATCGACCCTCGATATATCGGGAAAAAGTATCGATATACCGACGGAAAAAATATCGGCGATTGTCCCGTAAAAATATCGGCTGGACATAGTACACTACTGCCCGTTGAAATTGCTACACCACGAAGATGACGTGCTATAGACACGAAATTTAACCGACAGGAAGAAGATGCTGTGATATGCAAATGATTAGCTTGCCAGAGCATTCACAATAGGTTGGCGCCGGTGGCGACACCTACAACGTGCTGACATGAGGAAAATCTCCAACCGATTTCTCATACACAATCAGTAGTTGACCGGCGTTGCTGTTGAAACGTTGTTGTGATGCCTCGTGTAAGCAGGAGAAATGCCTACCATCACTTTTCCGATTCTGATAAAGGTCGGATTGTAGCCTATCGCGATTGCGGTTTATCGTATACCGACATTGCTGCTCGCATTGGTCGAGACCCAATGACTGTTAGCAGAATATGGAATCGGCGGGTACAGGAGGGTAATACGGAACGCCGTGCTGGATCCCAACGGCCTCGTATCACTAGCAGTCGAGATGGCAGGCATCTTATCCGCATGGCTCTAACGGATCGTACAGCCACATCTCGATCCCTGAGTCAACAGATGGGGACGTTTGCAAGACAATAACCATCTGCATGAACAGTTCGACGACGTTCGCAGCAGCATGGACTATCAGCTCGGGACCATGGCTGCTGTTACCCTTGACGCTGCATCACAGACAGGAGCGCCTGCGATGGTGTACTCAACGACGAACCTGGGTGCACGAATGGCAAAACGTCATTTTTTCGGATGAATCCATGTTCTGTTTACAGCATCATGATGGTCGCCTCCATGTTTGGCGACATCGCGGTGAACGCACATTGGAAGCGTGTATTCGTCATCGCCATATTGGCATATCACCCAGCATGATGGTATGGGGTGCCATTGGTTACACGTCTCGGTCACCTCTTGTTCGCATTGACGGAACTTTGTACAGTGGACGTTACATTTCAGACGTGTTACGACCCGTGGCTCTACCCTCCGTTCGATCCCTGCGAAACCCTACAGTTCAGCAAGATAATGCACAACCGCATGTTGCATGTCCTGTACAGGCCTTTCTGGATACAGAAAATGTTCGACTGCTGCCCTGACCAGCACATTCTCCAGATCTTTCACCAATTGAAAACGTCTGGTCAATGGTGGCCGAGTAACTGGCTCGTCACGATAAGCCAGTCATTACTCTTGATGAACTGGTGTATCGTGTTGAAGCTGCATCGGCAACTGTACCTGTACACGCCATCCAAGCTCTGTTTGACTCAATGCCCAAGCGTATCAATGCCGTTATTACGGCCAGAGGTGGTTGTTCTGGGTACTGATTTCTCAGGACCTATGCACCCAAATTGCGTGAAAATGTAATCACGTGTCAGGTCTAGTATATTTGTCCAATGAATACCCGTTTATCATCTGCATTTCTTCTTGGTGTAGCAATTTTAATGGCCAGTAGTGTAGTTAGAGCTGAATTTTTAAGTATCGGTTTATTATTAGATATTCTGTACATCAACAAGCTAGCAGCCTGCCTATTCCGCTTAGCGCAAGAATTGAAAGACAAACGTTGTACGTGCACGCCTAGTGGTATCCACTGTGCTAGCAGTTGTAACTGCATGTAAGTAGCACAATAAAAGATGTACGATGGGTCCGTCGTTCTGTTTCGTCACATACCGGCTTTGTTCGGAACACTTTATTTTATATGTATTATCAACAGCCGTCTTGAAGCAGGCGCAATGAAAGTGGAGTCAACGTGTGCTCACATGTGGCGATGCCGTGAGCGTCAGTGAAGTCATAGTCGGTAGGTCCGACGCCCATGAGAAAGTCAGGCCGCAGTATGTACCTCACAGCACGTGAGACTGCAAGTCTTCGGAGAGCCAGCAGCCGTCTCCGGCAGAGACCGAGTATGTATTTCAGAAGAGTTTAGCAATTCTTAACTGCGCTTTTAAATGCGTGCAAGCTCTCAACAGCACACGACAAAATGAAGATGCTTAGTGGACATCTTTTCACTGACATACTGATATGCCGTGGTCTCTGCACAGAACCAAGCGTTAGAGAAGTGTGACGGACAAGGCGACTATTATGACGTCACAAGTTCATTGCAGAGCCCATATTTCTGGTGGGCCCCGCAGCAGAGAGTACCAGCAGCACAGCAACGGAGATTCCACTTGACAATGGCCAAGAAGTACTTGGTCGGCAGCACATGGATATTTAACCACTGGACGAGATTGCTAGCGTCAAACTTTCTAACAGCCATTATTTCACAAAATAGCATTTTCAGTGCTGTTGAGTTCTCGGTACTCTGTTACCTGCCCCTAGACTTGTTCCAAGTGCCAGGTCATGGACCAAATGTTTCAAACATTCATTACTAGACGGTGCGTGTCTTTGTGTCAAGCACTGATGGTCCCAGTGCCATGCGTTGTGGCCTCCTCCATTTTATTTATATACAGTTTGTGTGGTAAGCAAATTGCATGTAAGATTTTGTTGGTATCAGTAAGACATCTTTGTAATGGAATGAGATGATTTGTATTTCAAAATAATAACAGATGTTGCAGAAATGAACGGATAACACAACGTGTGTTTGGGAAATGTTATGTAGAGGGAAAGACACGAGATAGAGTTTCTGATAAACAGCCACCGAACAGCAAGTGAATAATCAGTCACAACATGGCTGATAGCGGCAGTCGTAAATAAACTTTCAATATATAAAGTAAACAGCCTATCAGTCACATAAAATTAATATAAAAATCGTGATCAGGTTTCGATACCATTCTCGATGTCTTCTACAGAAGGATGCCACACAAATTACGTGACGTCAAAATTCTTCGTCAGGAATTCGCATAAATTACATGACGTTAAAAGTGTAAACATACGAGTACCTATCTGGTCCTGCAAGTTTCCAATTTGAATGTCGTGTAATTTATGTGATTGCCGGTTGAAGAAGATACGCTTAGTGGTATCGAAACCTGGTCAAGGTTTTTACATTAAACTTATACGACCGGTTCTCTGTGTAACGTACCTTATATATAGAAAAATTAGTGATTCAAACATTTTGGAAATTTGTGGTAAGTTCCTATGGGAGCAAACTGCTGAGGTCATCGGTCCCTAGGCTTGCACACTACTTAATCTAACTCAAACTAACTTACACTAAGGACAACACACACACACACACACCCATGCCCGAGGGAGGACTCGAACCTCCGAGGAGAGAAGCCGCGCCCACCGTGGCAAGGCGCCACAGACCGCACGGCTACCCCGCGCGGCGTTAGTGATCCAGTAGCATATTGTTGTCAATGTAAGCATGTAAGATTTCCAAATTTAGTTCGATGAAAGTGTCTCATTCTCATGCAACTTGAATATTGATTAAAAATTCTTACTTTGAAACAGAAGAATAGATAAATGTTAATGTGTTTAAAAGATGAAAAACGATGGCTGATGTATGTCATGTTATACTTCATCTGGAAAATGATCAGCTGTGTTTTCCAGTTGCAGGACAAAAAGACCTGTTGACAATGTTGTCATTTTTTCTTAAAAAGCAGAGGAAGTTCTACTTTAAACTTTGCAACATTTGATTCCAAGGAAGGAGTTATTTAAGAAACAGAAGAAAATTCTGAAACAATTTTTTCTTGAACTAATATTTGTTATTCCCTTGTAAAAAATTTAAAATATATATGGAAATGTCGTGTGGCTAGGGCCTCCCGTCGGGTAGACCGTTCGCCTGGTGCAGGTCTTTCGATTTGACGCCACTTCGGCGACCTGCGCGTCGGTGGGGATGAAATGATGATGATTAGGACAACACAACACCCAGTCCCTGAGCGGAGAAAATTTCCGACCCAGCGGGGAATCGAACCCGGGCCCTTAGAATTGTCAGTCTGTCACGCTGACCACTCAGCTACCGGGGCGGACTTAAGGTATATGAAAAGTAGTTTTTGTTGACTACAGCTCTTTACTTGTCTTATCACAAATAAAACATAGTGTCCCAGTATCAAATGTACTTGAAACAAATACTTTCTTATTGGCACTTAGAACCAGTTACTTCAGTTGTATAGCATATTGAACGTTCTTATAAATTATTTATTTTCTAATTTGTCTTATTATTTTTTGGAGTTGTGAGGCGAGCAGCATAATTCTGTGGTATCAGAATATCTTCTCGGTTTTTCATATAAATAAGTTATGTACAAAGTGAGATATACTGTTTTTTCATGCTCTTGACAAAGGTGAGGTTTGGCACTTAGGATGTTTGACATTTCCACTCTACATTTTATTCTAAGGAGATGTAATTCACTACCAAAGAATTCGCTCACAGGACACTCGATCGACAGATTCTTGAATTTTGTTCGTTAGCCTGTCAGGTTTAGCACATATGATTAATAAAGGAGATAAAAGAGGTCCAAAGAAGAGCGACATGCTTCCTCACGGGTTAGTTTATCAAGCCCGAGAGCGTTATGTGCCTACTTGACAAACTCAGTGGCCGACGCTCTACATCGCCGTTAGGGTTTCGCGGAATATCGACGTAAATGTCGTTTACTGTTACGAGAGATTACTTTCCAGGAAAAGTCAGGTAACATGTTACTTCCATACACATAAATGTCACGAAATGATCACAACGACAAAATCAGAGAAATTCGAGAACTTCCCGAGGCTTGACGACAGTAGTTCGTCCCACGTAATATTTGGGAACTGAACTGTAAAGGGGGTCACTGAGTAGTCGAGAAGTATCCTCTGCCACTCACTATAAATTTGTTTGCAGAACAGACGCATAGTAATTCCGAGCAAGAGAGGACGGAACTAATACATTCACAACCAAGTAATTTTTGGCCAAAAGAATTTCGTATCTGGAGATAGATGAATGTCATCTTATGTCATTTTCGGCTTTTTAAATGCGGGCCTTCAGCAAATGATCTTGTGCAACTTGAGTGGTTTTATGAGCATTATCTACGATTTTGACATTATCTACGACTTAGCAGAATGTTCTCCCTGAGACGCTTCAGCTGTTTCCATAGCCCGTCCTCTCAGTAGATTCGTCTGGGAACTTTCTGAGTGGCCGGCCGGAGTGGCCGTGCGGTTCTAGGCGCTACAGTCTGCCTCGGGCATGGATGTGTGTGATGTCCTTAGGTTAGTTAGGTTTAATTAGTTCTAAGTTCTAGGCGACTGATGACCTCAGAAGTTAAGTCGCATAGTGCTCAGAGCCATTTGAACCTTTCTGAGTGATAAACAACACGTTTGCGCGAGTGATTGGATGTGCCTTATACTTGTAGTTTGGATCATAAGAGTGAGTTTCTGGGCACTCAAAACATTCAGGCTAGCTTACCGATCGATGGTTTAAAGATCAAAGAATGTACGATGAGGTCAGATGAAAGTTTACTGGATGTTAGCGTGAATACTATTGTAATGATGAGTTATATCGGAAAACAGTAGTCGCCGTTTAGTTTAAGAGGGGATAGAACCAATGGAACGTTTACTTGAGGTAATATGTAGTCAGTCTGCTACCGCAGCGCTAATTGGGTAAAAGAACAACACTACAACAATTTTATGGAGCTGTTCTGCACCCACAAAATCGGGGTACTGGTCGTGGTCTCTTAACGAAGGTAAAATCAACTCTGTTCATCTTGCGCGACAGGAAGCGGAAGTGGCCATTTTTTGTGGTTTTTCAATGTTTTTAGACGAATATTATAATTGAATGAGGTTGGCAATGGCAATTACAGAGAATCAGCGTGAAATCGTATTTAAGTAATTGGCCTTTTCTTCCGGCACGTAGTTTTGTCGCCCGTTCTTGTTTTCTGAGATGAGTCCGTTGTGATTTAATTCTATGGTTTGCAGTTATTGAGGGACAGCCTTGTAAACTGCTGAGACGAAGAAGTTTCCAGTCGAAGGGACAGACTTCGACTGGTTTCACTGAAGTCACTTACCATTTGTCTGTAGAAAAAGCGTACTTTACATTTGGATGAGTTTGATTCATTTATTTACCGTTATACATCGTCTGAGGTTGCTGGGACGTCATTTGGTACCTGTTTAGATGATAAGGAACGAACTGCATTATTTACGGTTCATTGGTTCGATCTTGGATCTTTATCAGAGCAGAATCAAAAGTTTATGAGGCTGAAATTTGTGATGTGGAAGTTTAGACTATCCAAGTCACCAGACTTCAAAGAGACGCTGACGACAGTTATCAGGTCGATTCCACATTTATTAGTGTATAGAGAATTGATTTGGGTCCGCCGAAGCACACTCACTATCCAAAATCTTATGATCACTTTGCTCCACTTGTGTAACACAATATAGTGAAACTTCCCCTTTGAACAATTATACATGACTGTGCTTAAACTGACACACAATATTTTGTTAGCGCAACGCAATCTGACTTTCAAAATTCCCTACAAAAGAATGGCCCTGACTAACATTAAACTATACCTTTCACAAATCACTTACCTCACAAAAATCTTCGCTGCTCAAGCTACTGCAATACAGCGAGCGCCACTACTGCCAGCTAAATAAAAGGTTCAAACTATGGAAGGCACTAACTACTGATAGGGATAGTTAGCAAATGAAAGATATTAATAGAGAACAAACAATGTATTTACCTTGATATCATCATATATAAATATAGCAGTTCATGACAAATTACAAATCTCCGCCATCTCTCTCGCCACATCCACCACTGCTGGCGGCTCACCTCCAACTGCCCAACGCTACGCGCTGTTCACATCCAGCTGCCGCTGCCCAACACTACAATGGCAGACAACAATGCAAACTAGCCACAGACTGCACACAGCACAGCCAGTGATTTTCATATTGAGCGCTACGTAACGTTGCCAATAAGAAAACATAAACAGCCTACTTACATAGAGAAAACATAAACAGCCTACTTACAATAGCAGCGATTCCGTGCAGCATGTACTCGACAAGATCTTGGTTGCTTTTCGCAAAAAATGGCTCTGAGCAATATGGGATTTAACTTCTGAGGTCATCAGTCCCCTAGAACTTAGAACTACTTAAACCTAACTAACCTAAGGACATCACACACATCCATACCCGAGGCAGGATTCGAACCTGCGACCGTAGCGGTCGCGCGGTTCCAGACGGTAGCGCCTAGAACCACTCGGTCATTACGGCCGGCTGCTTTTCGCAATTCACGTAAATTACGGCCCGGTGGCTTTATGGGCACGGAGTTGGCACCCGACAGAGCCCCAGATGTGTTCCATAAGGCTCACATCTGGCGAATCTAGTGACCAAAATATCAACGCAAGGTCACTACCCAGCTCATCAAATCAGTGCAACACGATTCACTACTTGTGACACAAACAGTTATCCTGCTCGGCGTTGTCATCGCCGTAGAGGAGGGGATGTAAATGACCCGCAGTGATGTTCACGTGGTTCACAGCTATCATTGTGTCTCTGCTTACTACCACAGCTCTCGGTGAATGTCCTTCCAGCCTGAATTCATGTCGTGATACATGTTTCGAGCAACCGTTTGCCTTGATGACGGCCTGCCTATCCGTACACGACTGTCGACTTAGTGCAAAAACTAACATGATTCTACCGATCAGCAGCCACGTTTTCATTGATCCTCAGTGCAGTATCGATGACTGTGTCCCCACCGCAACAGTAACTGAAGACGTTGTTGGCTCACGATAGGAAAAAGTGGCGGAACCTATAACTGCCCACGTCGTGTTGTGCCGACTCCACTGTAGCTTGAACGGATTTTCAAGTTTGTTTTATATGCCCGACTTCTAATTTGACCACACAAGTCTCCAGGGTTGAGCAGTTATTGCCCGATGACGACACGCAATACACTTTGTTAAAGCGGAGTTCGCCGTTATTAATTATGTTTCTAGATTTAATTTTATTACTGGTTCAGAAACTCAACGTTCCTTTGTTTAACAGCGCGTCGTCAAAATAAGTATGAAATGCTTAAGTCTTTGCAATACATAATGTCGACTATTGAGTTAAAGTTCGTACCTATTTTGCCGTTTTAGAGAATAAAAACCTTAAGCGCTTCTGCTTCAATAGTCGCAGTATCAAATGTTCACTAATTTCAATTTACTTCCTATCTCAGTTCAGTATTTAACACAAATTATATATCAATGTCATTTCAGAGATATTACGTCGGTTCCACACTAACGGAATAACACGTAATTGTCATTTAACAACACTTTTATTAATAATCCTTTTTCTTATGACGTAAATATTAATGAATGATCACTATCTAGGAGGAAAGAGGGATTGATCCTAATCATGAGATAATAGCTTTTAATGAGCCCGCAATCGTTAATTACATAAAATGTAACGTTCAAGGATGATATGCGAACAAGTTTCGTTACGTCCGTTTTCACGTATCTGTCAAAACTAATCCTGTCGCCCACAATTCAAATTAACACTGAAGTTAACCCCTTTTGTCGGAACATCGAATCGTAACTATTATGTGAAAGTTTATTATAGTCCCCGAATTAATTCCTTTCAGATACGCGCACGACCGAACAGCAGAACGGAACACAAACGACTTGTTTTAACAACCGAACAACGCAATGACGTTACATTACGACAATGTCCGCCCAGTGAACATCTCTTTGAGTTTATCTTCTCTACTCTGCTTAATTAAATTATTCCTAATTACAATTTATTCAGCTATTTAACGAAAACATCTAACAAAAAATAAAATAAATTTATCCCAACGTAAAAGATCCGTTATAAACCTCATCACGCTGAACAGTGAGCCACAAAACATTTGTAGCTGCACAAGCATTTACTCAGCCGTCAAATCTGCCACAGTTCGCCACCTACCCTGCTTTTACAGAGCGGGAGAGCCTGCGACCTATACGTTCCGTGATAGTTCATGGACTTCGTCTGCTTGTGATTTCACCATTGTTCAATCACTTTCCTGTAGAACACGACCAACCGATAGGCTTCACCGTTTGCTTTTTCCCAGGCATCAGACCACAACGAACTGTCCTGCGTCAAAGTGTCTTACGTCAGTGGATTTCCTCATTGTGGCTCGTATCGTCACTGAATGATTCCCCATTCATGTCTGCTCCGATTGTGTACTTTCCTTACCCAGCATAGCTACAAGGCAGCATTAAACTTCTCGGTGGGCAGCTGTCATAATGTTTCCGCTCATCAATATGTGTCACCTTTCGTCGAAAGACGCCTCGTAGCGATATCACGTTCGGCACACCTCCTTCAGAGCGAGTAAATGTCTACTACTTATGTTGCGATTTCGCGAGAAAATAAAATGATGTACTCAATAAGTTCACCCCGAAATGGACAATGTCTTCTTGAAACGATTCGACGAATTTGCCGAGGCAATGTAACATTGCTGAAACATGAGATTCGACGGCTGACGTTCTGACAAAGACAGCCTCATGGCTAGGGCACAGTGGCCAGGCAATTCCCCGGTGGTGTGCGCACGTCCCCCGGGTGAACTTGCGCGGAGCGGCGGGGCGTGGGGGGTTAAGTAGCCATTTAGCCCGCCTTAACGCCGCCCTGGGGAGGCCATTGTTCGCCGCCGCCCCTCGCCTGGGCCGCCGGCTTGTCACGGGATTATGCTTCATAAATAACTAACACGATTAAATAAACATAATCTATTTCTCGTCACCCGGAGCGCACAATGCCACCCCGGTGAGAATATCGGCCGCAGTCTGCGGCGGGGACCCTTTAATGTGCTACATATGTGTCCTATCCGTCTGACTCTTCGGATGTCCTTGTGGGAAACGTTAGGCTTCAAGGGCAACAAGTAGAACATTCACTGGAATCTATTTGGTTGAAAATAATCCATGATGCGCCTTACTATTATCTTCAGCAATGATAAGTATATTTAGCACAGTGAAAAACATAACCATGTTCATATACAGACATAATATAACTGTGTTGAGCCAAAACAAACTTTTAATTTTACATAGCAAAACGCTGATGAATTTTATCCTATTCTTTCTGTTACTCTTTCTCGTCACCACCATCATCTTACCCAAATTACTTTCCACATCATCATCATCTCTTTATGGCTCATAATCATCCTCATCATCATTGTCCTACTTTCTGTATCCTTTTTTCTCCTCCTCGTCTTCACCTTCTGGTTCATCTCTCTCTTCTCCTTTCTCTTTTACGTTTGGTCCTCCTTCTTCTATAGTATCTCGCCAAGTCGCATCGCTGTTATCAAACGTTACCTCCAGCTAGCCGAGGTCTCCATATTTTCAGATGTCTGTTCAACTAGCAAACGCTCGGTCTTCAAGTAGCTTCGTCTCAAGCATACACCAGAAAGCAACTATACTGTTAGTATCATTCATTCTCGACTTCATAAATGAAACGCTTTTGACACCTCAGATCCCGTCCTACCCCCCCCCCCCCCCCCCCCCCCCCCCCGAGGAGTGCAGGCTGATTGCCTCGATTTCGCGAGATCCAAACCAATTCAAGAAATTGTATTAAGCTACAAGCGTTTCCGTCAATTCAGCCTCTAGAGCAAAACGTGAGCACTTAAGCTGGGCATTTCCTGCCAACACTCTCAGTACTGGTAGGGCTCTGTTTCCTGCCAAATCCCTCAGAGGTTTCTTATCCCAAAAATGTTACAAAATAAATGCTATCCTGTGAGAATAACTTGCCGTTGTAGACAGCATAGTCGGTCCAAGCCTCCACTCATTTATCAGTATTAAGTGAAAACCAGACTATTATATGACATGCGATACTCTGAAAACACGTGACTCACGCAGAACGGGCTTGCGTGGAGTGTATGAAATCATGAAACAGGCCGGAGTGCAAGGCGCTAATGTGTTTCAGGGTAAAACCTTCTGAGTCGTAAAGTCACATCAAGTTCCTCTTTAAATTTCATTGGCAGTAGTCAACGTTTCTGTCTCTCTTACGGGATCTTTGTCAAGACCCTTCAGGTGCCCCCAGTGGCTGAACACCCTAAAGATCGCAGCAAGGGAGTCGAAAAATTGACTACTGTAGAAGAAATTTGAAGAAGACAATTACTCCATGTTACAAGCCAGAAGATTTTATCTTCAATACCATAGTCTTCACTCCTAATATTTATCTCATCGCAACTAGCTTCGGCGAATGAAATCTTCATACAAAATGTTTTGCAGCACCCCGGTTCCCAGAACTCCTGAAGATAGACGTTCACTGTGGATATTGTACGACAGACACAGTCCCTTTGACTTTTCACTAAACCCGATCAAAGATGTAAACAACTTAATCTGTAGTTGAGTAGTTTCTATCGGCTTTTGTTAGTGGCCTAGAAGCACAGGCTATAGCCTTCTCTTTTCCATCTGAAATTAGCACCAGAACAACACCGATCCCGTACCCACTGGCATCTGTGTGTAGTTCTGTAGGTGCTCTCTCGTCATACAGACCAAGCACAGGGTCAGTCGTCACCCCAGTTAAATTTAGCATTTGCTTTTAACAATTCTTGGTGTGGCCTGGCTTTAATACGAAAGTCTTTGATAAAACGAGGGTAATAAGAACATAATTCGAGGAAGCTTCTCACATCTCAAATACATTTAGGAATAGGAAATTTCGTTGTATATCTCACCTTTTCTGGGTCTGACTGCAAACCTTCGTTTGACACAAGGTGTCCAAGTATTTTGATTTCTTTTGCTCCCAAGAGATACGTTCTTGGATTAAGTTTCAGTCCACCTTGTTGGAGATACTTAAGACCGTCCCTCAGTCTTTTTACGTGTTCATCAACTTTCCTGGCTGGGAATATAAGCTCAATAAGGAAACAAAATAAGGCCTGCCATAGGGCTCATTTCTCGCACCTCGCCTGTTCAGCCTTTATATTTCTGGCCTTCCAAAAACATCTTCAAGGAAATTGTGCTACGCGAACGATATCGCTCTGGCCTGTCGATCATAACAGCTTCGTCAGTCAGAGTGAACACTAACAGGGGATTTAGCAACCTTTAACTCATGTTTCAAAAAATGGAGACTGAAGCAATGTATCAGTAAGAGCGGGGTTTGTGCGTTTCACCTTCACAACAAACAAACTAACACTGAGTTCAAACAGAGTGAGGTGTTGCAGTGGTTAGCACCGTGGACTTGCATTCGGCAGGACGACGGTTCGAACCCGCGTCTGGCCATCCTGTTTTAGGTTTCCCGTGATTTCCCTAATCGCGTCAGGCAAATGCCGGAATGGTTCCTTTGAAAAAGCACCGACGATTTCCTTCCCAGTCCTTCCCTAATCCGATGGGGCCGATGACCTCGCTGTTTGGTCCCCTCCCCCCAGATCAACCAACCAACAACTGAGCTCAAGAGCAATTTGATGGTAACATTCTCCTTCACAAGTCAGAACTATCTGCACTTAGACCCATTACACTCTGAATATCCATACCCATAATGTAAACCACAACCATGTGCATGGCAGAGACTGCTTCTCATTCTACCAAATATTAGGTTTATTGTAGTTCTGATCATATAAGGAGTGTGGGAAGAATGGCTGATTAAACGCCACTACAGACTGTAATCATTATAATCTTGATTCTACGGTCGCTACTACTATACATACTAATGTATGTAGTGGGATACAGTATACTCCTACATTCCTTATTTAACCCTTTCACTGCGCATTTACTCTCAGCGGCTACCGCCCTGTGCGCGTTATTTTCGCCCGGTGCGTATATATACGACTGTAGCAGTCTACCGTTATTATTGAGATAAAAATGAGGCGCAAAATCCAGTATTGTCGGTGTAAATCATTTCCTTTTTTTAAAAACTTTGTTCAGAAAGTCCTATTTTGATCAAAAAAGTACTTTATTAGGACAAAAAAAAACACAAAACATATTACATTAGTAATACTTCAAAGTGTGATATCTCTCGAAACAAAAATTCAAACATAAAGGCACATTACATTTTACACAAATGTATATTGTGTCACTTCGTTTAGCATGTTTTGCAAATACAATACACCTTCTCTGGGCGGCCTTCTTCTTTGAAGTTCCTGGAATTAGCGAGATAAAGTGGCGCTCGGTTAGGCGTAAGGGATTGTCCCCATCAGCCGATTTCCTTCCACGACGTCCCTCTGTTTGCGGTTGGTGGTGAATCTCTAGGATCTCCTTGATAAGTTTCTGTTGAAAATCAGATACTGAAATATTTCGTCCCGTTTGAGTTTTATATAATGCATGCGCATTGAGCAGAGACAGATCCAACAAATGAAAAAATACTTTTTTATACCATTTTACAGTTTTTCGTACACATTCTACTGAACTTAGCATCATGTCGCTCCTGTCGACGGCCCCCATATTTTCAGTGTAGCTTACGATGCAAGCTGGTTTTGTTTTTGGTTCATTCGTGGTTCTGTAAATTTTGTCAGTCGCTGTAATTTCGCTTGTATGAAGAGTTGAAAGCATCCTCACTTCCCGCTTGTCCTGCCACTTCAGAGCAAGAAGTTTATCTGTTGACATAAACTCGATCTCGCTTTTTCTAAGTTTTATTGATAAAGCAGGCATGCCTTTGCGGTTTGTTCTCACAGTTCCACAGGCATTAGTCACTCTGTCATGCAAATAAGAAAATAACGTTGGGCTAGTGTACCAATTGTCAACATATAATGTGTGACCTTTACCAGGGTAACGTTCAAGTAAAGTGAGAACAATGCTTCCAGGTATTCCAACATTTACACCAAAGTCAGTTTCTTTTTTTTACGTCTGTTGCTGCACCCACATAAATAATAAAGTCAAAAATATAACCAGTTTCACAATCACATAACACAAAAAATTTTACACCAAATCTGTGGCGTTTGGAAGGGATGTACTGCTTGAAGAAGACACGACCTTTGGAGAGAACTAAACTTCCTTCAATGCACAAATTTTTAAAAGGATAGAAAGCACCTGGAAATATTTTTCTTAAGTGATCCACAATTCTACGTAATTTTCAGATTTTGTCATCTCCAGGGTCCTTACTGTTACGAACAAAATGTAACATTCTAAGTAACAGATGATATCTATCTCTCCGCATGATTTGGGCAAACATTGGAGTAGACAGTAACTGATCATTGGTCCAATAACTGTTTATTTCATTTTTTCTCACTTGAGCCATCAGAAAATTTACAGCAAGGAAACAGTAAACTTCGTCACTGTTTGTGTTTTTCCCAGGCACCATTGCAAAGGTGTTCATAATATAAATTACATTGCTCAGCTATGTAGCTCACAATTTCTTGGCTAAAAAAACTTGGAAGCAGTCGTATACAATACATAAATCATCTAAATTGACGATTTTGCAACCGGAACCACTGTTATCAAAATTATACACTTTAGGGTCCAAATCAGAGTCTTTCCATCTAAAATCAACTGTTTTGTGTCTCTTAGGAGATTTTTCAGGCATACGCTCAGGCTCTTCTTCGGAATCGGAGAAAGAATCGACGATAACATCAAAATCTGGATCTGAATTTACTGGTTCAACGTTTGTTGGTTCACAAATATTTTTTATATTTGTGGTGACAGATTTATCTGCCAGCTCGTCGTCGTCATTATCTGTCCACCCATAATCAGCTGGATTGGACATGATGATGTCCTCGTTGTCACTTTGATTTAGAATACTCAGCAGCTCATCGTCTGCAAACGGACGGTAACGTCGCGTCGTCTTATTCGGTAACGCGGAAACGGCCGCACACAAACTAAGTAATATAGCGGTACGAATGAACTCAGCAGAAAGAGAATTCAGCATTCAATAGTCGTTCAGGTATTTCCTAGTATTCCAACAATTAAAATGCATATTTGCGTAACAATTACCTCCGACTCGCTGGCCCATTGTCGGCGTTATACGTAACTATACGACTGTAGCAGGGAACCGCTGTAAGTATTTTTTATAGCAAATAGTATATATACGTCTGGAGCACTGAAACGATTAGCGAGCAGTGAAAGGCTTAAGAATGGTTCTTGAAACTTTGAAGTCAGGCTTTTGTGGAATAGATGCCATCTATCTTCAAGCGTCTGCCAGTTCATATTTTTCAGCACTTCCTGGATGCTAGGACCCGATTCAAACACATCTTTGACCATTCGTGTTGTCCTTGTCTGTGTTGGTTCCTATCTGGTATTGGCCCCTGAGCACCATTCTGAGGTTGAATTTACGAGCATTTGGTAAGAGAGCTTTTTTGGACCGATCATTGTATTCCAGCGCCAGTATGGTCTGCAATTATCGCATGACAGCGAAATTTGACAGATATTCTGTTGCGTTAATGCAGAATCGATTTACGATAGAAGAAAATTTGTTACAATTTTGGCCAACGGCTGCAAATATGGCTCTGTTAATGCAAGAAAGACGTATAGAAATGTTTCCATATGTAAACCATTACGAATGCGACGTGGGGAGAAAAGGTCAAATAGCTGAGAAACTCAGAATGTTGACTTCATTATTAACCACCACTTCCACAATTTATTCAATGTGAGCACCAGAGACGTGTACGGGATGCTGTATAGCACCAGCTTTGCACATGGTGGCCAAATTTCGAACTAATGTTTTCCATAGTAAATCGGTTCCGCATTAATGCATCAGAATATGTACCAAGTTTCGCTGCTATATAATAATTACAGCTCAAAATGGACCTCAATGAGTAGCTGCACTTTAATCACAACCACCCAGTATTTATTTCAGGTATTTCCAGTGGTCACTCCCTGACAGTTTAGTCACACAAAAACATTTTGTTTTCTTCCTTTTTCTGAAGTGCGAAGTTTTGCGTTTATAGACATTTAAGACATTTGAGGGAAGCAGCAGCTAATGTCTACACCACATCAAAATACACTCCTGGAAATGGAAAAAAGAACACATTGACACCGGTGTGTCAGACCCACCATACTTGCTCCGGACACTGCGAGAGGGCTGTACAAGCAATGATCACACGCACGGCACTGCAGACACACCAGGAACCGCGGTGTTGGCCGTCGAATGGCGCTAGCTGCGCAGCGATTGTGCACCGCCGCCGTCAGTGTCAGCCAGTTTGCCGTGGCATACGGAGCTCCATCGCAGTCTTTAACACTGGTAGCATGCCGCGACAGCGTGGACGTGAACCGTATGTGCAGTTGACGGACTTTGAGCGAGGGCGTATAGTGGGCATGCGGGAGGCCGGGTGGACGTACCGCCGAATTGCTCAACACGTGGGGCGTGAGGTCTCCACAGTACATCGATGTTGTCGCCAGTGGTCGGCGGAAGGTGCACGTGCCCGTCGACCTGGGACCGGACCGCAGCGACGCACGGATGTACACCAAGACCATAGGATCCTACGCAGTGCCGTAGGGGACCGCACCGCCACTTCCCAGCAAATTAGGGACACTGTTGCTCCTGGGGTATCGGCGAGGACCATTCGCAACCGTCTCCATGAAGCTGGGCTACGGTCCCGCACACCGTTAGGCCGTCTTCCGCTCACGCCCCAACATCGTGCAGCCCGCCTCCAGTGGTGTCGCGACAGGCGTGAATGGAGGGACGAATGGAGACGTGTCGTCTTCAGCGATGAGAGTCGCTTCTGCCTTGGTGCCAATGATGGTCGTATGCGTGTTTGGCGCCGTGCAGGTGAGCGCCACAATCAGGACTGCATACGACCGAGGCACACAGGGCCAACACCCGGCATCATGGTGTGGGGAGCGATCTCCTACACTGGCCGTACACCACTGGTGATCGTCGAGGGGACACTGAATAGTGCACGGTACATCCAAACCGTCATCGAACCCATCGTTCTACCATTCCTAGACCGGCAAGGGAACTTGCTGTTCCAACAGGACAATGCACGTCCGCATGTATCCAGTGCCACCCAACGTGCTCTAGAAGGTGTAAGTCAACTACCCTGGCTAGTAAGATCTTCGGATCTGTCCCCCATTGAGCATGTTTGGGACTGGATGAAGCGTCGTCTCACGCGGTCTGCACGTCCAGCACGAACGCTGGTCCAACTGAGGCGCCAGGTGGAAATGGCATGGCAAGCCGTTCCACAGGACTACATCCAGCATCTCTACGATCGTCTCCATGGGAGAATAGCAGCCTGCATTGCGGCGAAAGGTGGATATACACTGTACTAGTGCCGACATTGTGCATGCTCTGTTGCCTGTGTCTATGTGCCTGTGGTTCTGTCAGTGTGATCATGTGATGTATCTGACCCCAGGAATGTGTCAATAAAGTTTCCCCTTCCTGGGACAATGAATTCACGGTGTTCTTATTTCAATTTCCAGGAGTGTATTATCTTGCTCTGACAGTGTACTCATTCGCTTTTGTTTTTCATATGGTGCTTCACTGTAGATAACTGTATCATCTATATAAAGCCTGAGACTACTACACTGCTTGTAATTAAAATCATGAATAACTTCTGACAATCGCCAAATGAGCACGATGTGTAGAGCTTGCTTGGCACTGCAAATGGTTAGCATTTAAGCACAACTGCACGTCGACATTGTATGTATGAGAAAAGAGTATAAAGCGAGTTTCTGATTCAGAAATCGTATTTGATTGATAGTTGTTTGTGAGAATATCGTGTCATGCTTTGTGTAAGAAGGAACGTTCATCAACAACTGCCGGAATTCGACAGCGGCGGGTCATGGTCTATGGGGGCTGTGTGCTTTATCATTCCACAAAACTGCTGTTCATATTGGTCGGAGTGTCACGAATGCAGTGCGAATTTGTGTACGTGGGTTCAGAAGGGGCCGGCTGCAGTGGCTGAGCGGTTCTAGGCGCTTAAGTCTCGAACCGCGCAACCTCTACGGTCGCAGGTTCGAATCCTGCCTCGGGCATGGATGTGTGTGATGTCCTTAGGTTGGTTAGGTTTAATCAGCTCTAAGTTCTAGGGGACTGATGACCTCAGCAGTTAAGTCCCGTAGTGCTCAGAGCCATTTTTTGAATTCTGACATATTAACTCGTGTTTTCCTCAGTTAATGCAATGTGGCGAGGCGTGGCACCTGCAAGTCTTCGGCAGTGGGTTGACAACGGAATTCCGAGAGGTTTCCCAGCAGAAGTTTTCATAGGCAACAGTCACACGAGTAAGCCGCTTTGACTCTCTCTTTCTTAAGCCAGACTGCAATAAATGCACCTTTCGAAGCTGTGCTAGCCCCAAGAGATCCTGAGATATCTGAACAAAGCTCTTAGGTGGAACAGAAACGGAAGTAGGAAAGCAGGGCCACCGCTGCGTTCCCGTTAACAGCATGGGAATTGAGCTCCATTTAGGCGCCTTGATATATTTCCGCCCATCACAAGGCAAGGGCCAGTATTCTGTTAACTCCAGTTTGTTAACAGAGACTACAACTGTTACTGGATGAGAGAATTCTGGAGGCGTTCCCTTATGCAGGAAGAGAGAGGGAGGCTTTCAATTGTCACTGTGCCAAATCTTGCAGTTTCCTCCCCTCCTACAGTAATTCTGATAAATGTGAGGAATAGCATCAAGTCGGGGTTCACTTGGAGTGTGGAGGTATCCGTTTCTCGGTGTGCACAAGGCGACTGTTCGAGTCTCGTTCGTTGTAGAGTTGCTGTTTGGTGCACGACTGCAGCTTGGCGCGCGTTTAGCGATTTTTGAGTAAGTGTCACGCTCGGCTGTTTGTGTTTGTCTTTGCATTGCATTACTCACAATTTGCGAGTCTGTTACGAAACTTATGATTCCATTTTATCATTATTTCTTTATCGTACTGTGATCTACACTGAAGAGCCAAAGAATTTGGTACACTTGCATAATATCGTGTCGGGCTTGGCGAACACGCAGAAGAGCAGCAACACGATGTGGCATGGACTCGACTAACGTCTGAAGGGACCTGACCTCATGAATGCTAGTCCGCCCCAGTTAACGCCGGCACGGTAGCTCAGAGTGTTTGGTTAGAGGGTCAGCCGGCACGGTAGCTCAGCGTGTTTGGTCAAAGGGTCAGCCGGCACAGTAGCTCAGCGTGTTCGGTCAGAGGGTCAGCCGGCACGGTAGCTCAGCGTGTTCGTTCAGAGGGTCAGCTGGCACGGTAGCTCAGCGTGTTCGTTCAGAGGGTCAGCTGGCACGGTAGCTCAGCGTGTTCGTTCAGAGGGTCAGCTGGCACGGTAGCTCAGCGTGTTCGTTCAGAGGGTCAGCCGGCACGGTAGCTCAGCGTGTTCGTTCAGAGGGTCAGCCGGCACGGTAGCTCAGCGTGTTCGTTCAGAGGGTCAGCTGGCACGGTAGCTCAGCGTGTTCGTTCAGAGGGTCAGCCGGCACGGTAGCTCAGCGTGTTCGTTCAGAGGGTCAGCCGGCACGGTAGCTCAGCGTGTTCGTTCAGAGGGTCAGCTGGCACGGTAGCTCAGCGTGTTCGTTCAGAGGGTCAGCCGGCACGGTAGCTCAGCGTGTTCGGTCAGAGGGTCAGCCGGCACGGTAGCTCAGCGTGTTCGTTCAGAGGGTCAGCCGGCACGGTAGCTCAGCGTGTTCGTTCAGAGGGTCAGCCGGCACGGTAGCTCAGCGTGTTCGTTCAGAGGGTCAGCTGGCACGGTAGCTCAGCGTGTTCGTTCAGAGGGTCAGCCGGCACGGTAGCTCAGCGTGTTCGGTCAAAGGGTCAGCCGGCACGGTAGCTCAGCGTGTTCGGTCAGAGGGTCAGCCAGCACGGTAGCTCAGCGTGTTCGGTCAGAGAGCCAGTTGGCCTCTGTAATAAAAAAACTGAGTGGAAGGATCAACCACCGAACTTGAACAGGATGTCTTGCGACGTCCGCAGCGACCAAACACAATGATCAACAACGAACAAAATGTAAATACAAAAAAAGGAGGGTTTAGTTACCCTCTGTAATAAAAAAAAAAAAAAAACCCTGAGTAAACGGATCAACGAACAACCTGAACGAGTGTCATCGGACGTCCGCCATGAACAGATTCAACGAACAATATATAGAACAAAAACGAGATTTTTTTTAAAAAAAAAGGTAGCTGAGTGGTCAGCGCGACGGACTGTCAATCCTCAGGGCCCGTGTTCGATCCCCGGCTGGGTCGGAGATTTTTCTCCGCTCAGGGACTGGGTGTTGTGTTGTCCTAATCATCATCATTTCATCCTCATCGACGCGAAAGTTGCCGAAGTGGCGTCAAATTGAAAGACTTGTACCAGGAGGCCCTTGTCACACACCTTTCTTTTCTTTTTTTTTTTTTTTTAATCATGAATCCTGCAGGGCTATCCATAAATCCGTCAGAGTACGAGGGGGTACAGATACCTTCTGAACATCACGTTGCAAGGCATCCCATATATACTCAGTAATGTTCATCTCTGGGAAATTTGGTGGCCAGCGGCAATGTTTAAACGCAGAAGAATGTTGCTGGAACCACTCTGAAGCAACTCTGGACGTGTGGGGTACCGCACTGTCCTGCTGGAATTGCCCAAGTCCGTCAGAATGCACAACGCACATAAATAGATGTAGGTGATCAGACAGGATGCTTACGTACGTGTCATCTGTCAGAGTTGTATCTAGACCTATCAGGGATCCCATATCACTCCAACTTCACACGTCCCACAATCCTACAGAGGCTCCGCCCGCATCTCGTGGTCGTGCGGTAGCGTTCTCGCTTCCCACGCCCGGGTTCCCGGGTTCGATTCCCGGCGGGGTCAGGGATTTTCTCTGCCTCGAGATGGCTGGGTGTTGTGTGATGTCCTTAGGTTAGTTAGGTTTAAGTAGTTCTAAGTTCTAGGGGACTGATGACCATAGATGTTAAGTCCCATAGTGCTCAGAGCCGAGCCTACAGAGGCTCCACCAACTTGAACAGTCCCCTGCTGACATGCAGGGTCAATGGATTCATGAGGTTGTTTCCACACCTGTACACTCCGTCCGCTATATACAATTTGAAACGACACTCGTCCGACCAGGGGACATGTTTTCCAATCATCAACAGTCCAGTTTCAGAGTCGACGGGCCCAGGCGAGGCTTAAGGCGTTGTGTTGTGCAGCCATCAAGGGTATACGAGTGGTCCTTTGGATCCGAAAGCTGATATCGATGATGTTTAGTTGAATGGTTCACACACTGACACTTGTTCGTGGCTCAGAATTGAAATCTGCAGGAATTTGCAGAAGTGTTGCACTTCTGTCACGTTGAACGATTCTCTTCAGTCGACGTTGGTCCGGTTCTTGTAGGTTCTTTTTCCTGCCACAACGACGTCGGAGATTAGATGTTTATCGGATTCCTGATATTCACGGTACACTCCTGAAATGGTCGAACGAGAAAATCCTTACTTCATCGCTACCTCGGAGATGCTGTGTCCAATCGCTCGTGCGCCGACTATAACACCACTTTCAAACTCACTTAGACCTTGATAACCTGCCATTGTAGCAGCAGTAACCGACCTAACAACTGCGCTAGAAACTTGTTGTCTTATATAGGCCTGTTGACATATCTCTGCATTTGAAAACGCATGTTTGTACCCGTTTCTTTGGCGCTTCAGTATATGGTTCAAATGGCCCTGAGCACTATGGGACTTAACTTCTGAGGTCATCAGTCTCCTAGAACTTAGAACTACTTAAACCTAACTAACCTAAGGACATCACACACATCCATGCCCGAGGCAGGGTTCGAACCTGCGACCGTAGAGGTCGTGTGGTTCCAGACTGTAGCGCCTAGAACCGCTTGGCCGCTTCAGTATATATTGCTGCCATTCAGTACATGTGTGTTTTGTAAGTTGTCTAGACTTTGGAAAGTGATTTGCTTATCAATCTACATACTTCCAGAGAGTATTTAGGTGCCTTCTGGGCTGATACAGTTTTCATCAATTCGAATATTATCACACTGGTGATCCAGAGAAACTTAAAAATTGTTAGTATATTGCTTTTTTTTTTCCTTTTCTATGAAAGTAACTGTGAAACAATACAAGCGCAATTTATATCCTAGTGAGTGAGACCAAATAAATTAGTGTGTAACTTTTCTGACTCCATCATTTCCTCCCACAGCATTCTGATGAGATGACTCCTACAAAAAAGTTATCGCCAGTGGATTCTTGCTCTCTGCATTGTAGTCTTACTGAGACGGTGTTTCCAATTTTATACAGGTACCACAACGAGAAACATATTTTTTCCTTTAATTTTTAAAGTTAGATGGTAATTTTTATTTATATGAATGTAATTAAATTTTTATTTCGTTGGTAATGAAATTTCAGCTGCATTAGTACATAGCAATGTGAATAAGTGGCAGCTTAAAAGTTGTAGGTTATGTTGGATTCTATCTGAGCATGGAATCGGTTGTTTGGTCTTTCGTATGTTGAGTTCGCAATTGTGGCAGGCAGTTTGCACTAACGACTGCTGAGCCTCGGTCGACTCGCACAGGTACGAACAACACCATGGATAGCAGCAACTTTTGCGGTGTCTGACACGTCATTAATATACAGCATTAACAATAACGGTCACCTCACTTTCCTGAACATCTGTCGACGACTGCATCCGAGTATTCAGTGGAGTCTTAACGAATAAAGCCTCTCATAAAATGATAATTTGTTAAAAATGTTAAGCAAACATAACTGGAAATCACGTAAAGCGACTCAAACTGGCCGTGTGGGGCTTCGCGGTAAGTAAACGCGCGAACAAGGCGATACAGTGGCGAGGCGTCGCCGCCATGACGGGGGTCTAATTGCAGGCCCCGGGGACGCGCTGCCCTGCGGCAGGTGTGTGACGCGGTGGGCGGGGGCGGTGGCGGGGGCGGTTGTAGGCGAGACGGCGGCACTTCACACGCGAGCGCGCGCCATTGGCGGCGGCAGTGTCGCTACAGATTGGGGATAATTAACCGCCGCTATCGTGGGCGGCGCGCCAACAAAGACTGTCGGCCCACAATGGCACGCGGGCCGCACAGCCACACCTTACGTCCGTCCGGCGGGCCGGCGCTTCCGCCGCCGCTCTCCAGGGACGGCCCGTCTGCTTTATCTGCACCGCCGCCTGGCAACAGACGGAGCCTCCGTCTGTGTTCATCCGACGTTCCTCAGTGTGACTGGACTGCCGATGCATGCGTCCAATTTGTTTGATGCCCGGACTCGCAGTGCTGACTGGATTACTATCTTCTAAATTCTGAAGTTGGCGGGAGTAAAACTCAGTGAGTGAAAGATTATGTACAACTTGTACAGAAACCAGGCACTACTCTACCCTACCTTATTCCCTCGGTAGCTACATTGAGCAAGCCGTAAATGAAGCCAAATAAAAGTTTGAAGAAGTAATTAAAGTTCAGTGAGAAGAAATAAAACTTTTAAGGTTTGTGATGGCGCTGTAATTCCGTCAGCGATTGTGAAAGACTTGCAAAAGCAATTGAACGGAATGGACAGTGTATTCGTAGGAGAACAGGTGATGCACATTGGTGTTGTTGTGGTCTTCAGTCCAGAGACTGGTTTGATGTGGCTCTCCATGCTACTCTATCCTGTGCAAGCTTCTCCATCTCGCAGTACCAACTGCAACCTACATCCTTCTAAATCTGTTTAGTATATTCATCTCATGGTCTCCCTCTACGATCTTTACCCTCCACGCTGCCCTCCAATACTAAATTGGTGATCCCTTGATGCCTCAGAATATGCCCTACCAACCGATCCCCCCTTCTAGTCAAGTCTCCTCTCTTCAATTCTATTCAATACTTTGCTTTTGACTGGAATACACTCTTTCAAATTCTGAAGATGGCAGGGGTAAAATACAGGAAGCGAAAGGCTCTTTACAGTTTGTACAGAAATCAGACGGCAGTTATAAGAGTCGAGTGGCGTGAAAGGGAAGCAGTGATTGGGAAGGGAGTGAGACAGGGTTGTAGCCTATCCCCGATGCTATTCAATCTGTATATTGAGCAAGCAGTAAAGGAAACAAAAGAAAAGTTCGGAGTAGGCATTAAAATCCATGGAGATGAAATAAGAACTTTGAGGTTCGCCGATGACATATTAATTCTGTCAGAGACAGCAAAGGACTTGGAAGAGCAGTTGAATGGAATGGACAGTGTCTTGAAAGGAGGGTATAAGATGAACATCAACAAAAGGAAAACGAGGATAATGGAATGTAGTCGAATTAAGTCGGCTGATGCTTAGGGAATTAGATTAGAAAATGAGACACTTAAAGTAGTAAAGGAGTTTTGCTATTTGGTGAGCAAAATAACTGATGATGGTCGAAGTAGAGAGGATATAAGATGTAGACTGGCAATGGCAAGGAAAGCGTTTCTGAAGAAGAAAATTTGTTCAGATCGAGTATTAATTTAAGTGTCAGGAAGTCGTTTCTGAAAGTATTTGCATGGAGTGTAGCCATGTATGGAAGTGAAACATGGACGATAAATAGTTAAGACAGGAAGAGAATAGAAGCTTTCGAAATGTGGTGCCACAGAAGAATGCTGAAGATTAGATGTGTAGATCACATAACTAATAATGAGGTATTGAATAGAATTGGGGAGAAGAGAAGTTTGTGGCACAACTTGACTAGAAGAAGGGATCGGTTGGTACGACATGTGCTGAGACATCAAGGGATCACAAATTTAGTATTGGAGGGCAGCGTGGAGAGTAAAAATCGTAGAGGGAGACCAAGAGATGAATACACTAAGCAGTTTCAGAAGGATGTAGGCTGCAGTAGGTACTGGGAGATGAAGAAGCTCGCACAGGATAGAGTAGCATGGAGAGCTGCTTCAAACCAGTCTCAGGACTGAAGATCACAACAACAACAACAACAACAACAACAATAACACCTCCTCGTTGGTATGTGATCTACCTATGTAATCTTCAGCATTCTTCTGTAGTACAACATTTCGAAAGCTTCTGTTCTCTTCTTGTCTAAACTATCTATCGTCCATGTTTCACTTCCATACATGGCTACACTCCATACAAATACTTTCAGAAAGGACATCCTGACACTTAAATCTATACTCAATGTTATCAAATTTCTTTTCTTCAGAAACGCTTTCCTTTCCATTACCAGTCTACATTTTATATCCTCTCTACTGCGACCATCATCAGTTATTTTACTCCCCAAATAGCAAAACTCATTTACTACTTTAAGCATCTCATTTCCTGATGTAATTCCTGCAGCATCACCCGATTTATTTCGACAACATTAACAAAAGCAAAACAATTTGCTCGAGTTAAATCAGGCGATGCTAAGGGAATTATGTTAGAAAGTAAGATACTAAAAATAGTACATGACTTCTGCTATTTAGGCAGTAAAATAGCTGATGATAGCCAAGTTTAGAGAGGATATGATATGCAGACAAGTAATGGCAACAAATGCATTCCTGTAAAAGAGAAATTTGATAATATGGAATAAAAATTTAAGTGTTAGGAAATTTTTTGTGAAGCCATTTGTGTGGAGTATAGTCTTGTACGGAAGTGATACGTACGTGGTAAGCAGTTCGAACAAGAAGAGAACTGAAGCTTTTGGAATGTAGTGCTACGTAAGGATGCTGAAGATAGATCATGTAACTATAGTGGGGGTACTGAACAGAACTGGGGAGAAAAGAAATTTGTGGCATAACTTGACTAAAAGAAGGGATCGGGTTTTATGGGAACATTCTGAGACATCAACGGATAGTATGCTGGGAAGTGTGAGCTGTAAAAATTGCACAAGGAGCGCAAGAGACGAGTACAGTAAACAGGTTCAAATGACAGCGGGTGGAAGCAGTTATTTGGAGATGAAGAGGCTTGCACAGGACAGAGCAGTGTGGAGAGCTGCATCATACTTGTTGTCGAACTGAAGACTACAACAACAACGACAACAACAAAGACAACCGGATTTGAAGGTAACTACTCAAAGTACCACGACGCAGTCCTAAAAAAAAGCACAAAAAATCTTCTTTGAAATTTCGGAGATTTCCGACGACGGCCGCTGTGGCATAGCGGTTCTAGGCGCTGCAGTCCGGAACCGCGCTGCTGCTACGGTCGCAGGTTCCAATCCTGCCTCGGGCATGGATGTGTGTGATGTCCTTAGGTTAGTTAGGTTTAATTAGTTCTAAGCCTAGGGGACTGATGACCTCAGATGTTAAGTCCCATAGTGCTCAGATCCATTTCAACCATTTTCAGATTTCCGACGGCAATAAACTACGAGCCATTTCGAGCTTTTTTTTTTTTTTTTTTTTTTTTACCACAATGAAGAAGGGTTTGCTGAATGATGGGAGAAGGGTGGCAAGTCGGAAGAAAATCTTTTTCTTATTCGTTTTTGTGAAGATCTTTTGCATGTAAAGAATGTATGAGACGGCACAACGTCAGAGCCCGGGGGAACTGTGTACCCTAAAATCCAATGTAGCTGCAGTGGAGACGCAGAAAAGTGGGTAGGGGACAGAAGGCGCTGCAACGGCTACCAGAAGCTGTTTCCTCATGAAAGAAAACTAATGAACTGATTGTATTTCGTCAGTCCTTGTTCCTTATTGACTTCTGATTGACGTAGTACATTTCTGCGCCAAGCCAGATTTTCTTTAAAAGATAGCTAGCAAGCAATACAACAAGGAGTAGTTATAGTATTGCTATTGCAGAAAACATGTGGTACTTAGGTATTTAGTTAGATATTCCATAGATAATCTGAACGAATCTTTAATGGAAATGATGTCGAACTAGTCACTTTACAGGATATGTGTAAATAATTAGTGTTAATATGATAAAGCACATTATTTTTTGGTGCTACTCATGCCGCTAAACTTTAAAAAACTAGATTTTTCAATTCCTTTCTGAGCCACTGACAGCTTTAACAATAGTCAATACAGGTTATTGTTTCCTCAAGTGTTCTGGGTATGGAAATCACTGTTCTTCACAAATCCTCATGGATTATTGATGACGACTTTCATTAGTAAATATACTGGATTTCATGGTTTTTGTCACACACTTGAAGAGGTTGTGGAGAGGACTTACTAGATCAAGTGCTACATAGGAACCCATGTCCGGAAACGTCATCCAACGAAGCTACAGAGCGACAAGGCACCGGCGCCTGTAAACGTACGTATACACAGGGTGATTCCGTTATGATGTTACAGCCTTTCTAGGACGACGGCGACTGCTAAATGTATCAATCTGAGATAAGGGTGCCTGCACCGGAAACGAACGGGGGGGGGGGGGTCGAAAGTTATAAGCAGAAATTGTTCTGATACCTCTCACAGTCGAATATGTGTGCTGGTACTGCTGTTGCTATGACCGTGGGGTAGGCAACTCTCAGAGGTGGTGGTAAGGACGAAAACAAAAAAAAAAATGTCTAGGAAACATGGACTCTTTTATACATACCCTTAGGGCATTAAGCACTTGTTAAATAGGGAAATGTGTTTCACAATTGCGAAGATAAGCAAGTGTTCGTAACTCTTCAAATGGTTCAAATGGCTCTGAGCACTATGGGACTTAACATCTGAGTTCATCAGTCCCCTAGAACTTAGAACTACTTAAACCTAACTAACCTAAATACATCACACACATCCATGCCCGAGGCAGGATTCGAACCTGCGACCGTAGCGGTCGCCGGCTCCAGACTGTAGCGCCTAGAACCGCTCGGTCACTGCGACCGGCCGTAACTCTTCAGATAGGCATTTTAGAGTCCATGTTTACTGGATATCTTTTCCTTGTTTTCGTCCATACTACCACATCTGGAAATTGTCTACCCCATATTTCTAGCAACAGCAGCACCAGTACATGTATTCCACTGTAGGAGATACCAGAACGGTTTTCGCATACAACCTCCCATTCGTTCATTACCGGCACAGGGTTCCTCAGCTCAAATTGATACATCATTGTAGAAAGTCTGTAACATCATTACGGAAACCACCTGTACATACATACATTTACAGGCGCCGACGCCTGTAACTTTGAGGCTCTATATCGTCATTGGATGAAGTTCCTGATCATGGACTTGATCTACGAAGTCTCCTCTACCACGTTTTTAAGTATATGACATGAACTTTGAAACATTCTGTATTGTGACGGCGCACTTAACATGCCTGACTCATTTCGTTTCACTGACAAAACGTTTATTTTACTCATAGATACGAGTGCCAGTTAAAATCATATTTACATTTGAATGTATTATTTTATAAGTAATTTCTACACGAAATTGGCAAAGGTGTTTACTCTTAATTATATAGCAGAATACTTCTTGCTTTATCAGTCGCCCAGAGCGGCGGAAGTTGATTGTCACATTAAGCTGAACTATGCAGACGCAGTAACATGCTAAATTTGGGATTGTAGTCATGAATATTGTGCTGCAACATTTATAACATTGGCTCATTGCATTAAAGAAACTTTTAATTTTTAACAATAAGTTCGATAGCTATCGGATGAGATTATTGCCAATAAACTCAAGTCATTCACTACAACAATAGAGCCACCACAGTGGTTACTGCAGCTCAGCGCATGAAGTACACTGAAGTGACGGAAGTCATGGGGTACCTCCTACTACCGTGTCGGACCCCCTTTTGCAGGTCGTATTGCAGCAGCTCAACGTGGCATGGACTCAACAAGTCGTCAGAAGTTTGCTGTAGAAGTACTGAGCCATGCTGGATCTCTAGCCATCTCTAACAGCGAAAATGTTGCCGGTGCACGACGTTGAGTGCATGAAGTGATCTCTCGATTGTGTCCCATGAATGATCGAGGGGATTCATGTCGGGCGATCTGGGTGGCCAGTCTAATATCCAGAACGTTCTTCAGACCAATCGAGAACAATTGTGGTCCCGTGAGAAGCCGCATTTTATCCATAAAAAGTCCGTCGTTGTTTGAGAACATGAAATCCACGAATGGCTGCAAATGGTCTCCATGCAGTCGAACATAACAATTGCAGTCAACGATCGGCTCAGTTCAACTAGAGGACCCAGTTAATTCCATGTAAACTCAGTCCACACCATTAGGAGCCACACCAGCTTGATCACTGCCTTGTTGACATCTTGGGTCCATGGCTTCGTGGTGTCTGTGTCTTACTTGAACCCTGCCATCATCTCTTACCAACTGAAATAGAAGCTCATGTGAGCATGCCACGGTTTTCCAGTCGTCTAGAATCGAATCGACACGGTCCCGAGAGGTGCTGCAGGCGGTGTAGTGCTGTTAGCAGAGGCACTCGCGTCGGTTGTCTGCAGCCATAGCCCATTAACGTCAAATTTATCCGGGCTGTCGTAACGGATGAGTTAGTGGTACGTCCAACATTGATTTCCCTGGTTTTTCAAGCAGTGTCGTTAGTTTGTCAGCACTGACAATTCTACACAAGTGCCGCTGCTCTCCGTGATTAAGTGAAGGCCGTCGGCAAACTGCCTTGCCGGAGGTGAGCGGTAATGCCTGAAAGTTGGTATTCTTGGAGCACTCTTGACACTGTGGATCTCGGAATATTGACTTCTCTAAGGATTTCCGAAATGGAATGACCCATTCGTCTCTCTCCAACTACCACTCCGCTATCAAAGTCTTAATTGCTGTCGCGTGACCATAACCACGTCGGGAACATTTTCACATGAATCACCTGAGTAGAAATGACATCTCCGCCAACGCACTGCCCTTTTTATTCCTTTCTTACGTAATACTACCGCCATCGGTATTTATGCATATCGTTGTGGCTGGGCTCTGAGCAGTGTGGGACTTAACAGCTGACGTCATCAGTCCCCTAGAACTTAGAACTACTTAAACCTAACTAACCTAAGGACATCACGCACATCCATGACTGAGGCAGGATTCGAACCTGCGACCGTAACGGTTGCGCGGTTCCAGACTGAAGCGCCTAGAACCTCACGGTCACACCGGCCGGCGCATATCGTTGTCCAATGACTTTTGTCATCTCAGAATGTAATTCTACTAATTGTAAAGTCATCTGTTCCAGTACTGACTGAACTAACTTTTATTTACTTTTCCTCACATTCCACGTTTCTTAAAATGTGTACGTCAACTAACAACTACTGAATCGATTTTTTTGTATAAAAATATAAACTAACTATTTTAATCTATAATTCGATTAAAATCCGAATATTCACAGTAAATTAAAATTTCGTACAAAAATGCGAAAACATGAAAGGGAGAATAAAATACTTTCTCATTCCTACACATTGAACACCATTATCGACGTATTCCACGTTTCATTTCAAAGTAAAATATTTTGCATGTCTGTAAAATTTTAATTCACTTTCATACTATTAGTAATTTAAAATGTAAATAAGTTGTTTTTATTAAAAAATATGATTAGATATTTGTTAAGTAACATTTACATTTGTTAATAAACATGGATTTTAAATATTAGCTACCAAAGTTGCATCTAATGAGATTCGAGGCCATCTACTTTTACTCTACTCACAGCTACGACCATTAAAACCAAAGTTTAAAGGAGCACGAAATGTATTGTATTTAATAACTTTCGGAAATCTACAAATTTCAATCGCTGCTTTTTCGAGATTTTTTTTTTAGTTTCATCATACTGCTTTAGGAAACTGATGTACAGGCGCTGTCACTCAAACCTTAAAATACACACATCAAAAATGTTTTCGTCACCCCAGTTCCCAGAACTCCTGAATGTAGACTTGCACTGTGGATATTGTATCACAGACACCGTCCCTTTGACTGTTCACTAAAAACGATCAAAGATGCAAACAACCATACATGAGCAGCACCTATTACACGGATGGGGTCCGACAGCCGATTAGTTACAGTCATTCCACCAGAAAGGAGGTACACGCCTCATGTTGTCTGTAGTTCAACCATACCTAGACGGTCAATACCGCGGTTAGATCGCGTCCCCATTGTTACTTTGAGCCAGGAAGGGCTCTCAACAAGGTAAGAGTCCAGCCGTCTCGAAGTGAAACAAAGCGATATTGTTCGGACATGGAGGGGATACAGAGACACAGGAACTGTCGATGACATGCCTCGCTCAGGCCGCCCAAGGAATACTACTGCATTGGATAACCGCTACCTATGGGTTATGGCTCGGAGGAACCCTGACAGCAATGCCACCATGTTGAATAAAACTTTTCGTACAGCTACAGGACGTCGTGTTACAACTCAAACTGTGCGCAATAGGCTGCATAAAGCGCAACTTCACTCCCGACGTCGATGGCGAGGTCCATCTTTGCAACCACGACACCATACAGCGCAATACAGATGGGCCTAACAACATGACGAATGGGCCGCTCAGGATTGACATCACTTTCTCTTCACCGATGAATGTCGGATATGCCTTCAACCAGACAATCGTCGGAGACGTGTTTGGAGGCAACCTGGTCAGGCTGAACTCCTTAGACCAGTGAGTGCAGCAAGGTGTAGGTTCCCTACTGTTTTGAGGTGGCATTATGTGGGGCCGACGTAGCCCGCTGGTGAACATGGAGGGCGCCGTAACGGCTGTACGATACGTGAATGCCATCCTCCGACCGGTAGTGCAGCCCTATCGGCAGCATATTGGCGAGGAATTCGTATTTATGAACGACAATTCGCGCCCTTATCGTGCGTATCTTGTGAATAACTTCCTTCAGGATAAAGACATCGCTCGACTGGAGTGGCCAGCATGTTCTCCACACATGAAGCCCATAAAACATGGCTGGGAGAGACTGAAAAGGGCTGTTTGTGGACGACGTGACCTACCAACTACTCTGAGGGATCTACGCCGAAATGCCGTTGAGAAGTGAGTCAATCTGGACCAACAGTGCCACGACGAAGTGGATAGCATGTGTCAATGCAAGAGCTCGTGCATCTTTGTTTTAGAGGTACTGGTGTTTACAGCAGTCTGGACCACTACCTCTTGAAGTCTCACTGTTTGGTGGTTTAACATGCAGTGCGTGGTTTTCAGGAGCAATAAAAAGGGCGGAAATGATGTTTATGTTGATCTCTGTTTCAATTTTCTGTACAGGTTCCGGAACTCTCAGAACGGAGGTGATGCAAAACTTTTTTTTATTTGTATATGAAATGAAAGAAGGCCAGCCGGTAACGCTCCCTTGTCAGTGACAAGTCAGTATGAACGAGATTGTCGTTCAAAATTTAATCCTTCTGCACAATTTTTTTACGATTAATAATTTTATTTTTTGAAGTTTTAAATAAAATATTACATTCTTTCGCTGTCGATATGCCTAATTGTGAGACGGTACCTAAAAGTTCCAAAAGTATGAGTTTTTTCCCCGTTAAATTGTTACTATTAAACTCAGACACCATTAACTGTCAGCTCTTTCAACCTAGTTGAGTCAGTGTGGCACGTGGCTCCAAGATGACTGGATTGATTAATTGTTGGCGAGAATAGACCGTCTGAATAAAAGCATGCGGACACCGCCACCTTATGCGGAACTGACCTCTACATGTCACCACAAATAGACCACCCAGTCTAAACGGAAGCGAGGAGCGTTGTGGCAGGGCTAAGAAATGCATCAGGGACTTTTCAACCTTTCTGGGCTATAATAAACATAATGTGAAATATTTCGAACGCCCGCCCAGGTGCAAGAGACGGCCTGATGGCACTAATCGTTTTAGGATAAATACACAAAAACAAGTATACAATGCTTGTAATTTTGAGTGATAAGAGCTCTTTTCAGTCTAAATCTACATCAACTATTATATCTAGATTTGTATTCGAACGGGTAACATACGATGTGTGCAGGGGGAGTGACTGCATTCACGAGTTTTTAGCAGAGAGAAATCAACACGTCATTGTTACCGTGACGAAATCCACAGATGTAAAGGTAATTTCGGGAGTACTGAAAGGGAGTATCATAGGGCCGCTATTGTTTACAACATATAAAAAATGATCTAGAGGATAACCTTGGAAGTTCCATAAAGTTTTTCATACACGGCACTGTTATATGTAGGAAGACTGTAGCGAAAAGCATGCTGCTGATTGGTGCAGAGACTCGCAGTTGACACTGAACGTAAATTAATGAACGTGCCGTACACAAATACCTGAGATCCACTACCGTTCTTTTACGCTATTGTCGATGAACAATTGTAAGGACATGTAAAAATAAACGTCCAGTGGTATGACCACGTAAAACCAATAGAAGGAAAAAGATATATCATTAGAAATACACGCTAAGACAAAAAAAGGCACACAACGAAGAAATTATCCGAAAGGGATGGAAATCGGTAGATGTTATGTACATCTACACACAAAAAATTAGAATTCCAGAAAAATTGGACGACTTGTTCAGTAGAAAGAGCTTAAGCAAGCCAGTATCGCATGGGTCCACCTATAGAACTTATGCGAGCAGTTATTCGGCTTGTCATTGATCGATATAGCTGTTGGATGTCCTCCTGGGGGATTCCGTGCAAAATTCTGTCCATATGGCGCGTTAAATAGTCAAAATCACGAGCTGGTCGGAGAGCCTTGCCCATAATGCTCCAAACGTTCTCAGTTGGGGCGAGATCCGGCAGCGTTGCTAGCCCAAACAGGGTTTGGCAGGCACGATATAACAAGCAGTAGAAACTCTCGCTGTATGCGGGCGGGCATTATCTTGCTGAAATATAAGCCCAGGGTGGCTTGCCATGAAGGGTAACAAAACAGGGCACAGAATATCGTCGACGTATCGCTGTGTTGTAGGGTTGGCGCGGAAGACAACCAAAGGGGTCCTGCTACGAAGAGAAATGGCACCCCAGGTCATCACTCCTGGCTGTGAGGCCGTACGGCGGACGACTCAGCTCGGTATCCCACCGCTGTCTGGCGAGTCTCCAGACCCGTCTTCGGCCTGCAGTCTCATTAGAGTAGAACTGCGTTCTCTGACGAGTCCTGCTTCGAACTGAGCCGCAATGGCCAGCGAAGGCGTATTTGCAGACGCCCCGGACAGCTGTCGGATACCAACCTGACTGTCACTCATCACACGACCCAAAAATCGAGAGTAATGGTCCGGTGTGTCGTTAGTTTTTAAAACAGGGCCCCTTTAGTTGTTATCCTTAGGACCCTTACAGCACAGTGGTGCTTCGACGATATTCTACACCCCGTTTTGTTGCCCTTCGTGGCAAGCAATTTTGAGCTTACATTTTGGCACGAAAGTGCCCACCAGCACTTTCTACTGCTTCTCTTCGTGCTTTCCAAACCATACCTCGGCCAGCGAGGTCACCAGATCTCTGCCCAATTAAGAAAGTTTGGAGCGTTATGGACAGAACCTTCCAACCACATCGGGATTTTAACGATGTAACGTGCATATTAGACAGAATTTGGCATGATATCCCCCAGGAAGGTATCCAACAATTCTTATGCCAAACCGCATAACTGCTTTTATAAGGACCACAGTTGGTCCAAAACGTTATTGACTTGCTCATATTTCTCTTGAGTAAGTCATCCAATTTTTCTGGAAGTGTAATCATTTCTCTGTCTGTACATGTTCATCACATCTACCGATTTCCGTCCCAATCGTGTAATTCCTTCGTGGTGCGTGTTTTCCTTTCTTGTTTTAGAGTCTACATTGAGGAAACGTAATTGATTTACCAAAGGAGTGGCTTACAATATAATTAAAATCTATTTTTGAGTGTTGTTCATCCGTTCGGGACCCTTATCAGGTTATGTTAGTTGAAGAAATAGAAAATATCGAAGGAAGAGCGCGATGTTTCGTAATGGGACTGTTTAGTAGACACGAATTCGAGTGGCAGACGCTATAAGCGAAGTGTTTTCAATTGCTAGAGCGCACCCTCGATGAAGAGTAGAGAAACGTTGTACTTCCTCCCCATACTTGGCGAGAGATGACGCAGACAAGATAATCGGAGGAATCAGGGCTCATCCGGAGGAAAACAGAGAAAGGGGATATGGTAGTGGTACGAGGCGTACCCTCCACTGTACACTGTAAAGTTGTTTGTTCAGTACAGATGTAGACGTACGAGTGATTAATTAAATTAAAAAAATTATTTGTCTGTTTTTCCAGCGAATTCCCGCCAATTTCCGTGCACTGGTCTCATCCTCTCACGAATCTTGTCTTCCCCTGAGTGAAGAATTCCATATGTTGATCTCGAAGTTAGTTTTGCACTTTATTCTTTATCTTTCCGTTCTAATGGAAAATGGTGCAACGGACCAAAGTGATAAAAAGCCAAACGGGCGAGGGCTGGGCTGTGAGGAAATTAGGTAGATTCTCCGTAACCACTTTCCCAATTGTATCCAGCGTCAAGTGTACCGTACGAGGTCGACCGTTGACTTGAACAAGAAGCAGTCTTTACCTCTGCTATCCCAGACATTCCTCTTCAACGAAAGCTTGGCTTTGTTCTCCATCATGTCTTAGTAGTATAGGCTCTTGGTAAAGCGTTGCATCTTCAAGAAAATCACAGAAAATTTGATCAATGGCACTCAAAAAGGTAGTTAACATCATTTTCCCCGCTGACTGTTGCCTTACAAATTTCTGCCGGATTGGCGATTCGAGTGTTTCCACCGAATGCTCTGACGCTTGGACTTCGGCTCATAAAGATTTACCCAAGTTCCAGCACAGGTTATGAACAGTGTAATCTGTTAACTGAAAAAAACAGTCCCAACCTGGTTTCCAAGTGTTTTCTTTTACTGATGAGATCGAAGACTACGGCTAAAGGATATTAGTCATCTAAGACGAATTAAGCCTCTTACGAACGCCTTCGATGTAAATGCGAAGTCAGTATTGTGGCATAACTGCCTGACTGATGGCTGTGGAAAGCAGCTAGAAGAAACCATTATGGCATTACACTTACAGGTATTGAACACACTTCGCAATCCGCCGGCCTACGAAGGAAGGGAGTATCAGAGCATCATCAAAAACAGACTCACTGTAGCAAACATGGCAGCGGCGCGCCGTGTGAAAGTCTGTAAGGCTGAGAGCGGAATAGCTTC
The DNA here is from genome assembly GCF_023864345.2 of Schistocerca serialis cubense. Taxonomy (NCBI): domain Eukaryota; kingdom Metazoa; phylum Arthropoda; class Insecta; order Orthoptera; family Acrididae; genus Schistocerca; species Schistocerca serialis. The sequence continues at coordinate 516,581,319 of NC_064638.1, forward strand.
GACTCGTTACATTATTACATTATCAACATAGTGCCATCGCTGGAAGGAAAATCCGAGACATCATTGACAATTTGTGCATAAGGCGAAATACAACATCAGAAAGGCTAACTCATAAAAAATGAGAAGGGTGTTTCAGTGTCCGGGAAGTCCATGGCTGGCTGATGATGTGGATGGCGAAGCAGAAGAACTGACAGTGACAATACATTGAGCATTGGAGGCATCGATATCTATCAGGAGTGGTCTTTCTAAAGGAGCACCTTAGATCTGGATCGGGGCACTGCAGAAATTAAAATGTATAACAAAAACAGCCTCTACGATATACTAGAGCAGTGCGACCCAAGAAGAAAGAATGCGAAGGCTGCATGGGTACAGATATCCTACGCAAAGTTTTAAAGTGAATGATGATGATGATGTTTGGTTTGTGGGACGCTCAACTGCGCGTTCATCGGCGCTCGTACAATGTCCCAATTTTTACACAGTCCAATATTTTCACAATCCAGTCTAGCCACTGTTTAAAGTGGAGAAAAAATAGAACGATCGAAACCACTCGTAGAGACTGGCTTGCAAGACGCTAACTGAGTTAACAAGCCTTTTGGCTGCTGTAATGATCTGTACCGGGTGGACCGATCGAGAGACAGATCGTTCCTCGCCAACTAGCAGCTCAAATACCAAACGGAAATCAGATTTTTTAGTCTTTTTCTTTTATTGTACGTGAAATTCACCACTCAAATACGAATCATTTATAGCAGTCCGATACAATTCTCGAAAATTCTAGAGAAAATAGAGTTTGAATTTTTATAAGTGCCTTTAATACCATAAAGTAAGGACGCTGTTTCGGTAGGGCATGTGGCATGTTCGCATGCCATGTAGGTGGCACGAGCTCGCTCCCCGGCCAAGGCACAAAGATGGAAAAAGTCTAATTCCTATGTTTTAATTTAAAGAATCATTATAAACAATGTTTTAGAAAAAATTTACAATGAAAACTCGATTTTTATTGTCATACATTAGTTTTTATACAATTTAACCTGAGTTTATCGTAACCATTGCTCGTAAGAACATGTATAATAAAAAATTCAATTACACATTAACGAGAGCAGAAAATTACAAAGCGAGAGGAACTACCACTCATGAGCATTGAAACGCATTTGAAACAGAGGTAGACTGGTGTGGCATAAAGAGGGCAATAAATTACAAAGTGAGAGGAACTATCAATTATGAACATTGGAATATTGAAAATCAGAGATAGACTAGTTTGGCAAAGTTCGCAAGGAACAAGTGGGACGGGAGTGACCATCGTCTCAAAAGGTCATTTTCGAAAATACCTATCCGTAAATGCGTGCAGTGATTAGCCAAATAGTGTCAGAAAGATACATAAAAAAGTAAGCAAACGACGAAGTCTGTTCAGTCATGGAAGAACCATCGAATCCATGACCATGTGTTAAGTCGCGGAACCTAATCAAATTTTGAAACTACAGACCGAAAAACGCCTAACTGCTTTCCTTCCCGATTGCCCTGCACTGCAAGGTAATCCCACTGTACGAGTACTTCATGAGTCAGAGTACGGCGGACTCTCCTGCCAGTCGCTAGTCATCTGCTGCCGTGTGATCGGCTGACCCTCAGAAATACAAGTGCGATATCTATATTGATTAAAAACAGTCTTGGTTGCAATTTTATTTTTTTTTATTTTTCAACGACGCATTTCAACGACGCATTTCGCCTTATTTAGGCATCTTCAGGTTATCTTTTCTAGATGGACGCGAGAGGCACCAAGATCTGCATAACGCGTTCCCGTTAATGCTTACTACCTGAGCCCCCATCTTATTGTCACTCGCTCCTGTGAACGGGAACGCATTATGCAGATCTTGGTGCCTCTCGCGTCCATCTAGAAAAGATAACCTGAAGATGCCTAAATAAGGTGAAACGCGTCGTTGAAAAATAAAAAAAACTAAAATTGCAACCAAGACTGTTTTTAAACAATACTGTTAAGCACAGGTTTGCTGTATGCCACACATGGATTGGAAGAATTTCTAAAGTGCGATATCTTTTTGAAAAACGTGTAACTGTGCATATACTACTAATGAGCCAAAATATTATCACGACTGGCCTCCGCGAGATTGAATGCCACTTGCTGAGGTTGTGGGCTCGTGACTCAGTGAATAAAGTACTACAAGTAGAAGTGAAGCATGGACAAACGAGGAAGCAATCTGGCGACGATACTGGCATCAACTGGGGAAATCCGCTGATATAAGTGGCTCTGACAAAGGGCAGCTCTTTACGACCTGGCACCTGGGTATGAGCGTGTCAGGAAAAGGCGCTGCTAATGGGCTGCTAGTATTGATGCGCGGCAGAATGATATCAGGGGGCAAATGCAAAATTTTCTTAAAGTGCTCTCCATTTCTCCAGCCAGCACGAATCCAAGTTACACCAGGCCGACGCGCCATGTAGCAATCAGAATGACAAGAAAGCAAAAAGCTGATACTGCAAATAATTTGGCGCACTCTGGAATCTGTTGCTTCACCCCCCTCGAGCGAGAAATCTGAATCATTTTATCAGCAACATGACCTCAATGAGGACTGATCATAACGTCATTCTAACAGCACATCACAATGCTCCAAGAATGAGAAGATGTTCCATAAAAATGTCTATCAGTCCACTGACATGGCAGAAAAGCATCAAATTGAAGCCCTGAAAGCCACCACTGTGCAGCGAAGACCTATGGGGAGCTGAGGAAACATGGACAGATGTGGTCATCCTCATCCAGACAGAACGTGTTTAACTCTGAGAGACAGTAATAAAAACTCATGCTTCCAAGCCCATATGTTACTCAGTTCAGTGACCCAACTATGATGCTGAGCCCGTGACATGTTACCGACCAATCACCTGATGATTTCTGCCTTCGAGACTGTTACTTACCTATGTATGAAGATAGTAACTGTTCTCGGAAGAACAGATACCATTGATGAACGTGCAGCTTCCCTAGAATAATTGATAATTAATCGAAACCCTAAGCTGCCGAAAGGTTTTGTTGATATACCTCGATGAGGGACAGCTGAAATGGTGGCCCCGACCGGGACTCGAACCCAGGATCTCCTGCTTACAGGGCAGACGCTCTGTCCATCTGAGCCACCGAGGACACAGATGAATAGCGCGACTGCAGGGACTTATCGCTTGCACGCTTCCCGTAAGACCTACATTCCCAACTGTCCACAATCTACATACGTAATGTTCCTAATAGATATTTGCCCATCCACTCATTACTCGCGCACACTAAGGTGACGATTCCCGTAAGAGTTCGGGCAACCTGTGCGCATTCGCACAGACGAAGGTCAATGGCCGGGTAGCCATTTAACTATATGAGGATAGTAACTGTTCTCGAAAGAATGTGGGTCTCACGGGAAGCGTGCAAGGGATAAGTCCCTGCAGTCGCACTATTCATCTGTGTCCTCGGTGGCTCAGATGGATGGAGCGTCTGCCATGTAAGCAGGAGATCACGGGCTCGAGTGCCGGTGGGGGCACACATTTTCAGCTATCACCATCGTGGTATGTCAAAAACACCTGTCGGCAGCTGAGGGTTTCAGTTAATTATCATTTATTGTTACGTACCTGTTCTATCGAACCTGGTCACTGTGAGCTGCCAACATCTCATCCACTGATGAGAAGTTGGAGACGACTCTCTCTGACTTTGTTGAGAGCCGAAATGATGGTGTCTGCTGCATCGTCAACCTGTTGCTGTATCCTGGAGGTGAGCGAAAGGCTGCTGCCCTTGACATGCATCTGTGGGCAGATACCGGCGCCCAGGGCCTGCGTTTGGAGGAGAGGCCATGGCGTAACTCTGTACTACCATCTACATCACGTGCACAGCTTCTGGAGTTTACTCGGGTATGGACTCTAGAATATGCTGAGAACATACGTCAGCGCGTTCCACTCTGTATGCTATGTTCATAATCTTCCTCGTTGCTACTGTGGAGAATACAATTTTAATGCTTAACTAAAAGAAATATATGTCTTTCTAATACTGTTTCATTAGCAGATAGAGTCCCAATCGGCCTTCACCACCATACTACACACTTTTCTATCCTGCAACTAGAAAAGTCTTAGCCCAAGCCCTCACAGTATCTACTGTCGTAAGCATTTAAGGAGACTGTGAAACCACGAGAAGGCAACAAATGCGTTGGACATCCACACTTGATCATAGAATGTGGAGGATGGCAACCTGCTCGCTCTGTAAAGCTGGAAAGACCACGACTATTTGTGGCAGATGTGATGACATACAGTGTTGGTGCACCTTCACGTGTTCCAGAGCTCAACATTCAGAGTATATTGGTTAACGTGGGACCATTTCGTATACGACTCCTGCAGTAGCCTGGAACTTCAGACGTTATGAAACAAATCAGGTTTGAGAGAAATGCTACATGATTCTTCACCTTTTTTTTTTTTTTTTTTAGTTTGTGTGATAGTGTCACAGAGAGGCCCTACAAACAACACTGGGAGACGGTACAGAAAACAGTTGTAGAGAGTGCTGATCGCGTTCTTCTGACACCTCACGTTCCAAAAGGCAAGCCGTCGCGAGCGACTGTTCGTAATTGGGATCGCCTCGCGCGGCGGTTTGCTTTCGTCTCGGTGTCGTCTTCGGAAGCGGGCGGCGCTGAACGCGTGCCGGTGAAATATGGCCGGCGGCAATAAACGTGCCGTAAGCGACGCCAGGAGGCGGTTCGCGATCGCCGTGACGGCGTTTCACGCCGCCGCCCTGTTGTACGGTGGCCCAGCGACCAGCGACGAGCATAATGACGTTGTGAATTAGGACGGCCACACGCGCCGTGGACGGTGGCGCCGCGTACGGAGACGGCAATAAAGATTGGTCACGCTCCGCGCATATCGCACTCCTATTGTGACAGAGCTGTGCATCCCTCGCCTACGGGTGATTTGTGAAGGGCAAGTGACCACCAACTTACAGATAGTTGTCTACCTTGCTATAGTCTGGTTATCTGATGCGGAACGGTACTGCTACTGTGACTCCCCTATAATTTTAGGCAGCACGAATCTTCGACCTGCTGTTTGATTAGTAACACAACATGCGCATCCAGTGATTTTTCGTTAATGTTGTAAGCTTTGTGCTGTGTTATAAAATTAGCTACTATGATGAGTAGTTAAGTAAATCTCCGAACTGTTAACCGCTAGCGTTCTACCGGCGAGGCAGCCGCGACCGCGTAAATGTCGCATTAGACTCGCATGTCTGGCATCGCCCAACACAAACTTCTCACCGCCGTATTTTGTGTACTGAAGTGTTCTGACATCTGTTGGCTACTGTTTCGTTTTCATGTTCTAGTTCAGTCCAATGGACGAAGGCTGTGCTAGAACTATAGCACCAAAAATGGCGAATTTACGTGATAATCCTAAAGCAATATTGGGTATACTGGATGAGGGTGTGATGTGAGTGATTTGAGCGATGACAACAGTAATTATGGTCCACAAAACAGTGACAGTGAAGGTGAAAAAACAGAAAGTCATAGACATGAACACTCTGAGTCTGCTAGTAGGAGTATTGTGCATCCTGCAGATTCATCAGGAAACCAAAAAAGTGGTGGCGCAAGATGTAAGATGTTTTTCTGGCTTTTGGGGTAACAGTGGTCCCTAGGTTCAGTCTGTAAACTCAGAATGCGAATTCCAACCAGAAACCCAAGTTGGGCCACAAGAATTACAGAGTGACACTTCTGAAAGCTCCTGATGCATGTGTACGGAACACAAACAGAAGAAAGATTGGGAGACCTTAAACTTTCGATGACGAGGAGAGACTATGATAGCAGCCACACATCATTTACTCTAATGAAAAGAGTAACAGTAAGACCTGTATTGTAAAGGTAAAGGAAAAGATGGTAGAAGGGAATTTATTTACTACTGCAACACATGTTCCAGAAAACCCGGACTCCATCCAGTGAATGCTTCGGAAAGTACTACTCCCTGAAGACATGTAGAGCTTAAGTGACGGAATACATTAAATGAATTACAAAACGTGACATGTTCAGTCTCATAATGTATCTGTAATTTGTTTTATTGTTGGAATAATTTCATTATATATAATAGAGTTTATTTTAAGTACAAATATTACCAGTGCAGTGGTACTACAGGTCGAAAAAAAAATCTATTGGCAAGAGTTAAGCTATGCTGTATTGTATGAGTGTACATCCCGTTGTGTACAACTGAAAATGCAATCTCACCACAAATGTGTAATTAAATAGTTACGGAACACACAGCCTTACTTAATACAGGTACAACGGAAATGAGTATGCCTGTATACATTACCAAACGTCACATATTAGGTACTCATTCATTCAGGAGGTGTCCAAAAGCTACACAATTTTTAACGGAAGTAAGTCTAGATATTTCTATTGGTGACTGAGGATGGTGTACTGAACAACATTATGCCGGTATTTAAGTCATTTGTAGACTGTTAATTACAGCTATACGTTTGTAGTTTGGGTAATGCCTTCAAGTGGCAAGAGCAAACCATTAATGATTTTTTTTCCCTGGGCAGCAGATCGGGTGTTTACGTTTGGACAGGTGGACGCAAAACGGTTAATCTATAGCAACAGGGCTAGTCCACTTGGTGGTGCAGTTACGACTATGCAGAAAACATCAGGTAGCAAGTTATTTGACGACACAGAAAAAAAAAAAACACACTGACGTGTGGACATGCAGTTGTAGAAGTATAAGAATATTTGCACTTACACCCGTTACAACCGGTATATTGCGTACGCTTTCAACTTATAGACAAAGCAATGCAATGATGCTATTTCAAGTATCTGCGTTATAAAAATAACTCTAAACATGCTTACTGGTTGCTGAAAAAAATCTCGTAGTTGCTTTTGGAGATTTTTTTTATTTCTACATTCACACGATGTTTTGTCACGTTTACTCACTCAACCAGAGTTTAGCCGCCGACGGTCGATATTTTACAGCCCTCTCTTCTGAGCATAGCATTTTTTTTTTTTTTTGTTCAGATGCCTGATCGTATTAAAAACAAGGCTCCTTGTAAAATACACAATGGACTCTTGTTCGAATTTTCTTATTCACACGACGAGCGAGGAATGGACAAATGGGGTACCAAGATGACCAGCGTGAATTCTAGTTTTGCAAAGAAAGATTTAATAGTTTCAAAGATATAGGGATAATTAAGAAAGTTACACTGGGAAAGCTGCTCGTGGATTTTTGTTCGAATTTTCATAGCCAAAGGACGAGTCAAAAATGGACAAATATCGTATCAAATTGGTCCATTGTTGCAGAAAACTAGGAACAAAGGAAATCTGAAATATTATGCGAAAAGTTGCTGCTACCTATGTAAACGAAGTATCAAAAATTCCATCACTTTGAGGCTTAAGTGGACTGCTGTAGAAATTGTGGAATTCTTTCTTTCATGTTGAGAAAATAAAATAAATATCAATTACAGTATAAACTGTTACTTCGCTGCTTTTTCTTGATGTGTATACTTTTCCAAATAATAGAACAGGGATCGATATTTGAATATACTACATTTCATGCTTTCTCAATATAGCTTGCTAATAAAAATAAATTTTGAAAACAAAAACGATCATATATTTGTGAAATGATTTGTCTAAAAGTAAGAAATAAAACCCATCAGAGAAATATTTGATGCACCTCATATGCTGTAAATGATTTAGAGCTTAATTCTAAGGTGCAGCAAATGTTTCTCTAATGTATTTTTTCCCTAGTTTTATACAAATCATTCCACAAAATTTCTGACCATTTTCGGAATTCAGTTTTTATGCATACGTTACATTTCTTGTATGTGTTTCAACGATTTACACAAAAATGAAAAATTGTATACAAAAGAATGATCATGTTAACAATAACAAATACGTTGTGTAATGTAAGTAAAAGTATTCCATAAATACATGTGTATGTTGAGTAACTGTAATGCAGTAATTGTAAGGAAAATTGTATGTATCATGTCACTGGAATGTGGCACGGTAACGTAAAAGAAAAAAAGTGATACGAATGAGTGTTAACAATGAGTTCAGACTTTTCACAACTGGATTGGAAAGTCATACAGGGTGAAGCGAAATACGTGCACTCGGGCTTCGCAGCGTGACTCCTCACATGCCAGAGATAAAAAAAAAAAAATGTCTGTCACAAAATTTCGTCCAGCGAGTACATCCGGCAGATAAAGGACGTTAAAGAGTGGCAATTTGGCAACACTGTATTCACGTGTGTGGTAACTACCTTTGTCATCACAACTAAGTAGCGCTGTACAGTTGGTGCAGTGGATACAGTTTAGGTTTTGCGTGCAGGACGTCGATGATTCGATCCCGGGTTAAAGTATATGTTTTTTATTTGGTGAATGTAGTCCAGGTCTTGCAGTTCAGCAGTCGATTGACATGGTACCCATCTTGCAGGCACTGAACCAGTACTAATATTCAAACTTGTGACTGTTTCGTTCAGAGTAAAGCGTCTGTTCTCCTTCACAAGCCTCCTCTACCAATGCAGTGACCTCGTCCGTCACTACACAGTGAGCTTGCCCTGGTCTTGGGCCATTCTCCATAGAACTTCCACCGCTTTTAAACTTCCTACACTATTCGTGCACTTACTGGAACGACGAACGCGAATCACCGTACTGCGGTGAATTTCGACGGCTTTGACATCTTCACTACACAAAAAAGAACCACAGATCGCTGCTCAATCACGGTGCGTGTTGACAGCGGGGCGACCATCTTGTTGTGGACGCTGCTGCAGCTTCCTGCGTTGTAGCATTACTCTGCCACCTGTCGGTCACTTTCTGAACCTCGAGGAGCACTACTTCCACCTACCAAGCCCATCACAAAACTTTTCGAAATTTTGTGGAACTTTCAAGGTTTTAATTTGAATCACCCCCGTAGGTGTAGCGGGACGTGGGAACTTCCGTGTACACTAGGACTATTCACATTTACCTGCAACAAACAACTACGTAACATCCGTTTTTCGAGGTGATGATTGACATTTTATATCTCACAGTCATACTGGCTGAACATAATCCACGAATCAGAAACTGGGCTTCAACTGATATAGTGCTGAAAGTTCCGGAGGGTCCTATGAACACTCTTCGTTGAGCTAGCCATATTGTTTTCCTGTAGGTTTTCAGGCGCAGTCGACGTGCCTATACATTCGTTGCAAAGCTAATGGTCATTTTACGGTCTTTATTCTCAGAACATCCGCGGAGAGACTGGAAGTGACGTGTGAATGCGACCACATCTTTACGGAAGGGGCCCATGAGGAGCGGCGGGGTCCCGCCTCGGTTTGACAGTACACGGTAAGCCGCGCTTCCTGACCGGACGCTGCGCCTGCTGAGCTCCCATACCGCCCCATGCCGTCCTCCCTTGCAATGCGTGTCGTCCATTAGCGCTGACGGCACACGCTCCGTCGCTCATACAGCGCAGGCGTCGCTGGACGGCCGATTAGGCGCGAATAAAAGGCCAGCGGCCGAGTGCCTCCCGGGCGCCGCGACGCACAATGCGCCAGCCAAGTGAGAACTCTTCCCCGCTCAATCATCTACCGCGGCCACAGACTGTATTTCACTGTGCGCCAACCAAATGCACTCTCGGTTTCGGGTAATTACTTATAAAACTGCAAGTAACGCTAATGATATCGTTAGAGAGTCACCGCGTTCCAGCTGGTTATTTGCGGCACGGGGACAGGATAAAAACGTCTGGATAATGTGAACTTATGTACGTAACATCAATGGATTTGGGTGTTGTTGTATTGATGTCTACACTGATGAGCCAATACATTATGGCCACCTGGTTAGTAACGTGTTTGTCCAATACAGCAAGGATTGCGTGTGGCTTGTTTCGACAAATCCATGTTAAATTTCCAGAGGCATGTGACGCTATTTGTCTATACACCTCTAACGTTATTGTCAAAGTATACAGGGTGGTCCATTGATCGTGACCGGGCCAAATATCTCACGAAATAAGTGTCAAACGAAAAACCACAAAGAACGAAACTTGTCTAGCATGAAGGGGGAAACCAGATGGCGCTATGGTTGGCCCGCTACATGGCGCTGCCATAGCTCAAACGGATATCAACTGCGTTTTTTAAATGGGAACCCCAATTTTTTATTACATATTCGTGTAGTACGTACAGAAATATGAATGTTTCAGTTGCACCACTTTTTTCGCTTTGTGTTAGATGGTGCTGTAATAGTCACAAACATCTAAGTACGTGGTATCACGTAACATTCCGCCAGTGCGGACGGTATTTGGTTCGTAATACATTACCTGTGTTAAAATGGACCATTTACCAATTGCGGAAAAGGTCGATATCGTGCTGATGTATGGCTATTGTGATCAAAATGCCCAACGTAGCAGACAAATTGCGCGAGAATCGGGAATCTCAAAAACGTCGGTGCTTAGAATGCTACATCAACATCGATTGCACCCGTATCATATTTCTATGCACCAGGAATTGCATGGCGACGACTTTGAACGTCGTGTACAGTTCTGCCACTGGGCACAAGAGAAATTACGGGACGATAACAGATTTTTTTGCACGAGTTCTATTTAGCGACGAAGCATCATCCACCAACAGCGGTAACGTAAACCGGCATAATATGCACTATTGCACAACGGAAATTCCACGATGGCTGTGACAAGTGGAACATCAGCGACCTTGGCGGGTTAATGTATGGTGCGGCATTATGGGAGGAAGGATAATTGGTCCCCATTTTATCGATGGCAATCTAAATAAGTGGGGGTTCCTATTTTAAAAAAAACGCGGTTGATATCCGTTTGACCTATGGGAGCGCCATCTAGCGAGCCAGCCATAGCGCCATCTTGTTTTCCCCTTCAAGCTAGACGAGTTTCGTTCTTTGTAGTTTTTTCGTTTGATGCTTATTTCGTGAGATATTTGACCCTGTTACTATCAATGGACCACCCTGTATATGGGTGGTGATTTGAGATGTGGCGCAAGATATCGTCTAATATGTGTTCCATCGGTTTCAGATTCTCACATGTTTCCATCGGATTCACATCAGGTGAATTTGGAGACCTAGGCATCAACGTGAGTGCATTATGATGCTCCTCAGACCACTGTAGCACGATACTGGCCTTGTGATCCGCATCACAGTTATCCTGATGGGAGACGCTATCGCTGTAGGGGAAGGTATCGAGCAAGAAAGGATGCAGTTAGTCCGCAATACTGTTCACGTTTTCCACAGCTCTCAAGGGGACTTCGATTACTACCACAGGTCCCATGGAGTCTCAGGTCAATATCACTCATAACATACTACTGGCGACACCTGCATCTGTGGCGCAGTGCGCTGTTCCAGCAGCCGATCGCTGGGACTGCGATGTAATCATACACGACCATCGACCAAATGCTAATGGCTCTGAGCACTATGGGACTTAACATCTGAGGTCATGAGTCCCCTAGAACTTAGAAGTACTTAAACCTAACTAACCTAAGGACATCACACACACCCATGCTCGAGGCAAGATTCGAACCTGCGACCGTAGCGCCTAGAACCGCACGGCCACACCAGCCGGCGACCAAATGCTAGAAGGAAGGTGATTCAACTGCTCGCTTTTAGTTGCCTTTTTATCAATTCAAGTTCGCCTGGTTTGCGTAACTTAACATTCCTGCAGATCCTTGCCAGAATGCGATATAATCCTTTCATTTCTCTCGCAGCCTTTCTCGATTGAACACCGTTATAAATAAAGTAAGGCGACAGCCCGAAATAATTAATTAATTAGCAATTAAGACTTGTATTAGCACAACTGATAACTCAAAGGAGGGCTCCGGTAACTCAGGAAGTTAGCCATCCAATCCACACACTCGGACACGGTACGTATATTTTATCTCATTAAATTTTTGTACTATCTATGTTATGCTCATTATAATGTTTAAATTCAATGTAAGGATAGTTAAAATGGTGCGAATTGTGGTCCAGGTCATCAGACGCAATGTGAGAGGTTTTTCTCTTTGGAAAAATTATTTATTGCAGCTTTCGTACACATGAAAGTAAAAAATGTATGCATTAACAATGTCCTTGAGCTGATGGCGCGTACTTCCTAACCCACTGGTCTCTTCGATACGATATGCACATGGATACTGATAGGATCCATGTTGCTGTACCAGGAGACAATCAAATATCTACCAAAAATGGATTTCGATGTGCAAATTCAAAGTCACCTTTGGCTATCTAGCTCCCGTTAACCTCCGAGACTAAACATGATTCGCTATTTGGAATGAAATTTATTTGTACGAGAAATCAGTTCTAGTAAACACAAAATAATCTGAACGGAAAAAGGAACAGGTAGACATGAACATTAACAGTAATAAAGACGCAGAATACAGTAGTACATATTACTGATAGCTTCGCACTCGTACCTGTTAATTCCTAGTTTGAATTTCAACAAGAGAGTGTAACATGCTGCATTTTTATAGAGGCATCGTCAGTTTGGTACAAGACAGTCGTTCTTATCAACATTACTCACCGTTTTAATAAAATGCTCTCGAAATATAGCAGACTCGTCATTCGCAAATGCGTCAACTGAAATTCCTCAAGATCGATCCACATGTTCCAAGCTTTACTCACCCTCAGTCATCGTTCTTGGGATATATGAAATATAAAATTTCACAAGATTTATCTATACTCACTAAAATTATGATACTGGCGCTTAATTCTCCCGCTAGGGCTACCTATGAAGGCAGACTGAAGTCAATGACCGATTATTACAGCAAATTATTTCACACGCCGATATTTCTTACATATTTCACATAGATCACACTCTTTTTCCTAAATAGCTGCACACGAGTTCTGTGAATCAACGGTCTTATTCAGGTTATAACCACATGGTTAGTTCAAACAATAAGTGAGACCTAATTTACTAATAAAAATATCAAATATTTGTAAAAAGTGCAAATGTTAATCGTAGTAAGAAAGTAAATTGAATTTACGGCACATCAAAGACCAGTTGTGCTTAAGGCACAAAAAGATTGACTTCATTCTAACGGATGGCGAGAAGCTCCATGCCTGCACCTAAAACCGAAATTCCTAATTTGCTGACTTTAATATTTAAAATTACTACAAATGGTGGGCGTAATGAAAATTTAACTATCATCCGGCTGTAAGAGAATGGATCAGGCACATAAATGATGCAACAGCTCATCCCTACTTTCTTCGAATATTCGTATGGCAGGGACCATGATAGGCTCTATGTTCATCCTCTGCAGTCCTGGAAACAAGTAACCAAAAGGCGTCGATTGAGAGATGAAATATAATTTCGTATGTAATGCCTCAGAATTTTTTATCTGTATATTCTGAAATATTTTTAAATAAAACAAACGATATAAACATTTTGCATCTTTATTCTTCATGTCTGCATATTTTTTGCCCTCTGTCACTAGAGGGCTCCGAATTGTAGTGTATAACCTGACGGTGTGTAAACTAACTATTTCTGTACGTGAAAAACAGCGTAATGTAATCGGGTTTTGAGTGTAAAGACTTCGTCCACACATGGAGCACACAATTCTTCAGCATGACAATGCTATACCGCACCCGAGTGCCGTGGCATTTACAACAATCCGAAGCCTTAGGTTCACTGTCACCCATCATCCTCCATACAGTCTGACTTGGCTCCATCCAATTCTAATCTGTTTCCACAATTTAAATCAAGGGCTTCACTCTGGTAGTGATGAATAGGTGCAAGTAAACAGTAACGGTATGAGCAAACTGGTCTCACGTTGGGAGAAATGTGTTCGTCGACAGAGCGACTACATTAAAAGTAAATATCTGGACATGAAGAATAAAGGTTTAGAATGTCAATAATGTTTGTTTTATAACGTCCTTGTATTACAGAAATTAGTAAAACATTACAAACCAAAAAGTCACAACATGGCCGTTCAGAGTTTGGTATACCAGGAAATAAAATATTCTACAGTTTATTTCTTATTAATAAATTACTATCTAGTCATCTCTTGTTGAAGTTTAAGAGCTAGTCGATATGAACAGAAAGGTCTTAGTTACGTCTTACAGATTCATGCACCAGTGAAATGAGTAAAATGGCAGGTCATAAGGGAGTGATATGGATAAGTGTTTTGTGAATAAGCCATGAATTTTGAAGCATAGCGATCTCGCGTGATCGGCGGGAATTGGGAATGCGTGCCGCAGAATCATATGGCTTAAGTAGTGAACCACACCAGATCGTTACCTCCGTCAAGCCTTTCATTTCGTACATCTGAATTATGTATAAGTCTCTTACAGAAACACCATCTGCAGACATGAACATTTCCAGCTATAAAGGAGTTTGCTGACTTGGGGAGAAAAACCAGCCGCAATAAAGTTAAGATTTCCTCAGACATTACGAGGAAGATGGCGGGTGTATAACTGAATGGTATTGGTTTTTCGGTAAATCGGATTCGATCCCCCATACAATTAGAACAAGAGCTCTGGCTTTGTTAGGCCTACAGAAGAATATACCGAATAAACATTGAATGTCCCAATACAAAAGCCACACGTGATCGGTGCTATGAGACTGTAAATTTTGTGGCCAGATACCTAAATCTGACCTTAGTGTAATAATTCTAGCCACTGCTGGGAATGGCTGTGGGCTATCTGAGACGGGATATAGCTGCAGATACACACGGTGCTTAAAAATGAATCGTAGCCTTGCATGAGACAGCACTGGTCAATACTTACAATTAATTCCACACTGACAGCAATGAAAAGTGTTACACTATTACTGAACTATGCTGCAATATTTCTACGCCTGCAGATTGTAATACACAAAATGTCATCCTTATGTAAGTTGATTTTCAGAGCAGAATAAAGCTATTCCTGCTAACAATGAATGGTGTGAGTGCTTGATGGTTATTGGGTGTGTCTAAAGCTACTGACAACATTCAGGAGGAGATCGCAACAAAGCGTAACCAGTGAACGTGCACGTGCAGCTCATCGACTTATTTCGGACTCTGCTAAAAAATGGATCAAATGGCTCTTAGCACTATGGGACTTAATATCTGAGGTCATCAGTCCCCTAGAACTTAGAACTACTTAAACCTAACTAACCTAGGGACATCACATACATCCATGCCCGAGGCAGGATTCGAACCTGCGACCGTAGCGGTCGTGCGGTTCCAGATTGAAGCGCCTAGAACCGTTCGGCCACACAGGCCGGCACTCTGATAAACATCAAATAATTTGCATGAGGAACAAAGGAGTCCCATACTGACCTTGCACAGACTACTGGATGTAGATGCATGATTTCAGGACCTAACGAGGTAGAATCAGGACAACATCCTTGGCAAAGTAGTAGTCACAGGTCCTTCCACAGGATAACGCAACGAGAAGAGTGTAGGATTATTCTACTGACTCAGACGAGTAGAAAGATGTCAAGAGCTGAAATCTGGGCAAGTGCTAAATGACTCTACGAACCGTCAAGGACAGATTACATCTACATCTACATCTACAGCCATACTCCGCAAGCCACCTGACGGTGTGTGGCGGAGGGTACTTTGAGTACCTCTATCGGCTCTCTCTTCTATTCCAGTCTCGTATTGCTCGTGGAAATAAAGATTGTCGGTATGCCTCTGTGTGGGCTCTAATCTCTCTGATTTTATCCTCGTGGTCTCTCCGCGAGACATACATAGGAGGGAGCAATATACTGCTTGACTCCTAGGTAAAGGTATGTTCTTGAAACTTCAACAAAAGCCCGTACCGAGCTACTGAGCGTCTCTCTTGCAGAGTCTTCCACTGGAGTTTATCTATTATCTCCGTAGCGCTTTCGCAATTACTAAATGATCCTGTAACGAAGCGCGCTGCTCTCCGTTGGATCTTCTCTATCACTTCTATCAATCCTATCTGGTACGGATCCCACACCCGTGAGTAGTATTCGAGCAGTAGGCGAACAAGTGTACTGTAACCTACTTCCTTTGTTTTGGGATTGCATTTCCGTAGGATTCTCCCAATGAATCTCAGTCTGGCATCTGCTTTACCGACGATTAATTTTATATGGTCATTCCATTTTAAATCACTCCTAATGCCTACTATCAGATAATTTTTGGAATTGCTGACCTGCTATATTGTAGCTAAATGATAAATGATAATTCTTTCTGTGTATTCGCAGCACATTACACTTGTCTACATTGAGATTCAATTGCCATTCCCTGCACCATGCGTCAATTCGTTGCAGATCCTCCTGCATTTCAGTACAGTTTTCCATTGTTACAACTTCTCGATATACTACAGCATCATCCGCAAAGAGCCTCAGTGAACTTCCGATGTTATTCACAATGCCATTTATGAATATTGTGAACAGCAACGGTCCTACGACACTCCCCTGCGGCACACCTGAAATCACTCTTACTTCGGAAGACTTCTCTCCATTGAGAATGACATGCTGCGTTACTGGACGGTGGACTGGGAACTCATGTTTCCATGCGTCATATACTACTGACATCAGACCACACACAATTCAAGACTTCAAGAAGAATATAATAATTCCAATCCCAAAGAAAGCAGGTGCTGACAGATGCGAAAATTACCGAACTATCAGTTTTATGAGACACAGATGCAAAATACTAATGCGAATTCTTTACAGACGAATGGAAAAACTGGTAGAAGCCGACCTCGGGGAAGATCAGTTTGGATTCCGTAGAAATATTGGAACACGTGAGGCAGTACTGACCCTACGACTAATCTTAGAAGCTAGATTAAGGAAAGGCAAACCTACGTTTCTAGCATTTGTAGACTTAGAGAAAGCTTTTGACAAGCTTGTAGTTCGTATGTAGAACGGCAGATGGCCATTGATAAGACTATTCGGTTTCATCATTACGAGAAATAGGTTTCATTTCCTAAGTTTGTGTGAATGGAATCATATTTTTAGCTAGTTTATCTCTTCTTACAATTTTGGCGATCGTAGTTTTGACGTATACATTTCAGACATTTTCACTTGTTGTAATTGTTTAAATTGGTATTATCAGTTACCATCACTGTATAACTTTTTGTTGTGTGATATATTCCTTATTGCTTGTATTTTACATTACTTTTGTATTTTACATAGAGGGCGCTTATTGCAACGTGGCGCCACCTCATATTGTAGTGTTGGCCTGTGATGTGTCACTTCATGATAGAAATCTGCCAAGGACAGTACTTCTACTTATCGCATGTATCGGTTAGAAAAATAGTATGTTATGACTTTGAATTTTAACTTCAGACCTCTGTATATGTTGTAATTGATGTAGTTGTGTTTTATTGTCAATTTTTTCGTTTGTTAAAGCAGTTGTTGTTTATGCCCTGTCTCTTGTATTTGTTTTAGCACCGATGATGACTGATATGAGTCGAAATCGATTTCGCTACAAGATAAATAAATTATGTTTCCGCGACTGGTTGCTACATTTTTTTATAATTTTATATTCCATGGTCACTGCACAGGAAGGGAACCTAATGGTGCCCAACATTCAAAAGCCCTTAGATATCCCCATGGGCAGAAATCTTAGATTTTAAGATCAAGTGAATGGCAAAGCCATAATACTGGTTCTCCACGAACATTTCAGCACCAGTCAAACGTTTGTGTTTCATACTATCATATGACATGTGAAAAAGTGGTGGTGCCTCATCGTCGACAAACCGCGGTCGTGGGTTTAGTTGCAACGGAGTCCACAGCTGGCACAAATGTTCTGAATGAGTATAATATGCAGCGCTGTTTGCAGTTAGGCAGAACATCCTCTTATTCTGGATTCTGTACTACTGCACAGTTTCGTCTTTGTAGGACACTTTCAAGTATGTAGTGTGACCCATGAAATATGCATATTTCGGAAGCATGTCAAACTTCCTTCTATCATGCGGCGTACAACTTCGGAAAATTTGGAAATTTGTGGTTAGGTCTTATGGGACCAAACTGCTGAGGTTATCGGTCCCTAAGATTACACACTGCTTAATTTAACTTAAACTAACTTACGCTAAGGATGACACCAACACGCAGGACTCGAACCTCCGACGGCGGGAGCCACACGGACCTTGATAAGACGCCCTAGACCGCACGGCTACCCCGCGCGGCTCGTACAACTTCATACACAACTGTAAGGAGAGTTGGGCTACAGGGTAGTGTGGCAACTGCCGTCATAGGAAAGCTGAACAGGAGCGGAAATGATAAGTGATCAAGTAACACAGCAAACAGAAGCTTTACTTGTATATCTCCAAACGTACAAAGACGCATTGCAACTCGACAAATAGAGTCCAGCTATCACATTGTTCACAAGGAAAATTCTCTCTGTATTCAAGTATGAACGATGAAGACTCAATGGCGACCAGGCAGCGTCTGCGTAGCTTCAGGTTGTGAAGTGGCTCCGATCACGAGTGGGCTGAGCGGTTGCCGCCAGCCGCCCCACACTGCGGCGGCAGACAGCGCTCAAAGGCTGCAGGTAGTGTGGGTCAGCGGGCGCGCATCATTGGCTCTGTCAGATCCAACATGACCACTATCGCCGTAGGACGGAAAGTTGCAATTCCATTGCAAACTGTGACACGCCGTGGGATGGTGTCAATCCTTCATACCACATATTCCTCCAGTGTCAAAATGTAGTGGGTTGGCTGAAATAGATTGACAAGTCGTCATGTCATCCTGTGACACATCATCTGCATTCTGCATTAAGGATTTTTGTGCTAGCCGGGGAACTGACTAATTTAGACTCCAGGTTTTACAAAAGGGATATGTCATAAATGATAAAAACACGTTTTCCGTTCCATGTCGCTTTTGACAGGCAACGGCCTTGCCGCGGTGGATACACCGGTTCCCGTCAGATCACCGAAGTTAAGCGCTGTCGGGATTGGCCGGCACTTGGATGGGTTACCATCTGGGCCACCATGTACTGCTACCATTTTTCGGGATACAGTCATCCTCGTGATGCCAATTGACAAGCTAATGGTAGAAGCCGACCTCAGGGAAGATCAGTTTGGATTCCGTAGAAATATTGGAACACGTGAGGCAATACTGACCCTACGACTTACCTTAGAAGAAAGATTAAGGAAAGGCAAACCTACGTTTCTAGCATTTGTAGACTTAGAGAAAGCTTTTGACAATGTTGACTGGAATACTCTCTTTCAAATTCTAAAGGTGGCAGGGGTAAAATACAGGGAGCGAAATGCTATTTACGATTTGTACAGAAACCAGATGGCAGTTATAAGAGTCGAGGGGCACGAAAGGGAAGCAGTGGTTGGGAAGGGAGTGAGACAGGGTTGTAGCCTCTCCCCGATGTTATTCAATCTGTATATTGAGCAAGCACTAAAGGAAACAAAAGCAAAATTCGGAGTAGGTATTAAAATCCTTGGAGAAGAAATGAAAACTTTGAGGTTCGCCGATGACATTGTAATTCTGTCAGAGACAGCAAATTACTTAGAAGAGCAGTTGAACGGAATGGACAGTGTCCTGAAAGGAGGATATAAGATTAACATCCACAAAAGCAAAACGAGGATAATGGAATGTAGTCGAATTAAGTCGGGTGATGCTGAGGGAATTAGATTAGGAAATGAGACACTTAAAGTAGTAGATGAGTTTTGCTATTTGGAGAGGAAAATAACTGATGATGGTCGAAGTAGGGAGGATATAAAATGTAGACTGGCAATGGCAAGGAAAGCGTTTCTGAAGAAGAAAAATTTGTTAACATCGAGTATAGATTTAAGTGTCAGGAAGTCGTCTCTGAAATTATTTGTATGGAGTGTAGCGATGTATGGAAGTGAAACATGGACGATAAATACTTTAGACAAGAAGAGAATAGACGTTTTCGAAATGTGATGTTTCGGAAGAATGCTGAAGGTTAGATGGGTGGATCACGTAACTAATGAGGAGGTATTGAATAGAACTGGGAGAAGAGGAGTTTGTGGCACAACTTGACAAGAAGAAGGGACCGGTCGGTAGGACAAGTTCTGAGGCATCAGGGGATCACAAATTTAGTATTGGAGGGCAGCGTGGAGAGTAAAAATCGTAGAGGGAGACCAAGAGATGAATACACTAAGCGGATTCAGAAGGATGTAGGTTGCAGTAAGTACTGGGAGATGAAGAAGCTTGCACAGGATAGAGTAGCATGGAGAGCTGCATCAAACCAGTCTCAGGACTGAAGACCACAACAACAACAACAACCACCTTCGTAACTCTTCAACAGTTGGCAACATTGGTATGTGGCAGGTACTGGCTTGTTCCATTTGGCGGGAAGCTTTAGCATTGAATGGTTGTGTTGTTACAGTGTAAAGTATGGAACCCTGCCCAGACGGTCGGTCAATGCGATCTAAGCAACGTGCTGTCATTGAATTCTTGACAGCAGAAGGTGTCACCCCAAAGGAGATTCATCAGAGAATGAAAGCAGTTTATGGTGTTTGTGTTGATGTGAGCACTATGCGAGTAAGTTTAAAGATGTTGACGCCAGACCATCTGACCTGTGTGACAAACAAAGAGTTGGACATCCTGTGACAGTTACTACCGAGTTTCACAAGCAACAATTATGACAGATTAATTCAGGACAATCGTCGTATCGCTCAGAGAGAAATTGCAAGCACAATCGACATTTCACAAGAACATGTGGGTCACATTATTGCTTTGCTTGGCTATCGGAAGATCTGTGCACAATTCACGTGCCACCACAGAAGAAATTCAGAGAGTGAATCTCACCACCGTATACAACATCCTCCATACAGTCCAGATTTAGCACCGTCTCACTACCATCTGTTCTCGATACTGTAAGACGATATCATTATGCTTCTGATGAAGACGTTGAGAGAACTGTGAGACTGTGGTTGCGGAAACACAGTATCGACTTCTTCCATGACGGCTTCAGAAAACTAGTTAATCGTTGGCAGAAATGTATCCAATTGGCTGGTGATTATGTGTAAAAGTGAATATTGGTAATTAAAGATCACATTCTAAGGATTATTTCTGCGTTTGATTTATTAAAATATTCCCATACAACCCATTTAACGAAGGTGGAGGCATTACTTTTCATTCAACCCTCGTATATCTATAAAGATGAATGATTTTAGATGTGTTTGTTCCAGTGCAATTTTAGTATGGCTAGAGCGATGTCAACTTAACATTGCAGACATATAATATATTATATGGATAAAAATTTTACGAAGTTTACACATCACAACCACATCCTGCAAGGAGGTGGAGCTAAAAAGAGGGTGATACATAAAAATAATTGTAACTTTAAAACACGAAGGATAATTTAAGGGAAATTTGGGACGTAATTGACTTATTATTCCGAGAGTGGTACTGTGGTGGTAATTCACTCATAGTGCATCTAAGGATGAGGTAGGTATGCAAACTCTGGAACGCCTAAAACAATTTGAGCCGAAAATGGAGCACATATGACATTTTTAGCACTCCGACTTCAGTGCACAAGTGGCCCATCGGGACCATCCGACCGCCGTGTCTTCCTCAGTTGAGGATGCGGATGGGAGGGGCGTGTGATCAGCACACCGCTCTCCCAGTCGTTATGATGGTTTTCTTTGACCGGAGCAGCTACTATTCGCTCGAGTAGCTCCTCAATTGGCATCCCGAGGCTGAATTCACCCCGAAAAATGGCAACAGCGCATGGCGACCAGGGTGGTCACGTATCCAAGTGCCAGCCACACCCGACAGCATGTAACTTCGGTGATCTGAAGGGAACCGGTGAATCCACTGCGGCAAGACCGTTGCCACATATGACATACTACCTGGAAAAAGGTAAAAGTACAGTCACATAGCACCTGAGAGGACAGAGTGGAAGTGAGTAAGGGTTGAAATGCAAGAATAAACTTAAACACATCATGTAGTTTCATTTGAACTTATTAAATGCGAAACTTACTTAATGCCAATAAATAATCTTTTTTTAAGGACCCAAAGTACCTTCCAGGTGGCGGTAGAGACGCGAGGTGGGTTCCCTATAAACTAATAGCAAACAATCGCTC
Source organism: Schistocerca serialis cubense (assembly GCF_023864345.2). Classification (NCBI taxonomy): domain Eukaryota; kingdom Metazoa; phylum Arthropoda; class Insecta; order Orthoptera; family Acrididae; genus Schistocerca; species Schistocerca serialis. The sequence goes on from NC_064638.1 coordinate 516,603,247, forward strand.
AAAAGACCGATATAAGTGTCAAATTCATCCATAGTTAACGTCATCGCCACGGTGTGTGACATTTTACTGGTAGGTGAGGGGATGAGGGTGCGAACTGGTTGTCTTGTTACGATAATCGAATACCGATATTACTGACGAATTGTTAGGTTTCGGGATTATTAGTGTGACTGGCGACAATAACACTGATACTTCCTACAGATTAAAAGTGTGTGTTGTTGTATTGGGACTACTACCCAGAACCTTGTCTTTTGCGGGAAACGCTGTCGTCGAGTGAGTTAGCCACACACGACTCACCACTGTACTTCTAACAGTATCTCTCTCGTACTTTTCAGATTTCACAGAAATTCTCCTGCTTACATTGCAGGACAAGCACTCCTTAAAATAAGGGTATCACAGAGAAATGGCTTATCGTAGCAAAGGGGATTGTTTCCAGAAAGAATATCTGAATCTGCAGTGTAAAACTTCTTACCAGAATAAATAGCGCACGAGACCGGAATCCTTGCCTTGACAAGGTTCTGGCTGCGAGTCCCGATCTCGGGCATCGTTTGAAATCGGGTAGCAAGTATCAGAACAATGTACAGTCTGCTGCAAAGTGAAATATTCTAACGCAAAGTATCACTGATATTTAAGTTCAAGTTTACTCGAAAAGAACTATAACAAGTTATTTTAATCTTAAAGAAGAAAGAAAAGATGCCAGAACTTATTCTTCCATGCCTTTATGTTTTGAGAAATTGAGCAAATGTTCAATGAAATCATTCGTCTAAAGGTGAATAAACGGATAAGAGAAATGTTTAACACGGCTTTGAATGATGGTGGGAAGTTTCAGTTTATGCTGTAATTTAATATTTACTCTACTGTTTTAGCATGAAAGTATAATTTCACAATTTCTGTGCCAATGTATCCTTTTGGGCGGAAAATGGCTAGGACTTGAAGAGATGAAATTTTTGATAGAGCAGCAGCTGTTCGTGAAATATTTCAATTTTGAAGCCTGTCTCTCTCTTTCTTTTTTTAATTACCCTTGTTACTTTTAAGCAGTTAAATATTTTTCGCTCTAAGCCTCACGCTTGTCAGTTTGATACTTGATTTTTTCATTTCCCACTCTTCATCTGGGTATGAAAATTCGGATAAAAATCTATTGTGTAAGTTCGAGGAAGGCCTGTTTTCACTCTTCGGAAACATTTGATCAGTAAGTGGCCATGAACCGTCCATTATTAAGGTAATTGTGTTATAAAATAGGAAAGTGAAAGTAAAGAAATAAATGTTCTGCAATTGTTTAGATTAATCCAGGGTACAGCAGACACGTCAAACTAGAGAGAAAGTTTGAGAAAACCAATTATGTCGTAATGAATGAAGTCGGTAACCCTTTCATGAAACAACTGTTGTAGTTAGTAATACGGAGAAGTTGAGGAAACCGAAAATATCCCAAATTGGACGCCAGGAGCGCATCGCGTTGAAGTCATTTCGCCGTGGGAGACTCGAGATGGAAGCAAACTCCACGACGAACAAAGGAAAGTCGAAATGCCGAAAAGAGATCTGGACAGGGGCTAGGGAAGGGTAGGGGGAGACAGAGACGGGGGAGGAGGTACAGATGAGAGGAGACGGGCAGCGCCGACTACCGACTGCCGACTGCCGGAATCCAGGGGGTGCGTCCCGTCCCAACGCAGCCTGGCCGCAGTGTATTTGTGTAGGCCGCGCCGCTCTGGTGACGTCACCAAGCTGCGCGCTGCACTCCACTCGTCCTAATTTCATTTAGATCGTATTAAGATAGACGGCGCTTAATCTGGCGGCCGCCTCCCCCGCACCCAAACAATGCCGCCCCTGTAATTCCTACGCGGCCGTTTTATACCCCCACCTCCACCCCCGCCCAGCCGTTATGAGACCGCCTTGCCCTCTTCTTCCCTCTCTTTCTACCGGCGCGGCGCGGCGCGTCTCCCTCGTGCCACGGACTCGACGCCCAATGGGAACAACTAATTGGGCAGCTCTAGCGGCTAGACCGAGTCGACCACACGCTCGGCGGTTTCAGTCGGCACGATTTCCACAGAAACTTCTCGTCTACTAAGGACAGGAAAAAAGGCTCTTCTCGTGAGACCTGGCAGTTGTTGAGCAGTATTGCACATCTATCAGCAGAGAGCAGCTGTTCTACATAAATACCATGACAGTGTCGAGAATAATATCGGTGGAATTACGAATTCATTATTGACCCTTTTTTCTGTTTTACAATATGTGTGATCAAGTGAACATCAGCAACTGAGGAACATATTTGCAGAATACAAATGCGCGTCAGTTGCCAAAAATTTATTAATGTATTCCACTACCGGTTTCAAAGCGTAAAGTTTCATCTTCAGGTAGCACTAAATAATTATGAGAACATTAGTCACCAAATAAAAAATCACCAAGCATGCTCTCCATGCATAGAGAACCGGATACATCGGTGCATGCGTGACCGGAGCCATCAGTACTTGGATTCCGCGAATTTTTAGTATGTACTTCGAAGACTTGACAACAACTGTCAATTGTCAAGTCTTTCAAGTACACATTCCAAAAAAATTCACAGAATCCGGATATTGATGGTCCCGGTTGTGTATCCATCGATGTATCTGGTTCTGGGGTGCATAGGGCCCTGAGGCTTGCATTAATGTGGCTCCGAAACTGGTCGAATAAATAAAACAACTTTTGAAAACATGCGGCTGTCTGGTAAAACTTTCGTGTTGTGCTATCTAGGCTGGCGCTGTAGTTGCTGGCCTTACGCTCCGAAACGTTTGTTTGACGTAGGTGTGAGGGTGTGATTGTGTGATTCCCCCCCCCCCCCCCCTCCCCCACGCCTGACTGTCTGGATCGGAATAAATGAAGAAATTACTAGCAACAGAAAAGGATTTTTAATCTACAATTTTTTCTACTTTGTTTCTTTCAATTTCTTTCTGGATAATGCTGTCATTTTTCCTCCCTTATCACGTGATCAAGAAGCGTTAGGATAGGTGATTGACTAGCATCTATAGGTGTCCCATTTATCTGGACCATTTCAAAAACTTTTTGTCAAGAAGAAAAACATATGTGAATCAAGCAATTGTTTAACTGCTAGAGGCAAATGGTGCAAGAATGCCTTTCTCTTAACTTTGTCCATTACGAAGATACGAACAGGAGTACATCTTTCTTAAATAACACCCTACCTTTGTTATTATTTACGAATAAGCTCATTAGGACTATGCACAGTGACTAGAGGCAGGCCGTTGTGGCCGAGCGGTTCTAGGCGCTTCAGTCCCGAACCGCCCTGCTGCTACGCTCGCAAGTTCGAATCCTGCCTCAGGCATGTATGTGTGTGATGTCCTTAGGTTAGTTAGGTTTAAGTAGTTCTAAGTCTAGAGGACTGATGACCTCAGATGTTAAGTCCCATAGTACTTAGAGCCATTTCTGAGTGATTAGAGCTGGGCATTTACCTTTCTTTGAGCACACATTTCTTTCATTCTCTTCCTGTGGGCTACTTTCCTCTCTTCTGGCCATGTTGTTCCACTTTTCTTGTTTGGTTTTTCCTCTTGCTCAACTTCCCATTTGTGAATTTTGGATCTAAGATTACTAGGTTTTGTACAACTACTGAAGTAATTCCTCTCAATTTCCGATAAGTTTTCATTTCGGCAACATACTTTATCGAGTTCTTTTTGTCTTTGCTCCTGATGTTTTGTGAGTCTGTCCGGGTTCATTCTTTTGATGTGTCCTTAGAATCCTAACCAGGGTTTTCTAATGTCACTGTCAACATCTGTGTATTGTTTGTGTGGTGTCACCGCCAGACACCACACTTGCTAGGTGGTAGCTTAAATCGGCCGCGGTCCATTTAGTACATGTCGGACCCGCGTGTCGCCACTGTGAGATCGCAGACCGAGCGCCACCACAAGGCAGGTCTCGAGATACGGAATAGCACTCGCCCCAGTTGTACGACGACTTTGCTAGCGGCTACACTGACGAAGCCTTTCTCTCATTTGCCGAGAGACAGTTAGAATAGCCTTCAGCTAAGTCCATGGCTACGACCTAGCAAGGCGCCATTAACCGTATCTGAAGATAGTCTTATTTGTATTATCAAGAGCGATGTACCACAAGGATGGAATAAAGATAAGTATTCGAGGAGCTGCATACTTTTCTTATTAGAATTCACTACTTATCCTGTTCCAGAATTCACGCCCATCTGCGTTAGATAGCGTGCATTTCGGCCGCCTCTATCTACAAGGTGTTGGCACATTTACCAACACATCAGTTTGAATTCCTGATTGCCTCCTTGCCGGTATGGTTCGTCTACAAGCTTTGGGCCAATAATTTTTTTTTACCTTTTTGCTTTGCTTCTCCTGAGTGTTTTCAGTGTCTATTTTCCTGTTCAAAATTAATGTTTCTGATCCAAAAAGGCATTAATTGCTATATAATAATGTCTTACTTTTGTATGCTGGAAGATACATTCCTTGTTGTAGATATTTCGTGTACGTCGGGATGTAGCTTCCATCTTTTGGTATCTGCTGTCACTATCCTGTCGTTCTGTGGCTGAAGTATGTAAAGCATTTATTGCAAGAGCGGTGAGTATTACTGTTCATTTACTTCTTCAGACTATTGGTGTGTCGCCCTTGTGCGATAGTGACGTACAGATATACTGCAGGGTACTAGTGAGGTGACTTTACTATCTGTCGCAGGGCCACGGGCCATGGAAAGCAGTCTCTGTCGTCATTTCGTCGGCCAAATTGGCGGATGAGTGTAGAGGTGGATTCTCTTGTCTTCTCGTACGTCCTGCGGGCGTGATCTTGGAAGCGGGCAAAGACCTCCATTTCTCGCGCTGCGCCGCCCAGGGTTTGTGCCGGAAACCATCGAGGTACATGAAATACACTCTATAATGCGACGTTTTGCATCAGCTGGAGAGTGTGTAAGTGTTAACTATCTGCAGTGCTCCGTGCCTCACAGACGTAGTCCAAGATGTGCCAGACACAATAGTGTGAGGCCACAGTCTACCGACAGGGTGAATCCTTCATGCAGGAGCGCGTACAGTAGCCGAGTCGTAGCCCCACCTTCCGTTTAACATAGCGTACGTAGGATCAAGGGCCTTGAGCGTAGGATAAAGGTGCTTTGCGCATCGATCCATTGTATAGGCTCACTAAAGAGTGGCTGTTGCGGCATCACTGGACGACGTCTGTTTGGTAACACTGCAGCTTGGCTCATAGTCGCATTGAAGCCCATCCTCCACTTCGCTGACCAATCCTCTAGGTAGAAATACGCTTCGTGCAAGCGTCGGTGCATGACAAGCGGCCATCGACTTCTCGTAAGGAGGACAGTTTCATCCACGTAAACCACCCAAGTATATTGAAGCGTTCTCGGTAGGTCAGAGGACTGGCCCAAGAACAGATCCTTGAGTGACACCTGACACAACGTGTCTGACCGCAGAGGTGGCCTCATCTTCTTGGACTCCGAACATCCTCCGCCCATATTTCGTCTCCATGAATTTTGGCGCTTTTTTGTGGCAGGGAACGTACTCTGTATTTTCAAAAGACTGAAATTCTCTGTAGTTACTTGCAAAAGTTCAACCTGTGGGCTGCTGAAACGTGATTTTTTAATCGGTATTCCACGTCGTCTCCTCAAGGCCGGCTAAAAAAAATGTAGTGTGCAAGTCTCGTAAGCGTTATGGTGACTTTGATCTGTACTATCATATGGGGCAGGTACCCATGGTCGCAAATCTTCCACTTGCTGCAGGTGACAGTAAACAAATGGGAACACAAGGAAAATGCACGCCAGTCATTCAGTCAACCGTCTTCAGTTGAAGGTTTGCATGAGTACAATGTACCTCCACGAATGAAACGAAAGTATAAATGCTACTCATCTGTGCAGAACGTAAATCTGCAATTTTTTTTGTGTTTACGTTTCGTCAACTTCACAACTTGACGAGTTACGTTACTCCTCGTACCTGACTGAGCTAACCGTCTACAGGAGAGTCACTGTGTTCCGTTTTTAATAACATCTTGTTTACGAGAGTGCTACACTGTGCCACGTTTTTCAAAAGGCCAGGGGAATCGAGGCGGATTCCACATTAAAATAAAGGTCCCCCTTGCCCAGTTGGATAACTGGGGTACATTAGGGACACATAAATCACCGAATTGGCGTCCAGTCGCAATACTTGCTCCCTGCCATTTAGTCAAGGACAGTTACCCACTTTAACCCCACCAGTGGGTCTGTAAATATCTCTCACCCATTTTCCGAGCAGTCTATGCTCCACCACCAATGGTCGTGACATTTATCCCAGTTTTCAGGTTGTTGGCGATGACACCTAGGGCTTTTTGGATCTAATTCATTTTTTTTAAATTTTGGCACGTAGTCCATAGTTAATATCCAGTCTTCAACTGAGGAGCTACATGAAAGAGTGCCTGCAGTTGGGGAAAGCAGATAAAAACTGACTGGAGAATAGAGTGCTTCGTATGTCTCTCCAGCCGAACGATACACTACTGGCCATTAAAATTGCTACACCAAGAAGAAATGAAGATGATAAACGAGTATTCATTGGACAAATACACTCCTGGAAATGGAAAAAAGAACACATTGACACCGGTGTGTCAGACCCACCATACTTGCTCCGGACACTGCGAGAGGGCTGTACAAGCAATGACCACACGCACGGCGCAGCGGACACACCAGGAACCGCGGTGTTGGCCGTCGAATGGCGCTAGGTGCGCAGCATTTGTGCACCGCCGCCGTCAGTGTCAGCCAGTTTGCCGTGGCATACGGAACTCCATCGCAGTCTTTAACACTGGTAGCATGCCGCGACAGCGTGGACGTGAACCGTATGTGCAGTTGACGGACTTTGAGCGAGGGCGTATAGTGGGCATGCGGGAGGCCGGGTGGACGTACCGCCGAATTGCTCAACACGTGGGGCGTGAGGTCTCCACAGTACATCGATGTTGTCACCAGTGGTCGGCGGAAGGTGCACGTGCCCGTCGACCTGGGACCGGACCGCAGCGACGCACGGATGCACGCCAAGACCGTAGGATCCTACGCAGTGCCGTAGGGGACCGCACCGCCACTTCCCAGCAAATTAGGGACACTGTTGCTCCTGGGGTATCGGCGAGGACCATTCGCAACCGTCTCCATGAAGCTGGGCTACGGTCCCGCACACCGTTAGGCCGTCTTCCGCTCACGCCCCGACATCGTGCAGCCCGCCTCCAGTGGTGTCGCGACAGGCGTGAATGGAGGGACGAATGGAGACGTGTCGTCTTCAGCGATGAGAGTCGCTTCTGCCTTGGTGCCAATGATGGTCGTATGCGTGTTTGGCGCCGTGCAGGTGAGCGCCACAATCAGGACTGCATACGACCGAGGCACACAGGGCCAACACCCGGCATCATGGTGTGGGGAGCGATCTCCTACACTGGCCGTACACCACTGGTGATCGTCGAGGGGACACTGAATAGTGCACGGCACATCCAAACCGTCATCGAACCCATCGTTCTACCATTCCTAGACCGGCAAGGGAACTTGCTGTTCCAACAGGACAATGCACGTCCGCATGTATCCCGTGCCACCCAACGTGCTCTAGAAGGTGTAAGTCAACTACCCTGGCCAGCAAGATCTCCGGATCTGTCCCCCATTGAGCATGTTTGGGACTGGATGAAGCGTCGTCTCACGCGGTCTGCACGTCCAGCACGAACGCTGGTCCAACTGAGGCGCCAGGTGGAAATGGCATGGCAAGCCGTTCCACAGGACTACATCCAGCATCTCTACGATCGTCTCCATGGGAGAATAGCAGCCTGCATTGCTGCGAAAGGTGGATATACACTGTACTAGTGCCGACATTGTGCATGCTCTGTTGCCTGTGTCTATGTGCCTGTGGTTCTGTCAGTGTGATCATGTGATGTATCTGACCCCAGGAATGTGTCAATAAAGTTTCCCCTTCCTGGGACAATGAATTCACGGTGTTCTTATTTCAATTTCCAGGAGTGTATATTATACTAGAAGACATGTGATTACATTTTCACGCACTTTGGGTGCATAGATCCTGAAAAATCTGTACCCAGAACAACCGCCTCTGGCCGTAATAACGCCCTTGAGTCAAACAGAGCTTGGATGGCGTGTACAGGTGCCGCGCAGGATTACCCGAGCGGTCTGAGGCGCTGCAGTCATGGAATGTGTGACTGGTCCCGGCTGCGGTTCGAGTCCTCCCTTGGGCATCGTTGTGTGTGTTTGTCCTAAGGATAATTTAGGTTAAGTAGTGTGTAAGCTTAGGGACTGATGACCCAAGCAGTTAAGTCCCATAAGATATCACACTCGTGTACAGGTACAGCTGCCCATGTAGCTTCTACACGATACCACAGTTCATCAAGAGTAGTGACTGGCGTATTGTGAAGAGCCAGTTGCTCGGCCACCATTGACCAGCCGTTTTCAGTTGGTGAGAGATCTGGAGAATACCTACAATATGCAGTCGTGCATTATCCTGCTGAAATGTAGGGTTTCGCAGGGATTGAATGAAGGGTAGAGCCACAGGTCGTAACACATCTGAAATGTAACGTCCACTGTTCAAAGTGCCGTCAATGCGAATAAGAGGTGACCGAGACTATAACCAATGGCACCCCATACCATCACGTCGGGTGATACGCCAGTATGGCGATGAAGAATACAAGCTTCCAATGTGCGTTCACCAGGATGTCGCCAAACACGGATGCGACCATCATGATGTTGTAAACACAACCTGGATTCATCCGAAAAAATGACATTTTGACATTCGTGCATCTAGATTCGTGGTTGAGTACACCATCGCAGGCGCTCCTGTCTGTGATGCAGCGTTAAGGGTAACCGCAGCCATGGTCTCCGAGCTGATAGTCCATTCTGCTGCAAACGTCGTCGAACTGTTCGTGCAGGTTGTTTTTGTCTTACAAATGTCCCCATCTGTTGACTCAGGGATCGAGACGTGGATGCACGATACCAAGCGTATAAGATGCCTGTCATCTCGACTGCTAGTGATACGAGGCCGTTGGGATGCAGTACGGCGTCCCATATTACCCTCCTGAACCCAACGATTCCATATTCTGCTAACAGTCATTGGATCTCGACCAACGCGAGCAGCAATGTCGCGATACGATAAACCACAATCGCGATAGGCTACAATCCGACCTTTATCAAAGTCGGAAACGTGATGGTACGCATTTCTCCTCCTTACACGAGGCATCACAAGAACGTTTCACCGGGCAACGCCGGTCAACTGCTGCACATCATCTTCGTGGTGTAGCAATTTTAATGACCAGTAGTGTAGAAAGAAATCAGAAACTCATATTTTAGCTTGGTTATTTCAAATCTGCAGCCGTTCCAACATTTTTTTGTAATTCGTTAGCTTGTATCCAGAAGAAACGATCGTCAACCGACTGTGAGCGTTAATCTCGACCAGTTGGTGCACACAATAAGCTAAACTAACATTACTTTTCTCAACTGCAATAGTTTGTTCTTTCTAAATTTGACGTCTTAGGTATTAATACAGACTTTTTTTTATTCTCCGTTATCCTAAGCGTTGATATTCAAGAAATAAAAATATTATTGTTAATCTTAGAGTGTCTATTCCTACATTATGAGACTAGCTAATCTACAACACGAATTTTGTGATGTTAATACACAGATATAGTGATCAGTGAAAAATCATGAGCTGTAGGTGCTCAATTTTACAGATGACAACAAGACACAACGTAATTTTGGACTCACTATGAGTACACATCTGACAACCGTGACAGGATGTAATTCGAAATGATAAGAAAATAACGACCACTTCCATCTAGTTCCATTCCTAACAAGGTCACGTAACTGGACAAGACGATGACCATCCTCGGCCACCACAAGTTTCGACCCCAACTGGCGACACCAGCAGAATAAATCGCAGCCGACTGATTGATGGCGATCGGCGCCCCCACCCAGGGGACGGCGCTTTGTCGGCCTATCTGGTGGCGCGGGGAGCCGGCAGTTAGCGTAATAAGGCTGCCGCTGCTGCCGTGACTGATGACAGCCGCGGGCTCCCGGTCACGATTGATTACGTCACCGGACGCTCCCCGGCGCCGGCCGCAGGGGAATTGCCGCTTAAATACGCTGCGGCTCCGCGCGCACCGCTCCCCAGTTGGGCCGTGTTGTGATTGTCCGACAGCCTGCCGCGGCGCAATACTGGAGGTCGTTCCTTCGCGGAGCTCTGCGACAGCCTCGACACTTTATGTCCGCGGTGTCTGTTAATAGCGTGCGCCATCTGTCGCCACCGATCTGCCTCGGTGGCTGCGGCTCGGGTCAGAACACAAAGGGAGGAGACTACGCTAGGTCCACGACAGTATGGAGGCGCGCTGCGGAGCCGTCACTTGTCTTTTCTCTATGCAGTTCTCAGCGAAACGAATATTTTCTGTCTAGATCACTCAATTCATTTGGGTGTGGCCCAGCGGTTCCAGGCGCTTTAGTCTGGAAACGCGCAACCGCTACGGTAGCAGGTTCGAATCCTGCCTCTGGCATGGATGCGTGTGATGTCCTTAGGTTAGTTAGCTTTAAGTAGTTCTAAGTTCTAGGGGACTGATGACCTCAGATGTTAACTCCCATAGCGCTCAGAGCCATTCGAGCCATTTTTTCAATTCATTTGCATTTTCACATGTTTCGGCACAACCATATACAGATTTCGAAAGTAGAACTGTGGGTACGGCTCTGTAACAACAAGTTTATATTTTATCTACAAGACAAGGGTTCCTATACCTGGGGGCAAGGGGCAAAGGAAAAAGTACATCGTAGCCAAGTGTTTTTCTTTCAAGAAAATAATTTAAAAGTCAGTATTTCGTATGTTTTAACAGGGTCGCATTGTAGCTTTCTTTGGCTGCTTATTAAATAGCCATTCGTCTTCCAAAATATTAAAAAAGCATCAGGTCTCGCCCCCTTCCCCCCCCCCCCCCCCACCACAATTAGAAAACATCCTATCAGTGGCAAATTTATGATCTACAGACGCCTGGGCCCAACGTTCGGTAGGAGCATTATCAAAGAACATAGCTTGCAAAAAACCATTTTAGTTCAGTTTTCGAATTAAAAGCATATTACGTGGCATTTAAGGTTTTTATGGCTCTCTATGAAATTTTTCTATTTCATTTAAGATTAAATGAATTGATGAGATTACATGAAGTCATCCATGTATTTATTTATTAAAATTGCTATGAAAAACATTACTTCTTAAGGGAAAGGAAAAAGTTGAGATTCACGCCAATACAAAAATCAATATTTCAATTATAATGATGGCATATTTTACCTACAAACAAACATATTTGTTGGAAGGGGATATAGGAAAGAAATACAACAAAAAGCAAACTTTAATTATGTTTAATTCAAATACATTTCCCAAAAGCGGTGGCTTCAAATAAAATTTGGTTTTGCACCTATACTTCATGCTAATAATTTGCTTAGGACAGACATCTTCAGAACTTAGTTGCCCCAAAATATGACTTTCAGTATTGAGCGATACCAAAACTTTCGGGCTGTCTTCTAACATGGAGGTTTAAAGCCTGTTTTAGATCAACTTCCATTCTGAAAATGAGCTTTCTCGATCGCTAGTTGTGACTATAAGCGAGAGGTACATTCTCTCAGCGATGTCGATATTAGGAAAACGATCTTGGACTTGTTTTGCAAGGATAGTTTCATACATCCACATCTCCTGGCTTTATCACTTCTCTCATAACATTTTCGAAACTTGAGGTAAAAAGTCTTGAAGAAAATGTGTTCTATTCCCAATTAATCGTCTACGTAATTTTTATTCGTTTCAACCAGATTTCGAATTGTTACAACTATCTGTTCGTTGTAAAGTGTATCCATAATGTTGACACACCCAAAACGGTAATAAATTAGCTTGTATGCCAGGCTCTACTGCAATGTGGACTTAAACTGATCTCTGGTAGGGAAGGAACTCTTGGTTCACAATTTGCCTGATAGCGTCAACCCTACTTAATAACATTATTTTCTTTTGCATAAATTATATAGGGCAAACAAAATAAAGTGCTTTAGTTTTTTCTTAACCGCAGTAGGGCATTAAATTACATTCAGAGTGCAAGGGGAGTGCCGGGCGGGGTGGCCGAGCGGTTCTAGGCGCTACAGTCTGGAACCGCGCGACTGCTACGGTCGCAGGTTCGAATCCTGCCTTGGGCATGGACGTGTGTGATGTCCTTAGGTTAGTTAGGTTTAAGTAGTTCTAAGTTCTAGGGGACTGATGACCACAGAAGTTAAGTCCCATAGTGCTCAGAGCCATTTGTAAGGGGAGTGTTCCAGAGGCATAAAGTAATGGCGAAGGAGTTTTCAATTTTTGTATGGATGAGTGGAACTACAAAGCTAGCTAAGTCGGGCCTCGTGTTTTGATTGATATGAACCTGTTGGTACTTGGCCTGTGATGCAAGGTACTGGCGTACAAGCACTCTGAGGAGCCACGTAACTTTGGATTTCATAGTATACATACATCAGTATTAATAACTAATCAATTGATCACTGTGACTGTTTATTTTGAATAGGGATCGTATTGTTCTGTTTTCTTCAATTTCACATAACACTTTAGCACTTTTAAACCTTTCAGTGTATTGTCGCGATCTCCGCTATTAAGCACAAACATTAACAGCTGTTGCATAATACAATCTTTGAGTTGAATCTAGGAGAGCTATTTGTCTGTAAGTTTTCCGTAAGCTCCTGTCACGACAGTGTATACGGGTCCTGCATTTCCACAGTAAAAATTTTTGAGCATTTCCTTACACCAGCTGACAAGGGTCTGCTTTTGAATTCCGATCACACTGTACGGAAACCATCAGGAACAGTTGTTTTTCGTAGCTGAATGTTCATGAAGAATGAAACGCACTGCTGTTTTTGGTGCCTAAGTCTCACGACTGATCACGCAACGATCCTCTTCAGTTATGCGATTGAGAGACTAATCCGTCAAAGAATCAACAGACAACCGTATGTTCAGAGGATATACGAGAAGTTAATGAGAAACGTGACTGAGCTTGCATGCTATGAATTTCATCTGGCAGAAGAATATGTAGCCAGACATTATGATAGCTGTTGTGCATTAATGTGTGGTACTGTACGTCAGCCCAACAAAAAGGATACTGTAATAGAACTGAGGTCTTATCTAAAACAGTTTACCTATCCCACCACATGTAAAAGACATTGAAATAAATAAGCAAGTACAAACAATGAAAGTTTTTTGTATCCTGTCCCCAAAAAACTCTTCATATCGCAATATAAACAAATAATCTGCAACATGGTTGACATGGCGAAGCATCCTCTCCTCAAACTGCTTATTGTAAGCGACTGGTCACGTAATACTACTAACAAAAATACAGTGAACAGAAATAGTGCATTCATACCCAGCGACATACATTCAGTAATTATCGGTCCTTCATGCTGCAGTAAATGTATATATAAAATTATTATCCGTTCTATTTGGACTCAACGTCGAATATGTATACCTTTTGGCCATCGGATCGCCACATTTTGGAAATGCTGTGTGATGGTCTGGTTAGAGGTCTGCCTATTACACATTACGACCCTCTTCCACTGTCGGTGGTCTCTGTCAGTCAGCGGACGAGGTCGGCCTGTACGCTTTTGTGCTGTACGTGTCCCTTCACGTTTCCACTTCACTATCACATCCGAAACAGTGAACCTAGGGATATTTAGGAGAGTGGTACTCTCGCATACAGTCGTATGACACAAGTGACATCCAATCACCTGACCACGTTCGAAGTGCGTGAGTTCCGTGCAGCGCCCCAATCTGCTGTCTCACGATGTCTAATGACTACTGAGGTCGCTGATATGGTGTACCTAGCAGTAGGTGGCAGCACAATGCACCTAATACGAAAAACGTATTTTTTGGGTGTGCGGATACTTTTGATCATATCCTTTTCCTTACAAATGTGCAGAATGTAACCGTACCGTATGTGCAAGTTAATTTGTGACGTGAATGTAAAATGACTTGTTCAACATCATTACGATCTATCACGCAAAATTCGCTATGGAACTATCTAACTAACTTTGCACTGATACTTCAACACTTGAAAGATGTTGCATATATTACAGGTATGATCGTTTACGTTGGATACAAAGACAACTCAAAGGTGCAATAGATCAAGCTTATTAGTTACTGTACATCACAATTCAGTTATTATGGTAAACTGTTTTATGCATAAATAGGTTTTTCTTTTACTTGAAAAGTGAGACTGAGCTGCAAAAATTCAGTTACTTTATTAGATCGTTATACACACATACATATTTCTTCCTTTTCTTTTAAAAGTATGAATGGGCTACAACAAAATATGGGCATCGCCACTATTTACTTGTTGTTGTTGTGGCCATCTGTCCTGAGACTGGTTTGACGCAGCTCTCCATGCTACTCTATCCTGTGCAAGCTTCTTCATTTCCCAATACCTAGTGCAACATACATCCTTCTGATTCTGTTTAGTGTTGTAAGTAGGCTGTTTAGGTTTTTTTATTGGTAACGCCACCTCTGTATGAAAATCACTGGCTGTGCTGTGTGCAGTCTGTGGGTAGTTTGCATTGTTGTCTGCCATTGTAGTGTTGGGCAGCGGCAGCTGGATGTGAACAGCGCGTAGCGTTGCGCAGTTGGAGGTGAACCGCCAGCAGTGGTGGATGTGGGGAGAGAGATGGCGGAGTTTTGAAATTTGTCATGAACTGCTATATTTATATATGATGATATCAAGGTAAATACATTGTTTGTTCTCTATTAATATCTTTCATTTGCTAACTATCCCTATCAGTAGTTAGTGCCTTCCATAGTTTGAATCTTTTATTTAGCTGGCAGTAGTGGCGCTCGCTGTATTGCAGTAGCTTGAGCAGCGAAGATTTTTGTGAGGTAAGTGATTTGTGAAACGTATAGGTTAATGTTAGTCAGGGCCATTCTTTTGTAGGGATTTTTGAAAGTCAGATTGCGTTGCGCTAAAAACATTGTGTGTCAGTTTAAGCACAGTCATGTAGAATTGTTCAAAGGGGACGTTTCATATGTCGACCCTTAGCCGAGGATACCTCACTGGAATCTTCTGATTTTTTCTTGTAGTTTGTGTAATTAGTGTAGCTATTGTTTATTGCTAGCGCGTAATTGTAGAGAAAATCTCCTTTGTAGTTGCAGTCTTTCATTTTTGTACAGTAAAACAGTTGTGGCATGCATGTAGATTTGCACCAAGTATTTCGCAGCTGCAATTAACTAGATATTAGTTTCAGTGCTATGTTAATGTGTTCTCTTATTTTTGATCTTCAAATTGTGTTTTTCTGTGTTGTCGTATGAAATACTGTGACAATAATGGCGTGTGAAAAACGTAATACTAGGCTCCAAAGTAAACTGAGAAATGACAGTGAAAATGAAAGTGTGTTAGCGCCACCGAGTAATGAATTAACTGATGTTCAAAGTAGTAATTTGGTAATTGTGCATAGGGAAATGGAGCGGGCTGCAAACAATGGTGTAGACAGTGAAACAGGTAGTGAACAGGGAAGCATTATCGATCGATCGGTCGGCAACAGCTCGCCTCAGGAATCCGAAATGACAGGACACAATTTCACAAATACTGTAGATTCAGGAGTAACTACGAAGTCTTTCGCGGCGGAGTCCTTGCATAAAAAGTTCTCGGTTTACTTGCCGCGTCAAATTTGGATGAAATCCCAAGCTTTCGATGACTACCTCCGTCATCTTCGTCAGGGGTAAAACTGACTGTCGTGGACCGGTGAGGCTTCCGCTTTTATAAGCAGTGGACGGCTTCTCATTGGCTGGATGACGTCACGGTGAAACCGATGCCTACTGAGGTGGCGGCCTCTATATCCATAGATTTTGTTTGCGCGCTTTATCCAGCGTTGCTTGCAGCGCCATCCATCGCAACAGGCGGAGAACTGCGAGGAATGTAAGAAGTCTCCCTCTGTGCTCTTTCTATATCAATTGCGCGCTTCCATGCATTGCTGAGTGCATAACCGGAATCTCTGTTGAAATTATTTTCACAGAGTCTAATTTCAACTGCTTCCCTGATGACAGAGTCCCAATAGTTTGAAGCGTGAGCAAGTAGTCTTGTTTCATCGAATAAAATCTTATGTTTATTTAACAAACTGTGCTCAGCCACCGCTGATTTTTCTAGATACCTGTATTTCAGGTGACGCTGATGTTCCACACAGCGATCGGCAACAGTTCTTATAGACTGGCCCACATAACTTTTCCCACACTCGCAAGGAATGCTGTAAATTCCCGGTACTCTCAGGCCAAGATTATCTTTCACGGGTCGCAGCATTTCCTTAATCTTCCTGGGTGGCCGGAAGACTGGTCTGATTCCCTGCCGGCTCAGGACTCTGCCGATCTTGCTGGTCGTTGCACCGCAGAATGGTAGCCGCGCGATGTGTTGGTCCTCTTGATCTTTTCGAACAGCGTCCTTTCTTGGTTTCTTCGCCAGAGTAGATCTGATATCACGAACAGAATAACCATTTTTTATAAATACCGTCGTCAGATGGTTAATCTCGGAGCCGATATGATCCTTGTCCGAAATAGTCCTTGCTCTGTGTACCAAGGTGTTCAGCATAGCTCTCTTCTGAGCTGGGTGGTGAAAACTACGCGCGTTTAGATACAAATCTGTATGTGTCGGTTTTCTGTGCACAGAATGTCCGAGACGTCCATCTGATTTTCGCTCCACCAGTACATCTAAGAAGGGTAACTTTCCATCCTTCTCCACCTCCACTGTAAATCTTATGTTCTGATGTATACCATTCAAATGTTCAACAAACTGCTGCAGTGCCTCATTGCCATGTGGCCAGATTAAAAATGTATCATCAACATACCTTAAGAAGCAGGATGGACGTAAGGGAGCACTGTTCAACGCTCGTTCTTCGAAATCCTCCATGAAGAAGTTAGCTATGGCTGGTGACAGTGGCGAACCCATGGCTGTTCCGTCAATCATTTCATAATATTTTCCACCATACAAAAAATAGGTGGTCGTCAAAGTGTGTCGAAATAACTTCAGTATTTCAGGAGAGAAATGAGCAGCCAACATTTTTAACGTATCTTCCACTGGAACCTTTGTAAACAAAGAGACCACATCTAGGCTGATCATGATGTCATTCGGACCTATCCTCATCTGCTTTATAATGTCAACAAACATTTTTGAGTTAGTAATATGATGGCTACAGTGGCCGACTATAGGTGCTAATAATTTGGTTAAGTATTTTGCCAACCGATATGTAGGAGACCCAATAGCACTAACAATAGGTCTCAACGGAACCCCATCCTTATGGACTTTGGGTAGACCATATAACCTGGGTGGCCTTGGTGCTCTTGGTCGTAGATTCTTGACTAGTTCTTCTGGGAGGCCAGAGTTCTTCAGTAGCTCCCCTGTCTTCCTACTAAGTGCTGCTGTGGGATCCCGTTTAAGAATACGGTACGTGGCATCTTCCAATAATATGGCCACTTTCTTATGATAATCGGTAGCATTGAGGATAACTGTGGCATTCCCTTTGTCGGCTGGTAGTACAACTAACTCTTCATCCTTCCCCAACGATTTCAATGCCACTTTCTCCACTCTGCTCACATTGGGCTTAGGAGGCTTGGCTGTTGCTAAAATCCGACTAGTTGCAAGCCTTACCTCATCTGCTGCCTCTTCGGGAAGGTGCCGAACCGCTTGTTCTACTCCACTGATAATCTCGCCCACTGGTAGCTTTTGTGGAGCTGGAGAAAAGTTCAGTCCCTTACTGAGAACCGAGATGGTGGCGTCGTCAATTTCCTTGTCGGAGAAGTTGATAACAGTGCGAAGTGCGTCGCTGGACCCAGAAGTTCCTTTTCC
The DNA here is from genome assembly GCF_023864345.2 of Schistocerca serialis cubense. Taxonomy (NCBI): domain Eukaryota; kingdom Metazoa; phylum Arthropoda; class Insecta; order Orthoptera; family Acrididae; genus Schistocerca; species Schistocerca serialis. The sequence continues at coordinate 516,621,051 of NC_064638.1, forward strand.
CCGGCTTAGGCGCACAAATTTATCAGCCTGTTTTGCTGTAGTCTTGCTTAAATTCGCTCGCTGATGTGCAGCCAAGGTCGTGTCTACCCATTCCCAGTCCCACGGTGACAAAACTGCAGACAAAAACAGATGGCAACTATATAAAGACCGAGCGTTGGCATCAAGTTCATACCTCGTATGATGTATCCTCTCCCTGACGATCGCATGACTTGTCTTTCGCAAAATTCTATTCACTGCAGCAGTTCGGATGTGATGTTTGACAACTGCGAAATTTGGTACAACCTCCTTGTCACGACACCGTTGTAAAAAAGCCAGATTACTCAGCAGCTGTGACTGTTTCAAGCGCAGCTTCTCCAGCCGACGAACGCTGCGCGCTACATCCTCTCCGTAGAGGAAACTAACGTGACTACGAAGTCTTTCGCGGCGGAGTCCTTGCATAAAAAGTTCTCGGTTTACTTGCCGCGTCAAATTTGGATGAAATCCCAAGCTTTCGATGACTACCTCCGTCATCTTCGTCAGGGGTAAAACTGACTGTCGTGGACCGGTGAGGCTTCCGCTTTTATAAGCAGTGGACGGCTTCTCATTGGCTGGATGACGTCACGGTGAAACCGATGCCTACTGAGGTGGCGGCCTCTATATCCATAGATTTTGTTTGCGCGCTTTATCCAGCGTTGCTTGCAGCGCCATCCATCGCAACAGGCGGAGAACTGCGAGGAATGTAAGAAGTCTCCCTCTGTGCTCTTTCTATATCAATTGCGCGCTTCCATGCATTGCTGAGTGCATAACCGGAATCTCTGTTGAAATTATTTTCACAGAGTCTAATTTCAACTGCTTCCCTGATGACAGAGTCCCAATAGTTTGAAGCGTGAGCAAGTAGTCTTGTTTCATCGAATAAAATCTTATGTTTATTTAACAAACTGTGCTCAGCCACCGCTGATTTTTCTAGATACCTGTATTTCAGGTGACGCTGATGTTCCACACAGCGATCGGCAACAGTTCTTATAGACTGGCCCACATAACTTTTCCCACACTCGCAAGGAATGCTGTAAATTCCCGGTACTCTCAGGCCAAGATTATCTTTCACGGGTCGCAGCATTTCCTTAATCTTCCTGGGTGGCCGGAAGACTGGTCTGATTCCCTGCCGGCTCAGGACTCTGCCGATCTTGCTGGTCGTTGCACCGCAGAATGGTAGCCGCGCGATGTGTTGGTCCTCTTGATCTTTTCGAACAGCGTCCTTTCTTGGTTTCTTCGCCAGAGTAGATCTGATATCACGAACAGAATAACCATTTTTTATAAATACCGTCGTCAGATGGTTAATCTCGGAGCCGATATGATCCTTGTCCGAAATAGTCCTTGCTCTGTGTACCAAGGTGTTCAGCATAGCTCTCTTCTGAGCTGGGTGGTGAAAACTACGCGCGTTTAGATACAAATCTGTATGTGTCGGTTTTCTGTGCACAGAATGTCCGAGACGTCCATCTGATTTTCGCTCCACCAGTACATCTAAGAAGGGTAACTTTCCATCCTTCTCCACCTCCACTGTAAATCTTATGTTCTGATGTATACCATTCAAATGTTCAACAAACTGCTGCAGTGCCTCATTGCCATGTGGCCAGATTAAAAATGTATCATCAACATACCTTAAGAAGCAGGATGGACGTAAGGGAGCACTGTTCAACGCTCGTTCTTCGAAATCCTCCATGAAGAAGTTAGCTATGGCTGGTGACAGTGGCGAACCCATGGCTGTTCCGTCAATCATTTCATAATATTTTCCACCATACAAAAAATAGGTGGTCGTCAAAGTGTGTCGAAATAACTTCAGTATTTCAGGAGAGAAATGAGCAGCCAACATTTTTAACGTATCTTCCACTGGAACCTTTGTAAACAAAGAGACCACATCTAGGCTGATCATGATGTCATTCGGACCTATCCTCATCTGCTTTATAATGTCAACAAACATTTTTGAGTTAGTAATATGATGGCTACAGTGGCCGACTATAGGTGCTAATAATTTGGTTAAGTATTTTGCCAACCGATATGTAGGAGACCCAATAGCACTAACAATAGGTCTCAACGGAACCCCATCCTTATGGACTTTGGGTAGACCATATAACCTGGGTGGCCTTGGTGCTCTTGGTCGTAGATTCTTGACTAGTTCTTCTGGGAGGCCAGAGTTCTTCAGTAGCTCCCCTGTCTTCCTACTAAGTGCTGCTGTGGGATCCCGTTTAAGAATACGGTACGTGGCATCTTCCAATAATATGGCCACTTTCTTATGATAATCGGTAGCATTGAGGATAACTGTGGCATTCCCTTTGTCGGCTGGTAGTACAACTAACTCTTCATCCTTCCCCAACGATTTCAATGCCACTTTCTCCACTCTGCTCACATTGGGCTTAGGAGGCTTGGCTGTTGCTAAAATCCGACTAGTTGCAAGCCTTACCTCATCTGCTGCCTCTTCGGGAAGGTGCCGAACCGCTTGTTCTACTCCACTGATAATCTCGCCCACTGGTAGCTTTTGTGGAGCTGGAGAAAAGTTCAGTCCCTTACTGAGAACCGAGATGGTGGCGTCGTCAATTTCCTTGTCGGAGAAGTTGATAACAGTGCGATGTGCGTCGCTGGACCCAGAAGTTCCTTTTCCCCGGCTTAGGCGCACAAATTTATCAGCCTGTTTTGCTGTAGTCTTGCTTAAATTCGCTCGCTGATGTGCAGCCAAGGTCGTGTCTACCCATTCCCAGTCCCACGGTGACAAAACTGCAGACAAAAACAGATGGCAACTATATAAAGACCGAGCGTTGGCATCAAGTTCATACCTCGTATGATGTATCCTCTCCCTGACGATCGCATGACTTGTCTTTCGCAAAATTCTATTCACTGCAGCAGTTCGGATGTGATGTTTGACAACTGCGAAATTTGGTACAACCTCCTTGTCACGACACCGTTGTAAAAAAGCCAGATTACTCAGCAGCTGTGACTGTTTCAAGCGCAGCTTCTCCAGCCGACGAACGCTGCGCGCTACATCCTCTCCGTAGAGGAAACTAACGTGACTACGAAGTCTTTCGCGGTGGAGTCCTTGCATAAAAAGTTCTCGGTTTACTTGCCGCGTCAAATTTGGATGAAATCCCAAGCTTTCGATGACTACCTCCGTCATCTTCGTCAGGGGTAAAACTGACTGTCGTGGACCGGTGAGGCTTCCGCTTTTATAAGCAGTGGACGGCTTCTCATTGGCTGGATGACGTCACGGTGAAACCGATGCCTACTGAGGTGGCGGCCTCTATATCCATAGATTTTGTTTGCGCGCTTTATCCAGCGTTGCTTGCAGCGCCATCCATCGCAACAGGCGGAGAACTGCGAGGAATGTAAGAAGTCTCCCTCTGTGCTCTTTCTATATCAATTGCGCGCTTGGCCTGAGAGTACCGGGAATTTACAGCATTCCTTGCGAGTGTGGGAAAAGTTATGTGGGCCAGTCTATAAGAACTGTTGCCGATCGCTGTGTGGAACATCAGCGTCACCTGAAATACAGGTATCTAGAAAAATCAGCGGTGGCTGAGCACAGTTTGTTAAATAAACATAAGATTTTATTCGATGAAACAAGACTACTTGCTCACGCTTCAAACTATTGGGACTCTGTCATCAGGGAAGCAGTTGAAATTAGACTCTGTGAAAATAATTTCAACAGAGATTCCGGTTATGCACTCAGCAATGCATGGAAGCGCGCAATTGATATAGAAAGAGCACAGAGGGAGACTTCTTACATTCCTCGCAGTTCTCCGCCTGTTGCGATGGATGGCGCTGCAAGCAACGCTGGATAAAGCGCGCAAACAAAATCTATGGATATAGAGGCCGCCACCTCAGTAGGCATCGGTTTCACCGTGACGTCATCCAGCCAATGAGAAGCCGTCCACTGCTTATAAAAGCGGAAGCCTCACCGGTCCACGACAGTCAGTTTTACCCCTGACGAAGATGACGGAGGTAGTCATCGAAAGCTTGGGATTTCATCCAAATTTGACGCGGCAAGTAAACCGAGAACTTTTTATGCAAGGACTCCGCCGCGAAAGACTTCGTAGTCACGTTAGTTTCCTCTACGGAGAGGATGTAGCGCGCAGCGTTCGTCGGCTGGAGAAGCTGCGCTTGAAACAGTCACAGCTGCTGAGTAATCTGGCTTTTTTACAACGGTGTCGTGACAAGGAGGTTGTACCAAATTTCGCAGTTGTCAAACATCACATCCGAACTGCTGCAGTGAATAGAATTTTGCGAAAGACAAGTCATGCGATCGTCAGGGAGAGGATACATCATACGAGGTATGAACTTGATGCCAACGCTCGGTCTTTATATAGTTGCCATCTGTTTTTGTCTGCAGTTTTGTCACCGTGGGACTGGGAATGGGTAGACACGACCTTGGCTGCACATCAGCGAGCGAATTTAAGCAAGACTACAGCAAAACAGGCTGATAAATTTGTGCGCCTAAGCCGGGGAAAAGGAACTTCTGGGTCCAGCGACGCACATCGCACTGTTATCAACTTCTCCGACAAGGAAATTGACGACGCCACCATCTCGGTTCTCAGTAAGGGACTGAACTTTTCTCCAGCTCCACAAAAGCTACCAGTGGGCGAGATTATCAGTGGAGTAGAACAAGCGGTTCGGCACCTTCCCGAAGAGGCAGCAGATGAGGTAAGGCTTGCAACTAGTCGGATTTTAGCAACAGCCAAGCCTCCTAAGCCCAATGTGAGCAGAGTGGAGAAAGTGGCATTGAAATCGTTGGGGAAGGATGAAGAGTTAGTTGTACTACCAGCCGACAAAGGGAATGCCACAGTTATCCTCAATGCTACCGATTATCATAAGAAAGTGGCCATATTATTGGAAGATGCCACGTACCGTATTCTTAAACGGGATCCCACAGCAGCACTTAGTAGGAAGACAGGGGAGCTACTGAAGAACTCTGGCCTCCCAGAAGAACTAGTCAAGAATCTACGACCAAGAGCACCAAGGCCACCCAGGTTATATGGTCTACCCAAAGTCCATAAGGATGGGGTTCCGTTGAGACCTATTGTTAGTGCTATTGGGTCTCCTACATATCGGTTGGCAAAATACTTAACCAAATTATTAGCACCTATAGTCGGCCACTGTAGCCATCATATTACTAACTCAAAAATGTTTGTTGACATTATAAAGCAGATGAGGATAGGTCCGAATGACATCATGATCAGCCTAGATGTGGTCTCTTTGTTTACAAAGGTTCCAGTGGAAGATACGTTAAAAATGTTGGCTGCTCATTTCTCTCCTGAAATACTGAAGTTATTTCGACACACTTTGACGACCACCTATTTTTTGTATGGTGGAAAATATTATGAAATGATTGACGGAACAGCCATGGGTTCGCCACTGTCACCAGCCATAGCTAACTTCTTCATGGAGGATTTCGAAGAACGAGCGTTGAACAGTGCTCCCTTACGTCCATCCTGCTTCTTAAGGTATGTTGATGATACATTTTTAATCTGGCCACATGGCAATGAGGCACTGCAGCAGTTTGTTGAACATTTGAATGGTATACATCAGAACATAAGATTTACAGTGGAGGTGGAGAAGGATGGAAAGTTACCCTTCTTAGATGTACTGGTGGAGCGAAAATCAGATGGACGTCTCGGACATTCTGTGCACAGAAAACCGACACATACAGATTTGTATCTAAACGCGCGTAGTTTTCACCACCCAGCTCAGAAGAGAGCTATGCTGAACACCTTGGTACACAGAGCAAGGACTATTTCGGACAAGGATCATATCGGCTCCGAGATTAACCATCTGACGACGGTATTTATAAAAAATGGTTATTCTGTTCGTGATATCAGATCTACTCTGGCGAAGAAACCAAGAAAGGACGCTGTTCGAAAAGATCAAGAGGACCAACACATCGCGCGGCTACCATTCTGCGGTGCAACGACCAGCAAGATCGGCAGAGTCCTGAGCCGGCAGGGAATCAGACCAGTCTTCCGGCCACCCAGGAAGATTAAGGAAATGCTGCGACCCGTGAAAGATAATCTTGGCCTGAGAGTACCGGGAATTTACAGCATTCCTTGCGAGTGTGGGAAAAGTTATGTGGGCCAGTCTATAAGAACTGTTGCCGATCGCTGTGTGGAACATCAGCGTCACCTGAAATACAGGTATCTAGAAAAATCAGCGGTGGCTGAGCACAGTTTGTTAAATAAACATAAGATTTTATTCGATGAAACAAGACTACTTGCTCACGCTTCAAACTATTGGGACTCTGTCATCAGGGAAGCAGTTGAAATTAGACTCTGTGAAAATAATTTCAACAGAGATTCCGGTTATGCACTCAGCAATGCATGGAAGCGCGCAATTGATATAGAAAGAGCACAGAGGGAGACTTCTTACATTCCTCGCAGTTCTCCGCCTGTTGCGATGGATGGCGCTGCAAGCAACGCTGGATAAAGCGCGCAAACAAAATCTGTGGATATAGAGGCCGCCACCTCAGTAGGCATCGGTTTCACCGTGACGTCATCCAGCCAATGAGAAGCCGTCCACTGCTTATAAAAGCGGAAGCCTCACCGGTCCACGACAGTCAGTTTTACCCCTGACGAAGATGACGGAGGTAGTCATCGAAAGCTTGGGATTTCATCCAAATTTGACGCGGCAAGTAAACCGAGAACTTTTTATGCACTGTAGATTCAGGTTTTGGGTCATCACCGTTTTCTCAAATAAGTCAAGACACATTTTCTGCTTGTCAAAATGTGAATGTTGCCGGTGCAAATGCACTGCCGAAAAGCGTAGAGAAACAGATTCCAGACACTAATACATTATTATTGCAATTAATGCAACAAATGGAACAAAATCAGAGACAAATGGGACAAAATCTTAAAAAGTTAGACACAGTGGAACAAAATCTTAAAAAGTTAGACACAATGGAACAACATCAGAGACAAACACAGCAACAGTTAGACACAATGGAACAAAATCAGAGACAAACACAGCAAAAGCTTCAAAAGTTAGACACAGTGGAACAAAATCTTAAAAAGTTAGACTCATTGGAACAAACACTTGAACAAACACGTGAAGATTTAACTACTGAGTTACATAACATTGAATCGAAATGTCAAAAAGTCTGTAATGACGTAAAAACACAAATTTGTGAGCATTTTCAACCTATTTTTTCGCGGCATGAAAATGCATTACAGAACCACGAAGCAGCCATAAAAGGACTGCAAACCATTGTTCATGAAAATCATGAGACCTTGTGGGCTAAAATTGAATCAGTTTCATCTACCGATTCGGTTAAGCAACTTGCAAAAACTCAGGAAAACTTAAAGGACACAGTAGATTCGATTTCAACACAAATGGACACTCTGAAACTTGGTTCAGAAAAACACACTGAGGAAATGTGTTCACTATCAGAGAAAGTAGCCGAACTTTTGGATCAGGTCACTAACTTATCTACAAAGGTAGATGATGATCTGAATGACACAAGACCTGTAGCCTTCACTGACACAGAAGATTATGAACAAATTAGAAAATTCAAACAGAATCAAAATCAAATCAATACACAGTACAAAAGAGAAATCCGGGAAGTACAAGATCAGCTGACACAGGTAATACAAGAGTTACGTATTTCAGAGGATACTCGCGCCCCAATACGGGAAGAGGGACACAGAAATACGGAACAGCCACAAAATAATAACACAGGGCATTTCGGAAGTTATGAAAGAAATTAGCAATGTGCACCGAATTTTGAGATGAAACGGCCGACACGACCTAACAATGACCGATATGCGACTCGGCAACATGATGATTTTGACTATAAGCTGTTCATTACTACACGTAAATTCAAAACATTTAAGAATTCTGGCAACGACATTCATCCACAAGCATGGCTCCATCAATTCTCGCATTGTTTTCCTCCCAACTGGTCGTTAGAACACAGATTAGAATTTATGTGTGGCTACTTGGAGAATGAACCAGCTGTAAGAATGCGATCGGTAATTCACGATTGCCACAGTGAAGGAGAGTTTTACCATGCCTTCCTCTCAGCATATTGGTCTCAAGCCACACAAGACCGAGTAAAACATAGCATCATAATGATGAAACGTTTCGAACAATCTGAATTTTCCAGTCTTATGAAATATTTTGAAGACATGTTGCATAAGAATCAGTATCTTTCAAACCCATACAGCCCCTCAGAACTCATCCGCATTTGCTTAATCAAACTGCCTGAACATTTACGACATATTATTTTGGCAGGACGTTGCAAAGACGACATTGAAGCATTTCAAGGACTCTTACAAGAATTAGAAATTGACACAGACAGTCGCGGAATGCGAAAACAGGAAAACAATCACTACAGGTCACATACGTCACAATTCCGTGATGACAGAAACAATAACTGGACACGAAAAGGCTATTCTTACAACGCAAATCGTGACCAAAACATACACCACCCATATGACAACCACTGGCAGAGTAATAATAGTTACAGAGAAAGATCGCATTTCCGTAGTAATGACTATCACAAAGACAATCAGAGAAACAGACAATATGGGAACCAGAACAATTATTATCAAGGGAGGCAGAATAACTTCAGACGCAACAGTTCGGCGGAGAGTTACGATTCAGGGAGAAATTCTCCACCACATGACTGACAAACAAGAAACTATGTAAAATACCGACAAAACGACAGACGTGAATTTCATCAGAACTGGCGGGATTCTAACAGAGCTGGGCCCTCTCGGCAAGGCGAATTTGTAGAAGTTAGGTCTCCTAATCCCAATAACGACGCGCGCCAACAAAGGAACAGACAATGACTCACGCCGCAGGCACCCACGTGCGCCGGATGGCTCAGAGAAAAATGACATAGACGCTAACCTTGAGAAAAATTCCAGTATTCTTTACCGACGTATACCGCATGACAATTGCATTCAAGTTCAAACTCTGAGTACTATGAAGAGTAAAGGTTTACACCAGATTTCACATGTAAAACCGTTTATTGAAAGATAATCTGCTTTTTAACTTTGTCTTTGCCATAAAACTTTTCACTTCACATTGCTAGTATGCTTTGTCAGACTTAAGAAACTGTTAACATGCAACAATGTTTGAAGTTAAATATCCACTCAAGAGGCAAGAGAACTTATTTAAACAGAAATTACGAATGCATTGTTATTGTGGACAGACGACACAGTGTTATTGTGTGTGTGCATTCTTGCTTGTTTGTTGCATGATTACGTAACGACTATAAGGCTCACATACTGAGAACATTTACCAGTACTGCTAATGAGATTTTAATGCAACATTTTGATTTATTTGAAAATACATTCTGAATTTAAAGTGCTTTCTGAGAGATACCAGATGACACAGAGGTTAGTTTATGTGACAGCTACACGATTTTTATCACAGCGCTACTAATGAGTGACAATTTACAATGTTGCTTTTGCGGTGTATCTGTTTTATATCTGCACAGTTTTCTGAATTCTTCTGGAAACAAAAACATGTTTTAGTAGTAACTTTTGTGGTATAGCAACAATGAGACAGCCTTTTTCGTGGCACAACAATACATTAATGTACAGTACTTTCTTCATCACCCCAATAAGCATAATAACTACGATATCTATACGCGAAGCATTTCACTTTTGTTCATCATGAGGTAAGTACATTGACTTCTGCAGAACTTAGCTTTCGGAGGACGATAACTATGACACTTCCACAGAGATTATCTTACAGCAAGACGCACATTTAGCGCTACAGGACATGTGTTTGAGTGATTAATTTTGTACTTAAAACATTTATTTTTAAAGATTTTTGAATTACAAAGAAAGTTTTCTGTGATACATTTCATTCCATTGCTGTAATCTGTAACACCTGAGGGTATAATTACATTAATCCTCAGGGGAGTACACGCTTACTTTGTGTACCATGTGTGTGGCAACCACAAGGAACCCTAGCTAATATGGTATTTGCTTATACAACTTTACACATCGGTACCATGTTTCTCCAACACATAATTACACAGCTATCTGATCATTTAACTGAGACAGACAAACGTTTTTACTACATCAGTGACAGATGTTTACGTAATTACGCAGTTGGATAACTTCACACTTACGAAATTGTATTTTGTCTGTACTTTGAGAAATGCTCACATTTTTCGGACCCATTGTGATACTATGAGAGCCTTGAATGATGTATTTGGTATGAGATCATGATTTTTAAAGTACATTTGAGGTAGGTGACACTATTTAAATGAGCAGAGAATTCTTTTTAGGTTTTGAAATTATTGCAGAAAGCCACGACGTTTTTGAGATTTGACTGAGGTGTAATGATGTTATTTTTATGACGACGATGTGTATTATGCTGTTGAGGTATGAATATGATCAATAAGCTGATGTTATATGAGGAATCTGATTATGCTATGTAGTTATTATGTGTTGATAAACACGAATATGTATATGTGTAATAAGGTAAGGAATAATGAATAGTGGGTAGGGACTCTTGATTTGTGAAAAAGGATGTTGGAAACCAAGAATCGTACTTTAAGAGTTATGAAATGTGTGTAAATGCGTGAATGTATCACAATGCCGGCGAAAATTTTTTGGACACTGTTATATCAATAGCATTTTGTTTCTACACATTTGCAACGCAAATTCTCGACCTGTGAAATTTTTATGTGAGACTGTCACTGTAGCAGAAACTGCTGTCGTAAATATTTCCGTAAGTGACCACCTGCACGTGCGTCGTCGGCACACCACTGTGTCAGACACCTGGAGAACAAGCCATTAGGGTGTGCCTTTCCGGAAGCACAGGTAGAAAAAAAAAGGGGAGGCCATTATCCTCGATATTGACATTTCCTTGTTGAAAGCATACTGTGGAGCTCGCAATTTATGATATTTACTGAAATGCCTAATGAAATGACGAGAAATATTTTTACATCTGCACACCTGATTACGACAAGCGTCTTTCTAAGAGAGTTGAGAGAATTTCTACTAACTTATGAAATGTCACATGACTATTGAATGATATTTTTATGCTTTGGTTTGCGTAATTGCTTATTTCATTTGATACCTGTTTTCCAGCTGTGTTACAGCACTGGTTTTATAAAATAAACTTAAATGCATCTGCTAATGTGAACACTTTCTGTCAACAGATTTATTAAATAATTATTTTATGATCCACATTCTTCGAAAAAGGAGCTCTTGGAATGGAGAGAACAATAAGAAGGGACTAGTAACAGTAACTGGACACATAATTTTCTTTTCAAGTACATGGTAATATTTTTTTTACAATAAGTTGTTGTGGTGCACCACTTTAATTACTTAGACATTAAGATGTGATTATACATTTCCCTTATCTGCATTGTTATCTTTAGTGTACTATTTTTTCTGCTTGAGCTATGTCATGTTTAGATATAAACTGCTGTTTGCCAGGCATAGTGTTACTGAATTTGACTTTGTGTTACTCTGCTAAGCCAGTTTTACTACTCATTTATTTTTCTTGTTGCTGCACATTGGCTCATATTAGTTGTAACGTTGCATTGCTTGGTAATTTAGATTTACTGTAGCTTGCTTTGCAATTTTCCATTTTTTTGGTCATTGCTGTTTGTGTTACTTATTTTGTGCTGCTGCATTGCCTCGTCCCTTAGTTTAGCATCTGAGCTCAGTAGATTTAAGTTAGCTTAAGAGGGGGTAGCCTATAAGAGAATGAGTTGTGATGAATTTGAAGAAATGCACTGAGAGGTTATACGAGAAAAGTACAGAAAGCAGGTACAGATAGGAATTTTGGAAATAATGAAGAACGAAAGGAGATCTCCGAGAAGTAAAGAAAGTTTTGTTTGCAAAATACTGCAGTAAAACAAACCCTGTCCCTTCCTAGTATTATTCCGCTATATATTTGTGTACCCTTGGATATTTATGTTTTTCCTGCATTTATATGTTTATCTGATAAGACTTATATTGTAGAATTTTTCTAATACTAAGCTACATTCACTATGATGAGGAATACTGTTATCCTCAAATATAATTTGCATTAATAATATGTTATTTACCTTGTAAATATGCTTAGACATTATTTATTCTGTTTTGTTTTAATGCTCATGTGTAAAGTTGATGTTCCAAAAGTTATTCTGATATTTTATGTATCTCCTTATCTCATAATTCCTGTAACATTGATGTATATGTCTATTTCTATTCTTTTGTAAAGCCTGTTTTACTACAAATGTTATCTGTATTGTTATGTTCTTTAATGATGTATTTTGTACCTTTGTAATTTTATTTTCATGTTGTAAATTTATAATTGTATAGACACCAGTTCTTCAAATTAAATATCATTTCACTGCACACATTTCCGTTGGTCATAGTATATGGACAATATGTGAGAAGTAGGGACTGTTAGTGTTTGCACGTCTGTTAATCATTCAGCAAGGGACTGGATAACAGCATTGCTGGTTCTAAGGACAATTCCACAAGCTTTGTGAATGCACAAGTGGTAGTTTATGGACTTGCTATATTGTCCGCAAGACTCTTCGATGGTGATTGTCCACCTGCACAGTCGCAACAGATGGTTGTTGGCCATTTCTACAAGGACTACAGTGGGTCTACATTTTTGTTGACTCACCAATACCATTATTTCTACAAGGACTGCAGTGGGTCTGCACTTCTGGTGGCCCACCAATACCGTAATCTCTACCAGGACTACAGTGGGTCTGCTCTGTGATGACCTACCTACCAATATTCTTCAAAACTTCGAATGACTCTGCTGTGGGTTTGCTCTGTTGTGACCCATTACTTGTCTGCATGTCGAGAGTCAGCACTGTCTTTCCGTTGGACGGACAACACTACTTCTTCAAGACTGCATGGAAATCCACTACTTCTGTGTGGATTTTCTTTTACTGCTCAGACTTTGAGAAAAACTCTGCATTTTTACTGTGATGAACAATCTGGACTGTCTTTATGGACTGTGAGAAAATTTTAGCTTTTGACCAACATTGTATCAATAAGTGTGTGCATTTGATTTCTTTGTTATTGTAATTATGAAAAAATTTTTTCAAATCTGTAATGGCCACTGCCCCATCCAATTTGTAAAATTTTTTGTGGGGAGCATGGGGGCTATGTAAGTAGGCTGTTTAGGTTTTTTTATTGGTAACGCCACCTATGTATGAAAATCAATGGCTGTGCTGTGTGCAGTCTGTGGGTAGTTTGCATTGTTGTCTGCCATTGTAGTGTTGGGCAGCGGCAGCTGGATGTGAACAGTGCGTAGTGTTGCGCAGTTGGAGGTGAACCGCCAGCAGTGGTGGATGTGGGGAGAGAGATGGCGGAGTTTTGAAATTTGTTATGAACTGCTATATTTATATATGATGATACCAAGGTAAATACATTGTTTGTTCTCTATTAATAACTTTCATTTGCTAACTATGCCTATCAGTAGTTAGTGCCTTCCATAGTTTGAATCTTTTATTTAGCTGGCAGTAGTGGCGCTCGCTGTATTGCAGTAGCTTGAGCAGCGAAGATTTTTGTGAGGTAAGTGATTTGTGAAACGTATAGGTTAATGTTAGTCAGGGCCATTCTTTTGTAGGGATTTTTGAAAGTCAGATTGCGTTGCGCTAAAAACATTGTGTGTCAGTTTAAGCACAGTCATGTAGAATTGTTCAAAGGGGACGTTTCAGTGTGTTCATCTCTTGGCCTCCCTTTACGATTTTACCCTCCACGCTTCCCTCCAATACTAAATTGGTGATACCTTGATGCCTCAGAACATGTCCCACGAACCGATCCCTTCTTCTAGTCACAAACTTCTCTCCTCCCCAATCCCATTCAATACCTCCTCATTAGTTATATGATCTACCCATCTAATCTTCAGCAATCTTATGTAGCACCACATTTCGAAAGCTTCTATTCCCTTCTTGTCCAAACTAGTCATCATCCATGTTTCACTTCCATACGGGGCTACACTCCATACAAATTCTTTCAGAAACGACTTTGTGACACTTAAATCTATACTCGATGTTAACAAATTTTTCTTCTTCAGAAACGCTTTCCTTGCCATTGCCAGTCTACATTTTATATCCTCTCTACTTCGACCATCATCAGTTATTTTGCTCCCCAAATAGCAAAACTCCTTTACTACTTTAAGTGTCTCATTTCCTAATCTAATTCCCTCAGCATCACCAAACTTAATTCGAAAACATTCCATTATCCTCGTTTTGCTTTTGTTAATGTTCATCTTATATCCTCCTTTCAAGACACTATCCACTCCGTTCAACTGCTCTGCTAAGTCCGTTGCTGTCTCTGACGGAATTACAATGTCATCGGCGAACCTCAAAGCTTTTATTTCTTCTCCATGGATTTTAATACCTACTCCGAATTTTTCTTTTGTTTCCTTCACTGCTTGCTCAATATACAGATTGAATAACATCGGGGAGAGGCTACAACCCTGTCTCACTCCGTTCCCAACCACTGCTTCCCTTTCATATCCCTCGACTCTTATAACTGCCATCTGGTTTCTGTACAAATTGCAAATAGCCTTTCGCTCCCTGTATTTTACCCCTGCCACCTTCAGAATTTGAAAGAGAGTATTCCAGTCAACATTGTCAAAAGCATCCTCTAAGTCTACCTGTGCTAGAAACGTAGGTTTGCCTTTCCTTAATCTAGCTTCTAAGATACGTCGGCGGGTCAGTATTGCCTCACGTGTTCCAATATTTCTACGGAATCAAACTGATCTTCCCCGAGGTCGGCTTCTACCAGTTTTTTCATTTGTCTGTAAAGAATTCGCGTTAGTATTTTGCATTCGTGACTTATTAAACTGATAGTCCGGTAATTTTCACATCTGTCAACACTTGCTTTCTTTGGGATTGGAATTATTGTATTCTTCTTGAAGTCTGAGGGTATTTCGCCTGTCTCATACATCTTGGTCACCAGATGGTAGAATTTTGTCAGGACTGGCTCTTCCAAGGCTGTGAGTAGTACTAATGGAATGTTGTCTATTCCCGGGGCCTTCTTTCGACTCAGGTCTTTCAGTGCTCTGTCAAACTCTTCAAGCAGTATCATATCTCTCATTTCGTCTTCATCTACATCCTCTTCCATTTCCATAATATTGTCCTCAAGTACATTGCCCTTGTATAGACCCTCTATATACTACTTCCACCTTTCTGCTTTATCTTCTTTGCTTCGAACTGGGTTTCCATCTGAGTTCTTGATATTCATACAAATGGTTCTCTTTTCTCCAAAGGTCTCTTTAATTTTCCTGTAGGCAGTATCGATCTTACCGCTAGTGAGATAAGGCTCTGAATCCTTCCATTTGTCCTCTAGCCATCCCTGTATAGCCATTTTTCACTTCCTGCCGATCTCATTTTTGAGACGTTTGTATTCCTTTTTGCTTGCTTCATTTACTGCATTTTTATATTTTCTCCTTTCATCAATTAAATTCAATATTTCTTCTGTTACCCAAGGATTTCTACTAGCCCTCGTCTTTTTACCTACTTGATCCTCTGCTGCCTTTAGTACTTCATCTCTCAAACCTACCCATTCTTCTTTTCCTGTATTTCTTTCCCCCATGCCTATCAATTGTTCCCTCATGCTCTCCCTGAAACTCTGTTCAACCTCTGGTTTAGTCAGTTTCTCCAGGTCCCATCTCTTTTGTTTACAATATACATAAATGACTTAGTTGACAACATCGGTAGCTCCGTGAGGCTATTTGCAGATGACACGGTTGTCTACAAGAAAGTAGCAACATCAGAAGACTCGTACGTACTCCAGGAGGACCTGCAGAGGATTAATGCATGGTGCGACAGCTGGCAGCTTTCCCTAAACGTAGATAAATGTAATATAATGCGCATACATAGGGGCAGAAATCCATTCCAGTACGATTATGCCATAGGTGGTAAATCATTGGAAGCGGTAACGACCGTAAAATACTTAGGAGTTACTATCCGGAGCGATCTGAAGTGGAATGATCACATAAAACAAATAGTGGGAAAAGCAGGCGCCAGGTTGAGATTCATAGGAAGAATTCTAAGAAAATGTGACTCATCGACGAAAGAAGTAGCTTACAAAACGCTTGTTCGTCCGATTCTTGAGTATTGCTCATCAGTATGGGACCCTTACCAGGTTGGATTAATAGAAGAGATAGACATGATCCAGCGAAAAGCAGCGCGATTCGTCATGGGGACATTTAGTCAGCGCGAGAGCGTTACGGAGATGCTGAACAAGCTCCAGTGGCGGACACTTCAAGAAAGGCGTTACGCAATACGGAGAGGTTTATTATCGAAATTACGAGAGAGCACATTCCGGGAAGAGATGGGCAACATATTACTACCGCCCACATATATCTCGCGTAATGATCACAACGAAAAGATCCGAGAAATTAGAGCAAATACGGAGACTTACAAGCAGTCGTTCTTCCCACGCACAATTCGTGAATGGAACAGGGAAGGGGGGATCAGATAGTGGTACAATAAGTACCCTCCGCCACACACCGTAAGGTGGCTCGCGGAGTATAGATGTAGATGTAGATGTTTTAAGTCCCATCTTTTTGCAGTTTCTTCAGTTTTAATCTACAGTTCATAACCAATAGATTGTGGTCAGAGTCCACATCTGCCTCTGGAAATCTCTTACAATTTGAAACCTGGTTCCTAAATCTCTGTCTTACCATTATATAATCTATCTGAAACCTGTTTACTTATATACTGAAAATATTACAACAGATCATACATATAAATTTGAAGTTGAGTCTGACAGGAAATGAATGGTAGTTGTTAAATAAATTGCTGTATATTGAAATTATAATTACAAGAATGCATTAAATACTTTGTCAAAGCTTTTGAAAAAGTTGGTTGGCCCTGTTTCATTATTCCCAGGTAGTACATTTCCGACAAATTTCTTTCTGTGGATATAGTCTTCTAGTTCTTCATATGTGTCCTTTTTTTCAGTGTGAATAGTATCTTAAGATTGCCTTGTACACTCTCAGCTGGATGTTCTATATCTTTTATATGGGAGACTATTTCAGATTCGTTTGGTGTGTTGTATAGGGAGGCACTGACACCTTTCTTGAATCTAGTGTGCAAGTTGTGGCCTGTTTGACCTATGTATTGAACTGGCAATTTACTATGTATGATTTTATATATGCCTGAGGATGAAACTTTATCTTGACTGCTCCTTGGATCATGAGGCAGTCTGAGGGAAATTTTTAGTTTGTTTGCAAGGCAGTGCTTATTTTGTGCCATTTGCAGATATTGCCTACTTTTTGGGAGAAATTACTGAGGAAGAAGGTAAATATTGTTAGTGGTTTTCCCTGGCTCTTGATGAATATTTTGTTCGTTTCCTTTTTAATTTTCTTAACTGAATGGTCTATTAGCGTTGGTTTCCACCCATTAACTACAGCTATTTGTTTTGTGATTCTTAGTGTGGTTTTCTACCCATTAGCTGCAGCTATTTGTTTTATGATCCTTATTTCAATTTGTAGGTTCTCATCACTCAGTGGGATTTCATAGAACTCTGTGAATCCTGGCAAAGTTATTGACGTTATTCTTTTCCTGATCACAAATGAGTGAAATGTTCTTGTGCATTAGTTGAATACTTGGTGTATGTCAACATCTTTCTCTTCCCCTTCAATGGTTAGAAATGCAGCACCTACGTATATTCTTTAGAACTGAACTCATTGAAAACATGTTAGCTTTTTTGTGATAAGTTTGTGCTCTAGGTGGTGGATGAATATTTCAGCTATAATTACTGATACACTGGCAACCACAGCTATCCTCTTTGTTTGTTGTAGATTTTTCTATTGAAAGAGAAGTAATTATATTTCAAGACTATTTGCAAAAGGTTAATTAATTCCATTATTTCTTTTGGGGAGAACATCTTGTATTTTAATAGGTTCTGCTTAATAATAGCTATAGTTTAATGAATGGGGATCCTAGTATACAAATTTGTTATACTAGAGATGTCATTTGGTGTTTATTAGTAGTATGTGTGTGTTTCAGAAGATTGGAAAATGAGAGGCTACTCTTTAATGAGAGGTTACTTCCAAACCAAAGTTATCCTGTAAGACCTTGTTCAGTTTGAGATTGGTCTTATGGGGCCACCTTCTTTGTGATACTGTAATTGAACTCTTAGGAATGGTGCTGTTGGATTAATGCATATACAGTGGTACTTTTCTCTTTCAGTAAGCAGAAAGGTAACGTTTTTGAAGAGGGCTCCAGTTTGATATTTGTTGGTAGGATCTTTGTCTTCCTGTATGATATTATTTTCTTGAAAAGTTGGAAGTTTTTCTGGAAGTGTTCATTTTCATATAAAATAACTGCCGATATTGCTTTGTCTTTCTTGGAGACAATTGCATAACAGTCTTTCAGTTTAGTATTTAATGTGAAGAGTGCTACGTTTTCGTTGATGGTTGTGGTGTTTCTAACTGTTTTTCTTACGGTTTATTTCTCCACCACATTTTTAACGTTTTATGCTACAGCTAGTTTAGTATTGTTATCCTGACTAGGGGCATCTGTTTCATTTTAGTTGCTACTAAAGTTTCTTTAATTTTTATAGTGCAGAGTGGTTGTTCTACAATATCTCAGGCTTTTATTAAGTAGATTAAGTTCTTCATCATGGAACTCCATTTCGGTGTTGTTTATTATTTTACTGTAGAATTTATGCTCGTTTCCTGAGTCGTTACTTCTGTGGTTTGATGTCATCTGGAAGTTTTTAAGTTCAGATAGCTTTTCCTTGTGTCTGTTTAGGACAGTGATGTAATTTTCTGTTAACACTGTTATTTATTTTGTGCCATACGTAACTGGAGGTAAAATTTGTTAGTTTGCTCATTAGAGCTATTTACTAAGTTTTTCTTTCCTTTGAAAGGGTACAGTACCGCCCGACGTTGAAAATAGGTACAATATTCTACATTATTATTGTCAGAACAACATATTTTTTGTAATAATAACTCAATTTCAATTAATACACCGACGCCGGATACCAGTGTAGGAGAGAATGACAATTTATTTATTTAATGGATCACATGTGCACTCCCACAAAATAAATCCCTACATGCAATTTGGTGAGATCTGCGAAATGAATGAATGTATGGTCATCTGCTAACTGCAGATAGTAAATGTGCAATATACACTCCTGGAAATTGAAATAAGAACACCGTGAATTCATTGTCCCAGGAAGGGGAAACTTTATTGACACATTCCTGGGGTCAGATACATCACATGATCACACTGACAGAACCACAGGCACATAGACACAGGCAACAGAGCATGCGCAATGTCGGCACTAGTACAGTGTATATCCACCTTTCGCAGCAATGCAGGCTGCTATTCTCCCATGGAGACGATCGTAGAGATGCTGGATGTAGTCCTGTGGAACGGCTTGCCATACCATTTCCACCTGGCGCCTCAGTTGGACCAGCGTTCGTGCTGGACGTGCAGACCGCGTAAGACGACGCTTCATCCAGTCCCAAACATGCTCAATGGGGGACAGATCCGGAGATCTTGCTGGCCAGGGTAGTTGACTTACACCTTCTAGAGCACGTTGGGTGGCACGGGATACGTACGGACGTGCATTGTCCTGTTGGAACAGCAAGTTCCCTTGCCGGTCTAGGAATGGTAGAACGATGGGTTCGATGACGGTTTGGATGTACCGTGCACTATTCAATGTCCCCTCGACGATCACCAGTAGTGTACGGCCAGTGTAGGAGATCGCTCCCCACACCATGATGCCGGGTGTTGGCCCTGTGTGCCTCGGTCGTATGCAGTCCTGATTGTGGCGCTCACCTGCACGGCGCCAAACACGCATACGACCATCATTGGCACCAAGGCAGAAGCGACTCTCATCGCTGAAGACGACACGTCTCCATTCGTCCCTCCATTCACGCCTGTCGCGACACCACTGGAGGCGGGCTGCACGATGTTGGGGCGTGAGCGGAAGACGGCCTAACGGTGTGTGGGACCGTAGCCCAGCTTCATGGAGACGGTTGCGAATGGTCCTCGCCGATACCCCAGGAGCAACAGTGTCCCTAATTTGCTGGGAGGTGGCGGTGCGGTCTCCTACGGCACTGCGTAGGATCCTACGGTCTTGGCGTGCATCCGTGCGTCGCTGCGGTCCGGTCCCAGGTCGACGGGCACGTGCACCTTCCGCCGACCACTGGCGACAACATCGATGTACTGTGGAGACCTCACGCCCCACGTGTTGAGCAATTCGGCGGTACGTCCACCCGGCCTCCCGCATGCCCACTATACGCCCTCGCTCAAAGTCCGTCAACTGCACATGCGGTTCACTTCCACGCTGTCGCGGCATGCTACCAGTGTTAAAGACTGCGATGGAGCTCCGTATGCCACGGCAAACTGGCTGACACTGACGGCGGCGGTGCACAAATGCTGCGCACCTAGCGCCATTCGACGGCCAACACCGCGGTTCCTGGTGTGTCCGCTGTGCCGTGCGTGTGATCATTGCTTGTACAGCCCTCTCGCAGTGTCCGGAGAAAGTATGGTGGGTCTGACACACCTGTGTCAATGTGTTCTTTTTTCCATTTCCAGGAGTATATGATCATCTTTGAGACGGTCCTTTGGTCACATTTGGTGGAACCAAAGAGATGAAATTTACCTGAGCTTTGAGCACCTGAAATGTGGCTGACCAATACGGTAGCAAGGTGCTCCCCCACTTCGGCAGAGGTGCGAGATGACCTGAAGAATGGCCATGTTTCAGCACTTGGGGGCTGGATCTTGTGTTGGTAAGACCTGTCTTAGGTGTGCTCTGTAAAGACAAAAGAGTGCAGAAAATGGTATGCATGTGAAGTACTTAAGAGTAGTTTGAAATAATTATTTCTCTATTTCAAGAACTTTTGTGGGTAGAATTAAATGACAGGTAGGTAATATTAAGGGGATCGTAGTAATCTTTGGAAGTGACCAACGGTCACAGTGAAACCACGTGTAGCAATAAGTTGAAAGACTTGCGAGTGCTAGTACTAAGTTGGAATACTTGCGAGTGCTAGTACTAAGTTGAAATACTTCCGAGTGCTAAAGTTAAGCAGAATTACTGGCGTGTGTACTATAAGTTGGAAATATTTCAGAAATGGCGTGTGCAGGACTTGAAATTAGAGACGAGTACTTCCACGTGGTGAGTACTGTGTGAGTCTCTATCTGCGTATGAGACAAAGGATAAAGAGAAGTACTCGTCCATGGTATCAGTTGAGGACTCGCGTGTGTGACGAATAGGTTCTTAATATTACTTTGCATGTTATGTTTCCGTGTGACGCTGGATTCAAACTCTAATACTCTGAGAGAGAAGCAAGGTGAGTGAGCCGTCTATCCAGCAACGCCACTTGGCTTGCACTGCACAGGAAGACATGCATATATCTCCCAGAGTTCGTAGTAGGAAAGAAAAGTTACGAAGTGGGGCTGTGTCGTGTGAAACTTGGATGAATACTAATTGAAGTTGGAAAGCTGAAAGTGAAGTGATTCTAACGTTGTGACTATTTTTTGTGATGTATGTTGCCAGTGTGATGTATTTCATGTAATTTAAGTATGTGTGGTTTGCATGGGAGAGTAGCAAGATAGGTTCAGAGGCAGTTGGTTATGCGTGTTCCTTTTTGTACCGCTCGGTCTGGAGTAAATTTTCGTGATGATCGGTGTGAGAGTCGATGTGTGAGATATAGCAAAAGATCCACCATCCTATCCAGAAAGTGCACTGTAGCGTTAGATAATTACGAGACCATAAGATAGAGAATCACCAATGTAAAGCCATACCAACTGGGCGGAGTTTGTCATGTGTAATTGTTGTATGAAATGTAATGGTGTGTTTAGGTTATCTTTGAACCATAATAGAATTTATCGGAATAAAAAAGATAGTGAAAAGAAAAAGATTGGTGGCCGTGTTCTTCAAATAGTGTGTAGTCATGATAACCATAATTTATATATAACGTGTGCGCCATTCATATTCAGTGCGATGGCCACGTGTTGGTCAAAGCCGTTGGGTAAGAAAGAAAATGTGGCATTGCCAGAGCGTAGTGAACAATCAGAGTTGTGGAAATCACTAATAGGAAGATGTGCATTATCCGTTTCCATTGCGTAATATTCAAACAGGAGAATAATTTGTAGCTTAATTGTGGGTACTAGAGCACATAATCAGTCATTGATGTTACACGAGAAAGAACAACAAATCCACTCGCTTGCGGGCCTGACTGCTTGATGCCACAGTATGAGCAAGGCATGTGGGTGCCTCTCATCTTTACCAAGTTTTTCTTTCCCTGGATTTTCACTTTGATGTCCTTTGGGATAAACCCATATCTTTTACATTCTTTGTTAAAATAAATACTAGTTATGGTTTTCCATAAGTTTGACCTCCATTGTCTCGTAATTCCATACCTCGTTCGCTGCCTCGTTTCTCCAATAGCCTTGCAAAAACCCACGTATTTGTGAGACTGACTATCTTGTCCGTAAATTTAAATTAAAGCCTCCCACATCTTTTTAATCGAAGTCTTGTAATGAATGTAGGCAGTAGCGCTATCTGAAGGCCCCCAAAGCTATCAGTCTAATAAGCAATACGTCATAAAATCTACTTAATGTCAGTGATAGGTGCTAAATATAAACAGTGAACAGTTAAAAACCAATTTATTCATGTGGGAAGTCAGTATTCATACAATACTTAAATCAAATCCTTAATGAGAAAACAGTGTTCAATTACAAAGTGACTGTGTGTTCACTGACTTTGAGAGTTAAGCTACTGCTGAATAATTAGGTCCTTGCAACGCAGTCCAAACACTATTAAACTTAGGTCAACTATACGAAATATGCTAATAAATTTCAATTACTGGAAATCTGCCAAATTATCGACAAGCCACATTGATTCAACAGAGTTACTATGGATCTGAGAGAGATACTTGTCTATGACACAGAAATCTAATGGATGACTCATGTTTTCCTTAGTGCCAACTGCCAGTGCTGCGAATTATGCTCACCGTGTGCTGAAATGGCGCCGCTGAAATGGTGCTGACTCTGCCACCTAAGAAGATGACGCAGTCGTGGTTCAAACACTGAACGTCTGTGCAGGAGCTGACTGCAGACCTCGTCTCAGACCGATTTCTCAAGATCTCGGAACGCTTGCGGCAAGATACAGCGATAAGCACAATCCATTCTCTGCCCACGAAGCCTGAAGGCCGAACCCTAACCTCTCCACGCACATTCGCTGGCTCTTACAGATTCCCGCTAAAGTGCGTAAGTGCAACAATCATAAAAATGCAAAGACCGTAGCTCCAGTCCCGCGGAACCCCGTGTCACTGAAAATCCTGCCAAGACAATGCGTCTCTAAACAATTCCAAGTGATATTCGGATTCCACCCCCACTCATAGAAAATAGGAGTTTCAGCACCGTCGCTTTTGAAAAAAAAAAAATGAAAAGAAAAAACCAGCCGAAAGCGGCTATCCCGTGCCGTTAGAAAGCCGAGCTGGTCATAGTTTCGGCCTTTGGCCTGTCCCTTGAAATAAACGAGCACAATGCGCTACGTGTCTTGTTACAACCTCAGCCCCAGCCTTCCGTTACACAGAGCAGCTCGCAGGTCGGACCGAACTGTCCGCAAAGAACCGCCTTTTCTGTAGCTGCATTCCGCTGCCTACTCAATCCCTCTCGCAAATCTTCTGTGTTCTGCGTTTTTCGACACACCAGGAACATAGGAAAATTAGCTAGCCGTCACAAGGATAGAGAGAAAAGGGAATCATGCATTCTAAAGTAGTAAGTACCGCCTCTGTAATTACACATCTTGACACTGTGAGCTGCTTGGCTTCAGACCTGCTTTAATCTACATCTACATCCATACTCCGCAAGCCACCTGACGGTGTGTGGCGGAGGGTATCCTGAGTACCTCTATCGGTTCTCCCTTCTATTCCAGTCTCGTATTGTTCGTGGAAAGAAGGATTGTCGGTATGCTTCTGTGTGGGCTCTAATCTCTCTGATTTTATCCTCATGGTCTCTTCGCGAGATATACGTAGGGGGGAGCAATATACTGCTTGATTCTTCGGTGAAGGTATGTTCTCGAAACTTAAACAAAAGCCCGTACCGAGCTACTGAGCGTCTCTCCTGCAGAGTCTTCCACTGGAGTTTATCTATCATCTCCGAAACGCTTTCACGAGTACTAAAGTGGGCGAACAAGCGTACTGTAACCTACTTCTTTTGTTTTCGGATTGCATTTTCTTAGGATTCTTCCAATGAATCTCAGTCTGGCATCTGCTTTACCGACGATCAACTTTATATGATCATTCCATTTTAAATCACTCCTAATGCCTACTCCCAGATAATTTATGGAATTAACTGCTTCCAGTTGCTGACCTACTATTTTGTAGCTAAATGATAAGGGAACTATCTTTCTATGTATTCGCAGCACATTACACTTGTCTACATTGAGATTCAATTGCCATTCCCTGCACCATGCGTCAATTCGCTGCAGATCCTCCTGCATTTCAGTACAATTTTCCATTGTTACAACCTCTCGATACATCACAGCATCACCCGCAAAAAGCCTCAGTGAACTTCCGATGTCATCCACAAGGTCATTTATGTATATTGAGAAAGCAACGGTCCTATGACACTCCCCTGCGGCACACCTGAAATCACTCTTACTTCGGAAGACTTCTCTCCATTGAGAATGACATACTGCGTTCTGTTATCCAGGAACTCTTCAATCCAATCACACAATTGGGCTGATGGTCCATGTGCTCTTACTTTGTTCATTAAACGACTGTGGGGAACTGTATCGAACGCCTTGCGGAAGTCAAGAAACACGGCATCTGCCTGTGAACCCGTGTCTATGGCTCTCTGAGTCTCGTGGACGAATAGCGCGAGCTGGGTTTCACACGACCGTCTTTTTCGAAACCCATGCTGATTCCTACAGAGTAGATTTCTAGTCTCCAGAAAAGTCATTATACTCGAACATAATACGTGTTCCAAAATTCTACAACTGATCGACGTTAGAGATATAGGTCTATAGTTCTGCACATCTGTTCGACGTCCCTTGTTGAAAACGGGGATGACCTGTGCCCTTTTCCAGTCCTTTGGAACGCTACGCTCTACTAGAGACCTACGGTACACTGATGCAAGAAGGGGGGCAACTTCCTTCGCGTGCTCTGTGTAAAAGCGAACTGCTATCCCATCAGGTCCAGCGGCCTTTCCTCTTTTGAGCGATTTTAGTTGTTTCTCTATCCCTCTGTCGTCTATTTCGATATCTACCATTTTGTCATCTGTGCGACAATCTAGAGAAGGAACTACAGTGCAGTCTTCCTCTGTGAAACAACTTTGGAAAAAGACATTTGATATTTCGGCCGTTAGTCTGTCACCCTCTGTTTCAGTATCATTTTGGTCACAGAGTGTCTGGACATTTTGTTTTGATCCACCTACCGCTTTGACATAAGACCAAAATTTCTTAAGATATTCTACCAAGTCAGTACACAGAACTTTACTTTCGAATTCATTGAACGCCTCTCGCATAGCCCTCCTCACACTACATTTCGCTTCGCGTAATTTTTGTTTGTCTGCAAGGCTTTGGCTATGTTTATGTTTCCTGTGAAGTTCCCTTTGCTTCCGCAGCAGTTTCCTAACTCGGTTGTTGCACCACGGTGGCTCTTTTCCATCTCTTACGATCTTGCTTGGCACATACTCATCTAAAGCATATTGTACGATGGTTTTGAACTTTGTCCACTGATCCTCAACACTATCTGTACTTGAGACAAAACTTTTGTGTTGAGCCGTCAGGTACTCTGTAATCTGCTTTTTGTCACTTTTGCTAAACAGAAAAATTTTCCTACCTTTTTTAATATTTCTATTTACGACTGAAACCATCGATGCAGTAACCGCTTTATGATCGCTGATTCCCTGTTCTGCTTTAACTGTTTCAAATAGTTCGGGTCTGTTTGTCACCAGAGGGTCCAATATGTTATCGCCACGAGTCGGTTCTCTGTTTAACTGCTCAAGGTAGTTTTCATATAAAGCACTTTAAAAAAATTTCACTGGATTCTTTGTCCCTGTAATATTGTAATGCAAAATAAAATGAGAAAAAGAATGGTATGCTACCAAGTTTGGCGTGTTACGGGCTAGACAGTGAAAATTCCAAAGAAGAGCTTGATAAAGCCAAAAGTCATAATAAATTAATGAAAGATATAGATATAGGAAAATGATTATATTTAAAACTGTATCGATAGGGGATGAGGTTATTCATAAATAAGAAAAGAAGCTCCTATCTATTCTAACAGACACACCTCTCACAAATACAGATTTGGTTAAACACGTGACAAAGTTCCGAATCCCAAGATCTGAAATGTGTAACTAGTACACGGATAAAAAATGACTCAGGAATTGTGAATTTAGATGTGGAAAGAAGGTCGTGACACCAACTGAGCGCCGTACAATTAGGAAAAAATAAATGAATTTTATTGCTTGGTCTCGTTTTAGATTAAAAATCCTATGAAGAATTACGTTACTGTTTCACTGACAATCATGTATTTTATAATTTTCAATGCTCTTAAAATTTCAATACACGTACAAAAACATGGGAAGACCAAAACACAACTCATTACTACGCTACTATAGTGTAGGGAAACCGCTGGCATTCGTACAGCTTCTATTCGTCTCAGAATGCATCAATACGGGTCCTTTATGGTTTTGATGGGAATCCTACACCGCTCTTGCTACAAAATAGTGGCAAGGTAACGATGATGGAAGTGCAAAGTGATCACACATCCTTCTCTCGAAAGTAGACCACAAAAGCTCAAGAATATTGAGATATGGTGACTGTGGTGTCCACTGGCCGGGTGGGATGCGACAATTCATCCTCGTGTTCTCAAAAGCAGTTCTGGACTATGCGAGCTGTGTGAACCTTTCTATCGCCTTGGAACACAGCATAACCACTACGGAACAAAGATTGCACCATGGAACGGACCTGTTCAGTCAAAATCATCTCATAATATTTGGCAGAGTAGAGTTACAAGGAGCCAATAAAATATCACAATAGGGCTATTGAGATAATTACGCAAATGCCGCCTTTTTTCACTCTTGGAATGTAAACTCGACCATATGTTGGAAACAATGTGAAATAGGACTCATTCGAAATGACACGCTTACATCGCTCCACAGTTTAGATTTTAAGGATTTGGTACTACGTTGTCATGGCACAGGCGTTTGTATCGCTGATGTTTGTTTTAAAGTTGCATCTCGTCCTGCAGTTTCCTCCTTATGGAGCTCCATTCGTCTTCATTTGCTCCTGAGAGAATTCGCTAGTGCAACATTCAGTTCCGCAATGATTTTTACAGCTATTTTCTGCCACAGTCCTCTTCAAAGACAGTCCGTCGCGATCACTCAACACATGTTTTTTTCGCGTTTTAACTTAGCGTATCCTGTTTTTCCGCTTTCTGTGCACATCGTACTAATCTTCGTTACGGTCCATCTCGAAAAATTACACACTTCGGCTCTCTTTATTACAGGGGACCCACCATGTGCTTGTACTTCAATCGTCGGAGGGTGGCACGGAACTTAAAGTTCCACCACCACACCTCAAAGTGCTATGCTCGGCTGTTATTCAGCCGATGCTTTGGGTCTCCTCTCACTTGTCCACCCAGACAGTTGGACAGGATGCGAACCGGTGACGCACCAACAGTTTGCCCACGTGTGAATTCATATAGCTCACAACTATACAGAAAACTGTTGTGCCCCCTGCTGACACTTGCGACTCGTTGAGGACATTTTATTTAAGTGCCGTTCACGGTCACATAAAAACAGCGCAACATTCAGCCTTGGCTAGCATCTGCTTTTATGTTCAAGAATGCATTCCTCGCGGCGTTTCCACATTTTTCTCCAACCTCTGCATGTTTTGACACGTATGCATTGTGCTCCTCACGAAGTACGCAAAGAAGAATTATATATAAGGACAGTGTGTACTGCACATCTACGCGTCTTAGTTTAGTCATAGTGGAGCGTCGTACACACTGACGTCAAAACAGAGAACTTAAATTTTACGAGCATATTATGTTCCACAGTTAGTCTTAAGCAAAGGAACACAGGCGATCGGACTGAGAGCATTCGAGACTTATAACACGTCTCTGATTATCACATAGTCATACTGTGAACTACATCTACTACGGCGTGAAGCCATACATGCGAGTATACGGAATAAGGGCAAGGAAAAAGAGTATATCTAGTCCAGTCACATTAATGTCACCACAGTCTATGTTCGACGACAACGTGCATTAACCATCCACGGCACTAACAGTGGAGGGAATCTAAAGTATGTCGGGGGACATGGAAAACGGTACAGTAGTTCTCGTAATGCGGAAACCATTCAATTTATCTGACGATCATAAGCTGCCGGGCTAAGGGTGGAAGCAGTTCCGAAATGGCTGAGACTGTGAACCGTTCGCGTGCTGCCATGGTTAAAGTATACATGCACGGCAAAATGGCGCTATCCGGAACCGGCACCGAGGCAACCGTGATGCACTACGGGCCATAGATGACAGGGCTCAACAATAGCTGTGGAGATGTGTAGAGGGGAACAGATATGCAACTGTTGAGCAGCTGACCGTCCAGATGAACCAAGGGGCTCTCACCAGTGTCTCCTCAACGACGGTTCAGCGAACGTTGCTGCGCTGGTCCTCCACAGCAGCAGCCTGGTTCCTGCGCCCCTGCTGACTACTGTTCATCGGCGACGAAATCTGACATTTGCACGCCAGTACCGCAAATGGACCTCCAATGTGTGGCCACAGGTGGAGTCTCCACATGGCTGTTGGAGTCTACAGCGTGAAACGTCTGAAAGTAAACAAGGAGCGAGTGTTGTGGTTTGGGGAATGTTTGGATGGCATTCCCTTGGTGATCTCCTCGTCATTTTAGAAGGCCCAGTGGATCTGCATAAGTGTGCAACTATCTTTGGGGACCATGTCCACCCCTACATACAGCTTGTTTTTCCGCAGCATGATGGCATCTACCAGCAAGACAATGCAACGTGTCCCGCAGCTCGAAGTGTACGTGTGTTGGTCGAAAAACACTAAGATAAGTTTACTGTATCCCCTGGTCACTAAACTCCTCGGATTTTAACCGAATCGAGAATTTTTGGGACCACCTCGAGCCGGCCGTTGTGGTCGAGCGGTTCTAGGCGCTTCAGACTGGAACCGCGCGACCGCTACGTTCGCAGGTTCGAATCCTGCCTGGGGCATGGGTGTGTGTGATGTCCTTAGGTTAGTTAGGTACGGAATCACCTATCCCCGCAATGTTAATATATGCCTACTATAGGGAACATTTTCTCACAAACTACTGGAGACAGAGAGGTAAAAATTTTACTGTATGTGCATTCATATGTTACAACAATACTGAAACAACAGTTTATTGTCAAAGTATTTTCTTACAGAGATATTGTACATTTATTTTTAAGTAAATTTTTTCCATCGCTTTTTACTAGACTATCACCCCTAAGTCTTTTGTAAATCAAGTAATTAAAAAATCGTTGTTTCAGTATGTAATAGGGACCTATGTCACTACGTCATAAAAATTTCAGACTTCTAGGTTGACCAGTACCTGAGATAATGTTCCTAGATGAAGTAAAAAGTAAACTTACGGGAAACGGAGAAAGAAGATTAAAACATTCCTGATCCGTAGCTAATACCCCCTTCACAGTCTTCATAATCATCTTCAAGTCTTCTTTTGGCACCCCTCTGCACCTGTCTTGCTTTTTTCACTAATGTCTTGTTTATATTATCAGCATGCCTTAGTCTGTGCTGATCTAAAAAGAACATAGCACGTACCATACGGGAACCAACACACATACCCAACTTTTGAAGGACCTGGCATTTAGTTATATTTCCAAGATTGAAGGTTGCCACAGCATCATACACACCAAAATGTAGTGTATTAATTCCGACAAACACTGTTTTTGGGAGACGATGCCATATCACACTATTCAAGCACTCGTTGGGGTTCTGCGTTTTTCCGTGAAGACATTTCATCAGAAGACTTCTGTCAGCCAGATCTCTGAAAATGGGCTTTATTTCTGCCATGATGGCTGATGGTAGACTGTGGTGGTGAATGTATTTCTCTCCTGTTGTTAGTCCCCTATTGTATTTACACCAGCTGTTTTCACCTTTGGGGCACAAACCATGTTGTGGATGCTCATCCGTGGATGCGGTGTGGAAATATAGAGCCCATATAGCTCTCCTCATTTCTTCAAGATTGCCTGTATTTTGCCTGATTGCAAGGCCATAGCAGTTCTGAATGTGGTCTATTATGGAATCAGTCAATCTTCCTCTGCCATCCAAGGTTTTCCCATCATCTAGTTTTTTCCCTTTCATAACTGATTTTAACCTTCTCAGCCTGGCACCCATTCTCTTCTGCACATGTCCTATACATTCAAGTTTGCTTATATTTACACTGTTCCCATATGGTTTGCTTTCCAAAACTTCTTTGAATGCTTTAGAGTCACCATCTCCCAGATATTTGACATAGCGAACATTATACCACTGTGAAGAGCGATGAAAAATTTTCTTCACCCCAGCAACCTCCATGCCACCACTACTACCATAATAATTAGCAATACAGTCATCACTGTGTTCATTTTTCAGCCTGCCTGTGCACCTACAGTATTTAGACATTATTGCAACATCAATAACCTTGCCAGTATCAACACTAGTTGCTGTTACAACACCATTGTTGGAGGTGTGGCCCCTTTTCTGCCACGTGCCATCAAACGCCACTGTGAGGTCACGACTGCCGTCATTTTCTTCCACTGCTTCTTCCACAGCAACCTGCATTGACTTCTGTGCTACATCTTCAACTGCAGATCCTAGTACATAATTGTAAGCTTCAAACTTTGAAGGTGCACTTGGAAGATTTAGAACACCACATAGCATATCACCAGCTGCTTTGCCCTTACCAATTGCTCGCAATCCATAAACTAACCTAATATTTACACTATAAAGTTCAGTTTTCTTGTATCCATTATTTACAGTTACTGAAACCGAACTTGGAAACTTACAGCTGTATTTACAAACACTGCATATTAAATTAAACTGGGCAGCCAGGCCAACATGGGATTCTACTTTCAGAGAAACGTTTCCATGACATTTTTTGCAGCACAAACTGTTTTCAAGAGCTTCACACAATATATTCGTATCAATGAGTTCAAAAACTTCATTCCCTCTATCAAGTAAATTATATTTCTCTTCCAAATCTCTTGGTTTTTTGTGAGAAGCACTGTTTTCATTTGGTGTAAGTTCGTTCGGCAAATCAGTAATAAGTGGATTCACATTTTCCAACAGTGATGATGATGAACTGCTTTGCTTTGCTAATGAATCATTATTTCTTTTCTTTTGCCAGTTCACACGCTTTTTAAATACTTTTGCTTTAGCTCTAGGCATTTTCACTGCGAAAAATGAAGCACTAAATACGAAATAACTCAACAACAACTACTTTCTTATATCACACTGTTTACAAAACAGTCCCGCCACAAAGTCAAAGAGTAACTTGAGGAAACCAGAGAGAAACATTTTCGGGCAACTAGTGTACAAATAGTCGCTGGAAACCGGGATATTTGAATTCATGTCACTTTAAAGGTACTGCCAAAAAGTTCATGGTCAGCCACGAGAGACGTGTATAACTAAAGCGCAATACCCGATCTCACAAACATATAAAAATAAAATAGTTATAATTGTAGTAGAGCTATGTATGATACGTCATTTTAAAGAGGAAACATGGCAGAATATAATACGCCAATAAAAAAAAATTCGATTTTTTAACCCAAAATCCGATTCCGTATCCCCTTTTGTACACTCCTGGAAATGGAAAAAAGAACACATTGACACCGGTGTGTCAGACCCACCATACTTGCTCCGGACACTGCGAGAGGTCTGTACAAGCAATGATCACACGCACGGCACAGCGGACACACCAGGAACCGCGGTGTTGGCGACGCACGGATGCACGCCAAGACCGTAGGATCCTACGCAGTGCCGTAGGGGACCGCACCGCCACTTCCCAGCAAATTAGGGACACTGTTGCTCCTGGGGTATCGGCGAGGACCATTCGCAACCGTCTCCATGAAGCTGGGCTACGGTCCCGCACACCGTTAGGCCGTCTTCCGCTCACGCCCCAACATCGTGCAGCCCGCCTCCAGTGGTGTCGCGACAGGCGTGAATGGAGGGACGAATGGAGACGTGTCGTCTTCAGCGATGAGAGTCGCTTCTGCCTTGGTGCCAATGATGGTCGTATGCGTGTTTGGCGTCGTGCAGGTGAGCGCCACAATCAGGACTGCATACGACCGAGGCACACAGGGCCAACACCCGGCATCATGGTGTGGGGAGCGATCTCCTACACTGGCCGTACACCACTGGTGATCGTCGAGGGGACACTGAATAGTGCACGGTACATCCAAACCGTCATCGAACCCATCGTTCTACCATTCCTAGACCGGCAAGGGAACTTGCTGTTCCAACAGGACAATGCACGTCCGCATGTATCCTGTGCCACCCAACGTGCTCTGGAAGGTGTAAGTCAACTACCCTGGCCAGCAAGATCTCCGGATCTGTCCCCCATTGAGCATGTTTGGGACTGGATGAAGCGTCGTCTCACCCGGTCTGCACGTCCAGCACGAACGCTGGTCCAACTGAGGCGCCAGGTGGAAATGGCATGGCAAGCCGTTCCACAGGACTACATCCAGCATCTCTACGATCGTCTCCATGGGAGAATAGCAGCCTGCATTGCTGCGAAAGGTGGATATACACTGTACTAGTGCCGACATTGTGCATGCTCTGTTGCCTATGTCTATGTGCCTGTGGTTCTGTCAGTGTGATCATGTGATGTATCTGACCCCAGGAATGTGTCAATAAAGTTTCCCCTTCCTGGGACAATGAATTCACGGTGTTCTTATTTCAATTTCCAGGAGTGTAGATCTAAGTTGTAGGGCACAGAAGACCTCAGATGTTAAGTCCCATAGTGCTCAGAGCCATTTTAACCGTTTGGACCACCTCCATCGGGCAGTTTCTGCCATGGATCGTCAACTGGTTTCACCTCCTTCTCGGTACCTTCTAAAACGTCATTTACTCTCTTCCAGAACGCCTCGCAGCGGCCCCGTTATTCACGCATCTGACAGGTGATAACATTAAAGTGACTGTACAGTGCATATTGCAGAAGCACTCACGCTTACGACAGTAAAATCTGCGTCATTGAGGAAA
The DNA here is from genome assembly GCF_023864345.2 of Schistocerca serialis cubense. Lineage (NCBI taxonomy): Eukaryota > Metazoa > Arthropoda > Insecta > Orthoptera > Acrididae > Schistocerca > Schistocerca serialis. Next base: position 516,654,207 of record NC_064638.1, read on the forward strand.
TCACTGGACATTCGTGGAATTAACAAAAGTAGCGAGACCGGAAGTTTGGCTGAGGACCTACCCCAACGTAAGCGCACCGTGATTGATGGCTGGGAATAGCCGGCCACGCTTCCCAGGGAGCGGCAAAAAGAGGGGCGAGCCGCCTGGAAAAGGTCAACAGCAGCGGCAGCGGTAATCGGCTTGTGGCGGGCTCTGCCTAGCCCCAGGGCCGGCGTAATGAGCCCCCGGTATTCATGGGGACCGCCCGCCGCCACTGGTGCAGCTGCTGCGCCGGGCTCTGCTGCCGCCGGCACGTGTCCCCACGGCCCTCCCCCTGCCCCTGCCCATCCACTACTATGACTCGCAACGCCGCGCTACGCACGACTCGCCGCGGCAGACAGAAACAGCTGGCTCAGAGACACATTCATCTGAGCACACCATACGGCTACACTGAGAGTGACACCGTATCAGTTTCTGCAAACGTCGATTAGGTGGTACTACTGAAACGCAACGTTAATACTACACTAATGGCCATTAAAACTGCTACATCAAGAAGAAATGCAGATAACAAACGGATATTCATTGGACAAATATATTATACTAGAACTGACTTGTGATTACATTTTCACGCAATTTCGGTGCATAGATCCTGAGAAATCAGTACCCAGAACAACCACAACTGGCCGTAATAACGGCCCTGATACACCTAGGCATTGAGTCAAACAGAGCTTGGATGGCGTTTACAGGTACAGCTGCCCATGCAGCTTCAACACGATACCACAGTTCATCAAGAGTAGTGACTGGCGTATTGTGACGAAACAGTTGCTCGGCCACCATTGACCAGATGTTTTCAATTGGTGAGAGATCTGGAGAATGTGCTAGCCAGGGCAGCAGTCGAACATTTTCTGTATCCAGAAAGGCCCGTACAGGACCTGCAACATGCGGTCGTGCATTATCCTGCTGAAATGTAGGGTTTCGCAGGGATCGAGTGAAGGGTAGAGTCACGGGTCGTAACACATCTGAAATGTAACGTCCACTGTTCAAAGTGCTGTCAATGCGAACAAGAGTTGATCGAGGCATGTAACCATTGGCACCCCATACCATCACGCCAGGTGATACGCCAGTATGGCGATGACGAATACGCGCTTCCAATGTGCGTTCACCGCGATGTCGCCAAACACGGGTGCGCCCATCATGATGCTGTAAACAGAACCTGGATTCATACGAAAAATAACGTTTTGCCATTCGTGCACCCAGGTTCGTCGTTGAGTACATCATCGCTGGCGCTCCTGTGTGTGATGCAGCGTCAAGGGTAACCACAGCCATGGTCTCCGAGTTGATAGTCCATGCTGCTGCAAACGCCGTCGAGCTGTTCGTGCAGATGGTTGTTGTCTTGCAAACGTCCCCACCTGTTGACTAAGGGATCGAGACGTTGCTGCACGATCCGTTACAGCCACGCGGATAATATGCCTGTCATCTCGACTGCTATGCCGTTGGGATCCAGCACGGCGTTCCGTATTACCCTCCTGAACCCACCGATTCCATATTCTGCTAACAGCCATTGGATCTCGACCAACGCGAGCAGCAATGTCGTGATACGATAAACCACAATCGCGATAGGCAACAATCCGACCTTTATCAAAGTCGGAAACGTGATGGTACGCATTTGTCCACCTTGTACGAGGCATCACAACAACGTTTTACCATGCAACGCCGGTCAACTGCTGTTTGTGTATGAGAAATCGGTTGGAAACTTTCCCGATGTAAGCACGTTGTAGGTGTCGCCACCGTCGCCAACCTTGCGTGAATGCTCTGAAAAGCTAATCATTTGCATATCACAGCATCTTCCTCCTGACGGTTAAATTTCGTGTCTGCAGCGCGTCATCTTCGTGGTGTAGCAATTTTAATGGCCAGTAGTGTATTTTAAAATTTGTTGTTTTTAGGGTTATGTACCTGAATCGGTAAAAATGGAACCTGTATAGCGTCACTATGTTGTCTGTCTATCTGTCTGACTCTTAAAACCCTTTTTCTGTGGAACGGGCAGACGTGTCATGTTGAAATTTCTGTCACATACTGTGGTATATCTGTTGGCGCTGCAAAGCATTGAAGCTTCTCAAGACAATGCAATCAAGAGGAAAGGCCATTTATATCTCATATTTTAACACTCGCAAACTCACTCATAAAAACCTATAGGGTGCTTCCCGTTGGACTAGAATCATGAAATTTGCAAAGATGCAAGGTTTCACAGTGCAACCAAAAGAAAAAATCTGAAAACTGAAAATTTGTAATTATATCACACTATAATTTTTTGTCATTTCTTATGAGAATGGTTGCCTGTTGGTCCCTCTGTTTAAGACCCCTTTTTCTTAGGGACGTGTTGACGCATCCACTTGAAATTTATGGCACGTTTTGAAACCTATGGTCCTTTGGCGGCCTAAAACGTTAAAATCTCTAAGCAGTCAAAAGATACGATTATTTATGTTACGTATTTTGATGCTCGCAAAGTCACTCATCAAAAACTGTAACATACTTCCCATTGACCTACAACCATGAAATTTTAGGAGAAGCCAGGTTTCACAGTACAAGTAAAGGAAAACTCCAAAAAGTGTAAATTTTTAATTATAACACACCAAAAAAGTTCTTTTGTCATTTCTTATCTGACTGTCTGTTCGTCCGTTTGTTACGACCCCCTTTTTCCAGGAGCGTGTAGACATATCAAGTTGAAAATTATGTCACATACTAACATTTATGTCCCTTAGTGATGTGATAAACGTTAGATTCTAAGTTAACGCAATCCAAATGTATAGCCATTTATATCACAAGTTTTGATACTCGCAAATTCACTCGTCAAAACCTGTAGTGTACGTCCTCTTGACCTAGTATCACGAAATTTGGCAAGAACCAAGGTTACACAGCATAAGTAAAGGGAAAAATTGGAAAATTGTTTATTGATAATTGCATCACACAAGGAAAAGATTTCTTTATCAATTTTATCCGACGTCAAATTCGAAATTAAAACAAACAGTATTTCTGCATTCCGGCTGACTGGGTCGCAGTGATGAAAGTTACACATCGGGCAGGAACTTCATTGCTTGTAAGGCGTTTCGGAATTCATCCATTATCAGATATCCAGGCGTGATTATAGCACGTAGATACGGCGTTTCAAGTTGTACGTGAAACAAACATTCGTAGACTGACATTTATGTTATCGAAATTAAAACTTTCTCGAAAATCATGGAGCCTCTGTGACCAATATCTTGCTAATTTCAATGTCGATAGCAGGCAAAAATCATCGAGATTCTCAGTTCCAGGAATGGACGAACTGTCTACATACGTAACCGAATTTGTACGGAGCCCTTAATGCACCAGTCCTACTTTCACCTGGCCAGTTTTTTTGTTGTTAAAACCAGAGTCAGTTTGAGACTGTAAAGTACTAGTAGCACTTATGAAATGTGAGCCCTCTAATCACCAACATGAACTCATTTTTAAAGCATTATTTTTCTTCCGTATAATGTATAGATAAAGTGCAACAAAATTTTATTTCGCTAGTGTAAGCAGTAACGTGGTACGCGCCTTGATATTTGAACCCCATTAGCGGACTAATATAATAGACACCACGCAAGACATAATACTACACACTGTAGTAGACTTTTGTTTACTCCGTTCACGTATCAAATAGAAATCACCATTTAGATAAGTGAACAGTTAAATGGCACCTGATGTTTCGCAGGCTTTCCCAATAAGCAAGTTCTCAAGCTGCTGAGAAGGTTATGCAGGTCGTTCCCGACGAGGTGGTGCAGTGGTTAGAATACTCGACTCGTATTCTGGAAAACGACTGTTCAAATCCCTGTCCAGCCATCCAGATTAAGTTCCTCCAAGATTTCCCTAAAACGCTTAAGACTAATGCAGAGATAGTTCCTTTGAAAGAGCTCAGCTGATTTCCTTTTCTCATCATTCCTCAATCTGAACTAGTGCTCCGTCTCTAATTACCTCGATGTTGACGGTATATATTAATCTCCCTTTCCTTCCTTTCCATTTCGTTCAGAGCTGGTTTTGCTGCTCAGTATCATTGTGATTTCATCTGTTAGTAAGTTAGAGAGAGAGGGGAGGAAGGGGTTCTGGTGGTGGAGGGGGCGGAGGAGGGTATGCGGCTCCCCTCTACCAATAACGTTGCCAAATCCCAGAATTAACTTTCCAGCACCGTGAAGATACGGGTACAACTGAAGAAAACAGAATAACATCATTCGTGTCAAGAAAACAAAGTCACTATTCGGATGATTAGTTAGTTATCGTGACATACGTAGTATGTAAGTAGGGTACGAAATGTGAAAGTTAAGTGTACTATGAAATCCGGAGTTGTACATTCTACGCAAAGAACGAAATCCTTGTACGCGCTTGACTAAATCACCGATTCCTGTTCAACGAAAACGCCGTCAAACAATTTGAAAATAGCTGCGTATTGTAATTAATGGCAAATGAACTACACACGTGCAAGAATGGCGAAAGAGAATACAGAAATGTAACGACATAGTAACGTATGCCTCCTAGAAATATACGTTGCCTTACATGATAAATACGAGTATCAACCCGATGTTCGTGATCATTATAGCACAGATACTGAGCTACTTAAGTAAAGTAAGTACCTGATACATGCTACAGATAACTATGTGAGAACGACATTCAGTTTTCTATAGTTTTCTAAACTATCTTATTACTTCGACATACTCCTCTTAATATTACGGATAGTGCCTTGAATTGGTCCGTAAGCTACTTGAGATACAGACAGGAGGATGTACTTTTTGGGAATGAGAAATAATTGTGCTAGAAGCATGTTCTGTCCAGAGTGCTGCGAGGATAAGTTCAGAACTCACTATTTTTCAACTTATATGTCAATTACATCAGTTCCGTCCACCAATAAATATCATGTCAGCCCTAACAATTCCAGTTTTACTTTAACGCCAGTCCTGAAGATGTCAATACTCGCCAAGCTGAAATAAGTAATAGTGTTCAGGTCAGAGTGAAACGTCGCTCTTTAATCAAATGTGAGGAATCATAACCAATTTTAGTATCCAACCGGAAATTAATTGGTATTCAATTATGCGCACAATTGTCATCCATTCTTCCCGTCGGTATCCAAACTCGCATCAGAATTCGGTAATGAACTTGGATGTTACTTTGGACGAGCACCTCGTCTGAGCAGAAAGTGCTGCCCACACATGCCTCAATACTTCCACTTATCACAATGCCCTCCAGAAGTTTCGGAACGTGCTTCCATAGGTTATGAAAAGTACACTTTACAAATGATTCATTCTTATGAACCACAACTATCGTAATGCAGTCTGACTTTTCAGGGTAGGCAGAACTATAGACGGTTAGCTAGCTACGAATCCTTGTAAGTGTGTCACATGAAACATCCGTCTACTTGGGAACGAACATCCGTCTACTTGGGAACGTCGGTGTTTCATACGTCCGGCTAGGATACGTGCAGCCAGACAAGTTTCATGGCTGCCATACATTATGTCTAATTCATCGGTTTTTGAGTGCGCTTGTATGTCGGTACCTCGCATTCACAGATGTGAATTATGTGAAATACATATATTTGAAATGCAAATAAAACATTCAAAATAAAATAAAAAATATTTTAGATTTGAAGTACTTCTTTTCAAAAAATATCTTCTACTTTATTTTAAATACTTAAGATATACATAATTTTATTTATAAAATACCAAACCTCTGGCTTGATTTTTTTAATTTCACACTTTGTAGTTTTCATTCATTTAATGAGCAATTTGTTAAAAAAATAGTTTCACGATGGATACAGATGGTGCAGTAAGCGCCAAAGGTATACCTGTCAAGAGAATATAAGCATGTCCCTATCATCTGATAACGCCTAGCTATTTCAGAAGCCCCCCCCCCCTCCCCCCATGAACCATGGACCTTGCCGTTGGTGGGGAGGTTTGCGTGTCTCAGCGATACAGATAGCCATACCGTAGGTGCAACCACAACGGAGGGGTATCTGTTGAGAGGCCAGACAAACGTGTGGTTCCTGAAGAGGGGCAGCAGCCTTTTCAGTAGTTTCAGGGGCAACAGTCTGGATGATTGACTAATCTGGCCTTGTAACACTAACCAAAATAGCCTTGCTGTTCTGGTACTGCGAACGGCTGAAAGCAAGGGGAAACTACAGCCGTAATTTTTCCCGAGGGCATGGAGTTTAACTGTATGATTAAATGATGATGGCGTCCTCTTGGGTAAAATATTCCGGGGGTAAAACACTCCCCCATTCGGATCTCCGGGCAGGGACTACTCAAGAGGACGTCGTTATCAGGAGAAAGAAAACTGGTGTTCTACGGATCGGAGCGTGGAATGTCAGATTCCTTAATCGGGCAGGTAGGTTAGAAAATTTAAAACGGGAAATGGATAGGTTAAAGTTATATATATTGGGAATTAGTGAAGTTCGGTGGCACGAGGAACAAGACTTTTGGTCAGGTGAATACAGGGTTATAAGTACAAAATCAAATAGGGGTAATGCAGGAGTAGGTTTAATAATGAATAAAAAAATAGGAGTACGGGTAAGCTACTACAAACAGCATAGTGAACGCATTATTGTGGCCAAGATAGACACGAAGCCCACGCCTACTACAGTAGTACAAGTTTATATGCCAACTAGCTCTGCAGATGACGAAGAAATTGATGAAATGTATGATGAGATAAAAGAAATTATTCAGGTAGTGAAGGGAGACGAAAATTTAATAGTCATTGGTGGCTGGAATTCGGTAGTAGGAAAAGGGAGAGAAGGAAACATAGTAGGTGAATTTGGATTGGGGCTAAGAAATGAAAGAGGAAGCCACCTGGTAGAATTTTGCGCAGATCATAACTTAATCATAGCTAACACTTGGTTCAAGAATCATGAAAGAAGGTTGTATACATGGAAGAACCCTGGAGATACTAAAAGGTATCAGATAGATTATGTAATGGTAAGACAGACATTTAGGAACTAGGTTTTAAATTGTAATACATTTCCAGGGCAGATGTGGACTCAGACCACAATCTATTGGTTATGAACTGTAGATTAAAACTGATGAAACTGCAAAAAGATGGGAGTTTAAGGAGATGGGACCTGGATAAACTGAAAGAACCAGAGGTTGTAGAGAGTTTCAGGGAGAGCATAAGGGAACAATTGACAGGAATGGGAGAAAGAAATACAGTAGAAGAAGAATGGGTAGCTTTGAGGGATGAAATAATGAGGGCAGCAGAGGATCAAGTAGGTAAAAAGACGAGGGCTAGTAGAAACCACTGGGTAACAGAAAAAATATTGAATTTAATTGATGAAAGGAGAAAATATAAAAATGCAGCAATTGAAGCAGGCAAAAAGGAATACAAACGTCTCAAAAATGATATCGACAGGAAGTGAAAAATGGCTAAGCAGGGATGGCTAGAGGACAAATGTAAGGATGTAGAGCCTTATCTCACTAGGGGTAAGATAGATACTGCCTGCAGGAAAATTAAAGAGACCTTTGGAGAAAGGAGAACCACTTGCATGAATTTCAAGGGCTTTGATGGAAACCCAGTTCTAAGCAAAGAAGGGAAAGCAGAATGGTGGAAGTAGTATATAGAGGGTCTATACAAGGGCGACGTACTTGAGGACAATATTATGGAAATGGAAGAGGATGTGGATGAAGATGAAATGGGAGATATGATACAGCGTGAAGAGTTTGACAGAGCACTGAAAGACGTAAGTCGAAACAAGGCCCTAGGAGTAGACAACATTCTATTAGAACTACTGACAGCCTTGGGAGAGCCAGTCCTTGCAGAACTCTACTATCTGGTGAGCAAGATGTATGAGACAGGCGAAATACCCTCAGACTTCAAGAAAAATGTAATAATTCCAATCCCAAAGAAAGCAGGTGTTGACAGATGCGAAAATTGCCGAACTATCAGTTTAATAAGTCACAGCTGCAAAATACTAACGCGAATTCTTTACAGACGAATGGAAGAACTGATAGAAGCCGACCTCGGGGCAAACCTACGTTTCTAGCACAGGTAGACTTAGAGAAAGCTTTTGACAAGGTTGACTGGAATACTCTCTTTCAAATTCTGAAGGTGGCAGGGGTAAAACACAGGGAGCGAAAGGCTATTTACAATTTGTACAGAAGCCAGATGGCAATTATAAGAGTCAAGGGGTATGAAAGGGAAGCAGTGGTTGGGTAGGGAGTGAAACAGGGTTGTAGCCTACCCCGATGTTATTCAATCTGTATATTGAGCAAGCAATCAAAGATACAAAAGAAAAGTTCGCAGTAGGTTTTAAAATCAATGGAGAAGAAATAAAAACGTTGAGGTTCGCCGATGACATTGTAGTTCCGTCAGAGACAGCAAAGGACTTGGAAGAGCAGCTGAACTGAATGGACAGTGTCTTGAAAGGAGGGTATAAGGTGAACATCAACAAAAGCAAAACGAGGATAAAGGAATGTAGTCGAATTAAGTCGGGTGATGCTGAGGGAATTACATTAGGAAATGATACACTTAAAGTAGTAAAGGAGTTTTGCTATTTGGGGAGCAAAATAACTGACGATGGTCGAAGTAGAGAGGATATAAAATGTAGACTGGTAATGGCAAGGAAAGCGTTTCTGAAGAAGAAAAATTTGTTAACATCGAGTATAGATTTAAATGTCAGGAAGTCGTTTCTGAAAGTATTTGTATGGAGTGTAGCCATGTATGGAAGTGAAACGTGGACGATAAATAGTTTAGGCAAGAAGAGAGCAGAAGCTTCCGAAATGTGGTGCTACAGAAGAATGCTGAAGATTAGATGGGTAGATCACATAACTAATGAGGAGGTACTGAATAGAATTGGGGAGAAGAGGAGCTTGTGGCACAACTTGACGAGAAGAAGGGATCGGTTGGTGGTACATGTTCTGAGACATCGAGGGATCACCAATTTAGTATTGCAGGGTAGCGTGGAGGGTAAAAATCGTAGACGGAGACCAAGAGATGTATACAGTAAGCAGATTCAGAAGGATGTAGGTACCAGTAGGTACTGGGAGATGAAGAAGCTTGCACAGGATAGAGTAGCATGGAGAGCTGCATCAAACCAGACTCAGGACTGAAGACCACAACAACAACAACATTTCAGAAGGATGTGTAGGAGGAAGGAGTAAGGTCAGTACCGCATTTTTGTATTATTACGAGTTTACTCACATGCACCAACAAGATAGTTCATTGAATGAGACAGTGACAGCTATACCTTTGTACACAGTGTCTACATCTGCTTTTTTACCAGCCATAGATAATTTCGATACTGTTGTTGTACTAATGAGGTTTGTGTAACATTACATTGTAAGTTCAGAAAAACATCTGACAGCGATAGAAGTTTCCTAAGTGATACCATGCCACCTATTTCTATTTTGGAAAATGAATCCAGTAAGGTTCTTACTAGACGTACACGATAGTTATCTGTCTCACCAAACATTATGTGCCGGAAAACAAGTAATTAAAGACAATACACAGAATATGTACAGAATACCAAATGAACTTTGAAAAGGCCTGATTTTGATCGCACCATTGCTGAGATTCGGTCATCATCCCAGAGAAGCTGTCTGGGTTCACGTTCATTTGATTAATTATGAAACATTTGAGCGAAAAATTTCAGCTCTGGCTTGCAGGAAGTTTAAGGGAACATAGAGTTACGATAAAGTAGTTGAACAGATTGTGGACATTCATTCTGAATTTCATTTAAAGCATACAAAAACCGAGAAAACTATTACAGAAAATTTACCAAATATGGGCAAAGCTTTTAAAATATATATGAAAGATTGGGATACAGAAACAAGTGCAAGGGTTTCAGCTCATATTCAAAATACTGAAAATGCATGCTAATGTTGTTGTTGTCGTTGTTGTTGTTGTTGTTGTTGTTGATGATGTTGATGATGATGCGTGAAGCCTAAGAGAATTTCCGCGAACATCTGAATATTTTGAAGAGTTGAAACTGCCTAATCATGAAAGGCGCATTATACAGATATTTAATTTAATAGCATTAAAAGATATAGGTAAGGCAATATCTCAAAGTAAGTCATACAAAATCTTTATGATGCAACCACGTCAAAATGTAAATCATTTTGGAATCTGTGTTCAAGGTCTCCTAAAGCTTGTAAAACCTATTTAGGATCAGCTGGAAAATCCCCTACTTATCCGTATCCAACACGATGGAATTCATACTGTAATTCTACTCAAGATCCTCTCACAGTCAGGGATACTCTAAATGAAACTTTAAGGAAACTCGGATTAGCTGCTTTCAATACAAGTTCTTAATGAATACATAAGCTCACGGCATCAGAAGCTTACAACAGGCCGAAGCAACCTACAATGGGTGTCGTCTGCCGGAATTAATGAGATTGCAAAGAAGAATAGACATATTGCAACCTTACGTGCCGTGGTGTGCTGATAGAAGTTATCAAATAAACTCTAAAGAGGTGTTTTGTGATATTCTATTAATTACATGGACCAAAAGCAAAGGACGGCGTCCATATCTTACCCTTTTATTAGAGGTATTTGTTTGAAGATAAGTATTTTGTAAATACATGTTTTGCTTTTTGTGCTTGAATACTTCGATTTAAAACCATTTTGTGGTTACGTTTGAAATAGAAATAATAAGCAAGTATTTCCATTTTGACTTTAAATACTTCTATTACAACATTTTTTACATCTCCGCTCACATCACACGTCACGTACTTGACCCTGACCCTTCGTATTAATGAAAACCCAAGGTCCAACTTGTTTATTATCCTAGATTTGTTAATCAATAAAAGTAATCGCATCTTCTCCAGTTCTTCTTCTTTGCCTTTTAGTTTCTCAGTTACGCCACTTTCTTTCTCCCTTTCTGAATTACTTGTGTCTCTAACAGATTATCCTTTTATTCCCTACTTTATATACTCTATCAGGTCCTTTGCTATCAGTGTCCACAATTCAAATGTATCGGCTTGCGACGTATTTCATTATTTTTCTGCTATTGTGTCATAACTACTTCCGATAGCTGGATTCTGTAGTAAATGTTAAGCCGCTTATGCCACGTGTATCGTAATGTAAAAATATGAACAATGATATATGGAAACATAATAATGCAAGGATTATCATACAAGTAAATAGATTCCATATACATTTTCTCTCGCGAAGAGACCATGAGGATAAAATCAGAGAGATTAGAGCCCACACGGAGGCATACCGACAATTTTTCTTTCCACGAACAATACGAGACTGGAATAGGCGGGAGAACCGATAGAGGTACTCAAAGTACTCTCCACCACACACCGTCGGGTGGCTTGCGGAGTATGGATGTAGATGTAGATGTAGATATAGACATTGTCTCTTTTCTATATTTCACTCGTTCACACTCTTATTTCTATTTTAATTGTCTAGTAGTACTGCAATATTGTTATATTTCATGTGCAGCTTCGAATTTGAATTTTTCTGTTCGGCTGTCTGAGCTACTGTCATCTAGTAACTGAATATTTATTTAGCTTTATCTCGGTTTACAGTGCTTCCTACCACCATTTCAGATAATATTCCGGTTTTCTGTCTTTATGTTCCACTTTGGGAACGTGATACGAGGAGGGAGGAGAGACTGAAAAGGCATGGGCTGTTTACCCAAATCAAATTTCTTACATCTCAGACACATTTATTTGCCAGAGTTTTTTTAAGGAAATTTGGACAATGTTAATCCTTGTATTAAACTAAACTTTCATTAACAGTAAGTATATTACCAAACAAGTGTGCCGATTGCAATTATTAATCCATTTACAGTACATTTCAATTCAAATGTTTCACTTAAAATCTCAAAAAATCAAGTGACTCACTTTTAAAAATCTAGCTCTCTTAATGGAAACAGGCTCTTTTGAACCTTAAACATTCACAATTTAATCTTACGTAAAACTTAACAGAGGAAATGAAGCTTAAATACTCTCGAGAATGTTTCCTTCAATTGAATGTTAAGAAAATTTACGCAACAAGCTTCTGATAGATTTAAAAATACATCTGCTACACAAGCAGTGAAAATTTGACAATAAAGAGTACAAACAAGTTTGCGAATAAGCGCTTCCGTACAAGAGAACAGAATGGCCTCCCACTACTAGGACTTTAAATGTTTGTTCAATGTTTAATGGGCCCATCTTAGTATAGACAACGAAACACGGGAATAGTCGGCTAACTATAAAATACAGAAACGAAATTACCACACTGGTAAACACAGCTCACTGCAGCTGCTGCACGACAGCGGGAGCACAACAGACAATTACAATTGTACCGGTGTACTGTAAAAACTGGCATAGGAAAGGATTATCTAAAGCCAAACCCAAATCCGGTAACTGACTGCCTGGAATACGGTCACATAACACTCAAAATAGAGGGAACAAACCTGGCTAGCCCTCACTTACGTACATTGAGTTGACTAAACCCTTGGGATAGCGACATGCACGTTTACAGGTGGTGGTGATATCGCGTACACAAGGTATATAAGTACAGTGCACTGGCGGAGCTGTCAGTTGTACTCAGGTGATGGTTACAAACAGGTTTCCGACGTAATTATGACCACACGATAGGAATTATCAGATTTTGAATGGTAGTTGGAGCTAGATACATGGGATATACCATTTCAGAAATTGTCAAGGAACTCAATATTCCGACATCCACAGTGTCATGAGCGTGCCGAGAATTCCAGACTATCGGCATTACTTCTCTCCATGGACAACGCACAGCAGCAGCGTTCACGTACAGTTGTCACTGCTAACAGGCAAGCAACACTGCGTAAAATAGCCGCAGAAATCAATGTGGGACGTACGACGAACGTATCCCTTAGGATAACGCGGAACAATTTGACGTTAATAGGCTGTGGCAGCAGGCTACCAACACGAGTGCCTTTGATAACAGCACAACATCGCCTGCACCACCTCTCTTGGATAGTGACTACAGACGTGTTCAAACTATTACACTGAAGACATTTTTTACAAAACTACATTTATTACACATTTAGATCCTCATACGGATTACATTTGTACATTCAATACTTTGTATGCATGCCTTTGTTCTTAATCAACATAGCATAGTTGTTATTAACTTTTCACATGACATTTTAATATCATTGTCATAGTACCAGATTTCCTCTAGTTTCTCCATGAGATCTTGTTTATTATAAACTTCCTTATCCTCTGCTTCACAATAGCCCATACATTTTCAATTGGGTTCATATCAGGGCTATTCCCTGGCCAGGGTAACCCTTTCAGTTGCTTTTCTTCCAAGTACTTGGAAACGCTTTTGGTTTTGTGGCAAGGTGTCCCATCATGCATGAAAGTGGCATCTTTATTAGGAAACCACTCATTTATTTGAGGGGAAAGTTCCTTTTCCAGGATTTCTTCATACTGTTCTTGTTTCATTGTCCCTTCAATAATGTGTAATCTGCCACGACCTTTCACGGACATCACACTCCAGACCATAACGGAAGTTGGATGCTTCACAAATTGCTGCATACACTCAACTTTGAACTGTTCTCCAGGTCTGCGGCGAACATACCGGCTGTTTTCTTCCCTCACAGTGAATACAGATTCATCACTGAAGCATACCTGAAGCATGTGTACAAAATTGCAAGTTAGAAAAGCTGGAAATAGTAACATAAGAGTCATAAACAGTCCCAAAATTCGAATGTGCATTTCTTCAGTATCAAAAAAACATTACAATTTCAAGCCAAAACTGCTAACTTTAGAGATAAGACCCATTTAATCTACCATATCATTGCACATACCTTAGCCCAGTCCACTCCTTAAGTTGTTTAGCCTACTGCAATCTTCTGGTTTTCATGGCAGTTGTATTTTTCTGTTTTTTCCTTGGTCGGCCTGCCTTTAAACCACATTCAGACTGCCTCCTCCTCACTGTCACAGGTGAAACTTCAACACCCAAACCTTTCAGCTGATCTACATCTACATCTACATTTATACTCCGCAAGCCACCCAACGGTGTGTGGCGGAGGGCACTTTACGTGGCACTATCATTACCTCCCTTTCCTGTTCCAGTCGCGTATGGTTCGCGGGAAGAACGACTGTCTGAAAGCCTCCGTGCGCGCTCTAATCTCTCTAATTTTACATTCGTGACCTTCCCGGGAGGTATAAGTAGGGGGAAGCAATATATTCGATACCTCATCCAGAAACGCACCCTCTCGAAACCTGGCGAGCAAGCTACACCGCGATGCAGAGCGCCTCTCTTGCAGAGTCTGCCACTTGAGTTTGCTAAACATCTCCGTAACGCTATCACGGTTACCAAATAACCCTGTGACGAAACGCGCCGCTCTTCTTTGGATCTTCTCTATCTCCTCCGTCAAACCGATCTGTTACGGATCCCACACTGATGAGCAATACTCAAGTATAGGTCGAACGAGTGTTTTGTAAGCCACCTCCTTTGTTGATGGACTACATTTTCTAAGCACTCTCCCAATGAATCTCAACCTGGTACCTGCCTTACCAACAATTAATTTTATATGATCATTCCACTTCAAATCGTTCCGCACGCATACTCCCAGATATTTTACAGAAGTAACTGCTACCAGTGTTTGTTCCGCTATCATATAATCATACAATAAAGGATCCTTCTTTCTATGTATTCGCAATACATTATATTTGTCTATGTTAAGGGTCAGTTGCCACTCCCTGCACCAAGTGCCGATCCGCTGCAGATCTTCCTGCATTTCGCTACAATTTTCTAATGCTGCAACTTCTCTGTATACTACAGCATCATCCGCGAAAAGCCGCATGGAACTTCCGACACTATCTACTATCTACACTGATGGCTCATGTCTGTAAAAGTAAGTTTACGGTTCATCGTTGCCATGTTTGTAAGTCTTCTCATTATTCTAGGACTGATTTTTCTTTTACGTTCACATTCTCCTTTCCTGTTTGGCTTGTATTCACCACCTTTCTGCACTGAAAGTCTGATTCTGATGACAGTTTTCTGTGATATTCTCATTCTGTCAGCAATTTCTTGCTGTGTGTAACGATTTTCAGCACGAAGTCCTACCGCAGCTGAAACTATTGATAGACTAAATAACAATCTGAAGTACACCAGAGAAACACAAAACATTACTGTAAACACAGTTTCAAACCATTTACACAGACAACTAACACTATTTTAAAAAGAGGTGGAGCCCCTCCACGCCCACACCGGCATGATGGGCAACTCAAAAGGTCTACTGCCATCTCTGCATAAGGGTTAGTATTCACTAAAGTGAGGTGTCGCAGGATGTGGGTACTGCGACTTTTGCGTACGTCTGGTTAAAGTTAACCATTAATACGCGCTCGTCTGGAGATAGATTGGGTCGAAAGTCGAACGAAGGGTTGCGGTTTGTAGGGCAGAGGAAAAAAAGTGCCAAGGCAAGAGCCCAAGGAAAGAAACCTCTGCGATAGTTAGGTCGGGTGATAAGAGCAGTAGCGGATGTCTTGCTGCCTGCGATAGATCATGCAAGGGTAGGCTTTGTTAGTAGTGGGTATAATGCATATCGATACCTTGACGTTGCGCGATGTTGTTGCTCGGCGGCTGCCGCTGGGTGACGGTGTTGAACTCTCGGTCAGCGTCAGCAACCTGCAACCGTTAGGTTTATCATTGTTTTGTGAGCGATAGGTCTATATCAGATGCACAATGTAGGGTGATTTGGGTGATATGTTTGTGCGTCAGTGGGCGAGTTCGTCGGTTTCCCTGCCTTAGCTTGTTGGTCGGCTTTAATAGCAGCTAATATTTCCAGTCAACGTTGCTGATACGCAGGGACTTGCCGACGTTTGCCGCTTCTTGGTGTATGTTAGCTTGCCATAGGTGGTTATGCCCTAGCTAATACTGTCTTTGGCCGCTTATGCTTCCACCTATGGTTGTGATCGTAGTTTCGCAGAGTAAGGATGAAAGGATTGTTCGAGTGTCTCGAGTTCCTGTATAGTCGTGTGGCGTGTTTTTTAATACTTCCTTGAGGGTTTCAAGGTGGTATTCATTGTGAAGATCCATGGTGATTGTGTAGCGCGGAGCGTTGCTAATGATTCGCAGCACTTCGTTACAACTAACACCAACACGATTTGGAAGGAAAATGACAAATGTTCAAATGATTCAAATGGCTCTGAGCACTATGGGACTTAACATCTGAGATCATCAGTCCCATAGAAATTAGAACTACTTAAACCTAACTAATCTAAGGACATCACACACATCCACGTCCGAGGCAGGATGCGAACCTGTGACGGTAGCGGTCGCACCGTTCCAGACTGAAGCGTGTAGAACCGCTCAGCCACACCGGCCGGGCCGACAAATGTTACCCAATGTGAGAAATTCAGTGATCTGTGAGTTGCTTGGAAGGGAAATTTGGTGGCATCAATCAAACCATTAAAACAAATCAATTATTACACTTTTCTCTCCTATTTTTACACTAGAAAACTTAAGAGTGTAAAAAATAATCGTTTAGTCTAATAATTTGAACACGTCTCTATATCAGTTGGATAATAGACGATTGGAAAACGTGGCATAGTCAAATTTCAGTTATGAAGAGCTGAAGGTAGGATTCGAGTGTGGCGCAGATCCCAAGGAGCCATGTACCCAGGTTGTCAACAGGGCACTGTGCAAGCTGGTAGTGGGTCCATAACGGTGTGGACTGTGTTTACATACAATGGGCTGGGTCCTTTGAACCAGCTGAACCTATCATTGCCTGGAAATGGTTATTTTCTGCTACTTGGAGACCATTTCCAGCCAAATAACTATGGAATTTTTATGGATGACAATGCGCCATGAAGAATATTGTGGAAAATTCGAATGAATGGTTTAGCCATCCTGACCACACGACATCAATCCCATCGAACATTTATGAGGCATAATCTATAGGTCAGCTCCTGCACAAAATCCTGCATCGTCAACACACTCACAGTTATGGACAGCTAGAGAAGTAGCATGGCTGAATATTAAGGGGACTTTCAGCGAGTTGTTGAGCCCATGCCCTGTCAAGTTGCTGCTCTACGCCGGGAAAATGTGGTCCGACAAGATATTAGGAGGTATTGCATGACTTATGTCACCCCCAGTGTTTAATTCCCTACTGGGCTAGTAGACTTACATCAGAAAATGAACAAATGGGTCACTGCCAGGGGCATTACAAGAACGTACGGGTCTGAACACAGTTCCAAAGTTTTCTGCTCACCAGATTGAGTTAACGATTCCACGAGCCCAACGTGTAATATTACAAACCCCTTTCTTGGCAGCGGTCTTGGGAAAACTTCCGTCCAATCCCACAGGCAATAGTTCTCCCCACACAAGGAGTGACGCTGCAAGCCACCCGCTGTCGCCCAGCCGTGTGTCGATGTACTCGCAACAGCCCTGTTTCGTCAAACGCAAAGGAGGAAGCCTCCCTGGTGCAGGCGCGGCCTGAGCTAAATACTCACTTGCTGCCACGCTCCAAGCCCCTTCTTGCCGGCCGGGGGAAACATATATGCAACGATGGTAGCAGGTATCTTTGATCGCCGCCACAATGGATCGAGCCGCTCCACGGCTCACAACGTGAGGACTACTTCTGTATCTACGACGATACTCTACAAACCAGTATAAGGTGAATGGCAGAGGGCATTTACCTTTGTACTACGTCTTACAATTCCTTCTCAGTCCATTCGAGTTTGAAGTGTGCGGAGGATGACGCCTTAAATACCTCTGTACGCGGTGAAATTAATCTCGTCTTTTCTTCGTGGTCGCTGAGGAAACGATACGCATGTGGTTGCAACATACTCCTTGAGCCTTCAGATAATACCAGTTCTTCAAATCGTGTAAGTTGGAATAGCTGATGTCGATCTCCAGTACGCCATTTCACACTTCGAGCATTTACGTAACGTTCTCACGTGTGTGATACAAACCATCACCATTCGCGCTATTCTTCTTCATATACGTTCAATATCCCTTTTCAGTTCTATTCCGTATGGGTACTTCACATCAGGACAATATTCTAGAATAAGGCACACGTGTGTTTTGATAGCAGTCTCGTTTGTAAACTAACTGCATTTTACTGTTATCCTACCAATGAACCAAAGTCTGTCTCCTTAGTTATCTGCGAAAGTTGTCATTCAGTTTCGTATCCCCACTTATTGTTACACCAAGAAATGTTTATGAGTTGCCTCATTCTAATGGCGACTCGTTGATACTGTATTAGAAAGATATTCCAATTGTGCGTTTTTTGAGACGTACAGTTTTCCATTTCTGAAAAATGAGAGGGCGTTGCCAGTCTTCCTACCAACTTGACAAGATGAAATTGCAGCTTTTTTCATATAGTGCCTCACTATTCACAACTGCATGTAGATAACTGCTGATATGTTTCTACAGGATATCAAGGGTCACTTACAGGCCAAAATTATTGGGCAAATCTACTACTCGCGTGTACTATGTTAAACATTTTTCGGCATGTCTACCTCGAAAGCTGGCCAGAAGCAGCAATTTTTCCCAGCGTCATGAAACAGTTGCGTGCTAATTGTCCTCAGTTCGCCTCCCGAACAGCCAAAGGAGAGAAATGCCTGCATGTTTGCAGGTTTTTCTATTTTGGCAACTTTTCTGCCACAGGCTCTTGCGGACGCGCTTAAAAGGGAGAGAAAGCTATATTTCGTCAAGTTAACGTCTGCACTAGCTTATATGTGGGTGTTTGTTCCAAGGGGACTGCAAATTCTGTAATGATCAACGAATGATAATGTACATTAATGTATAAGCTGCTAGCCTTATGCCCGAAGTTTTGCCGGCTCATTCGTATATCATACACATTTCAGGTATTTATTTAACATATTGCCTTCTTCAGATTCATCAGCCTGCACTGAAGTGACACGTTGCAATAGGGGCGTGAACACGAGCGAATGGGTACCTATTTTATGCAGTAGCCGAATCAGAAGTCCACTCTACCGCTGTTCACGTACGTAACTACAATAAATGTTGCTGTTGTGGTCTTTAGTCCAAAGATCGACTTCATGCAACTCTCCATGCACCTCTGTCCTATGCGAGACTCTCATCTTCCAAAAGCTACTGAAACCTACATGCTTCTGGTTCAAATGGTTCAAATGGCTCTGAGCACTATGGGACTCAACTGCTGAGGTCATTAGTCCCCTATAACTTAGAACTAGTTAAACCTAACTAACCTAAGGACATCACAAACATCCATGCCCGAGGCAGGATTCGAACCTGCGACCGTAGCAGTCTTGCGCTACATGCTTCTGAATCTGCTTACTGTAATCAACTCTTATTCTCCCCCTACGATGTTTACACCCCAGACTACCTTCCAATTCTAAATTGATGATATCCTGGTGTCTCAGAATATATCGTATCAATCGATCCCTATTCTAGTCAAGTTGTGACACAAGTTTCTGGTCTCTGAATTATTTTCTCTACTTGCTCATTAGTTACACGATCTGTCCCTCTAATCTTCAGCGTTCATTTATAGCACCAGATTTCGAAAGCCACTATTCTTTTCTCGTTTAAATTGTTTTTCCATGCTTCACTTCCATACATGGCTACTCTCCAGGCAAATATCTTCTGAAACGACTTCCTAACAACTAAATCTACAGGGTGAGTCACTAACTATTGCCACCAAGGATAAATCCGAAAGTATGATAGGAACTCGAAAAGTTTGCTGTAGAAAAGTTGCATGGGACAAAGGGGGCCGTAATATGACGTTGGTTTTTTGTTGCTAGGTGAATTCGCGTCAGAGATATAAACGTTACTTTGTTTTCTTTTTTTTCTTTTTTTTTAAGGGTCGCTATAGTTTGGAACTTATTTTCTGATAGCGGCTATCGAGACGAATCCAATGATGTGAATGTGTAACAGTAGGGTCTTTGAAGGTCACAGAAGGTCACAAAAGTGGCATGAACGTACCGAAGTTGTTCGAAGTGATGACCATGGGTATCAATACAGTGCTGCAATCTTCTTGTCATGGATTGAGTGGTATTCCTTATCACATCGGCACTTATCGAAGCTCATGCTCTTACAATTATCTCTCGCATATCTTCAGTTGTAGTTGGAACGTCTTTATAAACAATGTCTTTTACGAATCCCCACAATAAAAAATCTAGAGATGTCAAGTCTGGCGAACGAGCCGGCCCCTACACATCCCCTCAGCGTCCAATTCAACGATTTGGGAAATGTCTCTGCAACTTATTTCTAGCCATCCGCGAAAAATGTGCCGGTCACCCACCGTGATGATTCCACATTCTGTTCCTTGCTCCTAAAGGTATTTCCTCCAACAACAGACCTAATGTTTCTTGCAAGAATGTGGTGTAATTCCTACCATTAAGATTTCCTTCGATGAAACAGGGGCCTATAATTCTGTCCTACACAATCCCATGCCATACATTCACCGAGCACAGTTTTTGGTGTGCAAGTTTCCGCAGCCAACATGGATTTTCAGTTGCCCAATAATGCATGTTATGCAAATTAACATTTCCAGGGTTCGTGAATGTACCCTCGTCAGTAAATAAAATCAAATTAATAAATGTGTCATCCCTCTGAATCTGAAGTTGAGCCCATCGGCAGAATTCATTGCGACGTATGCAATCTGTACCAGTTAATTCTTGGTGGAGGCTAACATGGTAAGGATGATATTTATGGCGACTACTCTGGCTCATGCCGGATTCCCTTGCGATTTGACGTGAACTAACTCAAGGATCTCGAACCACAGTAACAAGAGTACCAATTTCTGTTTCCTCGCTAGTAACTTTCCTTTGCCGGATATGTTTCCGATGCGTTAAAGATCCAGTTGTTCTCAATTTATAGTACTCTTATTTAAATGTACGACGTGTAGGGTGAGTACGTTGTGGATAACTTTCAGCGTATAAGTCTCTAGCTTTCACTGAATTTCTTTGGCATTATCCGTAAATGAGAAGAATATCGGCTTCTTCTCCAAAGAAATACATCACCCACATTCGCTTGAAACGACCATAGTAGTCTTACCGTTCCTATTAGTGTTGTATTGCGAAACCGTAGACTGGTGTTAATGTGTGAATGGCACGTTAGATGAATACGCCGATTCGACGAATATATACTATTACACGATATACGAGAGAGAATTGTCAGAGTATGTATTTCGATAAGTGCCAAAGTGATAACAAATAGCATTCAATCCATAATAAAAAGATTGCAGCACTGCATTGATACCAATAGTCATCACTTCGAATACCTGTAAACGGACGTTCACGCCACCTTTTTGACCTTCATTGACACATCATTGGATTCGTCTCGATAGCCGCTATCAGAAAATAAGTACCAAATTATAGCATTCCATTTAAAAAAAGTGACCTTCATATCTCTAACGTCACCCCACCTAGCAACAAAAAACCAACGTCATATTATGGCCTCCGTTGTCCCATGCAACATGTGTCCCACAAAATTTTCAGCTATTATCATACTTTCTGATTTATTCTAGGAGGCAATAGTTAATGACTCACCCTTTTTATTCTACGTCAACAAATTTCTCTTCTTCAGAAACGTTTCTTTTGCCATTGCTAGCCTACATTTCACATCCTCTCTACTTCGGTCTTCATAGTAATTTTGCTGACCAAATAGCAAAACTCTTCTATTACTTTACGTGTCTCATTTCCTCATCTGATTCCCTTAGCATCACCTGATTTAATTTTATTCCATTATCCTTGTTTTGCTTTCTTTGGTGTTCATCTTTTACCGTCCTTTCAAGCCACTGTCCATTCCTTTCAACTGCACTTGCAAGTCCTTTGATGTCTCTGACAGAATTACAGTGTCATCGACGAACCTCGAAGTTTTTATTTCTTCTCCTTCACCTTTAATTCCTACTCCCAATTTTTCTTTTGTTTCCTTTACTGCTTGCTTAGTGTATAGACTGAATAACACAGACGATAGGGTTAACCTTGTCCAGTCCCTTCTCAACCACACTTCCCTTTCGTGCACCTTGACTTTTATAACTGCCGTTTGGTTTCTATACAAGCCTTTCACACTCTGTAATTTACCCCTGCTACCTTCAGAACTTCAAAGACTTTATTTCTGTCAACATCGTCAAAAGCTTTCTCTAAGCCCACATATGTTTTAAACGTAGGTTTGCGTTTGTATAACACCTTCTAAGAGAAGTCATAGAATCAGTATGGTCTTGTGTGCTCCTACGTTTCCCTGGAAGCCAAACTGATCTTGCCCCTGGTCGGCTTCTATCAATTTTTGCATTCTTATGTAAAGATTTCGTGTTAATATTTTGCATCCATGATTATTAAACTGAAAGTTCGGTAATTTTCACACCTATCTGCTCCTACTTTCTTTGGAATTGAAATTATTACATTCTTCTTGAGGTCTGAGAGTACTTCCGCTTGACTCATACATCTTGCACACCAGAGGTATTATTAAATTCTTCTTGAGATCTGAGAATGCTTCCGCTTGACTCATACATCTTGCACACCAGATGAAATAATAATGTCACGGCTGGCTCTCCCAAAACTATCAGTAGGTCTAACGGAATGTCATCTACTCCTGGGGCTTTGTTTCCACTTCGGTCTTCCATTGCTCTGTCAAATCTATCCCCCGGAATCGTCTTTCACATCTCAACTTCTGCTACGTCGTCTTCCCTTCCCATAATAATGCGTTTCAGTTCATCTTCTTTGTTCAGACCCTCTGTATACTCCTTCCACCTTTCAACTTCCCCTTATTTGCTTTGTGCTAGTTTGCCTTCTTAAGTGTTGCTGTTCAGGCAACTGCTCATCTTTCCTCCAAACGCCCCTTTAATTTTACTGTGTATGGTATCAATCTTTCTCCTAGTGATATATGCTTCTGAATCCTTGTCCTGTAGCCGTACCTGCTTAGCCATTTTGTACTTCCTCTCAATCTCATTTCTTAGATATTTGTATTTATTTTCTCGTGCTCCACTAGCTGCATTTTTATATGTTCGACTTTCATCAATTAAATTCAACGTCTCCTGTGATATCCAAGGCCTTGTCTTTTTGGCTATTTGATTCTCTGCTACCTTCGCTATTTCGTCTCTCATAACTATCATTCGTCTTCTAGTGTGTTCCTTTCCCCTGTTCTAGTCAATCATTGCCTAATATTCCGTCTGAACTTTCAAATTGTCCAGGTCCTATCTCCTTAACTTCCTAAATGTTTGCAATTTCTTCGGTTTTAATCTATAGTTCATAACCAATAAATTGCGGTTAGGGTTCACATCTGCTCCTTCAAATGTCTTAGAATTTAAAATTTGGTTCCAAAATCTCTGTCTTACCATCATGCAATCACTCTGAAACGTCCCGGTGTTTCAGCCCTCTTCCACGTGTACAGCCCCATTTCATGATCCTTAAACCAATTGTTAGCGATGATTAAATTGTGATCTCTGCAAAATTCTACCAGGTGGCTTCCTCCACCATTCCTTTCCCCTATACACCTGCTGTTTTTCTTCCTCTTCCTTTACCTATCAAATTACAGTTCTCAATCACAATTACATTTTCATCTCCCTTAACTGTATGAATAATTTGTGTTATTTCACCATACATTTCGTCAGTCTCTTCATCAACTGATGTCTTAGTTGGCTTTTAAACTTGTACTACTGTGGAGGTTATGGGCTTAGTGTCTATCTTGGCTAAGCTAATGCGTCACTGTGTTGTTCATAGTAGCTTACCGACATTCCTATTTTCCTATTCATTATTAAATCTATTTCTGAAATCCCCCCATCTATTTTTTTATTTATAACCATGTATTCATCGGAGCATTCGCCCTGTTCCTCCTGCCACCGAACTTCACTAATTCCCACTATATGTAAATACAATGAACCCATCTCCCTTTTTTAAATATTCTAAGCTACCAGCCGATCAAAGGGTCTAACATTCCAAGTTCCCATTTGTAGATCGATTTTTTTTCCCTGGTGACGACATACTCCTGAGTAGTTCCCGCCTGGAAATCCGAATAGGGGACTATTTTTCCTCCGGAATATTTTACCCAAGAGTGTGCCATCATCATTTAACAATACGGTGGAGCTGCATCTCCTCAGGAAAAATTAGAGCTGTAGTTTTCCCTTGCTTTCAGCCATGCGCAGTACCAG